>NC_086367.1:10735238-11400238 GCF_036324505.1 Eleginops maclovinus
GCCTGCCGCTGTGCTTCTCTGTAGCGATACACACTACCCCCGTCGAGCCCTCCCCAATCTTCACAAAGTTCTCCAGATAAGACCGTGGATCACCCTTGTCCACCACCATCTGCAGAGCCGCTTTAAACTGTTCATGGGTAACCTTTGGTGGGTCCGGCGGTGGTCTGGGTGAAGGATGTAGTGGTGGTCTAAAAGCAGGGGAGCAAGTGCCTGGAGGGCTGGTGGCTAGTGAGCCTGTTGGGGAGGGTCGAGGCTGGGAAGGGCTGTCTTGCCGGGGGTAGGGAGGATTGGGACATCCAGAGTGTCTGAGGAAGGGGTCGGGCCCATTTGGCCTCAGCCCCATGTTAGGCGACAGGCCAAGTGTGTAACTAGCCGAGGAGCGCACTGTTCGCTGGGGTCTGATGCCGCCCACAAGAGGACTGCTGTTGCCAGTGGGCAAGAAGCCCGAGTGGTACCTTACTGCCGAGTCTGCCTGTATAGTAAAAAAGAAAAGGGTGATGAACATTAAGGGAGGGAGCTGAAAGAGAGTTGGCCGCTTGCCTGGGGTTCAAGACCTGCTTTTAAAAGTGAAGGTATTTCAATAAGTGAAACTTATTCTGCATTCACTTCACCTGATTTGACCCATGTAAAGATGTTGCGTTGCGGACCCAAGTGTCCCGTTCTGATCTTGCCAAACACACCACCTCTAAACTTTTACAACCCCTCTGGCACTTTAAACCCACATTTCATATTTGAACCCTAACCATTAATTTACATAGTCAACCCCAGAGCTTTAATCCCCTTTAGTGTAAAGCCAATCAATACGCCTCACTAAAATTTCCACAACCTAAGCATGAAATGATTTTGTGACCAAAAACTTGTATTTGATTCATTCAGAGCTCATGCGAAAACATGTTGAGTATTAATATGATGCACATAACGTTAGCTTAAATAAGCATATATTGTGAATTCTATGAATAATGTATTACCAGTGCACTTCGCCACAAAAATTGTGCAAAGTAACTGCTGCAACGACAGGCTTACTTTCAGGTCATAGGAAGAGTACGGCCTCCCGGGGCTGTTCTGGGGGTGCATGTACATTGGTACGTTGGGCCGGAACTCTGCAGTGACTGCAGCTTGATCGCCTTGGGGTTGCTGTACAGTCATAGCTGGGCTGTAAAAACAAGCTATAGGTCTCTGGTTTTGTGGCATTCCCCTGGGCATCTGGAAATCTCTCTTCCATATAACCCTCTCATGAGCGCTGCCCACCTCACCGCTCATATAAGCCCCGTGACTTAACACTGGGATGTTCTGGGACTGCAGCGGTTGCGAGGGTCCCTCCAGGGAGCTGACGCTGACTTCATATGTGGACCTGGCTTTTGGCAATATCCCATTGGGCTGCAGAGTGATGCTCTTCTTCATTCCCAAGTAGGGGGTATTGGTCTCACTGTGGATGTTCCTTGCCCTGTCCCTCCACTGACCCACATCCTCGTCGTCGTCATCATCCTGGGTAAGGCCCTCGTACTGGTAACAGTCTCCCTCGTTCACCTCCCCAAGCCTTCCTAGTGACTGGGCCCTCTTCCTGGCAGAGGGGCTGCTCTTCCTCAGAGAGTTTGAACTGGTCACAGACAGTCGGTTCATATCGTTGATCATGGCCGCAATGTAGTCTCCGTGACCGATCATGCTCCCCCGCACAATTGTCTGAAAGAAGAGAGGCGTTTATCTTATCACATTGCACTTGCCATGAACACATTATAGTAAGGTTTTGGACTGAAAGGAATAATGAGGGTGACATAATCATTGCTCAGAGGCGAGTTAAATTTAGACTTGAGAATCTGTAAAGGGCGTCTTTGTCATTCTTCAAAGACAGCAACTTAAATGATTTCCCCGGTGGCTTATTCTGACAATACATTGACAAATATACCAAATTAATCTATCAGGAGACACGTCAGAGTCTGTACAACTGCTTCTACGTTGCAACATCTTGACATCACAGATAAATGATACCACAGCCTTTCAGATGGTATGCAAAGAAAGCAGGCATGCAAAGGCAAACCTGTCCTGACAGAAATTATTAGACAAACTTAAGATCTTTTGCCAAAGCAGTGATACTATTGCAACTATAAGAGAGGGTGCGTGGTGGCTCATTAGTGTCTCTCAGGCTAGAGTCATCTTCAGTTCACAGCCAGTCAACAGCCTCTCCTGTTTCTCTGGTTCGGTGCCATTACATCTGCACAGGGGGTAGAAGTCAGATGACATCTCACCTAGGTATAGCACCTCTCTGAGAAGAGAGAGTGGCAGGTGATAATGGTGATATATCCTGTACTTGAAGATGATGTAATAGATATTTTATCAGATTTCACACAGCATTTTTCTCTTTATCAGTGAAATCTGAGTCTGAAGTGCATTATGAGGTTATTGTAGGTAGCACTGCACTCATCTTGATGACGCTATTAAAACCATAAATCTGACCTAAGAGCTGGAAATATGCAACTCATATTGAACTGCATTAATCGCACTAGGGAACTAATAAAAAGTTGGTGTTTTATTTTTGGGAGGATCACAAACAGAATCGACCGTATGAGCATAGAAATCCTGAGATTTGCAGGCTTTATCACTAACTAGCATTTCCACTGCTGTACCTGCACTTTTTTTTATCCCTCCGGCTTGACATCTGTGGAAAGGTACCATGGACTGTTATTAATTGCCTGCATGGAGTAATAAATCTTGCAGCCCCTCTGAGTATTCAACATTGTACAGTCAGTGTACACAGCAGGGTCATTATCCCAGCCCCATGATAGATAAGAAAGCAAAAAGATAGGAAAGGGAGCAGGCCTTCCTTCCAAGTTGTCATCAGAGGATAATGGCATGTTCTGAGACAGCAAGATCACTCTGCAGCTCAGAAGGATACTTCTGCATCCATACAAGATTTATGCATCAGTCTCTCTGAGATTATTTTATGTACACAACTAACGACAGCTTAATGATTTTGCTAGTCGAATGATACACTAGTCATTAATAATCAGTTCAAGGTAAGGTTAGTGGATCAATAAAGAGTTGAATGGAAGGTGTGGTTTACCTTCCTTGGCCTCAGCTCCACCTCTGTGATCCTCGAAGGGTCCACCATGGGTTTGGGCCTGCGCAGGTTCTCTATCAGGCTCTGCCATTGTGTCGGTAGGCCCACAAAGCAGCCACGCTTGTTGTCAAATGAGGTGTGGACACGGTGCTCAAAGTTCTTAGGCGCTGATATCTCGGGCCTCTTCTTTTTCTTCTTGCGAAACATCGTCAGATCCACAAGGACGACAGCGTGAACGTTTCAAAATGCCCCTGTAACAGAAAGATTCAGCCTTCAGTAAAAATGTCAGATGAAACATGATCACAGAATTGTAATTTTTACATTTCTATTGAAGCAAGCCTTTTCTTTCCCAGTGATCAAATCAATGTAGCCCCTGACTTTCCCCTTTATTATCTATGTAACAACATTGAAATTAGGCATGACAACTTGGAGAAAATATTCAAACGGCTCTTCTAAGCTGTTCCATTTTTGGGATATGAATGTCACTGCCTTGCTGGCTGTAACAAGCTTGTGCCTCTGACAATGGCTCCAAGGAGAGAGGACGGATTTGTAAGCACATGTGTAATGAAGGATATCTGGTCAATCAAGGCTTATTCATTCACTGTGCCATTTTACTGATGAGCATGCGGCTGGGTTGGCCAGGGCCCACAGGCTTTCAGTGCTTTAGCAGGACGACACACAGACACAAACACAAGCTCATGCAAACACACACAAATATCCTATGGCAGGCTATCCTTCATAAACCCTTTATTACTCTTTCATATCCCATCCTAATTAGTACCTCGTGTGCCTATGATTGTGGTGAGCGTAACCACTTATCCTTGGATGGATGGCCATGGGTTTGGCGAGGCACTAACTGGGTTTTTACAGTATGTTAAGCTTTATTTTCCATTCAAGTGTAGGGGGGGAGAAAATACATTACATCTCATTTCCTCAGCTGCACAGCTGTACTGAGAGATAATCACTCAAATGTAAGTATCATGATTAGTATTAATACTGTTTCATAGCCCTCAGTATGGAGGACGTGCAGGCTAGCTCTGTGGCTCTAGGGTGGCAATGCTGGTCTGTTGGTCATTTGTAACCAAAAGATCTCGACAACTATTGGATGCATTGCCATGGAAGTTGGGAGAGACACTCGTGGTCTCCAGAGGATGAACACTGATGACTTCCTCCTAATCCTCCTAATCTTTCTTGGACCATCCTCCGGTGAGATTTTGGTTTGTCACCATATATAACCAATTACACATTGTTACTGCAAATTATTGATGAGAAGAAAAGTCAAACATTGAATTCAACTAAAGGGAAAAGGAGAAAGAAGCGATGTGTGTTGTCAAAATGACAATCCCTCCTTTCTCCGAGGAGTACCAAATGGGTTTACATAGCAAATCAATTACATTTTTAGTGTAAAAAGAAAACACAGCGAGAAAACAGATAATTGGGCTATGTCATATTAAAGGGATGCTTTGAATGTTTGAAGGAGTTTTGCTTAAGGGACTTATCCATAATCAATGTATTACCAACAGTAGATGTTGGTTGGTATGCTCTCAGTTTGGAGAAACAGGAGTTACCGTAAGTTAGCTAAGCGATGTGCTGATGTGGATAAGGTCAGCCCCACATTTAATGTTAGCCCTCTGCAATGGTGAATAGTATATATTTAGAAGATTTTTCACAACTCTACTTTGTCGCCTGACATCCCTATGGGTAACTGAAGTCGCAACCTATGATCTTGTCAAAGCCACGAGACACCTTTGATTAAAAAAAAGGAGGAATTTTACGTCGGACAACACAAGAGTTGCTTCCTACCCCTGACTTTGATTCATTAGGTTGTTTGTGGTAATCTACAAAGTCACAAACTACACCAAGCTTTTGTAATGTTACCTCAGTTTCATGGTTGAGTTGTTAATAACCAGCAGGAGTGTCTGCTTATAGTCAGGTGTCCTACTAATTAGCACATTAGTACCCTAACACACTAAACTAAGTTGGTGAACAAAAGTGATTCCTGCTTAACATGAACATAGAAGCATTTTCACTTTGAGCTAGTAAGCATGCTGATGTGACCATTAAGCTCAACGCACCTTGTGACCATAGACTCTTGTTTGTATTGAATGTCTATGTGAGCAGAATGTAGCACTGAAATGCCCTGATTTGTATGGCCAATGCAGAGCCTACAAGGTGCCCCTACAATATCAGATACAATCTCCCATCATGCTCTGTAAAATAGTGGGAGTTGAGGAAATGTGTTTCAGTCATCCAGGGCTCAGCAAGAGATCACGCTTGCAACCTCTCTCTCCTCCACCCCCAGACCACTACGTCTCTAATCGGCATCAATGCTGCCTGTTATGAGCTGTATCGGTGACTACCCCACACCACTTGCCCTACTGCATCACTAGAGGGTAAAAGGAGGTCAGGCCCACTGGTCAAATCAACTAAACCTGCCTCATTATAGGAAGGCGGGGTGAGTGTTGATGGGGGGTGTCTTCCTCCAAGGATAATTTAATCCCAAGGCTAATATGCTAAGTGTTGCGTAAGCGTATCCCTCTGTGCTCTCCCTATGTACATAATGTGGTGCTCGGAAGGACTTTAATTCCATATGACAGGGACATTATGGTTTGCAGGCTCTCAGGAGGTGCGGAGAGAAGACTCAGGGCTGAGATTATAGTCACACCTGCATGAGACAGGGACCAAGTTCAATCCTACAGACACAGAAAGGCTTTTAAGCATCAATTGCGGCTGCTTTTTGTTTAACGAACGCTTGAGAAAACAAGCTGAGAAACAGAAGATTGCCATCTCTGCTTTTCCCGTCTTTTATATCTGCTTAGATAGCTATTTAAAAGATGTTGGCATTGCCTGAACAAATATTTACACATTGCGCTCATGTATCCTTTTACAAGCAGATCAATCAATATTTACTCATGAGTCAAATCCAAACTGCTAAAGTCCTCAAGTGCCAGCAATAATGGGGTGATAACAGAGCAAATAGAAAGGCTTCTTTGTAAAGCATCAAGATTTATCCATTTAAAGCTGCAGAGAAGAGAACATATCACATTATTCACCCTCGTTTTTCGAACCAATGTGATATAAGAGGCAAGTAGAAACACGCATACACTTTGTTGATTCATGCTCAGGCAAAATGAATTAAAACGTTGATGCAATTATTGATTTACAAGCTTTAATCACAAGCAACTGGCCCTATATTGACCCCTCTCACTCTGCCAAGCTTATGACTGTCTTGATAACCATATGCCATTGATTTCTGAGCCAGTAGTATAAATAAGTATGCAGAGAGCTGAACTTGCACAGCGCCTGATCACGCTTTCTGGTCACATCCCTCTAAACTGCAGGGACTTGACCCTATGCCTCAGTGGCTTGTCTTGGATCTATCAAAGTGCTGAGGCAAAACTCAGCAGGCGGCTGTCAGGGAAATGAAGAGCCAAAGAGGATGAGGTCACTTCAAAATTGTGTATATTAGGTATTTCTCTTCATACAACTGTGTGTAGGAGCAAATGATAATAAATACACTTGAAAATCCACAAATCAGTGGAAACTAATATCTCACAGACAGAAAAATTACAAAGGTCTAAAGCTGTTCGTATCTGCTTGTCTGACTTACCACAAACCGCTTAATAAAAAAAGATGATGAAGCATGCAGGTTTTGACATCACATTTTCCCATCATAACCGCCACAGCTTTACATCCCTCTTCCCGGCAGAAATGAATCATATTCTTAACCCAAAACTAACCACTTCACCTGACGGCGCATGCGGGCCCCTTCATGCCATGCAGAAATGCAAGCAGGCAATCCATACGTTTCCCACACACAACATGACTGATGAGGAAAGGGCATGCTCACATTTCTCTCATGTTCAAATCACCCCGAGCAGGTTGCGTTGCAGATGAGTGGGAGGGGATCGACAGATAAGAGAGATATTGGATTTGCACGATGTTAGTGCTCCAAGCTCTGTTGAATGATTTTTTTTTTTTCCCATTTGCCCTGATTTCTGCTTCAACCTTTCTGTTGGCATGCATGCAGAAATGTAGCGAGTGTGCAGGTGACTGTGCACGCAGGAGGATTAGTATGGTGTTCAGTCCTTCACTGATCTAATTTTAGGACACATCATGCAACCCCCTCTCCTCTCTGGCTCCAGACGCGTGTTTATTTTATACAGGATTCATGTCAAATAGTGAGGTGAGGGTGGGAGAAGATGGAGATAAGGTAATCCCCTCTTTGTGTTTGTCGATGCATGTATTGCATAAGAGCGCTACGCTGAATTACAGGGGGCTTCATCTATTTTATAGTGGCATAGATAGCAATCAGCTGCTGTTTTTGGACTCTGCGGTGCAGCGTGGGGGGCTTAGAGATTGCCCTTATATCAGCTTCATTATGATGACCGTTCTGCCCTTTGAGTGTAATGAGACTGGTTCTCAAGAGGGAAGAAGGGGTTGGTCATCTCTCCCTTTTCCTTCAGCTTTGTAAAACACACACACATACACGCACCATCTGAGGGCATAAAAAAATACAAGAGCTGGACGTGACCGGACGGTACAATAGCAGTGTTTATGATTTAGGTGGATGTCTGTTTTCTCTTTGAAGTCACCTCTGCAGACATGGGAGGATTGCCAATAGGAGACAACAATTGATATAATAAGATGTGTTCAATGACACGGAATAACACGTTACTGTCATGCATATTTTATGTTATTGATCTGAAACATCATGCTTCGAAAAGTGCTTTGAATAAAAGGAATGTTTCAGTATGGCACACATCTCCTGCCTCTGCAAAGTTGGTCATTGGGTAAATTTGGCATAGCTTGTGAGCTTTTTTTTGTAGCCATGCTAGCAGCTAGTGGTGGTCATGTCGGTTGTTTAGTTGGTTGGTTTGTCGCTCAGTTTGAACTCTACATTGCTCCAGACTGAAACGTTTCAGCAACAACGTGATGGATTGTCATGCGTTTTCAGGAGGGTGAATCCGTTTGTCAATAAACCCCTTGAGATTAACCATTCTGTTTTCAACGGAGCCCTCAAAAAGACAGAAAATACAGTAAAATCATGACAAAATACAAGTATACACAAGTACCTAAATGTACACGTAAATCTATAGTTTTGTAATAGTTTGGGTAATTCCCAGACCTTTCCTAATGCCCAAATCTACTAAACTTTGGTCTGAAATATATGCAAAAACAGTGGCAGTTGGAGATCATTGAGCGCTTCCAAAGCCATGCCCTATCTCACAATGCTAACGCTAGGGGAAAACTATTTTTTGTATCTGCCCTGTGACTCAGCACCAAAAACAACACATCCTTACAATGGAGGTAATGAGCACATTCCCATCAGCCTAAACGGCACATGACAACTGAACGTTAGCACTCTCATTGTGAGCATGTTAGCATTTACATCAAAGCAACACTATTCATAGTTAAACCCTCACAAAGATAACATGACTTGAGTCTATTTGTCTGCGATATGCTTGACATTGAAGCAGCTACTTGGAACTACAAAAGCTTTAGCAAAAAATAGAAACTACAAGTGAGGATGTGTGCCATTTTTGCTAAAGCAGTCAAACAACACCTTTCTCAGTACAATAAAAAATAGTCAGAGGCAACAATATTCATTGAAATTATATTACATTCTGCATTTACATTTCAGTTTCTTTTAAATTGGGTATTAAGCAGCAATGACCTATATTCACACAGAGAGTTCATGGATAGTGACATATCTTCAGTATTTTAAATGTCACATAACTCGCAGCGATGCGTCATGTGTAGGCTTTCACTCAAACCTCTTTATTAAGAAGTTCAAGTCTGAAATGGTTTGAAGTCCTAGAGCATTACAATTCTGAGAAAGTAAACAATCAAATAGCCTGTCTGTCACTTTCTTGTGCACTGAATGAGTAAGAAAAGGCCTCAGGATTGGGTGTGTATAGGACATTTGTGATGTCCGTTGCCAACAATGTGAGCTGTCAGCTCTTCAAGGGCAGAGATCTGCGCAGGAGTGAGCATCAGTCTTGTGTTAATATTGACAGGAGGAAACAAGAAATGAGAGGGAGGAGAGAAAGTGTTGGAGGAAAGGAGAGTGTGGACACGGTGAGACTTAAAAAGAGGTGGAAGGGAAGAAAAGGACAAATTAAATGAATGAAGATGTTAAATAGGTGATCATAGATTTAAATGTCAGAGCCTTGAAAGTTAATCTTCACACATTTTTATTTCTTACTTAATGGCAAGAATAGCAGGAATCTTCTTAGGATGTAACCGCTTTTCTCTGTCATCTTAGGCAGCTTTGTCTGCAGTAAACAAGCCACTGAAGGGGATTTGAGGACAGGACACTTGCATCAACAGAGGGCGTATATCATTCTGTCACCTGACATATTGGGACTGATTCTCCCAGATGAGATAATGGACAAGAAAACTAGTTTGTTGTGCCCCTCAGCTAAGAGCATGGCCATAAAGGTACAGTAAAAGCTATAATCACATTCTCCAAACACCTTAACATAATGACATTGTAAAAGCAGCACTTCTAGCATCCTGGGGCCTTTATGGGATGTTGGATTGATGCTGACACAACACTAAAAAACACACTCCTAACTCGGGAAGTATGCTTTTCCATGCAGTCAAACAATATATATATATATATATATATATATATATATATATATAGTAGCTAAGGGCTATTCAGGAGAGTACAGAAATGCAGCACTGACCAACACTCTGTTTAATTAAAGATCCTCTTGGCTCTCACAAGTGCTTTGAACAATTTGACGCTGTGCTGATAGAGACGTATGATCAGCCTGGACCAATAGTACGAGCCCAACTCTTCCCTCTTGGGTCTAATTTATTGATGCGCCAGGCCTCAGCGCAAGCTTTACTGTACGCGCATGTCCTTATGAAAGCTTTGATTTATATATTTTTTGCCCGGGCCTCAGTGTCTCTCCCAGGGACAAAGCTGTAACCATTTTTAACATCAGACTCCTTTACAGTATCAATCTGTGCCGGCTCTGCTGCCGTCCCATGTCACCCAGCGTGGGCGCTGTTTCAGCCCACAGAGGGGAATCATGGCACGCTGCTCTAATTTAGATGCCGTTTTAATCCTTAGTGCTTGGCGTCTTATGGTCGTTGATGACGCTAAGCTGCTAATGCACGCCGCACCCTACATAGGCAGACATGACACAAGCACTGAAAACAATTGTGAAAACAGTAGGGCTTCTGACAATGATGTAACACCTACACCTGCATGCTGTCATGTATCAAGACACGATCACTGCCTGTCCTGTCCTGTTTCTCACTACATGGACTAGAGTCTGTGCTGAGGGTTTGTGTTGCGCCAATAGGAAAGGGTCGAAAAAAGATGGCCCCAAAAGAACTTCGACACAATTCCTAAGCGGAGCCAAAACATCTCACTAAGTGAAGCAGAGGTCCAGCTGTGTGTGTCTGTTTGTGTGTGTGCAATCACCAAAGAGACCTTCTCTGTCACATCCTCTACCCTTTTTCTCATCCTCCGTCTTCTTGAATATCAATGAGTAACCTGAGACACTAACACATGGTCAGTTACATCATCCGACTGAAGTATTGCACTACCAAAGACACTAATTCAGAAAACCTACAGCTGCGGATCTTATCTAATTCCTTGCGTTGATTACTTTAAGTCTTTGTCTGAGTCACAACTCTTAAGCAAGTGCGTGAATGTCACAACTCTGTCAATAAGAATGAGTGCAATGGTGACGCTGAAGCATTGGAAGAAACTAAAATCTATACACCTCTTTAAAACACCTTAGCCTCAAATTGATTTTCACTGGGTGGTTCAATGTAGCATCTAATAGAAAGACTAAAAGAGAGACTCTGCAAGTCTGTTTTCAACAGCATGGAGCGGCTTCCTTAATGTCTTAAATTCAAACAGAGCACAGTTCAAACATCGCCTCCCACTTTCAAGCAAGCTCTAACACAACAGGTTTCCAATTATTACATTTATGGATGAAAGTCTATTATGTTAACAAAATACAGTCACATGTCAAAGCACGCATCTACTGCTGAGTGTGTATATATACTTAATTCCTCTGGTAGGACCTGAAAGATCACCTTAGCGTTCACACACACACTTGAACCCACACACAATGGTAAAAACAGGAAGCTCCTGTTTTCAGTGTGGCAGTGCCAATGTCTGTGTTTGTAAAGGGTGATCCATGTTGAGGGAGACAATATTTTTGGGATTGTTGTAACCTTTTTCTTTGAAATAGAGGTTGAGGAGAGAAGCGACAGAGGCACAGAGGGAGAGAGGGTATGTGGGGTTTTTGAAGAGGAGGGGTGAGCATAAGGTGAAGGCTCTTTTGAGATGCAGTCCTTCAATGAATACATTCTCTCTGTCTTCCCTTTTTTTCTCCTTTTCACCCTGCCACCAGCACCTGGCTGCATTGCATTCTGCTCCTCTCCACCTCCTTCTTCTCGTCCTCCACCACGGCTGATGCCTACCGACTACCCCACTCCTTATCGATGACATTAAGCCTATTTTCCCTTTTCCTCCCAACCACCTCCCCCTCATTACCCAACTCTCCTTACCGTGGAAGCTGAATCTCTGGAGGGATAAATCATTGTTAGAAGAGGGATAAAATATATAAAATGTGCCATCCCCCTTACCTTGCCGCGTAGTGAAGAAGGGAGCCTCTCTCCACCAGGAAGGATTTGGAGCAAGACTGAGCACATACACTATTGTACACTCACATTCACACACACACTCACACACACACGGACATACACGTTGCTCTCCTTCTCTCTCATACGACGACGAGGAGCTCTCAAGCCAACGCACACTGCAGGCTGCCGCTTGCCTGGGAAAGCCTGATGCGTTCCTCCCTCCAGGCAGAAGCACACATCTCAAAGGCTCTTTGTTGGGACTGATTCATCCCGGGCTCCGAGGCTGAGTGCTGTTCCGTGTGCCGGTGCCTGATCCTGGACACACAGGCTGTCCGTACAAAAGGGGGACAAAGCCATGAAGAGGAAAGGCAGCATCCAGGAGGAGAAAATACCACGGCCCCATACAGTTCCTTCCATCCCCCCCCACTCCCTCTCCTGCTCTGGTTTGCTGTCTCTCTATCTCTCTCTCTCACACACACACACACACACACACACACACACACACACACACACACACGCTCTCCCTCCCACCTTCCTCTCTCTCTTATCACTTCCCTCCTTCTCTGCCTCCTCCCACTCCCTCATTGGGCAGCAAAAGAATTGATAGCAGCGTGTGCATGTGTGCCGGTTTCCAGTGACTGTAAGGAGAGGAGAGCTTCGACTCACCTCATCACCTGGGATACCTTTCACCCTTCCTCTCCCCCTCCCTCACTGCCTTCCATCTATCTGTCTCCTTTGCACGTAATATGGGTGATATGCGAACACGAGTGCGCTGCGTTCGCCCAGTGTGCTGCTGTTCAGTCAAATGCATTATCCATGAAATGACAGGGTTAGGGGTGGCAGATGGCAGGAGGGGTTGTTGTAGCTGTAAAGCATTGAAGAGGAGGAGGGTGGGGGGGGGGGGCAGAGAGCAGGGCTATTTCTGTAGAGGGTGCAATCCTCGTTCTCCCAATTTTTGGAGTTCACTGTGACCCAAAAATCTTTGTGGGTGAAGAAGTTACAACACTGCCACAGAGTAGCATGCTCATTATTTAACTGAAGCATTCCTCTCACTCTTTTTTTACCACAATCATTTCCTGAATAATTTATACATCAGCATAAGAGCAGACACAAAGCAGGAAAATGTATTAGGGTCAAGTCGTGCAGAAATGGTTCGCAGTCTGAGCCAGAATTGGGGCATACATGTTCTACACGGCGCTTGGATATGATGAGACGCTTGCAGAGGCACTATAACAAGCTGTAAGAATGATTTTCCTCCGTACACATCAAATAAACTCAAGGAAAAAAGGCTCCACTGAACCAATCTGCATAACAATGACACATTTGCCTGTTGGGGGTATAGCAGACACGACCCCTCCCTCTCTTCCACTCTTTCTCGTGAGCATTATTGTCACAGATATTTATTTGCTTGGCTGTATTTCTACTGCCTCGCATGCCTTGCTTCTCTGGTATCTTTTGAGTTCAGAGCTGCGAGCACCATTAAAAGGTCTTGTAATGTATGTCTTTATAGGCAAACATTTGCAGTTATCACAAAAACAGTCGTGTTTGCTTTCTGCTATCGGCTGTTATCTGCATGGACAATGTGAAGGGAAACTACATGGTTTAAAACATCAATAAATGTATGCTAAAAATAAATGCTTTTTCTTTCTTCTTTTTAACCTAAATACTTTTTATTTGAACTCACAAAAAAGGAACAGTTATTTTAAGTGGAAAGGTGTGTTTATTTTAAGTGTATTTTTTTATCTTTCTATTATTTTCTGTAATTATTTAGTTTGCCTTGTGCTGTTTATGTGAGTTATATGTATTGTCTTAACTCAGTGTTATTTGATCAATCTTTTTTAGCATGCATCCATAGAGAGAGACATTGTTATGTTAACTAAGATCTTTTGGGATTCAAGAGGTTTATTTAAATGTATTTGTCAGCTTCCCTGTCAGACTCCATGACCTTGCTGAAGCACCTCCTGAAAACACTTAACCCCCCATTTGGATAAATAGTAGAAACCGGCTTGTGATGTAAAAAAGGGCTTACAGTGACGAGAGCCGTCTTAAACCACCAGTGTCATTAAAACGAAAGCCCAGGGGCTGTATAAGTGATACTGCCTTAATGGTTTGCATATCAATTCATTCTATTGTTTTGGATGAAACTGTTAAGGATTACACCAGGGGTTATCAGGGTTCAACCTATATAGCTATAGCAAATGTAATTTATTGTCATAATCCAGTGACATTTCCAGATGACCTTTAAATCCTTTCTTATTCTGTAAGAGTGAGGCAACTACCGTACTGCAGAAATGAAAACAAAGCTATGACTTACAAGGTACTGGAAGCCACAACTATGAGACAGAAGTCACAATTATGACATACTAAATCGAAATGACGAAAACAATAGATCAAGATAATGGGATAGTCAGTCAAAAACTCCTCACTTGCTCCTACAAGTGAAGTCATTCTCATCATGACTAACTTCATCTTTTTTTTCTTTGCATGGCTGCAAGGGGGTCCCTCTAAATGCACGGTTGGCCAAGTGCAGTTCACCTTGATGCAAAATTCAAAAGTGAGGTGCTGTAGAGGCTTGTGCAAACTTTATGTGAACTGGTGCATGCAAAGACAAATCATAAAAATAGGTTAAGAGCTCTGACTGCAAAAACATGGCCCATGGAGCCTGAGTGTTGTCTATCAAAGTAACAATGCTGGACAAAAGCTCTTCTCTGAGGGCCTATCCAAAGCGCATTAAGCAAAGGTAGCTTGCTTGTACCATCTGTCCACTGCTGTAAGGGGAGCTATGGATTTTCTGTCTGAGACGCTATCGAAGTCACTGGCTGCTTGCTTTTCTCGGGGATGAGCTTTTAATAAGTCCCGCCAAATAGCGAGCCATGGAGGATGCATTATGATGTGGTTATGCTGTGTTATTATGATGAGACTGCATCGTGTTGCCTATCGTTTATCACTGAATTTCAGCTGCTCTCAGTGCTAAGCCAAAATTTTAAGTAGACAGTTTGGGAACTCACCAGTTGAGAGGATCTTGGCTGGCAGTGTCATATTTCCAGAATGAGATTAAAGTGTGTTTCCACAGTGCTCCGTGTGCATGTAAAAGCAGCAACACTCTATGCCACAGCACATCAGTGTAGTGACCTCTCGGGAATAACTGAGGCCTGCTCTGCCCACAACTGCAAAGGCTGGATTTCACTTGCTAATGAGCCAACCACCTATCTTCCAGCCATTCATCAAAGTCTTTGCTGTGAGCTGCCTGTGTGTGAACTACATCCCATCATCACAATAGATTAGGTTTACTCCCACCACTTTAGTCAGCGGGCTTCTGGGTAACCTCTCCTGGACAATGATTAACATTTAACCCACCAAATGCATGATATGCTCATAAATGTCATACGCCTAGAAAAAGCACAAGGATCTGCTGCAGTGAGCAGGTTACGTTTAGTCAATTCATTAGAATAAGTAGCAGTCATGATGACATTTATGACTGTTTAAATGCAATTGTTTGCTCTAACTTGTGCCCACCAGTGTTGACTATAAATTGCAAAACAGATTACAGTCAGCACTAAACTTTTCTTGTGCACCATTAATAATTAAAATGTCGTTACTAAGAATACAATTCATGCTTTCCCTCACATGACCCCTGCTCTCCTAAGCTTTGAAAAAAATACAAAAAATAAGAATTTCACTTATTTATTGAACACCAATGAAACACATGGTCTTGAACCCAGTAAAATAACCCCACTAAAACCCTGTTACAGCTGTCGCCGAAAACATTTTCCAAAGAAATACTGAAAAAGACAGACTAACCTAAAAAGGTAGCACATATAAACAAGAGATAAACAAAGTAGGAAAAAGTGAGAAGTATTTCTGTGGTAGATGCTGTGGTGAACAAATGGGTTTAGTAGTAACAAGCAGAAGACACAATATAACATAATCCAGTAGGCTGTTATGTACTACTCGGACTCCTGCGTTATTTGTTTTGCTTGCAAAAATTGTGTTGATTTGTATTCCTTCCTACACTACATTATGTGGTAATTTGTACTGGATTAAATTACATTGTATAGAATACCGCTGTCATTTTGTAATAAATCACAACATGGAATACTGTGTGTGAAAAGAACGTTGCCCCTTTGGGTTTTATCTTTCTGAGCAGCTGGATAAAAACAACAAAACGTAGCAGTCACTACACGATATGTGTAGATAACATTTAAAATAAATGAAGGTAAAACTTCTCATGAGAGAATGGCAATCAAATTGTCAGTCTTAGAAAATGCATCAGTTTGAAGCACTGGCATTATCTTCCTCCTTTTGATCTCCGACCTCCTGTTTCATCCTTTTGAAGTAGCGTTCTGCACGCAGTTCCTCAAAGCAGAATTCAGTAGCGCCACTGAGCAGCAGCTCTTTACAGTACATGCTCTGCTCCTGTGATTTTCCCGATACCGATTCATTATGTTGCTGATGGTGATCCTGTAGTCTTTTTAGAGGTGTCTCCTCCCTGCAGGGCTTACGGGCTGATAACACAGTGTTCACTGCCGGGTTGATCTTACAAGGAGTCCTGAAGTGGAAGCACAACGATGAAAAATTAAATCGTAGAAATCTTACAAACATAACCGGAGGTTACAATTCTCTGCCTGAGAATGCTTCCCCGTGGACAACAAGTGCATTTTGAAATCTTGAGAGCTAATTAACGTTAGCAGATATGAGGCGACACAGTCCTGCACGGCCCAAAAAGAAGGTCACACACTCTTAATATTCGTTGGACCGCCTTTAGCTTTGATTACGCCATGCATTCGCAGTGGCATCGTTTCCACAAGCTTCTGCAATGTCACAACATTTATTTCTGTCTTGCAATGATTTTTCACCAAGATCTTGTATTGATGACGGGAGATTCGGACCACTGCGCACTGTCTTCTCCAGCACATCCCAAAGATTCTCAATCGGGTTCAGGTCTGGACTCTGTGGTGGCCAATCCATGTGTGAAAATGATGTCTCATGCTCCCTGAAGCGGCTCTTTTAAGTAAGAATAAGTATTGGCCGATTATAATAGAAAAATGATTTTCATTTAACTTTTAAAGAAAAAGACGCAAACTATCAAAACTTAGAGGTTGTAACAGAAACAACTTTACTTAATTGTTCAAATTGATTCATTCATTTTAGTTTATTATTTAGTACATGGCTTCTTATTATAATTAACCTGGTGTGTGTCAAAACTGTAGGTCATGGTCTTGTAGTAGTCACTTACATTGTTGGAGGCTGGTCCGATTCCTCTACAAATGGTTGGAAAGCAGGTTTTGGAGGTGGTGGGGCCATAACAGTATGTCCAAATTTAGACTTCTGGGGTATCTGCGATACATAAACATTATATTGACATAACTTGGCCACACTTTTAACATTTAAATCAACCAAGTCAAGACCTGCATGTCTATACCTTGACGTCACACCATACTCCAGGCTTCTGCTCGTTTTCCTTTGCCCTGGAATTGGGTGGGGCCATCCAAGCCTCCAGCTTAGGCTCTGAAGGGCCAGCATGAGCCTTGTTCTCATCAAAGACAACCAGCTTACTGTTTGAGGCACTGCCGAGTACAGGGGCGGCATGTGACTGCATGCCTCCAGGAACACCTGTTCACAAAAATAAGCACCTTTTTATTGATGATTCTGAAATGTAGGTTTTGGTAATAACAGCTTAAATATTCGTAACAAATTTGGTCTTTATAAAAACGTGCTTACTTCTGATGGCAGACCCTACTCTATTAATAGGGGTGATGGCCCTTTTCTTCCCTCTGGATTTGAGTTCAGCTAGAGAAACTCTATCGGATTGTTTATGCTCATCATCACTATCGTCCTCCTCCAGATTCATCAACACTTGTCGGGAAACACGTGCCTGCAAAGCCCTACAAATAACAGTATAGAAGTTTTAGATTATGTCAATATTTAGTATTTTCAAACATTATCTCAAACTTGGCGGGATCAATCCTTACTTGTGAAACTGCTGGAGTTTATCATGTGGCTCTGCACCCATCTTGAATCCTTCTTGGTAGACCTGGTCTGCTTTGCGACAGTTGCCCTGATTCTCATATTCTTCAGACCAAGCGATGTAGAAGGATGCCTGTTTCACTCCTATTCCCTGTGCTTGGATGTACCTGTAAATGTCCAAGGGTTCCGTACAGTTCTCTGCCTAATGACACATAAAACACACATATGAAGTTATTAAAGCTACATTTGTTTCTCAAAGTTGCAAAATCTACCAAGTTTAAAATATTACACATACAAATTTGATCCAGAGTTCAACATAGCGAGGGTTGTCAAAATATCTATTTTCTTCTGTGAATCTGGTCACGGCTCGCTCCAATATTGTTGCGAGGTTGCTCTCCTTTCCTCCCTGAGGGAAGGTTTGCTCTGTCCACTTGACATACCTTTAAAAGACAGAACCATGTGTGGTTAGACATTAAAAGTCCCAGGTTTAAAAGCAGCGGTTATGAATACACATTTGAAACGTACCGGTCCCAAACATCAAGTGGATCATCTCCGTCATACATTCGCAGTTCAGACTCAAAGGCCCTGGAGGAACAAAAAGCCACAAAACTTCTGTCATCAAGTTCAAAAATTCTGAAAAGAGTGTTTAAGAAAGGTTTCTGTCACCCAATCTTGGTGCAATGTTTAAAATATCATCCATACTGCCTCTGCTGGTTGATGGTAGAGCTGAGTCCATCCTGTTGTTGACTGAGCGCCTGATTTAAGGCTGATATGGCTCTGCCCCGCCTCAGTGGCTGGATGTTTTCTTTGCTGAGCTCCCATTCAACATCTCCTCCTTCTGCCATTGTAGAAATTAAAACCAATACCTAGAAACCAACAGACACACACAGATACACACTATCATATCAGTAAAGTACAGGAGAACATTTTGTGAGTGCTCTTGTTCCTTTCTTTAAAAAAATAATTTTACACCATCTGACACTCGAAATTTTGAAAATGTTTGAGTGTGAGAAATATTATAGCAATAATTACTTTTCATTTTAATATAAAAGATAGATTTTGGATTACTTGACAACTGTCCAATATAAAAATAGATTATTACTCTCAAATAATAACTATTATTTCCATTAAGGCTTGGGGCTTGAATCTTCAAAATGAAAACAAGTTCAATCATAGGGATCATGCAATGACATAGGCTATGTAATAATGTCGCATAATCATATCAAGCTATGAACAAGAGATTTCATTTTCAAGATCAAGAACATTTAATAATGGCAATCACAAGTGACATCGAAAAACAGTAAAATTAAACAACTTCATGAAGTGTAGGTGTAATAAGCTAAGCCTCCATCTTTTAGGTATTGTGATTTGTCATTCCAATATTATTAAACCACAACACTTGTGTATCTGTGTTGTAATAGTTGCAAATGAGCGAGATCAACTAAACTATGAGTACAGATTGTATTATCTTATGAATCATCCAACAGTAAAACACATTTGCAGTATCTATCATATTGCATGCATGCTTACATCCAGGTCTGAAGGACAACTAGTGTTTCCAATATCTACTAACTGACGTGGGGAGCTAACCATAGGCTAACACGCTAGCTAACATTAGCTTTAGCTTGAATGTTATTGATGTTGTTCGCAATATGAGCGAAATGTACAAGTCACATACAAAAACAAAAGTGATAATCTGCACATTTTTGTGATATCATACCGTCTATATGACTCGTTTGTCTCTTTTGCAGATTATTACAGCTTTGCCGTTGTTACAGAAACTCAGTCCAGCGGTCGCCTCTGTCTTTTGAACAAGGACCGCGAGAGAATTTGGAGAGAAGTGATTGGAGGAACCACAAACAGGAAAAAGAATGACGTCAGGTCACATTTTCCGGAATGCTTCCTGTTTTGATTCCAGCAGCGATGAAAGGTTGAAAATGGATAGCTAGCTGCGAAATAACATTTCATTGAGTCAGTTGAATTCATATATTTACCCGCTCGAGCCATATCAGTCAAGTATTAATTGGATGTTTCATGACTCTCTACACGTGTCGGCATGGACAACCGTTGTTATTGTTGTGCATCCAAGTTCAGTCTCTTCAAGAAGGAGGTAAGACCTTGCTGGCTAATATTAATGACATAGCTATACGCATTTACCGTTCTGGGGGAACATCATCTCAGTAAATTGCGTTGAATATCCTCACAGCTGGGCTGTAAGAGCTGTGGCCGCTCCTTCTGCTCTGGCTGTTTGACTTTCAGTGCTGTGGTGCCTCGCTGTGGCAACACCCAGCAGAAAGTCTGCAAACAGTGCAATGGGAATCTGACAAGGTAAATGTCAAAGCATGCAAGACAATATGATGTGATGATTAATTAGTATTAATTAAGCATTGTTGCTCATACCTATTTCTTTCCTTTTAAGTGGAGAATCTCCAAAAAGTGCTGCAAAATGGTCTCCTCCTGAAAATTACAAGAAGTCAGTATATAATTAAATTGAGAAAATGGCACTTTGTCAACACTGCAGTTGCCTGATATCTAAAGTTCCTGTTTCTTCCATAGGCGGGTCGCTGCACTTGAGGCCAAACAGCAGGCACAGTCGACACATGCTCTTACACAAGGTGGCAATAGAAACAATAAAACTGGGCATCTACCAACCAAAGGCCTGAGTAAAGAAGACCAAGCTATTGCTGAAAGGCTTCAAAAACTGAAAGAAGACACTGCACCAAGTAATGAAACTAGATAGATCTTTATCAATAAATTAAGGATTATAGAAATAGTATATTTTCTCTTTGGCAAAAGCCATTTAAAGTTTTTTATCTCTTCTTCAGAGTCCATCCCCTCTGAGAAAGAACTTGAGGCCCGCCTTGCTGCTCTGAAAGCTCCCAGCCGGCCAGTGCCTTCTACAGTAGAAATGGAGGACCGCCTGGCTACTCTACGTGGTCAGACTCCACCCTCTCAAGCTCCTCCACCTGTAAGCTGAAACTCTACCCACTTATTTCTAACAAATTGGCCCTCATAGTATGATAAGCTCACGTAGTTAAGGCTTTTTAGAAGGACCTGCATTCCAATTTTGCTATAATTGCTCACTTGTATTATATGTCCTGTTGTGCTGATCTTTACAGGTGCATCGCCCTCCAGATAAAAGGACTCAAACTGAACAAGCCAATGATCTGATTAATCAGATGACAGAGGAAGCTGCCATTGATGACCAGCAATCAAATCCTGAATGCAGTAATTACTCCAATATTTAATTAATATTTAAAGATGCAGCCATAATCACAGTCTTTTAGAGGTTATACCAATTATATCAACTGCATTCTGCCACCTAGAGCTGACTTCAGCTGCAAATATGCTCATCAATCTCTCTGCAGGTTTAGATGGCCGTATGAACGATCTCAACAAGGGGGAGGGAGGGACGTTGGATGAGAATTTGGAGGAGAACCAGGAGTCGGACAAGCAGCTGGAGACTGAGAAAGCCCGTGTCCTGGAGGAGGCCATGGAGGAGCTCAGGAAAGAGCGCCACTCCCAGGATCAGATCCTCAACATGGCCAAGAGGATGGCGCAGCTGAAGGGGCAGGACCCAGACAAAGGTACGAAATCACATATAAAGCTCTTGGTTTATCACTTTCTTTACCTTACTGACGGTCCTTACTTCCACACCAAAATGTCAGATAATATGAAGACTTTTAACTGTAAACATTGTGCTGTAAACAAAATTGTTAATGTCATTTTTGTATTTTTCATGTCATCTCTAGTTACTATGGAGGACTTTCAGCATCCTGACAGTGAGGATGAGACTGAGGAAGAAGCCGTGAGGAGAGTTTTAAAACAGGTTTGGGACCTTTTTTTGAAACAAAGTTCAATGTAAGGTGGTTTGCATTACATTAACATGACTTTTTTTTTAGTCGTAATTATTTGTTATTTGTTTTGCTTCTTTTCGTATTTCGCTGCTGCCACGGAAAACATTTCCCAGTCTGGGATAAATAAAGTATTTCTGATTCTGATGATTAACCTGTTACTACTGGGTGCATATCACACCCTTAAAGATGAAACTAAAGGGGACCGGTTTGCATGGCCACAAGGGGCTGCTATTTTGCAATTTAAAGAATTTATAACGGAAATTAGACTCGTTTTTTAAATTCCTGTATTTTTTTCCAGCTGTCTGAAGAGGCTGCGTTAGACGAGGCCAGTGGCTACAACATACCTTTAGAACACAGTGGACCAAAGAACACGGAGAATAAAACCACGGCTAAGAAACTGGTACTACACAACAAACACAATACAAATCCATTACAATTTTCAAGCTCTTAGAGAGAATAACATTTGAAGAGTTAGAAATCGGATTTCTTCATTTATTTATTATCCTAAATCAGTCTAGGTAAGGTCCATAAAGCTAGTGTTGTTTTATAAAATATCCTGATTTAATGAATCATGCTACAGTTAGTTTATGAAAAGGAATTCTTGATTTCATTCCTTTTTAATCTGATATGTTGTTTTTTTACACACAGACACCAGCACCCAAGAGCAGGATTTCTCCGGCTGCTGTTGCACATCAGCCATCAGACAGTGATGAGGAGGAGCTGCCATGGTGCTGCATCTGTAACCATGACGCCAGTGTTCGCTGTCACACCTGTGATGGAGACCTATACTGCAACCGCTGCTTTAGGTAACACAACATACTGTACATCAATAATAATAATAAGCGTAATAATAAATATCTTAGTCGAGTTTTGCATGGAAATCTTTGCTCTGATGCCAAAGAAAGAAGGTTGTGATTTGGAATGCATACCATGACCCAGATAGATTGTAGCCAGGCTGTTGCCATACTGTTAAGCAGCATGAATATAAAGTATTTATTGTGATGAATAATCAATCCACTCTCCATTATCTCCCCAGGGAAGGCCATGATAAATATGACAGGATGGAGCATCGCACCACTAACTACACTGGGCCAAAGAGGAAGAGGAAGACATGATAGTGAGACTGTTCTGTAGATGTTGGCCCTGTCAGGCTCTGGTCAGTCATTACTGTTAGACTTGTGCTTTAGATTTAAGTGACCTATTCTTGTTTGTAAAACTAAGAATATTTAAACACTACCTATTTACTAAAAGAAGCCAAAACCCCTTAATTTAACCCCAACATATCTCATCCAATCTGTTTGTAATGGCTGTAAACATGCGTCTGTATTGACCACGGAAAGAGCAGCATCTTCATTCTGTAACTGCTAGCAGGGATCTAAATGAGCAAATCAAAAACAATACGAAACAGACATGGCAAAGCAAGTCCTAGATATATGAAAAACACAATAAAGTTGTGTATAATATAGAAAACATAGCTCTTATTTTTCTGTAATAGTACTTTAGCAAAGCTGCACAGGCGACTGCACACAAGAAAATACAAACATTAAAAAGAAGCTTCGATTTTTTAACTTATGACACTTGTTCTTCTTCCCAAAGGCTCATCCTAAGAAGCACTTTGCACCATTGATTATTGAGAAGAAAAAAAAAAAACAACAGCACAGACAGAAAGCAGTCACATTACAAGCTCATACGGGATGCTGTACACGGAGGAGTCAGTATAAAGGGATTACTGAGGGCTTTGTTTTATTTTGGCAGGCACTGCAGTCACTCTTGTAATCTATGTTTGGCTGCAAGTGTGACATGAGCCTTGCCTTCCTTGTCCTTGTGTGTAATTCCGTTATAAAGAATGCAGGAGAGTGAGGTGCTACAGCATGTCACATCTTTTCAGTTTTATTTTATAACACTGAAGCAATCACTGATATCATCACTTGACACAAAACGTCCCGCTGCCAGGCCTTTGTCGGAAGTGTATGCTTACAGTATGGATGGCCTCTGTGTCAGAGAGTGGAAGTTTGGGGGTGGGGGAGCTGAGCGAATTACTAAAATGGAGAGAGACCCTGTGTGTAGGACAGAGAGAAGGCCAGAGTGTAGTTTCATCTGTGTGCATTACTGTCAAGCTAGAGAAACCATAATTACACTTTTCCTCTGGGGGGCCTGTTCCATTAAGGTTTGCATGGAGGCCGTTACTGTGTTGGCCTCATCTGGCCATGTCATACACGCACCACAGACAGGAAATGGATGAAGATAATGGATGCATACTTAATGGCAATTCCCTGCTGCTGATTCCACTGTGTTTACTCCTAGACTTGACATGTCAACGTCTCTTTTGTTTCCATCGGTCTGTTGAAAGATTTGTGCCAGAAAACAGAAGCTTGTATTCTGTGAACTTAAAGGCAAATGAGTGTTTTTAGAGCAGTAATAAAGAGCAACTGTGCATAGTTTTAGTTGTACTTTAAATTGATGGGTGTAATGGACATGTCAATATCAACAGCCTTGTCTTGAAAATGTTCAATTTTATTTCCACATACAACACTGTTATTAGAACAAAAAATATTTATGTACATAAATATGCAAACGAAAAATGTACAGTCTTACGCAAAAAAAAAAAAAGTCAGTACATCTTTGATCACATGTGCATAATTGGTTTGTTTATGGGAGAAAAAATGTTATAGCAGCCCATGAATTTAAGTGAAAGAATAAAAAAAATCCATTCAAAACTCCTCTGGTGTTAAGATTGATGCTGACCCAGGAGGGGGGGCGAAGGGCAGGAAGAGAGTCCCACTGACATGTTGCAGTTGACATGTGGGAGAGGGGAAGATCGGAGGCTCCACATTGTCTCAATTCTTTAGTTGACCTATAATTATTTCTTCAAGGGACCTGACATTTTGCGTAGACCCTTTATCCTGTAGAGCAGCCCGTTGATAAAGTCCTAAAGGAGACACAGAATAAATAGATATATTCCTGCAAATAACTTCAGCAGACTAGCCATAACAACTCCAAACAAGTTGTATTTTTTTCTCTGTTAAATATGGAAATGGTGTCATATATGTTTCTCACCTCTTTTGGCTTTCCACATTCCTGCAACAGCTCCTAACAAAGAAGAACACGAAAGGGCTCACTAACAACATTGGGCATTGCTTTTTTCAGTGCAAACATTGCAACATTGGATTCCAGCAAGGGTCAAGTGCTTGTTAAGTTATTAACCAGCATTGCTCGTAGTAAGTTATGTACCCAGCTTTCAAGAGGTTGAAATGTTTCTGTCTTTGGTTAGAGACTTAAAGTCCTTGGTTCCAGTTTCACGAAGCAAAACCTCTACTGAACAAATATAAAGGCCTAAAGTTCAACGACAGTATTGGCTTAATAAGTTATTGTTTCTAAGTTTATTTGCACACTTACCTGCAGACGGGTTCTCTGCCCTTCGTCTGTCAGCTCCAGGAGCTCATCTATGTCAATCTCTAACTCTGGAATCTCCTCCTCCTGTAAAAGCAACAAGAAACAAACATAACCACAAAATTCTTATTTTGTATTTCACTCACTTGCACTTCTGCATGCTACAAAAGCTCTTGCAAATGCTGAATAATGTGGGCTTCCTGCCCTCCTTTCACTAACAGGGGTTAGACTTTTAACTCTACTGAGCATTGGAAAGGAAGAGAAAGTGTAAGATGGTGATGCAACATGACAAGGATTTCACTGCAGCAGAGTTCTATATAAGCAGTTTGATCGTGACGTTAGAAAGAGTTGGCACCCTGCTTTTATCTATAAGTGATCACCCGAGTAAATAGTCTTTGCTGTAATGTAGTTAAAAGTGTAAACCCTTCTATTCTTCTTTTATAATCTCTCATAACAATCATATGATGGATGAAGTGCTAGCTAAATAAGTAAGAGCACTGAGGCATAAAGGCAAAAATGCTCTTGGGGGCCAGCCCTGCCACATGACACAATCAGATTTCATGGATGATTTACCCAGCTAGCATGCAGTTCAGCCATTACTGAGAGATTATTTCCAGTTTGAATGTTCTCAAAAGAATATTCATCTCTGCTTGGTTGTCCTACATTGTGACTTAAGATACAATCCCAAGGGCAGCAGCAACTGTAGTATATGAAGAGCATGTCTTACTTTATAAAACACGTTAGCCTCAACTAAAACATTGGCTGGCAGCACACTGAAGATTAATGCCATTATCAAAATGCCAAAGGTTATTGTACACAAACGACACAATCTCCTGCTATAAAAAGCAAATATAGCAAAGAAATAACCTTTTAACTACATCCTTCAGAGGGATGAACGGCGCTGATATCGAGAGTCAGCAGGTGAACTCTAATTTTTGACAAGTGGGGCTGATTTTTAAGAGGATTTTTTCCGGTTGGGGAGTTTTCATGGCTGGTGAGGATGGGACTTGCATAGCTTTCTGGATGAGAAGAGCCAATCAATGTGGAAGTGCTGAGTGGTAGAATAGATGGGCCCACCTTCAGCATCCCCTGTGCCCCTCTCTCTAATTGATACATGCTGCCGGCTGGAGCCTGTGAGATTCTGCTGATGCCTGCAAGACACATGCAGGGAGCGCTTGTTTTCCTTCTTTGTTAATCCATGCTGTACGTTTCGGTTCCAGTTCTACTTTCTCGGGCTGTGGATGCTTGGGTCTGTGTTTTGTTATTCAATTGGTTACACCGAATACACATTTTTACACTTTCTTTATTAGATTATCATCAATTATACTCAAGAGAAATAAAAAACTAAAATAAGAATCCTTCAAAAGTAAATACATCGAAGTAATATTGAATAATACAAATGTATTGAAGTAAAGCACCATCATGTTAGCTAAAAACTGTTTAGTGTATAGAAAATAGTCAATATTTGTTCAATGAGAGGAACATTGTAGAACTAGGATGACCCTTTAATATATGTTATATAATACCCTAGTATTTTATAATGTACGCGACGCACTTATGTTGAGAGTTGCTTTCATTGTCAGAGGAAAAACGTATTTGTATGAGGCCTCCTGGCAGAAATGTCTCAGCAGCACATTTTGAAGTTTAAAAGCAATGGACCAGCACCAGCACGACTGTCATGATATTGATGAGTATTGATATTCACAGCCCCAGTGAATGGTTGTTATAACTTTAAAAGCCAGAATTTCCATGAGATTTGATGAAATACTGGTTGATGACCAACACCAGGAAAATGTGGAGTGCGAATTTCAGAACAAATTCTATCGAGCAGGTAATCATAATATTTACTCAGCATGATTAAACTGCTAGCCTGTAGTGATTGTGCAGACACATTGACCTTCATTATATCCTCTCCAGCAGTCCTCAGTTTCCTTGTATAGTTCATATCATATTTAAAACTGATAACGGACAGATAATCAGGGAGTTTACTGAACAGCTCATGCTCCATTTACAGTACTAATTGTATAACTTTTTCCTCTAGCCCCGATGTGTAAGGCTAGTTTAGTATTTAAGGCAAAATTATGACATTTGGATGTATCCGGACACTTAAGATGAAGCTACACCCAAGCTCAACAATCAATGATCCAGGCTCACTGTTCCCCCTGTTTTGTTGCTAACGTAAGCTCAGCAGCTTCTGGTTGTAGCCTTATATTGAACTGAGAGAAAAGTCATTTTCCTCATCTAGCTCATCCATAGATTAGTGAACTTCCCGAAATGTGTAACTGTTAAATGTTTTTTTTTTACAGCTAGAATCCTGTAGTTATCTGTATGTTTGTGTTAAATAATAGTTTTCACTGAACTGTGAATAGAACAACAAAACATTTGTGGGTCCATTACACACACACACACACACACACACACACACACACACACACACACACACACACAGACACTATGTGTTTATATGATAATGTAGAGGAAGCCATGCCCAGGAAATATAGCTGTTTGGAGAAGATGCCAGTGTGTGTTTTTACTTATCAGACCCTTCCCATTTCCTGCTGAAAGCACGAGCTGCATTGAGATCAAAATAGTTTTTAACTTTAGCGAAGAGGGACAAATCCTGTTGTTCAGTTGTATAAGAGCGGGACAATTTCAAAATAATAAAAACATGTAGTTACTCCAAGTCTACAATAGGTGTGTTCTAAAATACTTTCGATTGTCCTGGCGTCTTTTTTATAGTCTAGTATGAGTAGGGAAAACACTGACCTGGGTTAATACACATACACACACTGGCATAAACATTGCTCAACATTCAACAGTCTGTCCGAGAGATGTTTGTCCTAACTTTTTTTTAACATTCTTAAAAAGGTGTGAAGTTTGCAACGGAGGCGGCCCCTCCAGACCAAGGCAGCACTTGTATGAATTAGAGATGATGCTAAATAATTCAGGTGGTGACACAGGGGACTGATGGTAAATGCTTCCACGCGGAAGACTCTGAGAACCAACAGAGTAACCTTCCCCTGAGCCCATGCAAAATTCAAACCTAGCATTTTACATCAAAAAGTAGTAAACAGAAACATAACCTTAGCATAATCCACCTATATCACTATATACAAAACTATACAAAAAATAATAGTATAAATGAAATTTAGCACCATGTAATATGTCAAGCCAACATAAACATTTTCCCCAAATATGACTGTGTGCTTAATTGGCTCTTACAGGACACTCCTGTTGACTTGAATTAATTACGTCATATGCTCTCATGATTGAATCAACTGCATTTCTACTTTTATTCCATCATCTCAATCATACCGAGACCCGTTCTGCTTCAGTCCAAGTCCTGCAAATTATTAAAGTCTGTTTCTGGGACAACATCAAAAGGATAAACAAAAAAAAGACTTCAGATCTGTTTCCACATGTCCTGGTTTCCCTAATGTAATTTATTCCGCCTTCAGCTAGCTTTGCAAGCATATTATCTTATATTACCATAGGGAAGAAGGCTTTGGATGTTAAACTACTGACATGAGGAATATAGTAGCACTGTATTAAAAATTCCCAGCACTCAGCTGCCACTAAAGTGTGTTCAAATTAACCCAAGCAGGCTAAACCTGTATAATCTACTCGGCTAGTGGTAAACTTTCATGTCAACTAGCCACAGATGGATGTGCAGAGTACAGGGAAACCAGACAGAGAGGTGGCTGTATGCCGTCTGCAGCCAAAAGAGTCTCTGTGTCGTTCAAGAATGAAATGAGGAACAGTTGTCTCTGTCGTCTCCAGCATGAAACGGAGGCGGTGTTGTCATCCGATCTTGCACCGTCATTGGGAAGCTCATGCTACTTAACAGACTCCCCTAATTCCACCGTGCCATGCTGCCTCATGTGGGCGCTGAGACATCTGTTGCCATGGTTTCCCCTCAGAGAACGCCAAGCGAATCAATATGGAGCCTCTGACATAATTGGATTTTATCCCACCATACAAGAGCCGAGTTATGGGGGTTGTGTTGCTGCTCATGTAAACTGTATCAACATAATCCCCTGCACACATTAAACAGCACAATCTATGTACTGAGGCTATTAATTAGGAATGCAGAAAAATGGGCACTAAGTTCCACATTACATCTTTTTGAAATAAGTCTAAAATGTCATAGTTTGTACAACTTGAATGGTTTTGGGAAAGAACAGGTTTCTCTAATGTCTAACCACTGTTATGATGAATCATCATTCATATAGGAACAACCTATTCAGTCTCTATCTGGCATAGATATTGATTGACTGTGTCCACGAGAATGTGTCTGCAAACACACAGACACTATAAAGATGACATAATGTCCTGGATGCCACCATAACAGCAGTGCATTTCAAAATAAAATACCCTCTCTTTCATGGCATTTTTATAACTTTCTCTGGCACTTTTTCACTACTTTACCAGAGTTACAGGGATATTGTTGTTGTGTATTGAATGCTCTAATGTTATTATCTAATGATACTGATCCTAGAATCTATTCAACCTACAGTAACATTGAATCACAACCATTTTTTAAGGGTTGTCAGGTTTACACCCTGCTTCCAATTGCTTCTTCCTGACTGGAATCAGTCATTATATCTTAAAGAAATCATCTTATCACTATGATACTGCAGTCAGGTTGATGACACATAAGGGCTCATGTGCCAATAATTGCAGCCATGAAGCAAAGCTACTTGCCTCCCACTCCTCTTTTATGTCGCTGTAATCTCTCATATGTGATTGATAGCACAGACACTTATGAGCAACTCACCACCTCCTTCGCTCTTTTCCCTCACCTCGTCCTCACCCAGCCCTGTGTGTGTGTGTCTGTGTGAGCCAGCCCTGCCCTACCTCGCAGTCAAACAGCAGGTGCAGCTGACCATCGATCCACTCCTCGATATCCAGCCTCCTCTGCAGGTCCTTACGGTTGTATTTAACTGTCAACTTGCCCAGCTTGCGGTGCGCCGGCTCCTCGGTTTTGTCCGCCGCCTGGAACATCACCCTGGACTGGGTGTTAGGCTCTGATGCCATGGCTGCCACGGCCTCAGGAGAACCGTGGAAACAAACTCAGCTCACACACTCACACACACACACACAGAAAGACAGACACACAGGTTATGTCGTTTTGCAAACACTGCTCTGTCTCTATTTAGTGGGCTGCTGTTCCCAAGCGTATCTCCTGTTGTCTTGTTCGTGCTCTCCCTCTCTATAATGCTGGTTCCCTGCCTGTCCTCCCTCTCTTCCCCTCTCTTGCTCTCCCTTGCTCCTCCTTTTGCAACACCCACTGGCTGCACTATCAGGAGGATGGTAATGAGATATGTGTGTGTGAGTCTGTGCATGCATTTGTGTGTGTGCACATGCAGCTCAAAGGGTGTGTGTTTGCTTTTTGCTCTGCTTCTTTCTCTGTTTTATATCAGGTGTAAGAGCATAGGTCAATTGCAGCTATAAAAGCGGAGAAAGGGTGAGAGAGCAACTATGGTTCAGTTAGAAATAGCACTCGCTCAAAAACTGTGTTAGTAGAATAACAAAATATAGAAATGTGTAAAAAAATACAATGAATGTTCCTTTGAGGGAAGTCCTTAGTATTGTTTTGTAGTGTAAAAAATGGCACACAAATACTTTTCTCATAACCAACACATTATGAATCAACAAGTGTGCCAACATATACCAAGGATTTCTATCAAAAGTAAGCATTTTAATCTCTGATCATTTTATTTGTAGACATGCCTATAATCAGAAACATCATACCAACACACAACATATCTTCTAATATTCATTTATAAGAGTGCAGTAGTTGTCTGCCCACAAAGGCCAACAATAGCCGGGTCCCCCTGACAGGTGAGCCAGGGTTCCTCTAGTGTGATAGCTGCCTTGCTCTTTATAAGAGGCATTATCAGGTGTACGTTTAATAAGCCTTGAAGTCAAATTGGCATCCTCAGTTACGCACGTGTGAATAATGGATGACCAGCAGAGCACTATTTATGGATATTTAGAAGTCAAATGTCAAATAAAAGTCTGGAAACCATCAATATAAAGTCAGACACCAACAGCAGCACACAAACCCAAGGTCAAACATTCACAGTTGTACCTTGTGGTGCCAAATTATTGCAGTTGAGACAACAGAGACAACGGGCTGCAGAGTTTCCACAGATCCTATTACGATATGAATAATGGGGTTCAGTTTTTTGTTTTGGCAGGAACTATCAATCAGCCATAGCTGCCTGCGTGTGTTCACCCACTGATGCACCGTCTGTTACAAACACTGAATTATTGAGGGCCTCTAGCAGCTCACCTTTCTGCGCAAATAAATTCATTCATCTTGTCTTTTGGTACTTGGTTCTGCACCACTGGGTTGTCTAAAAAAAAAAGGGGGGACGGGAAGCGAAGACCTGTGTAAGGCCTTCCCACCTCGGACCCGGCAAGGCGAAGCATTCTAGGGACAAAACGAAGGCGGGGGGGAGAAAATGAGCTCAACCTATTCTGTTTTATCTTTACCACTGGATGAAGCTATAACATCTATTTTATGGATTCAACCTTTTTTTTTCAAGAAAATCTGTCCTGAAATATGATTCCCACTAAACCTGTAAACAATCTCATTTCGATTTTATAATTTAAGAAACCACCTCCTGCTTCCTCTATACTCTAAGTTGTTGATAAGTTCAAGGGTGACTTGATGACTCATTGCTTACTGTAGTAGGCTGACTCCATAGAGAAATCATCATTATCACTATATTTGCAAGAAGACGATTGGGAGGGGGGGGGGGGATCTGTGAGATCAACAGATAAATTGTTGTTAGGATTATACTAGATGTGAGAAAATTTACCATAAATTGTGTTTAAACTACTTTAAGAGAATTAAAAAGTGTTCCCCCTCAGTTGCTCATTCAGCTGTAGATATGATTGTACTGCCACCTTCTGGATTAAAGCTTTTGAATTTGAAAGAAGACAAAATAAATCTAAAACACTTAACCAGACACTTACTAGTGTTTTTACTCTTTTTACTTTTGTTTTGCGTATGTGCTTGATTTCTGTTCATTAGTATTTGATATTTTTTAACCTTTTTGTTAGTTTAAGGCTTTATATACATTTTTTAACTGTAACATTTTACACAAAAGCATTTTGCGCTGATTCTTAAATATTAAAAATGGGGTGATGATATTTTAACATTTATTCTGAATAACCAAGAATACTAAAGTGTGCTATACATGTAATTTACACTGTATTGTGCCACTATGATTGTTACATTGTATTTAAGTGTTTTTATTGCTTAGTAGTGAGTCAAATGTTTTATTGTCCTGCTCATTGTCTTTTAAAATCCTATTTCCTTAGAACTTTGAAGGATTACTTTTAAATCCAGTATGACCAAATCAGAAATAAGACTCATTGTTTAAGTTTGTAAATAACCTCAGTTTAAATAAACAAAAACAGTTGAAGGTGACCAAATTTAAGGGACACGCATATACAAAGTTTGCACAAATTAAACCCCCACCAACAAAGAGTAAGAATTATTATAAGAATTATTTACATTGCACTGAAACCAGTGAACCTAAGTTCTTCACAGTTACACATGAAAGTAATGTAAGTGCATACCAGAAAGAAACCAGAATTTTAAAAAAGCATGCATGCTATGTCTTACATTTTCTGAATTCTTGTCAGTGCAAAAAAGGACAAAAATCAAAGTATAATAACAAAACGGGTGTAATTTTCTCTATTTCAGGGCCATGTTCACTCTTACAATATGAAAAATATTCAATACTTTGATTACATGTATTAACAATAATGCCACACACACACGCACACACACACGCACACGCACACACACACACACACACACACACACACACACACACACACACAAACACAAACACACAGCTCTATCCCTGTTGTGTTTGGAGCTCACAGTCAGAAGGGAGTGGCATCACAGGAGTGGAATTTCACTTCCTGTGTCTCAGGTGAGTCATCTGGGCAAATGTCGTCGATCGCTCGGTTTTATGTCGACATCAAGTGGGCTATTCTCTGGTGAGAGTTTCAGTGTTGTAAAGATTCCCCTCGAGAGCGTTCGGAGAAGTCCTGGACTAGTTCTGGGTGCAAAGCAGAAGCTGAAGGTTTATTAGAAGTGTTTCGCCCCATTGAGGCCTATACACACCTTGGAGGAATCGTCTACTTTAATAATAGGCGGTGTTTTTACTTTCGTAACAGGCGACAAGTGGATAATTCGTTTGGGAGTCCTTAAAGGACTAAAATGAATTCCCTCATTAAAGGACACCTGGCAGTGTGTGCGCTACTGCTGCTTGTGTTTCACCTGGACTCCACTTCTGGCCAGGGGACCGGCGAGCAATGTGTAGCCCAATTCAAGAAAGGCAAGGAGGATTTTGTCCTCGATGTCGACGATTCTGTGAAAGACGGAGCCATATTCATTTCGTCGCCCCAGTTAACTCGAAAAAGGGACTGCGTGAGCGCGTGCTGCAAAGAATCGGAGTGCAATGTCGCCTTCATGAAGAGAGGAGCCGAGGAAGGTTTGATCGACTCCTGCTTTCTCTTTAACTGTGTGTACAAGAAGAAATACGCCTGCCGCTTTGTCAGGGAGAAAGGATACAGCAGTTACATCCTGGACTCCGTTTATGATAGTTACCTGGAATTGGATGTCCCCACCAGTAAGTCCACAATCTTATAAAACACATACTCACCGTATAATTGCGTAAATTGGCAGTTTTCTATAGATCAAAACACCCTATGTAGAAATACATATCACATTTTTTTGATAAGAGTATCACTGGAGTCCATTTATTATTTTTAGGACCCATGTAGTTATACTTTTGTAATGGTTATGTTGTGTTAAAATAACCTACATTATTCCTTTGTGCCTACATATACCAGTAGCCTATTAATAAATGTAAAGCTCAAGTTGAAACCCAATGATGTCTGTGAAAGTTAGATAAATATCTATGGTTGTTACTCTGGAAAAGCAGATTATTTTAAAATGGTTTTATTTGAAAACACTAGTTTGTAAAAAATGTTAAAAAGATCTGAGGCTACAACAGGTTTAGGGCAGAAACCTTACATTACATTTGCATGTTCACGCACGCCAGGTTGTTATGACCCCTATTACATATTCAGGATTCCTCTGCTGTCTCTTCAGGTGTGACTCCAACTGTATTTGGATCTGTTGTTTCTGCTCATCTATATCTATCCCATGGTTTCTCTCCAGATACCGGTGATCAGCCACCGACAGCCAACGGAGGTCAGGACCTTGTGGTCCAGCCTCAGGAAAGTGTGACACTGAATGGCATGCAGAGCAAAGACGACCAGGGGACTTTGACCTACCATTGGCAAATGCTCACCGTATATCCTTATGCTGTCTTTATGGTGAGTAAAGAGAATGCAATGCAAACCTGATTGGTTCTTTCTTGGAATTTAAAATATTCTTGAACTATTATTAATCCTGGGTCTGTGTGTCTTACATTCAATTCAAATAGATTTCTGTAGCACGTTTAAAACAACTTTTGTTAGAAACATAGCTACAGCAGGTCCACAGAGCAGACCACCTAGGCAGAGATAAAGGGAAATACAAAAAACAACCATAAAAAAGGAAACTATTCCTTTTAAATGTCTACTACAATGTTATTTTATGACCATCACTTAATTGAAAACTATTCTGTCCCCTTTTTTGCCTTTCTGTGTCTTATAGAAAACCAACTTTGAGGACCAGCTTATTGTGTCCAATCTGACATCTGGGGTGTACCAATTCCAGCTGACCGTCACAGATACCATTGGCCAATCAGACTCCACCAAGGTCACTGTCCTGGTCCTCACTGAAGAGCAGTCTGAGCGTGAGATTCTGCTTCAGCATCATCTGAACATATTCATTCATATCTAATTCATTTTGTTTTCTTAGAGTGCATAGAAGAAAACTTGCTTAACCATTAAGATCAAGTCTGATCTTGTAAATCAAATCTAATATCAGATTTGGCTGCTTTCAGTTTGTTCATTTCTCTGCAAATATAGATTCAAGGACTTTACGTTTGGCTTCACCTGTAAACATGAATCATGCGTTTCCCCTGTATTTGTTTACTGTTCCTTTGGATTCACCCTGCCTGTGTTTAAGGTTGGGAACAGGAGGATAATGCCCTTCGGGTCTCCTTAACTACTTTACAAAAATCTATAATTCCTTCCCTTTCAATTAAATCACTGATATGGTGATATTTTTTTACCCACATTATTCTCAATTTCTGAACAGCTTGTGACCGGTATTTCATTTCTGCATTTTCTTTCATTACATTTTTTCTAAGTAACTCAATCCATTGTTTCTCACAAGCATGAGCTCCTCTGTGGTATTTGCTTATCAAACATGTCATGACACGCTCGCTATTTCCTGCGGACTGAATGACGAAACAGCAATAGATAAAAGCTCATGTTTTAGGTGAGATTAAACCAGATTTGGCTCTTGTCATGGCAATACTGTTAGAAAAAAGGCAGCAGTTTGGAGAATTGTTAGTCCTTTTTTTGTCATGTGGTGTATCAGTGTCGTTCCCGCAGTCAATCTCTTGGCACATTTGTTTCTCCAGAAAACGGAAATGCAGCCTTTTCCCTGGTACTATCACACTCTCTCCACCCCCGACTCAAAGAAACCTGTCAGTCTGGTTTCAGCTTCGGTTACAGCCACTACCGTAATCCTCTCATGTATTGATTAAAATTTCTATCATTTAAACATACTTTAAACCCAGGGCTAGATAAGCAGGTTGTTGGTAGATTGTTGACTGGAGGACAAGAAAATATGTTTAACCGTTGAGTGGCTCAGTTACTGATTAACTGCTTGTGTCCTGGATAGTGAGAGGAATGTGCTTTAGTGGAAAATGCTTGGGCATGGCAGCGACTACATTTCAACGTCGCTACATTTACATAACAATAAATGCATTGAAAAGAAACTTAAACCATTCATGAAAGTAAATCAGACTTGTTAACATAAGAACTTGGTAATGAAAGCGTACCTTACTGTCCTTTGTCAGCATGTAATGTATTGAAGTGACTGTTCATAAGCTGCCATTTAGAACATGTATCATTGACCACATGCAGACTATCTACCTCACGTTCTTTAACCTCACTGTGACTGGAAATACATCACCTCTTTTGTCCGAGTTGCATTTACTCAGTTTCATGTGTAATTATGTGTCTACTTCTGGGCCAGACACGAAAGCAGGAAGTTAGATGAGACCACAAAAAACAATCTCACAAAATGTTGACACACAACTTTTAATGATTTGTCCAACTGGTTTATGGTTTTGAAACTACATTGACAAGTGTTACATTGTTAAGTGAAGCCATCTTATACCCAATAAGTCAGTATTCTCCAGCCTTTGGACTGATGAGTAAGTAAGACAACTTTAATCATTAATAACCCTATTTTACCAAACCTTGGTGAGAGTGCTTTTCTAACTTCATTTAACACTATTTGTTGCTACCTAAATCATGAACATGCCACACACTGGGGCACATTTAAATCATTAACCTGCAACCTTAGATATTCTTGAATGCACGTTGTACTAACCATATGTAAAACTGAAAAACCTAACCCTAATATTGTTTCTCACCAGACCACTGCATGGCTCCAAAGAAGACGGGGCCTTGTCGCGGGTCCTTCCCTCGCTGGCATTACAACGCTGCCTCAGAGCAGTGTGAGGAATTCAACTTTGGGGGCTGCAGGGAAAATCGTAACAATTATCTCTCCAAGGAGGAGTGCACGAACGCCTGTACCGGCTCAGGTATTATGTGCTCTGCTTTCTACACTTCTTATTCTGCTCATTTTCAGGTTCATATTTGTATGTTGTGCCTCTACTGCGTTTCCTTGCTTTAATGTTCACAAAGGTCTTTATTTTTCTCATAGTGCCTGTGCTACAGCACCTCTTTTCACCCTGTCTGAAACCAGAGCCCAGTCTGTTCTGATTGGATAGCTGACTGGCTCTGTTGTGATTTGATAATCGCTTAGAGATGTCCCGCCATTGGCATATCATATACCATGTGCTGGAGCACTTGCTAAAAGAATCGCAAGTGTTACATAGTGATTTAATCATATTAAGCAAGTAAACAAAGAGTCCAATGGAGGTGTTTCAGGCATGGGTCTGTGGGAGAGAAACTCCCTCTGGAGGGAGCACAGGGATTTTAGCCTTTGCAGACCATTTACATGCACAAAAACCTAGATAACACACTACAGGAAAGGGAAAACCCCTAAAGCATGATAGGGCCCCTTTAAATTGTCTAGGGTTTTATATGTAGGAAGTCATACAATCATGGTAAATATTTGTGCAGGACTTTATTTGTTTGACTACTGTGGGTTGCTAATGACAGAACATTTCAAACTAATGGTGTCATGATATATTGGTATTGAGATTTACTATAATATTTAAACATTTAAATATTTAAAGGTCCCCTATTATGCAAAATGCACTTTTTTCTGTCTTCTTTTATACATAAATGTGTCCCCGGTGTGACAGGAGTCTCACAAAGTGTCAGAAAACACAACCCTCTCTCTTTTCCTCCTTACCCACATCTCTAAAAATGGGGATACAAACGAGGCTATCTAGATTTGCTGCCGATATGACGTCATATCAGAAATGTGGGCTGGCTTTACATTGAACCCTTGGCAACGTCCTCAACCTATCGTCCGCAATTTACAGTCGCGAGCTGAATCTCTGCAGCACGTCCTGTGTCTCTGTGCAGGAAGTCTGCAGAGAAGTGTTTCAGAAATAATGGTTGATGTAGTTTTGAACATAATATGGCGTTTAATCACGGCAGCATTTAGCTGAGTTTCTCCTTTGGAAACTTCTCTCCTCAGACAGAGAGATCATGACTCCAACGGGGCGTGGCCAGCTTCAGGTCAGCTCAAATTTAAAGCAACAGTCACAGAATCAGCACTTTCGAAAACGGGTTTGGTATTTTGAGCAAAACACATCAGAGACATGTTTTTTTATATATTTGAGACCTATAATATATGCCATAATAGGAGACCTTTAAATCATGTAAATAGTTCACATATGAACCAATAACTTCATGGAGTCTCTATAAAATGCCCAGTTAACATTATTATTATTGTTATTATTATTATTATTATTATTGTTATTATTATTATTATTATTATTTTAATCCAACTTTTTTGCATTTTCTTTCCAGGTGGAGGTGGAAAATCTGGTAGACTTTTGCCAATTCCCACACCTAGAGGTAAGTGAATCCTGCTCTGCATTTTCCCTTCTGAAACCATTTCCTCTACTCCTATAAGCAGTTGATATTTAAAGTGACAATTCCCCCTGTGTTTGTGTGCCGCAGGAGAAAGATGTGGTGCTCCGTGTTCAGCAGAGGAGTTCACATGTGCAAACGGCTGCTGTTTGGATAAGGGTCTGGAGTGTGACTTAACCAAACAATGTACCGACAACTCAGATGAGCAACATTGCGCAGAATGTGAGAAGTTGCTATGCAAACCACTTCTCATTTTCATAAAGCTAATGGAAATCTAAATACCACTGATACTGATGCTTCCTATTAAAGACTTGCTAACTTGAATTATGTTCTGTGTGCTTATTAGACAACAAAAACTTTAAGATTCTGCTGGCCATCCCAGTGAATGAACGCAAAGGTTGGTTATTTGTTAAAGTCTTATATTTCTGGGTCGTTTTTGGTGCTTTAAAAAGCTTTGGGTTTGGCCATCTATGAATATTCAATTACCTTCACTCTAACCTTACTTGCTCCGTTATGTTGTTCACAGTGCGCTGCACAGAGCTTCCCGACACAGGGAACTGCAGAGACAGTCTCACCAAGTGGTACTACAACCCCATCCACCAGGAGTGCTTCCGCTTTAACTACGGTGGCTGCCAAGGAAATGACAACAGATTTGACACTAAGGAGACCTGTAAGAGAATTTGCAAAGGAGTAACAGGTAATTTGTTATTTGCCCACATGTAAATTACCATGCTATGTAAAGGCACATAAGATGGTATAATTCTCCCGACACTCATTCTCTTACAAGTCGATGTTTTTTCTTTGGGTGTCATTCTCTTCCACTGCAGCAATTTCAACTTCCTCAGCCTTTTTTCTCCAATGTGTTTTTAAATACAGTGGCCTAGGCCCTATAAACATTTGACATCTTTAAAACAAAAAAAAGGGAACAGGGAAACATGTGAGCTCTGAGGCAAGCATTTTAGCTTTTAAAAATATTGACACATTTAGCTGAAAAAACAAACATTGTGGGTATTGCATGAGTATAGTATAGTGAGCAACTATGTTTGCCATCCCAGAATTCACTTTAGTTGGGGAAACAAATTCTGAGGCTGAAAGACATCATTTTGAATAACTTGGACAAAATTATCATTGGTAGTTTTGCATTTGTTGCATTGGAATAGAAAGTGTTGCAGAAAGGGTTACGCAAATAAGGCATTAATACGTTTTTTATAATGAGCTAACAAGCTACTAGTAAGCATGCTAATAAGAAACTAGTTAGTGGTTAATATGTGTAGTAAAAAAAAGTATTGGAGATCCTTTTTCTTTTTTTTAAACTCTGTCTTGAATTCTTAAGTAATGCTAAATCATTGGAGTTCTCTTGAAGGTCATTCCAGTGTTGTGTTAATAGATTATATGTGCCGCGCTCAAGTTGCCAAAGAAGTCTTTTGTTGCTGGTTTCATTCCTTCTCATAGCAGATCACTGTGTTTGTTCAGTCTAATACAATATCCTGTGTTTTTCATTATTTCAGAGAAGGACCTTTTTGCAAGAAATACTGCATTTGAAAGGAGGATTTCTGAAAGCCAAACAGGTGTGTTCCCCTTATTTTTTTCCATCTTGACCAGAAAAGGAAGTTCAAATTATACTTATCTTTAAAAAAACTATGCAGCTCCATCAGCTTTTACTTCCTGTTTCTTACCGTTCACTAATTTCTTGTTATATAGAGAGAGCATTTGATTTTGGGATATGCCTTTTCAGGTTCTCAGCCTTTCCTATGCTCTTTCAACCACCTTTTTAAAGTTTATTTTTATATATTCAACAGGTATTATAGCGATAGCTGCCCTCCTGGGTGTAGCGATCTTCGTCTTACTATGCGTCCTGCTGTACTGCCTCTGTAAGGGAAGGAAGAAGACAGCACAACACCACCGGGTGCCCGTCAACACCGTCCCAGCCACCTCGAAGGACAGAGACCGTTTCGTCTACAACAGCACCACAAAGCCCATGTGACCCCTCAGTCCTGACCTTTGACCCAGATTGATGAAAGAATAGACGGTGTCCACTGATTAATTTAGAATACTGGAGGTGATCTGTTTGTATTTCGTTCATATATGGATTTGGTTTGTAAGGGGGATACACAAGGAAGGAAGGAACCTCTTAAAGGATAAAATGTGATGTGTTATATTTGAACTTTTAGCTTGTTTTAATGCAGTGGCTTTTTTAAAGGAATTGTTGTATGTCAGTTTGTACTGACATATTTTCTTCTGTTGTATTTGATTCAATTAACTATCTCATAACTCTTACTGTACAGCTTTCAAAAATAAAGTCATAAGAAAAGGAGGAGACATCACCTGGCCTTTTTTGAGCCACTACTTAAACGGAAGAGTTTGGATTGTGTTCTCAAAACTGAGCTCTTGAACATGTTAGGATAAACGAAATGTTATATGGTGATCCCTTCAGCTTCCTGCACCTCCAGCTTCGTAACATAGACTTATTTTATTCTGTTTAAAAACCCATTGTTACATCGGATTACACATACTTGCGTAATGTTGTATATAGACTAATCATTTTGAGAATAACATTTTACCAGAGAAAACTTATTTTTCACTTATGTTTTTGAAATGTTTAGAACAAGCATAATGTATACATTTAAAAATGCTTTATTGATACTTTCCATAAAGTTGCCTTGCTGTTGAATATTCAGCATATTGAACTTCAATTCTTTGTACATATGATCTTTCTGTAACTTTAGCAGTAACATGATGTTTATACTAAATAAATGTTTTAACTCAAAATGTGGTTGGTGAGTGTTCTTTGTCTTGACTTTCTGGAAACCTCCCTTTGACGTATGATTCACTTTTAAAAAGCAACGCATACTGTCCAAGCTCCTCATACGCCATATAAAACAGGTTGTTGTTTAACTTTAGGCTATATTCCCGGAATTTCAGGTGTGGCTTTTGTAATATAATTTTTTTCTGACTAACCCAATACAAACGTATAATGGTGTGAATAACCAATAAAAAAAGGTTCTGTTTAGGTATCAAATCACCAAATCACGACATGTTAGAGAATAATTTATAAATACGACTGAGCCAGTTTATAGGAACAGTAGACTCTGCATGTTCTATTGTGGTTTATTTGCTCAGATCTTGTGAGTCTATATACTTTAGTTAATTTACATCAAATGTACATCATTTTTTGTCGCTACAATAAAAAGCTTTTTTGTACAAGGTGCGGCCATCTCAATAATCAACACAATATACAAATCAGGTTTGATTTTTTTTTAACAATACTAAATAATAAGCCTATACCTTTTATATAGATTCCTTATATCTTAATTAGAAATACAACAATGCTTTTTTAGAGTTTTGACGAGGAAGTTAAATTTTCCAAATATGTTTCCGATAAATGTAATAACATTGTCCTCGAGATTTATAATGCAGTATTACCAAACATTGGACAGAGAAGTTACTCTTTCTTACCAGAAGATGGCGACATTGGTTCAAAATATGTTCAACTCAGCAGCATAGCTAAATAAAGAATAAAATGGGCTTCACAAACTCAATTTTTTAAATATTTTGTTTGGACATTTCTGTCTTATTTGGAATCATTAGACTAGTACAATTGTACAAATGCACCAAAGCTACACATGCTCGGGAGCAGGTACATTTTCACATTGAGTTGACTCTTTAAATAAAGACATCCCGCATATTGTTTTCTTCACAGCCTATACGGGGGCAGAGAGGGGGTAGTGCAAGTGCCCCTCTCTATTTAATCAGCAACACTTAAATTAGCATTCACCCAAGTGATTCACTGAAGCTTGCCTGCTTTGTGAGCCCCCAGTCCACTGACCTGAGCGTCATAAATGTAATGTGGCAGGGTTACAATTTATCATGTGTTTTCACAAGCTTGTTTTTGGGTTGGACACATTTTCTTCTAGGAATGGCAGTAAAGATACATTTTTTTTTTTTTAGCATTCTCTCACACTGAAATGAATAACTAAACTATGCAGTCCAGATGTTTAGATGTAGAAACACATCTGACTCTCACCCAGCAGACACTGGCATGTCAAAAACAGGCGGTCCGTTGTCACATTCAAGGACTCGTCGAGTATTAGAAGTTTTTAAACCCCGTGGACTTTTTTGTTGTGATTTTCTCAAAAAAATAAACGTTAACAAAAAAACTTTAAAGTACTTAATGTTGATTTATTTTATGTACGTGTTCATGTATTTGTCCTGGGAAGTGACAATTGTAAACTAAACAACAAAATACGTCCTGTAGCAACAGCAGTAATTCCGTGACTAATATTATTCATTCATTTAGAGGGTCAAGCTGTAACAAGGAGCAGTATAAAATATATCTTACCATCTCCAGTCGTTGGAATGAGCTAGAACCAGATGAGACTTACAATGTTTTTGTGGTACTATCCAATCAGGGGTTTGATATATTTCCCAGGGCTCCTGAACGCAGCGTCAGTGCTAAGCTGTTCTTCAGAGATGCAGCAGTGTTTGCTAAGTTAGTTTGATGCAGTGCAGGCGGCTGACGCGTGCTGCTGGGACGTGCATGTCTGAGGGGCTTTTAACATGTGGAAAAAAAACAAAACACCGGAGTAACTTCAAGGTTTTTATCAAGAAAGTTCAGAGAAAAGTTTTACTGAGGACAGAAGTCGTCGCGAGGAAAGACGTTAGATAATTCGGTAAGTGAACTGCTTTTGACCACTTTACCAAATCTTAGCTGACGTAAACTCAGTTTTACCTAAGATGCCAGTGAGGCTAGTTCACATGTCAAGAGGATTCTTCTTCTGAGGGGATTCTGTCGATACTGACAGTGTGTTTGTGCGGGATTTTAAAAAACAGGACATTTTAGTTTTTTCAGGCGAGTCTCAAGTTGTTTGTTTTAAGTCAGGACCAAGGAATTGAGTTAACCAGTTTAACATAGATACATTTTAGGGAAACAAAGTTAGTGTGGAAATGACCAAAGAGCTGCACGAGTGTATTTGTGCATAGAGTATTCAGCCTAGATACCGTTTTGGGGTTATGTAACTTAACAAATTCAACAAATTCCTGGTGATTAACTCCTACGCATTTGTAGTCCATTATTTGCAGATTGCATACAGCTTTAGGTGTTGTTTTGCTTTATAAAATGTCACAACTTGCATGATATACTGTAAGCTCTGGAGAGGAGCTTGAGTTTCGGTCAGATAAGTTGTGTTTGTCTTTGGGAAAAAAATACTTTCAATTGAGTGAACTTTGTTCAGCTGCTGGAGACTGTATTCTCTCTTCTTTTTTTTTTGTATGTACTTTTTATGGAGGTTGATCTTTTTCCACTTCATATTTAACTGCGACAAACTAACATCCTCACTGCAGTTGAATCATTTGTCATTTCCTCTTTCCATGCATTCCATTCCCCCCTGTGGTGCCCATACTTGGGCCCTGCAATCCTAATTGTGTTTTCTAATGAGGACCTGAGTGAGGTTTCAAATGCAGGCTTTCCATAGGTCAATGACTTTCCTCACCAGCTGTTAGAGAAGAATGGGACAAAATCAATCAGTTGCCAGTGAAAAGTTCCATCTTCCACCTCTTTTTGACCTCACTTGACCTTTCAGACAATAACGTCTTATCATTATTTCAGATTAATGTTTCCTCTATGCGATGAACAGTGCTCTCTTCTAGGTGGTCTGAACAGGAAACGGCCCAAGTGTATCTTGGATCTCAGAGCTGGCACATTATTCCTTCTTCGCTATTCTTGGTATGCTGCAGCTGTGATAAAATCACAAAATCTACAGAATGTCGGGGTGGTTTCATATATGTTGGCCTTTTAACTTTAAAAAACCTGCTTGGTAACTTTTTATATGTCCCTTTCTTTTGTTATTTAGTGGATTAGCACTTCTTTGATGCTGTTTAGCAAAGACCTTGATCTTAGGAGACCATAAAGTTCTAGCTTTTGCAAGTTAAAGCTAGGATTACATTGCATGCGTTAAAGGTCGACTTTAAACAAGACTTGACAACTTTGTTTTTGTTTGAAAGTGTGTGCCATAAGTGATTTAGCATTCCAGACACCCCAGGGAGACCGGACACTGTTTTTGTTATTACTAAGTGGACAAGTCTGCACGAAGGCACAAGGGAGCTGTTTGCCTGCACATATGGTGTAATGCACCTTTAAATGGGTACACTCTAATTCTATTTGAAGACTTGCCATCCTATTTTACCCTGCAGTCTCCGAGTCTCCCCTCCAAACTGCAGGACGTTATGGAGGACTACTTACCCTGTACTTGTCCAACATTTATAACTTTAAAGAACTGGAAGTCAATAAGATGGCACTTGCCAGCATCACTTGCCAGGTATGCATTCTGCGGTAATAGGTCATCGATGGGGAGGTGAAAATTGTTGTACTCCTTCTTCAGCACAGCAGGGAATGATTATTCTCCCATTAAGAGCTATTTCAGCCGGTTTGTACGTGCACCATATGGGCGAAACTCCTCACAACTTGTGCCCTGTGGGTGTTCATTTGGATGGATCACTTAGAAACACATCTTAGCAGCATGCTCAAAAATGCAGCGCTCTAAAATAGGAGGCTCATGTGCTGTGTGTCTGTGGGAAGTCACGCGTTAGGGCAGCGCTTTTGTTGAAGCTGTGGATTTGATTGAGGTGAAGAGAGACCATGAGGGTTTTATTGTTTCCCGCTGTGAATGCATAGCTGTTCGTCTCTTAAGGCCTGTGTGTCGGGGGACAACGTGCTGGAGTAATGTGGGAAAGAGGGCACCAACAGAAAGGCTGTTTGTCAGGGGATATTTTCTGCCGGGGTAGACGGGGTTAGAGGGTGAGAAAAAGGTCTTGTAAGATAAACATGGCACCAATACTGAAATAATAAAGACTCTCTGTCTCAGTTAGCCCGTATAGGACCCTGGACCTTGCCTGCCATGCCGGGTTCCAGTTCCATTTGTTCTGAGCATAAACATCTGTCATGACTGATGGTGTCTTAATGAAACCCGCACCACCTTGTCTGACTGGACACATCCCAGGGGGGCTTATGTCATACGTCCAAATTCTCGTGGGCCTAGTTGAGGCAGACGGTGTAACATGATCCAGCAGGTCTCCGACTGGGAAAGAGAAGTGCAGCCAGAATTCTCTGGTACTATTTTTAGCTTTTCCTGCCATCCATTTGCTCCGCATGAAGAGAAATCAATTTGAGCTGTTAATTGTTGCACAAATAGCTGATTAGTCTTTTTGGATTCAGATGCTGGATGCTTTAATCAGTTGTGAGTATCATTAGTTGGAAAGAGAGCAGCTGGTGGATGGGAGTTTTCTTTGGAGATTCAAACAGTCCAATAATTGGCAGCAATCTTGGCAACTATTAAAGCTTTTTCTTCAGTTAAATAAGATGTCACTTCCTCACTGACATGTCTGTGCCCCCTATATTTCTTCCTGAAGAGACAGAGAAAGTGGCATGTCTCCCTAGAGCAGAAGTCTAGTTTTCCTTTGGCTTCCGCTGTAGACACGTTCAGGGGTTTCACTTCTCTCCTAACCTTGGCAGGCTGTCAATTGTGAGAAATGCTCCAGATAGTCATCACACCCCGGGGACCCTTTTCCTTTAACATGTCAGGACTAAGGTCTTGGTTCAAGGTGCATGTTTTTGACTATGTTTTCTCTTTATTTGCATGGGTGCTGAATCTTGGCCAGCATCTGTCGTCCTTATTATCTGTTTGCTGTGTTTTTGAAGAGAGGAATTCAGGCTTTGAATGTAGGGATCAATGTCAAGCCTGACGATTAAAGGAACAAGCACGTCTGAAAAAGTGATCCATTGAAGGTCCTTCTTTTAATAACCATCAGATTGGCTCCTTTAGCATCTGTCTTCAATTAAGGGGCAACTTGCAGATTCCTATGTGGGAGGTTCATGCTGCGGGTAATGCAGCCATCAGCTGTGGGAACCAAATGCTCTCCATTTGGTTGAAATGGCATCTAGTTCAAGCACAGGTGGCCAGCTTGGCATGAATGTTAGCCTGTAGGTAGTGTTTTCTTTAGGATTTGAAATGTGGACGTGCCCCCTCCCTAGGAAAACAAGGATTTGGAATTGCCATATGTCAGCAAACAGGAGGTGAAAGATAATGAGTTACGATTTTTGGATTCTGTCCAGATGTGTTCAGATGGGTGGTAACATTTCCTGTTAGACATTTTTACTTTGTCCACCCAAACCATTTTTCTACATCTACCAACAGTCTTTGTTAACACGTTAGAAAAACACATTTAAGACCCAGACGTCTACAGCCTAGGTTTGAGCCTTAGTCTAGCCTCTCATTGACCAAAGACAGATTAGCATAGTTTTGCTCTGGTCATCGAGCGGGTTGGATCAGAGGTCATAGTAGACCGGATTAACAGGATTTTATTAGTTCACTAATAACTAAGACAAGTGCAAAGCCTGACCCTTGACATGAATACTACTCCTGCAGGTTACACAAACTAACCTTCCTCTTGAAAATCAATTGCTCAAAGGCTGTTTGAGGGCGCTCTATTCTTGAAGAACGTGATTGTAGCTGCACTGCTTTGACTGAGCGAAACTCGGCGTGTTTTGCAGCCTCAAATCCCAAACTGTTAAGTCCGAGGAACTCAAAGGCGAAACATGACATATACAACTTTTTGGATTTCCAATATATGTCTCAATGAAAAATAAATCTTATATTAAATAGGAATTTTCTTTAATGCAATTGAGCTGTCAAAATTAAGGTCAGGGATCAGTAATCGTACTCCTACTACTCAGCTTAATATTCCAAATGTTTACCTATTACTTTCGCATGACTAGGTCTATTTTTTGAATTTTCCACATTACTTTGAGCTACTTATTTGAATGTTTAATCTGTGATTTTAGCTAGCTATCCCAGATTGTTACTGATGATGGGCAGGTATCAAAACGTGCAAATTAGATATTCCTTTAATCAAATTCTTTTTTCTTTTTCTTTCATATTAGTTGAACTTCTCTACAATCTTTCCACTTCCCCAGATAAGATTATTGACAGTCAGATCCTTGCTGAAGGCACAATAAATGCAAATGGTAATGTGAGCGGGATTGGACAATATTTTTTCAAAACTGTGGGAGTGGGACATCATGAAACCATCAAAATGAATTGTCATCCCGTGAGCACCCCATCCAATTGCATGACATGCAGACAAATGGGGACGCACTGGAACAGTGCTTGATAGTGCTACTAACTGGAAACTAACCCAAAACTCAAAAAGAAACCACCTTTCATTTAGATAGGGTGGATAAGGATTTTTTAAAATATAAACCTTTGCTTTGCTGTAGGATGAACCAAACATAAAATCATGCTAGTTTACACGTTGCTTTCTTTATTGTCCAGTAAACAAGCTCTACTTGAGGGCGTGCTGTAGCTGCAGGGAGCCTACAGTGAAGCAGTGATCTTAATGTGTGGATCCAGCTCTGTGACTTTCCTCCATGCATTCCTGCACATCTTAATTGGCGCAGCTCCTGGATGTGGTCTCGGTTTGGCCTCGGCTGGCCAGGCTGTCAGCTCGGCACAGTGGCCAGCAAACGCACTATGAACAATGCTCATCCTAATCCCTGAAGAATTCCTGCTCCTCTGATCTAGCTGGCCCAAGAATGTGATGTTTGAAAGGCCGGAGGCTCACCAGGAATCACAGGGAGACGAGTTCTCATGCACAGTCTTCCATGTTCATTTGTCGTAAGGAGCCGGAGAGGCAGTGATGTGAAAAACTGGCAGCGCAGTGTTTCTGAGGAGAACCACCGCTGCCTCAGCCTGGCATGAGGGATTAGAGAAGTACACGCCACCAGGGTGAACCTGTAATCTCCCTGGACAGTTACAGGAATAATGAGAGACCTGTTTTGATGCAACAGCTTCATTTGTAACAGTTGTTTACAAATACTTCAGGTTTATATTGACTAATAATCATATTAACATTTAGTTCAAATGCTTTTTCGGAGTTAAACCTCAATTAAAGATGCATACGTAATATTAATCATACTCAAGTAGCAGTAACAGAGGTACTTTAATGAATAACATTTATTTTGTAGTGCTAAGTCTCTTGATTTCATGTTAAATAAGACTGTCTAACCTCCTGGCTTTTCCCGACTGATCAGCATGAGCTCATGTCACAGTTGCTAGCCCCCGCTGTGCATACCTCAGCCCCAGCTTCACTATATATTAGCAATTGGCTTGCATGAGCAACTGCAGAGCAGGGACCCGGGAATGGGAAGAATTTCTTCTTATATAACCCCTGAATAGACTGTGGCTGGTTTGCATTCAGGGAGAAACCATGACTGACTGACAAAAGAATAAAATATTTTGACATAAAGTAAAGAACCATTACCTGTTTTTTGTGAGAACCCACCAAGTATGATACGCATTGCCATGTAAGACATGGCAATACACTTCTACATCCTCATATGAAGTGCCTGTTTGGTTTGACCCTTCACGTTTTGTTTTGCCAGCTCCAGAGGCCTGAGTGCCATGCCAGAGGGGTCCCATTCTGCTCTCCACCAGGGCCCAATGGGGGAAGGTAAGATCAATGCAAACAAAATAAGAGTGAGACCCATGCTCTGTTAATTGCTGCCCATGAATCAGCCAGCCTTATAGCATGGAGTTTTTATAAGTCGAGTTATTCCTAATGGTGTATCTTGTTACCCAGGACAGTGTACTAACATAACAGAAATACAGCAGAGGTAAATGGAAATAAATACTGGAAAAGAGGAAATGTAGAGGCATAAACTGGGAGAGCAATGAATCCCCTCCTACAGTAGGGACTGGCAGAGAGGCTCTTTGTTGGCCTGTGGAGCTCAGCCAACCTCTCCTTACAGCTGAAACCCCCGAACACTCGCACATCAAACCAGAACGTGTCAGAAACACTGACAGCCAAGAAGTTGGTCTGGCCAGCCGTGCTGACCTTGTATGCTGGGGACATCTCAAATTGCATATTATTTTAGCGTTCTTTATCAGCAGTCTCAGAGAGCTACGGCATTGACACAGGGCCTCTTTGTATCTGTTTGTCTGCTGTGTCTCCCCCCCCCGCCTCCGCTCTTTTCTACTGAACACATTTGGTGCTGGACTTCTACTTTGGCTGAATAATAGCACTGTGTCAATGGTTCCCTTTTTCCTCGGCGCTTGTCCCTTTGGTTCTGCTTTTTGCCAGAGAAGGCTTTTGGCTGGTGGAGACGTGTGCCGCCCTCATGGAAATTAGTGTCTGTATTTCCAGCAAAAGACCACTCTACACCGACTACACGTTTTCATAGCTCATTGTGCAGCTCAGATATCCTGTGCGAAATCACTTTGGCATCACAGAGAACACCCACTTGCAGGTGAGACATTTTCAGATTTTGTGCGAGTTGAAGTGTGACTGATCTACCGGCCCCCGCCGTGGATGGATGGATGGTAATTGAGGGGCGAGGCTGCTGGTAATCTCTGTGGGCTGACATGGATGTGGTTAACAGGCAGGAGGAATGCACAAGGTTAAAGGATGCCCCCCCCCCGTCTGGTCAAGGTAAACAATAAAAAGGTTGTGGTGCCTATCAATCTTCAATTCCTCCCCATGGTCAAAGAGTTTTGATGATAAAAGAAGCTGTTTATCATATTCCGCACTAGCAGCAGGCTTTGGATGGAGCCTACTTCACCACGCTTACTTCCCACCTAGGCTAAACTTTTACTACTTAAAGTCTCACCCTGTCAGTCTAATGAAAGTGGCTCAGCCAGGCATCAAGAGACCTGAGGCAGCAAGAAGCATCTCTTTCAAAGATAAGGGTTCCCTCTGACCTACTTAACCTCTGGCAGGAATGTAGCTGTGTGTGCAGAATGTACTGCTTTAAAGGGATTCTGGGGGACGGGCGGATCATCTCCATTCACTGCAGCTTTTCCAGACCAGTGGGCATAGGGTGGTGGATATAGATGTATGATGGCAGGGATGGCTGCGTCTGAGTGGGATTATCAATGGAGCTCCTGGACTGGAACTCGAGCTCTGTTTAACTGCCTGTAGCTTCAATCTCAGGCGGGCTCAGGTTAGCCAGAAGCAACTCCTGCTGAGTTTTGAAGTCATGCACCGACACTCGCTGAAACTCCCCCTTATACTCTACGTCCACAAAAACTGTTGCGCAAGTTAATCATTATGTAATACAGCTACTATTGTAATACACTTCCACATCCAATCTTGTTTGGCACAGACTCCCGTAGTCCTATCAAAGGAATGTAATTCAATCTAAATGATTTTACAGCCTCCTACAATGGCATTCCTCCTATAGAGTTTATTCTGGTAGATTACCCACATTAGTGACTGGCTCTCTGCCTCGGGTGTTTATCAATGAAATTCTCCATCACCTTCCTTTAGGTCACTTTACATTCAGTTCGATTTGTAAGGCATACAGTGCGTTAGAATATTTGAGTTACACCGCAGAAGTAGACAAAAAAAAATAGTTCAGTGATGTTTTTGGTAATTCTCTTGATATGAATTAAAGCATAACAAATATCTGTTAGGTAACGCACACGACAGACAAGGAAGTAACAGTTCCTAATATCGCTGTGTCAGTCAAGCTCTAAGCTAGAGGACAAACAGCATCACACTCTTTATTACCCTGCATGTGATAAAATGGACTGATGGGAAGTCAATTAAGTGTCCATCCCTGCCCCTACACACACACACACACACACACACACACACACACACACACACACACACACACACACACACACACACACACACACACACACACGCACTTCGCACAGATGTCCCGCCACCAGCCTGTGTGGATTCTGCATAGTGCCGCTGACATGACAGCAGTCCGGTTGTAGTAGATTGTGGTGGTAAAGTTAACAAAGGACTCACACCTCAGGGCCCAGATGGTGTATGTCGTCCAGATGAGATGCAAGTTTTTGAATGGATCCAAAGCTGGCTGTGTCCTAATACCTGAAGGGCTCTTAAAGGGGGGGTTTGTTGATGGAGGAGTCTCCTAAGTGGATGATCACATGCCTATGCACTGAGGGTAGCTGGCACAGCTGGATGCTTTAAGAGCCAGGGTCCAGCGCATGCCAGCTTTATAGGATTACAGTTTAGCTTTTGTCCTTTCGGTTCTTTGAGAATCCAGCCTCTGAAACATGTTGCTCTCTAATGCTGGGGAAGTTAATGTTCCTGTTCATACCATCCTGCTTTATTTAAGTGTATGTTATAAGGTTAAATACACAAACAAATAGTAGTTGATTCTTTCATTTTGTATCAACCTTTCTGACTATTATGCTGAAGTTCACTTTTGATTGTCTGATCCAAGAGTACTGTCTTAAAAAACAAGCATTTTAGATTAAAAATCCTAGTTAGTTTCACTTTTACACACCAGAATTCCCCAAAACTTCCCAGCATAAGGCTCCGACCTTGACTGTCTTAGTGGAATGCAGGTTCAGTTTGCGTGTGTGTGCTCAGGCTCTGTTGTCCACTGCCGTTTATTTACCAACCTTCAGGCTAATTATTAACTGAGCATTAAAGCTCCTTCTGAGGTCAAAGGCAGGTGTAAATCAAACCCTGCTGTACGTATAATCCCTACAGAAAGCCCCTGAAGTGACTCAAATTCTTCCACTCCATGAAGGGATAAGAAATCAGTCCTTCCCCGCAGTCTCGATGTGTAATCACAAGCGTTCTGACTCATGCTGTTTGATAATTGTCTGTGAAGACTAGGGGCCTAATCCTCAGAGGAACCCAGTGTGCCTCCTGCCCTCCTGAGGGGCCGCCATTCAACGTTGCCAGGTGGGGAGGAGTTTTTCCCTAGGGGATCAGTGAAGACTACCTCCCCATCTCCCTACAGCCACCGGGGGAGTGCCGGAGGATTTGGGGGGGTGTTGAAGAAGGAAGTTCAGAGTGGATCTTGAGGGGCGGAAGTATTTTATTTTGTATTAAGATGTATTTCAAAACATGACCCCCTTCATCCCCCCCGAGGAGAATCAGGGTCACACACACTGTGCACTTGGCTCTGAAGGAGTTTGCAGATTAGCGGTCACCTCAAGAGCCGTTTTGAAGTTGTTGTTTTTTTTTCTTCACTTGTTAGTGAACACACTCATCAGCCAATTAGGAACTAGGATTGTCCACCTTGTTACAGGCTGTAATGTGGGGGGGGGGGGGGGGGGGTGAACGATCTCTTTCAGCCAGTGGGAATATCAAGAAAGGATCTACTCTATGCTAGCACATTAAAAATAAAGTAAGTGAAAAGACAGCATCTTTAAACTATGTTTTTCTCAAGGATGATGAGGGTATGTTGCAAGAAAGGTTGTTAAGTAAGTGAGGTACATTACCAGCAGTCATCAAAAACTGTTTTTCCTATGGGTATTGAAGTAATGTATGAAGCTGTCAAGACAGTGCCAGGCACCCAGGAAACAGGGAATGCTTTTCCTGAATGACTCAATGTGATGAAACTGAACCAATATTTCACAGTTCTATCAGCACTGATCAGGCAGCGGCAGGTACGATCAGGCTAGTGTCTGGAGGAATTATGCAAGATGTATCAAAAAGTGAATCAATGTCCGCTGGGTTTAAATTCATCACGTATTGATACATGATTCAAAGTGAATCAAGCAGGAGGGGCTGTGAGAGGTATTACTCACAGAGCAGGCAGGGGCTTGTCTCTGTTCACAGTGATCTCACTCTCTTATTGCCACGGTCCGGGAACACACAGCTCAGCGTAACACTGAGGCAATCAACGCATGGCTAGTGTAATCTGCCAACAGTTTTCCAGAGGAGAGAGAGTGAGAGAAAGTCCTTAACTGAAAGTGCTCCTGCAGCTTGAGGATAAGCATTTGCATGCTGATTAGATATAGTCATTGTTGTTCCTGTTTCTTTGCCCCTGATTTGGTTAAAAAACAAAATGACGCGAGCCAGTCAGAATAGCTAAGGAAGAACATTAACAACAACTGTAGGTCATTTCTGGTTTCATTCAAAGTTTTGACTCGGCGTCCCAGTACGTTTAATCGGAAATAGTCATAAAGGTGTGTCTTCCATGAGATCCTCTTTAACTATGCAGTGCACACTCATCGTTCATCATATTTTGAGTCTGGTCACAGGAGTGTGAGGGACTGAAGAGGCAAATCAGAAAGCTTCCAGGACTTTTAACGCCTTGGTCTTTCAGGTGTCCCTCCTTGGTGAGTGAATACCAACACTCCAGGAAGAATAGTGAGTGTCTTTATTTATAGATGTGTGATGTAGAAATATTTAGATGCATAATAATTCAACTTGACAGGAATTCTTGTTATCTGTTGTTGAAGTTTTACATGTTCCATTGTACACTATAATCTTCAGACTGAACTTGTTATTAACTTGTTTGTCTCTAGTTTGTTTCCTTATACTATGAACCAAGTAGTCATTGTATTATGCAATGTACTGTATGGAACATATTTTGACTTCCATCCTGTTTTGAGTGCAGAAAAGAAGTTGAATAATGCAACTTCATGGGCAGTTTTAGGCTTTGAAGGAAACAAAAACTTTTCCGGGTAGTATTTGCATGGACGCTAGTTTGCATGGACTCTTGAAACTGAGTCACATCATCACATGATTCTGCAAACAACCACTAACAACACCGCTGCATGCCGTGGCTTATCATGTTCCTAGAGGAGGTAACATTCATCTGGAAAATGTGTCTACGTAGGAACATTAGAGGTCTGTTTCTTGGATATGTCTGCCATTATCCAAACATGCTTGGATTGTTTCTACACAAACCAGAGAGCTTCTGCTATAAAGAAATGCTTTGTGTCCCATACACCAGCATTTCAGACAGATACAGATCATCTCCGCCTTACATGTTGACTTTCAGAAATGTTAACGACCAGGTGCGGGGGTTTAATTCAGAGTTTCCATTCACCTTCTTCACCACCTTATTTGGCTCTGCATGTCATTCATTTTGCCGTGATGTCAGAGGCGGACAAGTCTATGAATTGTGTGCTTTGTTAGCTGCTTGATAAGCTCAGACTGAAACGTAGACTTTGCATTTTTTTGTTCTAGACTGATTAGTCATCGAGCCCCTCTGAGTAAATGTCTGCTTTCAGCAACGAAACCGAAGTATTTACCCTAAATCCATGTCCCATCCCAAACGCACATTTCTTTATCATTTGCATCCCTCGCACTGAATGGTTTTAACATCAACCAAGGCGCCCCGGACTGGTAAGCTTTTTTATTTGACCCTTTTATAACATCCAGAAACATTCACCACTACTCTTTAAGGTTACATGTTTTATTAGTATACGCCAGCACGGCATCAAAACGAGCCACTGTCCTGTCCAGGGGATTGAGGGAAGCAACAAAAGAGAAGGCAAGGTCATGCTTGTAGCCTCAACACACCTTTGTCTGTAGGTGTTAACCTCGGCTTAACAGACAGGAAACTGGAATTCAAAGAATTACAATGAGGGGTTGGGAGGGTTTTTTTTATCTGGAATTCCAACCATTTTCCCTTTTTAGCTATGTTCACACACGGGCCGCTGATATACTGTAACCCCTTAAGGATAACAGTCTCAAAACACTTAGTTAACAGTCTTTGTGTTGTTGGGAACAAATGGGCTTGAAACTGTGCTGTGAGTTATCAGGTTAACAGGCTGCCTGAAATGTAAGCCAAATACTACACTATCTCTAGCCTTGGCTTGGTTAATGGTTATGTCTGTGAGAGTGTTGATGCAGCACTGAAACAAAGGAGAGTGTTTTGTTCCGTTGAGGTGGTGCATTTTGTGAAATTGTGGTGTGTGAATGTGAAATATATGGCTTGACTGAAATGGAAATTTGGTGCTGGATCATTTACTTAAGTATGCAACCATTATGTTTAAGTAACGATTTAACAGGTCTGTCCACTGAGCTGTTACATCTCTATAATTCCCTGTGTCCTTATTTTAATATTGCTGCTGCTGTGTATTTAAACAATTTTCACCTAGAAGGAACAGCATAATAATTCAACACTGACAGGTGAATAGTCAAAGTGTGTTTGAATATGTATGTTTGTGTGCAGATGTTTTATTTTACTGCCTCATCGAAGTGGTAGTTCTGTAGGAAACAGATGGTTTGAAGCAGTGTGCGCTGATCGCTGCCCTTGTTACGGTGGTTACTTTTTTATAGACCTTTCACTACAGTTATTGCCAAAACATCTTTGGCATTCCGGCTTTTAAGGACGCATTCCAAGAACTATTTTTCCTACTATTAAAGTTAATGTTAAAAAATGGGGTCCTAAATCAGTCAGAGAGCTGTGCTTATCTTCAATCACTCTCGGTTGCTGATGGGAAAATAGCTTAAATGTGACAGGACGTTTAGTTCAGTAAGAACAGTTTATTCAAATGTAACCATGGTTTCCCATCAAGGCAATGTTCATTAGCACTGCAAAGGCATCCATAATTGTTCAGTCAACAAATGCGAACACATGTGACAAAGCTGACACACAAAACACCCACTAGCAATATAAAAATGTAACCCAGCCTGATCATGCCATCTTTAAGTGAAAACGTGTATGTTTTTAAGCAGCTAAATGTGATACTTAACAGCTAAAAATTCCTCAGAATCTGACAACAGGGTGGCAAAACGTGGAAACAGATCCATCAGAAATGTGTAAGAAATGTCTCCAGATGCTGAAGAGACTCGCCAAGCAAGATCAAACTCTTTACACCGTCTGTACAATAGTTGATTGTTTTTTTGTATATTGAGAATAACTGTATCTTAACTAGGGAAAAACAACATAGATGCATATACTTCTCGGTCCATACACATGATATATTTCAGAGGTAGGCTGCGGACCGCATTGCAGATATGAGTCTCCTCTGTCCAGGCCGAATGGAGGCCCGGGAACACACACTCCACTTATCATAGACCTGTATGCTGTCCAGATCATTTGCATTCCTTCACACAGCCTGTTTCTACAGAGTCAAAGAGTGGTCAACTTGTGGTGTGCGGTAGCACCCACACAGATAATGCCTGCATGTATATTTTGTGTCTAGTGCTGGAGTCAAGTGTTAAAGTCTGAGGATATGTCACAAACCACGGTCTACTTTTTACGGTTCAGTACGACCTGTCTTGTTTAGGCACTTTTGAAATACTATCTATTCTCGTGTTGATTCTATGCAAACACGGTGCTGATGTTCTGTTCTTTCCCCTCCCTTTTAACTTGACATTGACTGCAGTACAACGGCGTTATTATAGGAGGAGATTTGATGTGTGGAAAAGGAGGAAGGGTGTTTCACACAGCAGACTCTGCAAAGCTCAAACAGAATGTAGAAAGGCTGAGGCTGCAAAGGAAGCAGATGCCTTACTCTAATTCGTAGTGGCTTAGTGAGTGTAATGGCTCACCACTTCTACGCTCCCTTTGCACCATCAAGCCTGTGATTTGTCATGGAGCGTAAACAGATTTTCTCTAGTGGTCGGCTACTGCTTGCCAGCTCATCCTTTTCTCCCAGAGAGGTTGTGCATGGGAACTGAGTTTTTGGGAGGGCTCGGTGTGGAGCAAGTTGTGCGGCGTGAACAAGACTCTCATGAGCTCAGGACTGACTCATGGAAAGTTTGAGGCTGCCAGAAGGTGTGTGTGTGCTTGTGTGTGTGAATGAACTGAAAAGCTGTTTTAATTCCTCATGTGAAGCTGTTCATCCAGCTGCATATCAGATACCCTTTTCAAGACTTCTTAAATCACTTACTTTGAGCACTTTCAGTTCCCATGCTCTCATGTTAAATATTTGTCTTGTTTAAAATAATCCATTCCATTGAGAGCTGTAAAAGGTTGCATTTCCTCTCTTCAAACTGCATATTGGAGATTATTCAAGTTAGTACGCTTATAAATCGTGAATCCGTTTACTTGCAGCTTCTTACAGATTGGTGAAATACAGATCTGCTGCCACATCAGGTTTGTGTTATCATCTGTGGGCCGTGTCCAACGATGCACATGTAATGATGAACATGTTACAAGCTTGTGAACACTGGTGAATGAGAGTGTATTTCAGACTCCTGACATCTGTGAGCTATTAAAAACCAAATAATGCTCTCCATCCCCACTTGGCGTTACCTGTTAATGTTAATGTTTGCTCCTCATAGATTTCCATTTATTAGCCTAAAATCAAATTATGCGACAAAGCTTTATTTCTTTAGCTTCGCAAAATGGTTTTGACCCCTTGGCACTGCAAATATTTAAGGAAATGGAGCTCTTTGCCATAGTGGCCAATCAGTGCTCCATTCTCCCCTCATGACTTCATATAGGAAACGCTGTGAGGAAAATTCCCAACTCAGCCAGGAAGGATGTGAAATTGAATATGGATTCCATTTCTCTTAAATTCAAACCTAGGGCATTAAGGACACATAAACAAACCTGCTGGTACCCTTCCCTTTTTTTTCCTTTTTGTCCCGTCAGTTTTCCCTCCCTCTATTTTTCCAAGGCTCAGCCTTCAGCAGTCGAGAGAACAAGAGGAAATGACTCGGTTTTCCAGAGAATATGCAGTGTTTAAGTTAGAACATGTCAGTAATGATTTGAGCGAGTCCCTTTACTGTAAAGCAGTCCTCTGGGTCACAGCGTGAGAGTGAACACACAGAGCTCTGAGCTGTCTCTTATTGATTTGTAGTTAGTAGTCTGCTCAATGTAACTTGAACACTATTTATCTCGAGTTGTATCCAGACAGTGTTTTAATGCAGTTTTAGCCTTGCTGTTATTTATCAATCAGGTACATCATCACTAAAGACCATTATTATATATTTTTTATCCATAGAATTATAATACCAAGGATGGAATACATAAAAAATAAAAACTGATTGTATTTTAGAGGCATTGTGTTTTTTTACAAGATACTAAATGAGCAATGTAAATGTCTATCTGCACGGTTTACTAATGGCCTTGTCGTCTTGGCTCTTCAAGTTAAGTCAGTCCCTTAACTTGAAGAGCAGCTGCACAGAAGCTCTCTTACAGGGCGGCTGCCCGGTATGAAAAGGTAGATATTTGATTAATTACATCTCTGCAAAAAAGCAGGCGAAGTGAGTTTCCTACCATAAACTAAAGCTGAAATAAAACCCATAAAACAGCAGGTGTTCCAAAGTGCTACTCAAAGCAAAATGTGTTTTTCCGATATTTAAGACCCTCAGCATTTTATGGTGACATTGCCAAGATTGCTGACCATTACGTCTTTGAAATACAGTTTTAAGATCTGCCTCTCAAACCCTGACACCTTTCTTCTGTCTTCCTCTTACCTCTCCCAGAATCTCCTCAGCTGTCCTCGCCCCTCTCCACCGGTGAACATGTCCAGGCAAACATTGACTTGGGCCCAGAATGCTTCCGCCGGCTTTGTGTGGAGCCACTGGACGGAGAGGGTGACCGTCCAGTGAGCCTCGTGTCCACCCTGTCCTCTGGTTCATCCCACGACAGTCGCAGCACTTTCGGGAGCACTGTAGCTATTCCTTCCTCCACCACCCCACCCATACAGAGCGAGGAGGACATAGACTTGGAGCTGAGCCCCGCAGAAAGCACCGGAGAGCAGACAAGAGACCGGACTCCGACCCTCAGAAGCTCCAGGGGCCGCTGGCAGGAGCGGCTGGAGCCACGGGTGATCAGCAATCAGTGGAACAACAACAACGCCACCTCCAACAGGAAGACAAGCGGCGACGTACCTCACATCCACGCCTCGCCTGTCGTCACCCACGCCATGGCGCCCAACCCAAAGCTGACCTATGTGGACCGTGTTGTCATGGAGATCATTGAGACAGAGCGCATGTACGTCCAGGACCTGCGGAGCATCGTGGAGGTGAGGGGATGTCAGGGTTGTGCTGACTACTGTATTTTAATTTTCCGTCAAAGTTGGCGTTTTCAGCCGAGTATTCAGCGTGAGCCAACCATCTGAGTTAGAGAGAGTAAATCATCAGGGTTCTGTGTATTTAAAGCACATGTTTGACTTGGATTGTTGCGCTGCTATGACTTCACGTCTGCAGCACTCTTTGGAGGTGATTACTGAATTATGCCAGCTAGGAGCCAAAATAGGGGAAAGGGGCTCAATGGCTGTTGAGCACCATTAATGTCTGCTGTGTTCCAAGCAACCGTTTGTGGCCACAACAACCAGTGGATTTTTTTCTTTCATTTTCATTACCATGATCCCTTCAGATTTCCTCTGCTTTGTAAACAAATCGCTCAGTTGAGAAAAATGCATGCCTGACACATCTGGCAATTGTGTTCTTTGTTTATAGATTCCTAGTTCATGTAGACGAAGGCTGCAGAGCACTTTATGATCTGTTCATGGTGTTGTATATAAACCATTCTGTATATTTACAGTGCAGGGAAAGTGTACAGCTTGTAGCCTGGGATTATGGACTGCGCTCATATCTGGAGTTCAATCACAGAGTCAGAACTGGGACACAGTGCAGGTCTTTCATGACAGAAACCATGGGCTTTGTGATCTCAGCCAAAGATAGCAGAAACTTCACCTCAGAAATGCCAGGGAAGATTCCCCCACTCAACAGACCACTTACATTTTTATCACATCTTCAACCTGGTGTAATCTGGGAACAACTTCCAGACCGAGAGGCCTCTGTAGCTCTCAATCTTTCCTGGATAGAAACAGGAGCGCCCTGCTGTTAAACAATCTCCCCTGCACTATGGGTAATGTCTTTAACATGTGAGGTATTTCTCAGAGTGACTGGCAGTAAGCCAACGAGCACCTCTCCTCACTTTGTCCGTGCTGGCGTCTGGCAGTTGCCGTGGGAGGGATGGCTGCCCCCGTCACAGCTTGAGTAACGACTTGCTCCTGACAAACACTTCCAGGACTTCTAAGTATTTCAATTGACAGGAGCAGCAGCCCATCAAGCAGCCTGCGTTGGCCCTGGTCACTCAGGCCGCAGCCTGCACAGAGCTTCAGACTCTCAGACCCTCCAAGCCAACACAAACACCTCCATCTATACGCCAACTGGAGAAATAAGACAGATGAAAGGAGAGAAACTCTTTTTTCTATAGTCTACAGTGTGGGAACACAGTCTAGTACAAATGTATCCTTTATCCTTTTATGATTACGGTATGGCTTCATTCAAAATGATCCCATGCAGCTCAATTTAATTTCACACTGAGTCTTGAATCTGACGGAGACATGTGAAATTTTTCCCTCATTTTGGCATTGTCCCTTTAGCAAACTAATCAAAAGCTTCCACTTGATATTGACACTGAGCTCTCGGCAGCTGTTGTCTTCTTTGCCTTTAGATCTTGTCACTAACAAATTTTAAATCTCACTTTCATCTGTCTATCCATGAAAGAAAGTTTTAAGAACAGCTGTTTATCCCAGCTGGTCTTGCATGTCCAAATACATCCCAACACCTGGCCAAACACACCCTGAAAAATCAACATTGTTGATCAAGAATGTGGTCAGTGCTTTTTTTATTTGACATAACTGCATTAACAAAGGACAAAAACAGCCTTTCTTATTCTTTAAAGAGCTCAACAGCACTGTGAGCTACATACATAGCATCAAACCTGTGACGCTACGCTAAAGGTCACATGTTTATGGTATTAACACTGGCGGCGAGCTTTCTATAGGAGACTATGAGACGCCCTGCTGACTGCAAGTCAGCATTGCTCTCACTGCACCGGAATTCTCCATCCATGACGGACAGCAGTTCATTCAGTGATGACTCTACCCCTAATCTGGGCTGACCGGCATGCCTTTTAAGTGTGTGTCAGTGTGTGTTTGCGTGTGAATTTGCACCACATCGTCTGGGAGGCTGTGTGTGTAGAGGCTGTTTACTGGTATGCTCTTTATATAGCGCTGCGTGTGTGTGCGTTTGTCTATCGTCAACTTACTCCTCTGTCTTGTTTGGAGTTGTTTGTATGCCACATGAGCGTGTAATTGACCCACAGGGGAGGATAATCATCCAGATGCCGGCAAATCTATTTCCTGTGTTTTTATTTAGATATTTTTATCTACTTCTGAATGCTCCTGGGATCCGGGGGGGGGGGGGGGGGGGGAGGACAGGCTGTTCTGATGTATACGGTCTGGGTACCACTGAGCCTCTTCCAGACAGTCACACTGGCTTCTAGCCAACGGAACAAATCCTTAAAAGGATCCTTTAAAGATCACATAGTGAGTTGTATGTGAAAATCTGAAATGGTCCTGCTTTTCTTAAACCGAAAAGCCTGATGTGATCCTTCCCTATTTAGTTTACGTTAGATCACATGTCATTCAGCCCTACACATGTAGGAGTCACTTGATCAGACCAGATGTCAGAGGAAAACATCAGAGAGGATATAACAGGAACACAAGAAGAGTACTGTTTTTCAACATGCATGCTCCCTCTACTGGTAAGAATTAGGAATTCCTGCATTACTAAATATGTCAACAGATAATATATAACTTCATTTCTGCTGTGTTTCCAGGACTACTTGGCTCACATTATCGATATGAGTAACCTCCCTATACGGCCAGATCAAGTGTGTGGCCTGTTTGGAAACATAGAGGACATCTATGAGTTCAACAGGTAAGTCACACACACGAATACAAACACAAAGAGCATTCTAACCATACCACATCTCCATCTAATTTGTTTAATGATTAAGTTTGACTTTCATGGGAGCCAGGCAAAGCTCTCAAAGTCCGCTCAGTCGCACATACTGTATGTATGTAATATGATATTCTATCGTAAGATAATGAAAGAATGTTAGGAATGCCTTTATTTGACTTGTCGCTGCTATTTCTTACACTGACACGAAACGGATGGAAGGAACGACACACTTTGCACCAAACGCACTCCTGCAGATATCACAGAGTGCATGCTTCACATTTATGTCAGCGCGTACTCATTGCTGACCACACTGCTTGCCAAAACACACATTAACATTCCTCTCTCCTCTCACAGCAAGGAGCCTCCCCGGTAATGTCAAGGTTATCGTACAGCTCTGAACCACACCGGGGATGATTTGATTTCTTATTACTTTGTGATGAAATTCTAACCAGCTGTACAAGTCAGATTTAGGATCTAAAGTGGCATATTTTTCTTGTCCCACTGCTCTGGGAAGCTGTGTTTAGTTTTTTTTGATCTGCATATAATTGGGAGTGGAGGGAATGATCATTATTGCATATGTTTATTTTCCTTTACATTGAAAAATATGTATTTTCAGAGATCTGTACAAATTAAATATCATTTGCATGGCAGGCCTTCTCCTGCGAGGTTGCACCAGTCCATTTTGCCATAAAAAACCAACAAAATCCAATTTATTTTCATCCCTACTCTAAACCCTTTTCCCACCTCCAAATATTGACAGAGTAATCATGCGGTATGAGCAAATATTGACATTGTGTTCGAGAGATTTTTCTCATTGTACCGTGAATATGTTGACATTATTCAGTTCCAGTAAAGCCACGCACTCTTTGATCCGAGTTACGGAGCGCTGTGTGATGAATTGTGTTTGATTCACATATTTTCAAGTGCTATGTTAATGGAGCAGCTTTCGTGCAGAGCCCTCATGATCATGTTCAGGTTTTCTGTGCGGCTGGTTTTTTCCACACTGACCCTCCCCTCATGTATCCTCCTCCTTCAGTCATGCACATGTTATTATTGAAGTGATGTCACACCTTACAAAGCTTTCAAATGCTGTACAGCTCTCATGTTGTGGTTTCCCATGCTCTGAATAAAGAGTGTTTTTCATGCGACTGAGGGCATAGAGAATTAAATCAAAGGCTTTTTCTTATCAGTCTGATCATGCAGTAAGGTTAATGTTTAACAGTGAACGCCGCCATCTAGTGGAGATTTTCAACAAAGGTCAAATCTCTGAGAACCAGCATGGGTTTACTTTGACACTCATCATAAGTCCCTGTTTTTGTAACCCTTTCTAGAAATATCAATTCAGTTAGAAACATCAACACTTTAACTTTCTCACTGCTGTTTTGTTTTCAGTGAACTGCTGCAGTCCTTAGACATGTGTGAGAACGACCCTGTGGCTATCGCCCGCTGCTTTGTAGATAAGGTGAGAGGAACCGTTTTGCTCATGCTGATTTACATTGGTATCTTCACGGAAATAAATACTAATTTGAAAAACTGACTTGTGTTTCCTCAGAGTGAATACTTTGAAATATACACTCAGTATTGCACCAACTATCCCAAGTAAGTAGCTAGAGAACATTTCTGTTAATTCAGTTTTTTCTGAGGTATTTTCTTTGATTGCAGTCAAATATAATGTTATTCTCTGCTGTCCCTCAGCTCAGTGGCAGCACTGACCGACTGCATGAGTAGTACAACTTTGGCCAAGTTCTTCAGGGAGCGACAGGCTGCTCTGAGGCGCTCCCTCCCTCTGGGCTCCTATCTGCTGAAGCCGGTCCAGAGGATCCTGAAGTACCACCTGCTGCTTCAGGTACACAATGTCCACAGCGGTCAAACTGCAGACTGCAAGTTTCACATGGACTTGCCTGTGACTGGTTACCAGTTCAAAGAGTGATATTCTTCTATTCTGGTTCTTTGATGTGCCTAGATATTAAAGGCATTTAGTGTTACTTATTTGGACACGCATCTCTTTGTTTGAGGAAAGATTTGACTAGTTCCCTGTTGAATTATCTTGTCAGAGATTGTAATGGTCCCTGCTCTCTTTTCAAAGGAAATAGCGAGGCACTTTGACCCAGTCGAGGAGGGCTATGAGGTTATTCAGGAAGCCATAGACACCATGACAGGAGTGGCCTGGTACATCAACGACATGAAGAGGAAACACGAACATGCTGTCAGAGTGCAGGTCAGACGGAAACACCACACATGCATGCATACCAACATCCTCTGGAAAATGTGTTTTCATGTCAATGCCATGCAGCACTCTCACACAGTACAAGATGTGCTCTGTCAAGGTGCATTTGCAAGCCGCTCTGTCACGCCCTGCTGTCTTTTTTCACACCCTGATTTTGTCGATGTTCCTCTGTTATCCAGTACTACTGTCACTCTCTCCTCTTTTGCGGTTTATTTCACCTTCTTAGCTTTCATTTCCTGCATTCAGGTGTAGTTTTAACCTCCAAATCATTAAGTATTGCTGAGCACAAATTGTCTTCACAGTTTGTTATTGACCTAGACACATTTCCGAGTGCCAGAGCTTTTAAATTATTTCTTTGGTTTGAGTCATTGACAGTGTCTGCGTCACCTTCCTTTCTTTGTGTTATAAGGAACACAAATAAAAGGCTTGCATGCGTTTCCTTTCATGCCGGAGGAACACGGCTGACAGTGTGCGGGGGTGTGTGTGCTTTCATGTGCAGGAGATACAGTCTCTTCTGATAAACTGGAAGGGTCCCGACCTGACCACCTACGGAGAGCTGGTGCTGGAGGGAACCTTTCATGTCCTGCGGGCGAAGAACACCCGTACGCTCTTCCTCTTCGAAAGGATGCTCCTCATTACCAAGAAAAGAGGGGAACACTATGTCTACAAGATCCACATCTCAGTAGGATTTTTGACATTATTTTCATTGATTTAACAGTTCTATAGATGTAGGAGAAAGGTCATATCTTCTGTTGGTAGAAACATCTCTACATTGATTATGGTTGCAGTGCGCCACCCTGATGCTCCTCGACAGTGCGAAGGATCCCCTGCTCTTCAGTGTCATCCATTTCAAGCATCCCAAGCAACCCCATACTGTACAGGTAAAGCCTTTTTCCTTCTGCAGCACTATAGAAATAGCAATTTTAAATACTTGAACGTATATAATATTAACATCTGTGTTGACCAAACCTTTTTCTGAGCGCAAGTGATTTCCCACTGCAGTCTCTTTTCTAAATGATAAGTGCTTGTTGTTAAAGGCCAAGTCTGTAGAAGAGAAGCGTGTCTGGGCCCATCACATTAAGAGGCTTATTCTGGAGAACCACAACACCATCATCCCACAGAAGGTAAATAACAACAACAACAACAGCAACACAAACAATTATATTCTGCTTAGCTATAACTGAAGGGTACGCCTTGCATTTAAACACGCCGTCTGTTTCTCTTAAAGGCAAAAGAAGCCATCCTGGACAACTCCAACTGTAAGTGTCACAACTTTTGATAGGCTTACGACAATTCAACTGTTTCCATAGCAACCAAAGATGCGTCTCACTGAAGACCAGGGTGTTTTATTATCAATGGAAAATGAGCCACTGAATCTGAACAGGAAGGCGTATCCCATAAACAGTCTATCAATGTAGAGAAAATTGTTTTTGTAATTGCGACTCTGAGTGTGACATTTCATCCCCCCCTCGCTGCTCAGATCCCGGGAAGTACCACTATAGTCCTGAGAGGATGAAGAAAACAGAGTCCTGCAATTCTGATGACTTCAATGATGGAGGGAGAAATGGGAGACGGAGATCGGGTATAAATACACTTCTTCATCCGTCTATTTGTGCATTATATAAATAGAATTGATTTTGCGATTTTTTTTGAATGTCCCTTACACAACATGTTCTGTCTTTTTAGAGCCTGCAAAACAAATCATGAGAAACACAGAAGGTTTGTACCTGTTTAGTTTTTTAGCCTTTAAAGGGGGGAAGTTTGCTCCACATTCTGGATGCCGCTCCGCTCCGCCTAATGTTATTTGTGTGTCTAATAGGAATTGTCCATATCCCTTTTGCTTTGTTCTCCCTCAAAGACGCCTGGAAAACAGATCAAAAGACACACTCCCACTCCACTCGCCTCACCCCTAATGAAGTCAATTACTGAATATGCCATATGGAAGGCTTTGTCATACACAAGCTCTTTTCAATAGTCAATCTTAGACTTCATCTCCCCACTCGCATCTATTCTAATTGGCCGTTATAGAAGAGGAAACCTCAGTGTTTTTGCCCTCAGCGCTCCCTTTGCTCTCAGTCCACATCCAGTTTTCAAACCAATGTAATGAAGAAGCAATTTTCATGTCACCCCTCACCCACCCCCACGTATCCTTGTGAAGGAGTAAGTCATCACTTCCTGGCTAATTGCATCATGTCCAGTTTGAGCCTCTGAGAGGAACATGTTTTCTAATTTGTATTTATCTAATCACAAGGCCTCCCTAAAGTCTGGGCCTCGCTCAGTCTCTGCTAGCGGAGGCACACAATGTGTCATGACCATAATTATAAAGATTCAATGATACTCAGGTTATTTTGTCATGTTGAGATTGTAACCCCAAAGCTATTGACCATCCTCTTACATCTATCTCTTCTTTTTCTCTGTTGTTCGTGCAGCCGTTTTAAAGGTAAGTGCTGAAATCCAAATTGATACATTTTTTTCATTCTTGACTTTCTAAATGTCAGTCTGCTGCGGTGAGATATGATTTATCCATGTTAGACTCTGCAGTCCCATTTTTATTTCCTAATTGCTAAATATCTCAAAACTAAAAATGAGAAAGAACAAACCCTGTCTTCACAGAACATACTTGGACTTGGCCTGGATTACAAAAATCATATCTCACCTAATCTTTAAGCAGCTTTGTGAAGATTCCATCCCATTTTACAGTCTTTGCAATCACACCACGACTTAGCACTGTCCTTGCAGTAACAAACCACATCTCTATGACTTCACGCTACAGCATGCAGACAGTGAGGGTACACTGCTGGGTGAGAGGGGCTCCCTTCAGCCCGACACTAGTGTCAGTTCACTGGCCCCCAGTGTAGGCGAGGAGAGGTCATGTGTGGAGAGTCTAATTCCCAGAAGGCACTCTCTGGAACCGCTAAGTCCTACTAACAGTGATCTGGAGCTGGAGAAGGCAGAGGAGCAGGAGGAGGAGGAGAGTTACAAGGAGGATATACTGATGGGAGACGACCAGGTAGCCGACTTTGCCAGCTCAGTGCTGGCGGCCATCTCCTGCTGGCACTATAGGGCGAGGGCTTTGCTTTCTACTCACTTCACAACGGTGAGGGTTTCTGCCACCCACGGGTTTCCTATTTCCTGCTCCCTTCCACTGGCTAACCAATACTCAGCGCCACTCTTTCTCCCACGCTAGCTCTCTCCCTCTTTTTTTTGCCTCTTTCATAAATAGAAACCAACTAACGCCTGCTACCATTTGCACTGTGCACATTGAATGCTTCGGGTTGAATTCCTCCTGTTGAAGTGCATGTACTGAAGTTCTCCAACACCACTGAGTGTTAACTCTAAAACAGACGGGGGCAACTTTAAAGTCAGACTTGGTGCATGCCTTTTGATTTTATTGCTTTGTTTTGGGGTTGGAGGTCATCCCGCTGTGCATGCTCTGTTCTCCTGTGTTGTCTTCTCATGCGTGTCGTTACAATGTGCTGTGCTTCGTGATTGATGTTGAAGCTAATGCTATTGCCTGCATTTCCATTCCATCCAGTGGATTAATGCAACCTGTTAAATGTTGTTATACTTCAAGGATTATTGTAGAAATCTAATTGAATTATCACTATAAAAGCTTTGCTCTTTGATATTTCATCCCCCCATTTCCCCTCTGAATATTAATTCCTCGAAAGTCTTTGTTTAGGATAATTGTTACACCACCAGTTTGTTTCTGAACATTAAAAAAAGACTTGCAATGTGAAGTAAAATACTTTTGCAAAGGTTATCAAGACTAACCTTGAAGAATAAACACATGAATCTCTAGGAAATGTTTCCACTGTGACAAATTTGTGGTGCGTCGTTGTGTGATCTCTAGGATGATTTAGAATACAAATTGGCAGTTTAATGTCTTGTATTTTGCTCTTCAGGAGGATCAGAATAGATCAGAAGATCTGGCTGAACTGAAAACCACACGGACAGAGGTTGTAGAAACTCAAAGCCAGGAGGAAAAACATGTGCATGTGGCTGCCAAAGAAACGCCGGCCCCTCAGGTACTTACTAAATCCTTTAGAGATTTTAAAGCCATTCATTTCCACAGGTGTCTCTCAGGCCAGGTGTGACATTCATTCAATTTTCCTGTCCATCCTCATGTTATATTAGTGCTGATGCTTACCTGTAGTCTGCAAAATTTAAATGGCACACACACACATTGCTATTCTGTGATCACTGAGAAAGGCAACATTATATTTTGGGGCAGTTACCACCTGACTTTCAAGGTTACTTTACTAAACAGCCCCTGTGTCTGAGGAAAGTGTTGCTCATTACTCTTCCTAACCTTATCTCCACCACACAGCTCCAAGCTGCACTTCCTTGCAATTGCCCACACTCCAAAAGAGCCACACAACACCTGCAAAGTAATTTAGATAAATGGCCGACAGAGGCGACATCAGCAATATAGACACGGTTGAAGCCACAGAGACAGAAATATTCCCCACTAAACTTGCAACAGGAAACAGAAATGGTCCAAAAGAAGGGCATTACTAACCAAGCCGTAAATACATTCCCAATGTTGGCTTAATTTTCAGCCACAGTTTCATATTATACATAAAACATTGTTATTAAGCTCAAGTGGGCCTCAAAAGATTAAATACATGCATCATAAATTGTGGATGCTTTAGATTAAATTGCCTCACTCCATTACATTAATGGCTAACAGAGTGCTTGCCATCATAATGTCTCATTTACCCATTGTAAACACTCCTATCATGTTTCAGGCCAATGTGGAGAAGCTGTGCCCTTCAGATCGTGTCCCTCAAGTGAGGAAGAGTGATCAACAAGAGGTACATTACCCCCAGCGCCCAGAATCTCCCAGCTCCCTTCTACAACAAGATGACGACACCCAAGAACCTCAGGATACCTCAAGAGAAACTGTAGAAGAAGAAGGAGAGAGTGACTCCTCCTTTCTCCAAGTGGAGGAAACGAGCGTACTGACGAATGGGGAGCTTTCTGAGGAGGAAGAGGAGGTGCTCTCAGACGATAAAAGCATCCTACCTTCCTCTGTGTTGGACCAGGCAAGCGTGATAGCAGAGCGCTTCATCAGCAGCCTGTCCAGGAGGAGCAGCCTGGTTTCAGAGGACTTGGGTTCCATCGCCTGCCCCTCGCCCCCGGTAGAAAATGAAGTCTTCAAAAGCCCCTCAGCTTGCATGGACTTAGAGCAACACGCCCAGATGTTCGCTCAGGCGTCCCCAGAGCAACAGGTGACCTCAGAGGTTGGTCTGTCAACGCCTACAAACGATCCTGAACTGAACAATCTGGTTGAAGAGGAACTCCGGTCCACTCTCTCCAATCGAGACCGCCTCCTCATCCGCAAGATCAGAAAATACTACGAGCACGCTGAGCACCAAGACGCTAACTTCAGCATCAAGCGCAGAGAGAGTCTCTCGTATATACCAGCAGGTCTGGTCCGGCATCTGAGCCGACAGCTCAACAGCGTTCCTCAGGAGCAAGCCACCCCGGTCCAGAGGAAAGGCCTCTCTCGCAACCGCCCTACTTCCTGGTCAGTGTTTGACCTTCCTGGCTTGGAAAAAAATCAGAGCGCTGGCATTCCTCAAAAGACTGAAACACAGAGGGCAGTGGGAGCCAAGGCTAGATCTCAGAGCATCTCTGATGCCTCAACCACAGAAGAAGAGTTCCGACCTTCATCAGAAATGCACAAGGTTTGGCAAGAAATGGAGATGGCGGAGGAGAATGAGCGCGTCCTGCAGAGTGCAGAGGAGACGCCTAACGACTCAAGCTTAGATGTGGCGCAGGATACCAGCGCAGACCTTTCAGAAGTTAAAATCAATAGGCAACCATCTCTGATTTTAGAAGAGTATGAAATAAGCAGCACCTCAGACCGCTCCCCCATCTCATCTCCTACAACAACCTTTCCAGCAGTGGAGGGTGGATCCAGTCAGGACTCTACGTCATGCCATGCCGACCATGCCCAACAACCCAGGATCACTAGCTTACGGGCAAGTCTGGACGAGGACCAGATCCTACAGGACATGGGAAAGATGAAAAACAAGGTGTTCCAGCTCGCACGTCAGTACAGTCAGCGCATCAAAAACAACAGACCATTGGTCTGGCAGAGGAACCGAGAGAAAGTGCACCAACAGGCCTTCAAGACTTTGCCTGCAGTTGAAGAAGAAATAATGCAATTGAAGAAAAAGGGTAAATTTGATGCAAATGATTGCCATGTTGCTCCCTTTCGCAGTAACCTACTTCTTTAGCCCATGTATGGAGAAAACTGAACAGCATTTTGTGTCTGTTTTTTGTGCAGGTAACCCCAACCTGAGATTGCCCTTGAACATTTGCAATCAAGCGGTCATCACTGAGGAGCATTCTCCAAGTCCGGTGAAGACCCCCAACTCTGCAGCCAGCCCACAGAGCCCGACCCTGGAGACCAAGGCCTTCCATTGGCCTCACGTACAGGAGCTGCGCACCAAATACACAGACCCCTCACTCACCTCAAAAGTAACCCATAGCTGCTCTGCCCCAAACGGGCTGCTAGAGTGCAGTACTGGCGGATGTAATGGCTGCTCACACAAGTACAATAGCTCCTCTGACCTTCACAGAGCTCTGACAGACTCTCCCAGCTCACAGTCTGAATCGGGGAACAAAGAAAGCTGTGCCATGGCGGAGGATTGGGCCCAGCCCCTGCTGTGCAGGTGGAGCTCCTTAGACCACATGTTAGGGTCTCTTCCACTCAATGAAGTACATAACCTTAATGAACCTGTGAGGACCTGCCTGTCAGTCAGTCAGGTGTCTCTGACAAAAAGAGAAACAGGCAAAGATGGGGACAACGTTCTCCACGAGGAGCTGGACTGTACCATTAAGTCTGCTGCAACTGGTTCAGGGAAAAATACAGAAAGTAATCTGGTGAAAAGCTTACGAGAGAAGTTCCAGAGCTTGACCACAAGCTCATGAGATATGAGATATGATTTATGAACATTTTTATTATCAGGGAATATCATGTGAAAACATTATCTGCCTGACACTTGCTTGTCAACATCCCTGTTTCTTTTTTTTAGCCCCAAAAGAATGCAACTTGTCTGCACATTGTTTTCACTATAGGACACGGTGATGATGTTTGCACCAGTGAAGCTCAAAGGGATGTAATTGGTCTTTGGTGAAGGCAATAAGGTGCATGCAAATTGTGTTTAAAAAGGAGTATTGCAATATTTGTACATTGGATATGTTTGCACTGTACAACACACGTTTATGTAAAATGTGTATATAGTCCCTATTATCAATTGAAGATTAGGTTCTACTTTACTCTTATTATTATGATATGCATCTATTTGGATACCTCCCACTGTTGGTGATTGTTGATTAAAGCACCATAGCATTATTTTCAGATAACATAAAGCTGGAGTTTGAGGGGAAGCAAAAGAGTTTGAGCGCACACCAAAGAGGTTATTTTTTTTTTAAACACTTGTTGACTCGTTAACTTGCTTCTACGTTAACTGAAGCTGCTTCTTAAACCGTTTTCACTTAATGTATCACTGGAGCTTTTATTTTTCTCAATAACTTGTATATTTCCTCTTTAATATTATTTATGAAACTGTACATTTTTGAGAGATTAGCTGTATGTAAATACTGACCTGTAGCAACCCTTTTTACTTTTCCATTCCAGAAAATATATTGTTTCATACTTGAAGTTTCCCATATTTTCAATAAAAACAGAAATGGTAAGTGTCCACAAATGTTGCCGTTTTATTCATTTATTTTGAAATGCTTTGCCGAGCCTTGTTAAATCTACAACATCCCTAATCAACTGGTTAAAAGAGATGAAGAGTGCTTTCATACTCGTATAAGACTCAGACAGAACTCCTTTTTTAAAATACAGGATTGAAAGAGAGGAAAGGCCAGTGTACTGTGTGGACAACAAGTGTAACTTATGTGTCTTATTGACAAGATTTTGTATTTTGAATTACATTCCAAGCCGCAAAACTAAACTGAACTCACTTGAAGGTTTAAAAAGCTTTCTTGCATTTGTGACCAAAATAAGATTTAACCAATGCTTTGAGTTTGTGTGTCCTAATAAAAAAGGAACATCGTTTATATCTGCTTTTTAAATATGATTTTTAACCTTATGTCTCTTAATTTTATCGTTATAATCTAACCCTACAGGAATTTTAAAATGAAGAGGTGATGCCAATGACATGACATGGCCTAAAATGGTTAATTACTTTAAGTCCAGCCTTTGCGCCTCGGTTATGGTTGAATCATATGTGCGTTCAAAAGCTGCATCAAGTCCACCACTAAAAGACGGACTTTCACCGGAAATTAACACCGCCATCCTTCAAAATAAAAGCGCAAGTACTGCTCAGTACTCACAGCAATGTGTTCCCATTAACGGGTGTTTTATTTTGCACCATTCAGTTGAACGTGCACTGTGTCTGTTTACTGACTTGCTACCAATCCGCGATACATACAAAAGGCGTATAGTTAAAGAAGAGTCTTGAGTTGCGCGTATAAACCCGGTGCCATCATTATCAGACTTCCTCTGGCAATAAATATTAACTTTAGTTTTTGTATTACTGGTTGGCGTAAAATCATTAAACATACATTTTTTTATGAAGAATGGGCTGCGCAATATCGGGTCTGGCAGCTAAAGGAGAGTTTGGAGAGAGGACTACAGAGGATGCTGCTGCTGGTGCTGCTGGTGCTGCGTCTCCAAGCGAGCATCAGATTCAGATCATCAAGGAGTCGTGGAAAGTGATCCAGGACGATATAGCCAAAGTTGGGATTATCATGTTCGTCAGGTAAGATGCTTTAGCTTCGTTGGTTCTTTTCCATGTCTAACTATTTAAAATATATATATTATGATTGGTTCAATTGGCTGCGTATTTCCTTTTTTTCATTTCATTGGATTTACTCATACATTTAATAAATAAATAAAATTACAAGTAGCTACAATCATAAGACATAATGGAGACATGGGGGTCATGAAATGGGACAATGTTTATGTGGCGGGGTGGTTGTTTAAGTGTTCATTATACTAACATTGGGGGTTTAAAAGCGGATAAAGGACTGACAACGCCACTTGGGGACTTGCACACGAGGAACTAGACACACAAAGACAAAGTGATCAGGACACAGGAAATAACTGAGCGGCAGAGACGCGTTTCAAAGTAAAACAATTAAATGTAAACAAAAGAAAAGGAAACTCAGGAAATGTTGCTGTAAGATAAAATCGTTGGTTAGAAAAAAAGAAAAAAAATCAGTTATTAAAGAATGTGTTAAAAATCTCTATCTAAAATGTAACGTTAAAAGTCTGTATAAGAAAATAAACCAAAACTAAGGCGGGCTGAGGCCAGTTCATGGGGTGGCAGGCTTCTTCATGTGACACTGGGGTGCAACCAAATACTCATCAGGTGCAGTCACAGTCACTCGTGCTCCCCGGTGCTCTTCACCACAACAAAGAGTAGGATGAGGGTGGCAAGCCCCCCCAATGACCGGCACTCAGCTCTACTAAAAGTCCAAAGAAACCACTGAAAACAGTTGCAAGTGAACCTAAAAGCAATGGTTAAATGAAAGTAAAAAATGGCTCACCATGTGGCATACAAACAATTCAGGTTCTGCCCTACTCACCACAGGAACGGGTTTTGGAGCACTACTGAGCATCAGGAGAATATGTAAGGAAGCAGCGTTTAGCATCGATTGTAGGATAACTGAGACAAATGTTTCCATATAATAAGTTATGCAGCCTACCTGTACCACCGACCATGACAACAGAGCCAAAGGAAAGAACAAAGGGCCACCAGGTGCGTTTTATATTCTGCTCTGATGACGGGGGTCAGGCCTTGAGCTGCATTCAAGAGAATGACCCATTACCTTTACATTACATAATATTAATACATCTGGAATTGAGGGAGATAATTTATTATTCAGAAACATTACGACCAAAACACATACCCCACAATAACCAGAAACCCTGTAAAATGCTCTAACCTATGGCCTATCTATATGGTCTGAAATATTTATTTCCTCTGTCCAAACAGTTGTTGAAAATAGGTCAAATAATAAACACAGACACATTATATAGGGAAAATATGGTACATATAAATGTATTTCAGAGGAAAGTAAATTTGTGCCATTCAGTATCAGTAGATCAGTAGTATTTGGTTATAATGCGGTTAAATTCCTTTAATTTTACAAGATGGGATTATAATAGTTTGTTAAATGCGGCCTGAAAATTATGGATTTTGCATGTTCCCATAATATGTGTGTTTAAATAACACACTTTTCAATGTGACCCTATTATTAGACAGCTCAGTGAAACCTCCAGACTGTGTTCTGACTCAAGAAAAAAAAGGAGGTGTGCAAAGGGTTTACTGATCTGCTGTGATGATGACACGATGCCTGACCTTTTATAAAAGCTGTAAAGTAAACATCCAACATCCAACATCCCACCCCTCTGCCCTCTGACCCACACAGCTTTTCATTTAGAGCTCAGAGCAGAATACTCCTCCTCCAACCCTTATCACTTCCTATCACATCTTAACAACATTACATCATAATACCCCGCCAACAGCCTGCAATAGTGCTATACAATTAAAGGTATTAGCCATCAGGAAAATGCATTTTATCAATTAGGATGATGACTAGCATCCCGGAAAAACATATTTGGCCTTTGGCAGGGAAGCAAAATTAATGAAAGTGTATGGCGATAAAGAGTGCCGGACATTCAGGCAGTAGCATCTAAGAGACTAGCAGGCAAATGCTGGAAGCCCAATGAATGCCCTGTGTCCCCTGAGCGACCTCAACCGTTGAATAGCTTGACCTTAGCATGTAAAAGCTGGGAAATTCAGGGGCCTTTCGTGGGTCGGGCCCTACCCAGGGTTATCAGGGCTTGTATATCAACCTGTTTTTCATTCTGCTCTTGCTGTCATTTAACTGACCTTATTATATGGCAATTGGATGTCCAATGTATACAAAATAAGATACTCTAAAGGCCTAGATCTATTCATGAATAGTTATACAACCTCAAAGAGTGGCAATTAACATTCCACTTGAGCTTTATAGGGCTACATTGTCTGTGTGTTCACTGCATGTTTGCCTCCAGACAAAACACATTGCTAACAGTGATTATAAAGGAGAGCCAATTTCTGCTTTCTTTCCAAATAAATTCACAGCCTCTTTCACCAGAGTGCAAACATTGTATCACATGGATTCAATAAAGTGTACATTCACAATCACTCAAAATAACAATAAAAACTGAGCATTTCTCGTTTAAAAAAATTAAAAAACCTAAATTGTCTGCACTATCATTTGTATACAGCTCTGGAAGAAATGAAGAGACTACTGCAAAAATGTAGAATTTCTCTGGTGTTTTATTGATTACATAAAAATGTTTGCTTCATGATGACAACATGTCTTACAAATTCAAAATGGCTGATTTATTTACAAGTATTCATTGACAATGGAAAATGATAACTGGGCGAAATAACAAAAAACAGATGCAGCGTTTTCAAACCTCAAAATAAGGCAAGAAAATAAGATCATTTTAAACCCAATATAAATATTTTAACTTAGGAACATTTCTCAACTTATCAACTCATGTTTTTTCCAGAGCTGCATTATTATATTGAGTTAAGCTATGGGATGACTCAAAATGAAAACAGGCAGACATGAGAACATGGCAGTGCGTAGAAAAAAACGTAAAGATGTCAAGAGGGCCTGGACAATCCATCATATGCTGTTTTGTCTTGTCTTGTATTGCATTTCAATCGACCTGTCTGTATAAATAAAAAATAAAAACTCCTGCTTTCCACAGCAGCCATTAGAGAGACCGTCACCTTTCAGCACATCTCCCTCTCACTCTATTCATCAATCAAATGATCAAAGGAGTGATGATTCAGACATCTAATGTATTTATTCATGAGGACTGTATTCTGTTTGCCAGGTTTAGAAACATGTTATTTTCCCCCTGTAGCCGTGCTTGATGGCCATGGGTTAACAGAACACAGAATAAGCATAGGACAAGTTTCCATGTCCTATGACTCAGGGACTCTAACTTAATGCTGCATTGTTCAGTATAACTACACGAGACAAGAAGGATACACTTTTTTTAATGTTTCTTCTTCTAATCATACGAATATCTTCGCAAAAAAGTCAACATTTATTAAATTGAAAACCCTTGAAATTAATCCATAGCTTTTTGTGACATTATGACTCCACTCTGGACACGTAGTACAATCTTTGCATAAGATTTATATGTATTTTATATGAATATTGGCATGAATATCAAAGTGTATTTATAAAAAAAGTCTCATTTATTTTCAATAGCTTCTAAGTCATGTGACCTAATGAGTCCACATCAATGCAGCACTGTATAGACAAAGACAAAAGACTAAATAACAAACACAACAATTCTATATAAGGAGTTGTTTCCCACTTTTCTAGTGTAGTATACAAAGTTGTATGGATTTTGGGTCACCTGGTCACATAACATAATGGTTATTAAAAAAACAGTAATATTGTATATTAAATACAGGCACATTTTTATAAACGAATATTAATAGAAAATGTGTACCATAATCCAACAGAAATGTATTTTTTCTATTCTTCCAGTTCTTTGCACCTCCGTCATACTGAGAGAGAAGTTACATATCTCCCTGCTTCTCATCGCAAGCACAACACGACCTTACAAGGAGACGAGGGAACTGTGTATTCTGGCAGCATGACTAATCGCAGGTAGCTCAGCTGGAGACTAGAAGTCGCTCTGATTGGACGCAGCATGATTAAACTGTCTGGTTAAAGAAAATGATTGAGGGTTAATCAGAAGAACAGAACTCTATCAGGATCAGTGTCTTAATTTAACCGGTACCACGCCCCAGCTCTGAAAGGGCAGGGGGGCTCATCACTGAGCTTCATGTGGAAATGACAGTATGCATTACCTGGTTTAAAGATCCACCATAGCCTGTCGCTGATTGCATTTGTTGGATGATAAAGCACTGAAGTGTAGGGCAGTGATAATAAGAAGAAGCAGAATAGTAACAGAAAGGCCCAGTTAGACATGAATTCAGAGTGACAGGATGGCTGAAGGATGGGAGAGACGCCTCTAGTCGTTGATGAGCTGGACTTCACAGTTGTGAGACTCTTGTGGTTATGTCACATTAGCTGGGAAACACAACAGGGAGGTTTGGAAATGATTATGACAGTGCACAGTTGTTGTCTTGGCAACAGGTTGTTTGAGACCCATCCCGAATGCAAGGATGTCTTCTTCCTGTTCCGAGACGTGGAGGACCTGGAGAGGCTGCGGACCAGCCGAGAGCTGAGGGCTCACGGCCTGAGGTTAGTGACCAACTCTGAAACACATCAGCAGGGCAGAACTGAACACTCCAGCCGATCCAGAGGAAAGCACAAGGTCAGGGTGATCTGACCAAAATCTCCTGGAGCATTTCATATTCCTAAATATTAATAATAATCAGGATCCAGCAAGTTTTCTGGTTATTAAATAAGCCCGTTTTAGGTTTTCAATCTCAGACGAGTGATCTAAAGCCTAAACTGCAATCTTTAAAGGATATTCCCTGACAAATATAACAGATTTTGGGTAAGCGTTTTCTTATGATTATCTATTTAGTTATCTCGATTTATGAATTATAATATGAATTATCATAATCATCGTCCCTTAGCATTGCATGCTACACTATAGTAATAATAAAGCGTATGGCCTACACATTTGCCATACAAATTTACAATAAGATGTCATGTTAAACATTACTGTATACTATACAATGAATACCATATGCCATAAAAAACGTTGAATTACAGTATGTTATTAGAAGAAGAAAAACATGTCAGAATCAACCCGTCATAAAAACATCAAGGTATAAGGCCATAGTCATCATAAATCAAAGTATACTAATTGTGTTTTCCTCCTAGATACAAACACATGGATATTTTTTTCCCAAACACACACATTCCTGAATATGTTAGAAACCCCTGAAAACAAGTTCCCCTGGTTGGGTATCACTTGTGCCACTGACCCAAATGTAAAACTACAACAGCAAGAGCAGTGTGTCTCATGGATGTGTCAAATAGTGATTGGACAACAATGCGGCTACATCGCACCAAGGAAATGCAGGCTTTGACTGCAGGAAGTACAGGTTAATGGAACACACAGTAGTTGTTTTAGTCTTTTATAGGAAAAACATAGAATTTCACAATACTCATGTTTTTAGTGATACATGATAATAAAACCATGTTGCAAACGGCAAAGTGCAGTAATATAAGCAGCAAAGCAACACGCCTCAGGTAGTCGTATCATTATCACAGAGCTTTCCTCTGCTGCAGACACAGTTTGTAACCACTCTGCTGTTTCCAGGGTGCATCAGGCCTCTCTGTGTTCCTTTATGCACGAGGTCAAAGCAGCCAATTACTGCCTGAGGACCTGAAGGTACAGAGGCGAGCGCGGCAATATAGCACAATGTGTTACGCATCCCTGTTTGAACCGGCAGCTCTCTAATTCGGGGATAAGGCCGAATGGCTCTTCAACCGAACACAGGGACATTAGAACAAATTAGAGGGGAATACAGATTACAAAACAAATGCGGAGGGAAGAGAGAGCGATAACAACTCCAAACCTTTGTTCCATATTCATTTTCAAAACTGTCACGCACACAAACTGTATGTCATACCCACCTGAAGAGCAACAAAGGGAATCGATTCTGTGGGGTTTTTTCTATGGGGAGGATTTTTTGGGAATAAAAAAGTATGCAATGCTTCATCAGTGTGAGTTAGACTGATAAGATATAAATTCAATTGTGTTCATCTTTTTGAGTATTTTGATTTTGTGAAACAGTATGTCACTATGCAGCTTTTGAAGAAAAGAGTGTGACACATATCCACAGTGGAGAGGTATCCAGAGATAGTTACTAATTCACCACTTACTGGTGGATCGATCAGGCTCTTTTCTTTTCTCCATCTCTTTCAGAGTGATGTCTTTTATCGAGAAAAGTGTGGCGAGACTGGACCAGCTGGAGAGACTGGAAGCTCTGGCTCTGGAGCTGGGAAAAAGCCATTATCACTACAACGCCCCACCCAAGTACTACAGTGTAAGAGACCCCAAACAGTGATTACCTAACACAGTGATGCTGATTTTTTAAGAGGGCTTCACATATTTTTATTTTAACTGATAATGTAGATGTTAATCAGACAAGTGCTTAATGGAAACACCACTCTTGGAGTAACACGCTAAATGGGTATCGTTACCAAACCCTAAGCACGTTTGTAAGTATCTGCCATAATTATTTTTCAGTACGTCGGAGCTGAATTTATCTGTGCCGTGCAGCCCATCCTGAAGGAGAAGTGGACATCTGAGCTGGAAGAGTCATGGAAGGTGAGGCCATTTGCAGAGACCAATTCTGGGTAAATGCTTCGTGAAAAAGGCGTCATGTGTGCAATCAGCATGTCAGCCACCCTGACAGCTTGTGTCCCGCTCCCATAAGCTTCAGGTTTCTCTTTAATGCACCATGTAACATGTCAAGATGGAAACCAGTGCAACACAAGCCTGACTGATGAGGACTTTACATGTCACTACTGAACCATACATGAGCATATTGAGAAAATGGGACATGGCCCTGTCACATCATGTTATGTCACTTCAACATTCCTTGTGTAATTAATACAGAGATGTTGCCATGAAAAAAAGCCTTGGAAAAATAAAATAAAAACTATGTATGTGCAATTAGGTGCACTTTCAAGAAAAACGTTCTGTTTGAAGCCTAAAGTTATACTAAAATAATTACATTTGACATCCGTTAAGTTTATAATTCTGTAAATAGTTCTTCTCTAATTAATGACCTCTACTTCCCTCTAGTGGTTGCAGTTAGTTATTTCTGTCACGCCAAACGGCTCATGGCTCATCCCATTAAGGATTAAAAATACCAATATTTAGCAAATATTTAAAAAACATATTGCATATGCAAATCACCAATTTATAGCATGATGTTAAGTTCTGTATACTTTAAAATTACATTCTGAGGGACAATTTCTAAAAAGTTGTATGTAGGAGAACTTCCAAATAATCATTACACTGATTAAACAGGGACTTAAATTAAATGTATGTCAACAGGTTCCACATAATTGCATTAGGTAAGTTGAAAGCAATAGTATTAAGTTTATCCTATTGTTTTTTATTTAAACTTCATATTGTTGCTTTCAACTAACCGAATAAAATGATGTGTTTTTCTGTTTACATGATACATTTCTTTACGTTTTTTTCCCTCCTCTTCCTCCCGCCACACTTTGTTCAATTAATAGCTTAACGTAAAAAATTCACATGTGAACAGCCACCTCCTTTTGATAAATAACACATAACTGAGCTCCATATACCTTCCAGCAGACCGCTATTATTCAACCTCCGCTCCAGCAGTATCCTCCACTGTTTGGCACGGACAAAATGTGTTTTGTAAAGCACTGGCTGAATAAAAACAAATATACAGCATGGTGATAGAACACTATGTCTGCATTCAAAACTGTTACGATGAATGTCCCCTATGGAGACCCTGTTCAATGTGTTGTTCTCCAGACTTTGTTCCAGTTTGTGACTGGCCTTATGAAGCGGGGGTACGAGGAGGAGAGTAACCGGCAGCGCGAGCTAGCAGCCTCTCCGAAGGAACGACCAGACAAGAGGAACACGGCCATATGAGACTTTACACCCATACAGAGCTGTCTTCATGTATATAGTGTATTTACGGTGTCTTTTCTACAACGCTCATGTTAACCGTGATCGTTGTTTGCTATTTTATCACTGGACAAAAGAAAAGGAACTTGCAGTGGCTTTCAACAACGCACTTTATTTCTGAACTTAGATTCTGCTGCTGCCCTCTCCAATGAGGACCTGGAGCACAGAGAGACAATACAAATGACTGAGAAAATATAACAGCCATAGTTTACACCTGCCTTGTAATTTTGATTAACTGAAATGACATTATGAAAATAACCAGCCAATACTTTGTCTCTGTATTCATAACTCAAAAATGCCTTTCAGTAAAATATAACTTTTAACATTTTTCCTGTCACGTCATCATTCAGAAATCCGATTCACTGTTCAAATACCTACATTAACATAAGCTACACATTTTATTGGTGTTAAACAATTTGAGACCGCCAGAGCCACAGCCTCTGGAAATAATATTCATTATACTTAAGGGGGTAAAATAAAAACATTCCCATCTCCAATATCGAGCTTAATGCTGCAAAACTGAATATCAAATATATCAAATCTGATCTGATTGACTTCTGTGTTCCATCATTATTTCAAAACTAAACAAAATGGTTCAAATTAATTCTTCTTGAGATGCAATCAAATTGAAACATGGCAGCAGAGCTCACAGGTCAGCTGAAAATAGGACATAAATATGGACTCTAAACAATTCAATTAGTATGAAAGGCAGGTATGTGTTGGGCTCCATGGATTTGGCTCCAGATGTGACACAGCTGTTGATGATGACCTGGTTCTGAAGCAGTAAGGGTGGAGATTCAAAAAGCTTGACGTCCTGCGTGAGTTATGAGGAATCCTCAGGGTTTCTGTCCTCAGCAGCCGGGGATGAGACATTACCATGCAAACAATGGCATCATATCAAGGCGGTCACTTGGTGGATGAATAGTGATGCTGAGGCATTGGGTGAATGGGAAGAGGCCGTGTGGGGCGACAGACCGGGTGGAGGCCTCTCCCGTTCCCTCAGACCGAACAGGCCAGTTTATGGTTTTGTTAAAGAGTCTGTTGCTCATTAGGTGGCTTTAGTTTTCTTGCTTTTGCTCTTCTTATCTTTCTTCTTAAGTCCATCCATGTGAGCTCTTAGGAGGTTGGAGTATGCCTGTAAAGAATGAAATACGATTAGAGTATTCCCTTTTAAAATGATGTCTGACGAGTGTAATATTCTGCACTTCTCAGCGAGGGATGAAACGACTTCACATGTGAATCTGCATTAAATCGGATCCCAGTTTCTCACAGACTGACAGCAAAAGGCACCTTTTACTTGACCTTTTCATTAAATACAGAAAAGTTTGTTTTGCCACCAAAAGTGCTTTTTGTCAAATCAACCAAGAGCAAAATCTTTAGTCGCTAAGCTAAGCAAATCACTAAGCTCTCATAGCTCATTTATAAAACATAAACCACTATTAGACTAAAGATAATTGTAACATCAACAAGATCTAACCAACAGAGACACAAAAATGATAAACTAAACCTACCATTTGAAACTTGATTACTTCTTTGGTGCTGACCTGAAATGGCAAGAAATGACAATTGAGCATTAATAGCCTGTAGAAATTATTAAAAGCATAATATCAGGGATCCAATAAATCAAGTACAAGTAACACCGTGAGCTCACCACTGTGCTAATTTTTTTCTTGCCCTCTGATGCTCTGATGAGACATTTGTTGTCTGCTGGTTCAAATGTCTCAGGGTTGCCTTTTCTGGGTGTTGGCTTGGTCCTCCCGTCATCTGGAAACCAGAAACAAATCAATTTCAAATGCTTAGATGTTGAAATGGGAAATACACAGTTTGACCTCCTGATAAAAATGTAAAGCTACATGTCAGCTTACATTTCTTTAGTGTGATGACAACACTGCCAGATGACCTGCACTTCTGGAACAGTCGTGTGAGCTCTGTGAGAAACTGGATAATGAGGCAAAAACAAATATGAGTAACATTCATTTCAGATGAGAAGAGTTCTAATTGATCACAGCCAGAGGACTGGACCCGTCAAAAATGCTCCCGTCGGATATGGGCTGACCATACATTGTCAGTTTAGCAGTCTCATAAGAAACCCCTGCACAATGAAAGGTTATTATTGATATAATAACGTTTTATTTTCAGGATAGCTGAAACTTATAACTACTTTAATCGTTATGCTAACAGGTTTTCTGCAAGAAGTGTTTGAAAGTTAAAAACACGTTTGTGGTGGTCTGAAATTATACTGCGTCGCACTGTAAGGGTTTACCAATCTTTGCCTGCATTCATTCGGCCTATTTGATTAAACTGCATTAGTTTCGACTTGCTAAATGTACTTTAACACCGTCTAATAATCTGGAAGGTGAGCATTGCTTGCCAATAAGTACCTGGTTGTTAAATGTTTACATTATGGTTATGATTATGGTAAGTATGTAGGAAAATGTTCGTTGTTTGCCGATAGTGTCTTGAGATCATTCGTTACTGAGGGCTAACTTACAGGCTGTTGGACGATATGGATGACTTTGTATGAAATGATAACCAGTTCTACAGAACTGTTACAAAAGATAGTTTAAGAGTTTTGACAAACATGTTTGAAGGCACCTTAGCTGATATACACATTTGCCAGGTTAACGTTTAACCAGTGTTAGCTTCAACCAAAGGTTAGCATGTTGGCTAATAAGTCAGTTTCACGACTAGCTTCTCTAACGTTGAGTATCTGTAAGACAGTAGGAGCAAACATTGTACGTTTCTAGTTTACAATCAAAAACGTCGAGGGATGAAATGATCATAAAATGGTTTGTTTTCTTACCGAATCATTCTCAAGCAGCACCATGTCTCTGACTTCAGCTTTAGCGTCGGCTTACTGAAGCTAGCTGCTGTGAGTGAAGCACACGTACTACACAGCCGGAGCCCCGCCCTGCGCCCCCACTCCGGGGAAACGCGCTTAATGACAGCGCCACGTACTGGCAGGGAGGGGAATAACACATGTCTCCCGCCATTCGGTCATTCTGGGTCAAACACACACGGAACATTTAGTTTAAAGGCTACAACGATGTTTTCCAATGATTTGGTTAAATTAAATTAAATGATCATGTAACCTGACAATGCTGGGTCATGTGTGTCAGAGGGATGTGGTTGTAGGAGTGATTTGTTGGTGTTTTTTAAAATTGAAACAGACAACAAACTACTACATTTATATTTAAACAGTCCAATATGTGCTGTCCTCTGGCTGGACAACTCTCTATCTGCAGCTGGATCTTCTACAAAGTGCCATGCTGAAAAGACATAATACAAAAATATTCAATCACTTCCCTGTCATGAAGAAAAGTTTAACCAAATCACTTCATTAAAAAATGTTCTCCTTCTGTCGACAATATTACAATTATTTTCAAGGTATACATCCTTATAAATGATCATTTAGGTGGTTTTTATTTTTGCAAATATTCAATAACTCCACTGTAATATAGTGAAGTGCTACCAAAATACTTAATACTTTAATGATCTCCTTTTGGTTATACTATACAGTACAGCATATACAGTATATACTTGGCTGGGAGACCGCCTGGGAATTCATTCTGACGTTGGCACCATATGCCCTTCTGTCATTATTTTTGTGGAGGCTGTGGCTCTGGACATAGACATAATTTTGGTTGTTTACAAAATCTCATAGCTGTCCACTTACATTTATTCTTTATAAAGTGTATCAACAATGTATAATTAATCATTATACAATATGTTTATTAATCATACATTCAACACTCAGGTTAAAACAAAACATACAAATGATAGCTCAAAACAATGACAGCTTATAGTTAGAGGTCTATTTCATTGCATTACATTGTGTTACATTAAAGCTTGCATATTAATGTCAGCGCTCTATTTACAAAAACGTCAACTCACTTTCAGCGCACATTAAAGAAATATACTTATGGGCAACTTTTATAAAGGGGGTTATTTTCTTGAAAGTGCACAGTCTGGATGGTGGCCTAGGTCTGCGAGGTGCACAGCAAACTCAGAGTGCCAGTCTCTTGCAAAAACCGACTTCAGCTGGCACTGGAGGGCCTTGGTCTTCCATACATCGTGAGGACAATGCTGGGAAATCGCCAGTCCCAGTCCAGCTGTGGTCAGAAAGTAGTCTGCTGACCAATTGGAGGTACCTGAGGAAGAACAACGTTATCTGGTCAATTATTAACCAATTCACATGCAGCTTATCCAAAGGTAATGCACAAGAACTTACCAATATAGGCTCCTTTATCAGTCACCATGTATTTATTGTGGTTGACTCGGGTATACGGAATATCAGACTGGTTTCCCACAGGCACAATGTACAGTTTCTGAAAAAGAAGAAGACAATTCAGAGGCTAAGATCTGGTAACTCCTAGCAGATGCATATATCAGGTTAAGTAACTGACTATTTGGATGCTGATATTGTGTTGAGGGCTGTCCATCGATGCCAGAGACTGGAGGAATGGCAGCATGGCTGGATCAGAGTCCCGTCCGCAGCTGATTAGCATCCGGATACTAACCCTCCTCTCAAATGCAGCCGTTTTGATGGCATCATCAATGAAAGGCCAGTATCTGTCAAAATAAACAATACACTGTAAGAAAATTAATAAAAAGCGGCATATAGATCGACAGAAACAAATGGTTTGTGGGTCACCTATGAGGCCTTTCAAATCGTGTGGTGGGGAAATACTCCATGACGGCTACATCCACATAGTGTTGGGCCTCTGAGATGATGGACAGAATAGCCTCCAGGTCCTGAGTCCTCGAAGGAGGGCAGAAGGATGGTGGAGAGCCCTTGGGTGAAAAACAAATATTTAATAATATCCCCAACAAATGCTACCAAAACCTTTTATTCATAAAACCTGACCAAAGTGGAAGCATTTTGAGATTGTCAGAGGGCTGATATTGTAATACATTCACATTTTCATGCATGTTTTTCCAGACCATTTTACACTGTCTAGGAGAGGGAACAAAAGAACATTTTGAGTAAAAATGTCATATCATGTTTTTGCATTTAAAACATAATGTGATATTATGTTTCTTTTTTATGTTTCTTTTCTTTATTTCTTTTTGACCCTCTCATTATTGACTGCAGTTTACTCTTTATTAATTTATATTTATTTACTTTTAAGCCATTTACTTTTAGTACCTTTAGTATTTATACAAGGCCATTTTAAAAGGGATAGATCTTAGGGTTAGGGGGTCTTTATATATATAAGTGTTAAATATGTGTAAGACGCCCCCCCCCCAAAAAAAAACCCCACACACAATCAGCCCTTTGTCCAACTGAGTATCAGTGTCCTGTAAAAAGGAAGTGAAAGCTATGGGGAACTCACAGTGAGGTACAGCCTGCTGGATATATTATCGCTTTTCACCAGTAGGGGGTGCTGTTTGTTGAAGGCAGTGTCATACTCTGCAGGCCAGGGCTGTGGTATAGAGCTGTGGGAATGTCCCATCTCCCAGTAGGACTTGAAGATTTTATGGAGGTCATTTGCTAGACTGGAGCAGTTATAGACCACCACTCCCAGTTCCTTCACCTACAGACAGAAGACAGTCATGAAGTCATGAACTAAACATGTGTAGTTGTAGATGTTCGGTGTTACCTGTGTCAGGGCCCTCCAGTCCATGTTGGCACTTCCAATAAACACATGTTTTCTGTCAACGATCCAGAGCTTGCTGTGGAGGACGCCTCCTGTCAGGCGCCCAAAGTTCACCTTCCTCACCTGAACCCCTGCAGACCACAGAAGAGGAGGCTGCAGTTAAGCTACACATAATGAAGAACAAATCCCACCACAGTGAGGGTACAACAACAGCAGTACCTTTTCCTTACCACTCTGTTTTAAGATCTCTAAATCTGTGGAGTTTGTTCTAACAGTGGGAACACTGGTCACCACTCGGACAGATACGTTCCTGGAGGGCAACTCTTCCAGTTCTTTCAGGATGTCTCTCCCCTGCAGAGGACAGACACACGGTAGTGTAGACCTTTCCCACCAACATATTTAACACAGATGTAATATGGAGGCTTGGTGTTTCTTTGTGTCTTAGTTGATAACTCACAGGTGCGTCAGAGGAAGAGTTAACGTTGATGTCTTCCCCCGTTAGAGTCCAGTAGAAAGAGGCTATGTCCACTTGGTCCGTTGCCATGGAGATAAGATCTTTCCACACTTTTTCCAGAGGGATGCCAAACGTTACATTGGGTTTGTACTTCATGTGCTGAGGGATGCTCTCCACTAGGGCCATGCTAAGAGATACACAGAGATCTGCTGAAGGGATTTTATGGAAACAGAACTGGAGACAAATATAATTCAGAGAAAGACTTGAAGAGAGTTGTTTGGTAATAAAGATAAAGTTAAAAAGAAATAGGTCATTTAATATTTTAGAACACTGAATACACTTTATTTAGCATTAAAAACAGACGTATAGTAGCAATCTATTTGTAATATGTTACATACAATAGGTCTAGACATTTGAATAATAACTATTAGTAAAGTCAGTGTTTAGTTAAGTTTCAAATTTCTTGGAGATGATAATAAAACATTGGAGCATATGGTGTTTAATAAAAGCAAGTATTGGGAAAGCCAACGAGCATTAATAAAAAATAGAAGAAAATAAGAAAATAAATATATACAAATATGTACAATAGATCTGAATTAAAAGGAAAGGCTGTACAGTACATCAGCATACCATTATGTTGTCATAAAGTTGAGTCAACTGAGTAGATGATGTACTATATATAACTATCTCAGTGGGATTTTTACCTGCACTGGTCCGTAGATAAAACACTACCAGCTGCTTCGTGAGGAAGTGTCTTGTGATCTTTTGGGGCGGGTGGTCTTTCCAGCACAGCGATGGCGAGCAGGACCCCCAGGACGGTCAGACAGCCCAGAATCACAGCTAATACCACACAGCTGGTCGTTCTCTAACAACACGTTGGATAGAAAATGAAGTCCGGGAAAAGAGAAATATGAGTCATACTCAATCAGAGTGAATAATTTGGTGAGTGTTTGATTTCATCCTACCCTTTTGTTTGGAACATAACTGTCAGGGAGGCTGCTATACATAGAAGTCATTTTCTTTTAAAGTGCTCCTCGTCTGTTAAAAGGAAGACATTTCAGAGACAGAAAATAAACAGACTACAAACCACTAAACTCATCATTTAGCTGTTTAAATCTGAGATAAAGTTTGGTTTGCAAAGTATTGAAAGCAACGGTTACTTACACAAAGCAGATGTAGCAAATGTCAGAGGAACCTTGCTTCTTCCCCCTCGTGCTTTCACTAGAAATGAATCTGAAGTGATAGCTCTGCTACCGAATATAACAGCGCAGTTCCTGTTTTCACTTTCATTTCAGGTTTTGCTTAATAACAACATTAAAATTAAATCTAGTGAGTGAAAACAGTCACGACAAAGAACTTTAATGTTTAACTTTATTTGAAAAACCTACAATCATTCTCTAACCGATTACACAAAACATAAATACCAGTTTACAAGACAGCAAGATTACAGCAAAAATCATTCTGGGTAAAATGAGGGGAAAAATAAATTGAATATCAAAAAAGAAGTTACAAATTTGACAAACAAGAATTACATTTCAGCTCTCAAACCTGCTGTAGCTTAGACTAAGATGGAGTAAAGCAAAGGAGATAAGAATAGCAGCAACACTTTGAGCAAGTGAGCTCAAAAGGACAAACATTCAACACTAGCTTGAGTTTGTAAACAACCACTGTCCCACAGCTCTGTGGCACTGAAGGTACTTCCCAATTAAAATCACATGTACAATCTGGACTCTGGGAGGGGGGGGGACAGACTTGTGCTGGTGCACTGGTTCATCGTCATAACCTGATTCGACTCCCACAGCATCAACTGTTTACATTCAGTCAGGACAGAGAGGGATCCAGTTTGCAGCTTTATAAAGTCGAGGGGGATAATGTGCAAAAGACATGATTGAGAGGTAATTTCTATAACGTACATATATCTTTAGATATTTACATATAGAACACAATGTCACAAACTACTCATTAGATTTATACTTTCAGATTTAAGCTGACTGTCACTTAAATGCTACATTTACATTACTTCTGTCATGTGAGGACCTATCAGAAGTGACCTTGTAACCACAGATCTTACCCCCGGCTCTGATAGCTCTTGGGAGTACAGAGTATTTACTGTAGCTGTGATGTAATTAGCTCAGTGTAAACACATAAAGGACACTAATTCCTGTCAGTCTTTCTATGATTGTCTTTGGCCAAACCTCTGAGCCGACTCAGCACTTCAGGCATGGAAAACAAAAACTAGCTTTAATCCCCCAACTGTGTTTAACACAAATAAAAAACCCTCTCTTTTAAAGAAGGTAAAGAGGCCAGGAACGCTGGGAAACCCTGGATTTATAGCCGCTTGAGTGTGTGGTTGCCAGGTGACAATACCGAGTCCCTCCTACCAGCTGGACCACACATTCCTTTTTAATCTCCAGCTGGACAAAATATAGTGTCCGTCCACTGAGGAGGGCCAGGACCGAGTCGCTACACTGGATAAAGACTCAGTCTGGTAGCAACAGTGTTATATAACATAAATTGTCCTGGCACTAATTATCTTGTTGTCTGAGATACTATGTCACACAAAAGAGCTCCCTAATAAATACCTTTTACATCTGTTGATAAATCTGATCCACAAAGAGAGACGATGCAGAGAAAGACAAAAACATTGGAAGGAAACAAAAAGGAGAATCAAAGGGTTTGGAGTACACAGTACGCTCAATTCTGCAGTTCTCTCTACCCGAAAGAAATATCAATATTTCCTCATAAATGCGATTTGTCACTAAACATAGACATCTTATATACTCATAGATTTCCCTGAGACGATTATGCTCAGGACGATAAATAGAAAATCTTTAAAATCAGCAATGTTGCTCATAATATCTCTGGTAAATAAAGACCTTTACCAGAGAATCAAGTATAGTTTGAAGGCCTTGTCGAGGTGAGGGTTATGAAAATATTTGGTACTTTCTCAAACCTTCAGCTCATAAGTAGGCCTCGCACTGAGTGTACTCCAAGGGTGTTTAGGTCAATTACACCTCCGTGTGGGTGTGTAGTGCTTATAGTGCAGTAGTGTGGAGGTACAGGAGGAGACACTTCTGTGTTTACAGTCTCACTTCCCCCCCCGGTTTCATATTGTGTGTAACGGTCCGACACCTGTGTGTGGAGTTACAGCAGCAGATCTGGTGGAAACTGCGGGTCGGTCTCACACCAGATATCCCGCTCTGACATCGTCTGGTGTCACAGCTGCTCTCCTCACACTCTCGCTGGGCCTCGGGCCGCCGCCACGTCTGGAGGCAGAGTGGACCGTCCTCCAGTCTCGTGAGGCGGGGGGTCTGGAGGGCCGAACTCCGGATGAAGAAGACGCCGAGGCCCTGGATGATTCAATCTGCCCACTGGGCTCCATGACTGTGTTTATGACTGGGGGGGAAAGATAACATGTAGTTTGTAGCTGAATGTTTTGCTTCACATTATTATAAAAATGATATTGTTTGTATTAATGTCGTTGACTCACCCTCAAGTTGTCGCTGTACTCTCCTGAGTTCTATCAAGATGGATGTGATTTCCTGCAGTACAAATGTCCAATTCAGCTCGTTCAATTAGCAGCAATTGGTTACATTAAACTTGTATGTTGACAGAATGAGTCCCTTACCTTGTTGGACGTTTGGACCACAGGAACCTCATTGTCAGAATTAACCTTTGCATCAATTTCTTCCCAGATATCCATCCTGTCCTGGAACAGTACCCTGTGTGCAGAATGAGATTCAGTTAAGAGAAAGCAGACTTCTTACTGCGGTCTTTAAGAAGGGACATCCTAATAAGTGTCCAACATATTGTTGATTTGTCAAGAAGAAAGAAAGCTCAAAACACGTATAGCTTCCCAATTCTGGTGACTAAGTGCAACTAAATCCACTCAAGGAAAAATACTAAAATACATGTTGTTGATGGACTGTGGGTTTATATTTAATACAAAAACTCAAACTTGCGGCTACATGTCTCAGGGAGTAACGTTTAAACAGGAACAGTTTTATCTGCTTCTAATCTGTTTAGCAGATTACAGCCCAGTCCTCTCAGCCCCATATTGTCTGTTAGGCTATAAATCTCTGTGCTGACTGACTCACTTACACTGCTTTAATAAGATTATTGACTGAGTGCAGTCTGAGCATGGGAATAAAGCATGTATGACAAACATCTTACTTGATTTTGTCAGCGAGTTGCTCAGTGTTTTCTCTGATAGCCATGGTGATCTGAGACACTGGATTCAGCATCAGATTGTCCACAATGACCTGGAGAAAAACAAAATAATTATCCCCAAGTTTTGACATCACAGAGGTTTGCTCAAAAACAAGGCGACGCAGAATATTCAGTCCGACCTCGTCTCTGCTCCGGGCTCGCTGCCTGGAGCTCACTTCATGGTCACTCTGCTCCGGTTCCCTTGCAGGTTTAGAATTTGGTGGCACTCTCTGGGAGTTTAGTCCAGCCTCAGGAATAAGATGAACCAGCTGCAACACAATCTTACTTTAGTTTTAATGTTTTAGACCTTAAAATGTCCTTTAACATAACAGTAAAATATCTAGCTAGGGTAGTTTATGATAAAGAGGACGACAAATATATAGAATTATCTTTCGTTTTGGTCACTCGAATCAAATAGAGGTTTAATGCTTCGTTAAGTTAGATTGGGGAGCAACAGCCTGAAGAAAACAACGGACGTACCTGTTCATGAGTGGTTACTGTGGAGACAGGCGCACTGATCTCTTCTCCGGGGTTCGCTGGATCACCATCACCCGCCACGTCATGAATCTCTCTCGCCAAGATAGCTAGGTCTTTAGCCAGGTCCTGACTCAACCTATCAGGCAAGGATCATGTGTTAGAAAGATGGCTGAAAAGGAAGTGTCTTTATGGTTAACATTTTTCTACTGTATTTCAATTTTCCTTCATTTCTTTACTCCCTTGAATGGAAAATGGAGTAGATAAATGCTGAAGGCTGTAATCAGTCTTACACTTTAAAAACCTTACCTTGCAATCTCAGAACTGTGATTGGACCAATTACTATAGGCCTCTCCTTCATTGTTCTCGTCCTCGGAGTCTCTGCTGCGGGGTTTCGGACGCAGCGCGACCACGGGCTGAGGCCGAGGCTGATGACGAGGGCTGTGGAAGCTGAGGAAGGTTGGGAGCGTTTGTGTTTGGGAGTGCTCTGGTTTGAGTCATACTCCTCATCTGAGGTAGAGGCGTAGTCAGAGCCTTTCTGACGTCTCCTGGAGCCTTGGTGTCGTGAATTGGTTTGAGTAACAGAGGAAGAGGATAGAGGAAGTTTGGAAAACGGGAGAGAAGGAGAGATACCATCAAAGAATATGTGCAAGAAGAACACCACCAAGCATATCACACCAACATCCTCCCAGCACAAGAGACAGACAGGCTGCTGTGGAAGTTCTCATTTCTGCAGGGGAGATTTATCTGAAATCTCTCAGATTATCGTTTCATTTCATTTCATTTACAAACTGAAATGTGTTCTTAATTCCACAGAACAGCATCTGAGTACCAGCAGAGTACCATGAAGTAGATGGTACTCTGGTATGGCTAGATTTATAATATTCCTCAGGTCCCATAATCCTCACAGAGAGCGTTGTGCGGATGAAGGAAGATCAGTTATGAAGGGAACTTTTGATGCTCCCGTTTGCTCCTCTCCTCACACCTCTGCGCTGGCTCCAAAATACCATGAAGACCAACAAACTGAATTTCAAGGTCAGGAAAATACCAAACTGTCAGAGCGCTTCTTAAAATGTAATGTTAGTGTGATTCGTTACCCTCTTTTATAAGGAAAAAAAAAGCAGCTGAAGTAAAGAGACCCGGTGTTATTTTCTGAAGGACACTATATGAACAGAGGACTATGGACGCATCAAACCAACTCACCACTTCCATCAGGAAATCCTTTGAATTCTTTTTCAGCGACACTAGATCTGACTCAGACAGCAGTAAGTGGTTACACCAGTCACAATATCTGAACCCCAGTGAAACCTCTGTTATACTCACTGGTGGTGCTGCCGGTGTACTTGGCACTGCTTGAGCGTCCCCGGGTGATAGGAGCCTTGTTGGGTGGGGCTTTCTGCTGCCTCTCTGCAGGCTTCGGCCCCGGAGTGGAGGCCCTCCGGGCCGAGCTGCCGCCAGACTCCGTGCTGCGGTTGGAGAATCCCGAGCCCCTGCCGGTCCACTGTGGGGCTGAGGCGGACTCGGTGTCGCTGGGGGTGTTGAACGAGCCCGCCCGCTTACGAGGCATCGCCAGCATATCCAGCCTGGACAGCTTCTTGGTTTCCTGGGGGTGCTTAGCCGGGGCGTTGCCGACCTCCTGGGACATCCTGTCCGTCTCGGTGCCCTCGTTGTCTGAAGCCTCTCCCAGGCGAGCCCGGCGGAGCATGGACGCCCTGGTGGGTCTCGGGGCTGTCAAGCTGTTTGCCCGACTCAAGGCCATGGACGCTCTGGAGTTCTTGGAGTCCTCCTTCTGAAGGGGCACTGTGTATTTTTTGCGGGTTTGGTAGCTGTTGGACTCCTGATCAGAGTAAGGTAAGCTCTGCGGGTCGTCACTCAGATCTGTGGAGCCGTGTTTCCCGACGCTACGCCTGAGTCCAACTGGCCTCCTTAAAAACCCGGTCTGATTGTTGCTATCCACTCCCAGATTGCGCCGCTTCTCCGATGCAGTGGACTGGTAATTTGAGTCCTGACTAGCTATACTGGCTGAAGAGCGCTCCCTATTGAGGCCACTGGCAGAGCTTCTACTCGTCTGTATGTTTGACCTGGTGTTATTGCTATGCTGGCTCACAGTGCTGGAGGTATCCACGTCAGACTCCGTAGACACACAGTCCATCACAGGAGATGGAGTTTTCTCTGATTGTCCTGCTTGGAGTTTGGCCTCCAGGGAAGCCAGGACATCCTCCGTCTCCTTGAGGAAGGAATGTGTGTCCTGATTGACGGCTCCCTGGAAAGATTCAGAGTCTCTCTGAAAAGACGGGACGTTGGGTAATCTGGCGCTGCTCGGCCGCTCCTTAGTGTAGCTCTCTTGTCTGATTAACGGAGAGACGCTGCCCTCAGTGGACTCTGGACTCTGACGTAGGACAGGAGCCGACATAGTGGGCTTGACTTTTCCCGAGTCCGGGCTTCCTTTGGGTTTCGTGAGGGTAGCTGTTGAGAAAGTTTTGGTACCATGTTTTTTTTCAGTGCTTGAGTTTGATCCCCCACAATCAGGTTGTGACTCCTCAGACCCGATGTAGAATGACGTAGCCTTGGTTGAGAGTTCATTCTTCTTCTCTTCTGTGTCAGCCGGCTGTCTCCTCCTTTGCTCAACGATGGATCCGTCATCTGACCTGCTGGCATCGCTCAGGCTGTCGGGCTCTACGTCGTCCTGCACCGATAACCTGTGAAGGCCCTCCTGAAACCTGGGGGTCGCCGAGCCCCTCTCTACATCAAATGTGGAATGCGGGTCATAATGAACATGAATGCTGGGAGTTGTAATGTCACTCTTCTCCCACTGCGGCACCTGGGGCAGGATGCGGCGAGTTCTTGAACTGTCGGAGTCGCCGCTGTCGTTGTGTAGCTTGCTGGTGATGGACCCTCGAGCTGAAGAGAAACGGTTTAAATGCATATTAACGACACGTACCAACCCGGAATCATTCATATTCATCAGGGCGTCTCATTATCATTTCAAATGGTCTCGTGTCTCGTCAGGTTGCTTACCCCCCGCTGACAGCTCCATCTGGGAGGAGATGTCAAAGAGGCCAGACGAAGGGCCAGGGTCTGTGTAGCTGTCTGCCAGGCTGGCCCAGCAAGACATCCACTTAGGAGCCCCCTGCAACACTGCACCTGCTGCCTGGACCTGCAGCAGATCACAACTTATTCAATACAGGAAAGATAGTAGATTAAACACTTAAAAGAAAGCAAGAATTATTTATGTGATTTCCTTAGAACACAACGTTAATATGACACACAGACAATTCCATACGTCATCTGTTTCATGAGTAAGTATTAGGAATGCACCGATAGGACTTCTTCAAGCCTTGACTTTGGGTATATACCAAGAATCCATTCCATTCTATTTCTTTAAAGTTAACAGGGATTTAAATGTAAGCATACACCTTTTAATTTCAGCAACACATTGCTTAAATTGGTCCTGAAATACAAGTATATGATATATGATTATTAAATTGAATACCCGATCCAGCTATTTCAATGTTAGTATCGGCCAGATGTTCACTATTGGTGCATCCCTAAGTATACATGTTGTAAAGACATGGATTTTTTTCACTTATATCAGGTTAGAAAGCAAAGAAATACCAAGAACCTGTGAGGAAAGATGAGGCAAATCTAGAAATCAATAAAGAGATACACCAAAATAACTGAGGAAACCCCAAGAAGGCACATACAGACATTGGATTAGAGATAACATATTGATTATTCCACTCCAACATGGATCACACCCTGAGCAGGAAGGTTTACCGTCACCAGACTCTGTCCCTGCTCTGCAGCTGGCCTCACCTCCCCACAGCTACTCTGCCTATGCTGCTCCCTGCTCTCTACTAGAACAGGACTAAACTCTGAGGAGGAATCTGCTTCAGTGTGGTTGGTTCGCTCTGGGCTCTGAAAAACACCAAACACCTGTCAGGAACAAAGCAGTGCAGGTTGATAAGCGGGACGGACAAAGTACATGGCTCCTTCTGAGGGGAACTTTCTCCCTAGAGACACTAGGAGGACACTGATGAAATGCAAACATTGTTTCCTTTAAGCAACGTGCTGTTATTGTTAAGACATTTATACAAATCAAATGCAAAATAAACTTGCCTGGTCAATCTTGGTCCGGGCCTCTCCTAGATCTTTATCATCGGCTTCAATGGTGTAGGTTCCTGCGTCACTCAAGCTGTCCTCCTCCTCAGGTCTGGGATCGACAGCGGGGCTTTTGACCTCCACACTCTGAGATACCGGGGGCTTCACAGGGGCTTTGAGGGCGACAGGCTGGCCGATAGGAGAGGAAGTCTGGGGCTGGTATGGAGCTTTAGAAGGAGCAGGACTGGTCTGGGATATGGGCACTGTCTCTGTTTTAGCTGCTGTGGGGGGGCCAGATGCATTTTCCTCCCAGCTAGCACACGAGGATTGCTTGGCTTGTTTGAGAAATTCAGTAGTAAATTCCTGGGCGAGTTTAGACCTCCGGCCCACACTGCTGAAGGGCCTTACAGAAACCGAGGAAGAAGAGCGAGAGGAATAGCCGATGCTCATCCGGTCCTCTGTCTTTTCCCTGCGTAGAGAGCCTGCTCTCTGGAAGCCTGTGGGAGCCGGGCCCTTTAGAGGGACAGTGTATCGTTTGGTTGGGGGGGTGGCGGAGGCTGGAGTTTGGCCTCGTCTCTCCACCGCTGGGCTTGTGCTTTTCTTCACCTTATCCAAAGGGACCCTGAGGCAGGAGGACTCAGGGGGAGAGGTGTTGTTGGTGAAGGACTGGGAGCGCTTCTTTCTGGGGCTTTCATCAAAGAATTCAATGACGAAGGCCTGGTGAGGCTCAGCCTTGCCGAGACTGGATAGGGACTGAAGCTCTGGTGGAGAGCGGGACAACTCCTCCTCAGAGTCAGGGGAGGCGAGGCGCTGTGGTGGGGAGGCTCTCAGGGGCTGTGGGGACACATGGGACCCAATCACAGGATCTGATTGGAGGAAATCACTCCCATTGATAGCAGGATCTCTTGATTCAACATCAGTACCATCTTCTCCGTAGTTAGCTGATGATGGAAGACAAAAGTTAGCACATTGCTGCAATTAAAGTTAGTATTGGTAAAATAACGTTGTATGTTGGACTTACCTTTGGTGATCCTCAGAAGTGATGAGTCACCGTTTGTGCCATACATGTCTTCAGCCATGGACTTCCGCCTCATCATGCTAGCATTGCTTTGGACCAGCCAATCAGCAACTTTGCTTTCTGCTGAGATCACCTCAGAGGGCGTGGTGACGTGCTCTGTGGAAGGTGGCTTGTGCTGCTGGCGGAAAGAGAACTTTGTCACGTGGTCCTTGATCATCATTTTCCCTGGCGTGCATTCATCAAATTCGATGGTGAAGGAGGCGTGGCTTTGGACCACGGGGGGCGTGGGGGTAGAGGAGACCACATCAGCGGGATCTGAAGTGTCTTTGGTGGGAACCTCGTTGACCTGTGACTCAGGTTTCTTGGCAGCTCGCTGCTGTAATTCTTTTGTTGGGATCTCAAAGTAGCTGGGCTCCCGGCGGTACGACAGGATGGACTTGGCGTTACTGTCGGACAGAGAACCGTTGAGCTCATATCTGGACACGTCTTTAGCAGGCTCTGTGCGGAAGGAGGAAAAGTGATTGTTACTCCCATGCACTAAGTGAGAAGACTACAGAAACAATATGTGGGTGTTAATAATAGAAATATATGTATGTGTTTTGTTACAATTTCCGCTTTTCGCTCACAATGAAAGCTAAGTAAATCTAAATTTCAGATGTACACAAAGCAACTAATTGAGCTGATGGGATGATGGAATGTTACAAAATCCCTGAAAGTGGGAGCCACAAAAGCCCCAATCCTCCAGCAGTTAGAGTGAGAAAACAAATGTGCCAGTGTGTGTTGGGTGCCAGTTCGATGTGGCCAAATATCACTTTAGGAGCTCAGAGTCCAGCGGAGGGTAGCTGAGCGGGAATAATCTGTTTCAGCTTGGGCACCATGAGGCAAACAATTACCCCCCCCTCCAGAGGCTTAGCGGGTCATAATCCATCACAAGGCTGACAGGCACTGCCCACCGGCCTGGCACCGTGCAGCCTGGCTTACACTCCACAACTAGCAACCAGGGACCGGCTCTGCGCCTCACACCATCCATCTCTCAGTGACCCACAAAGGGCAGTGGATCGCAGGATAGAAAAACATGTCGTTACAATTCAGGGTCTTACTGACAGCTGTCGGAAGATCCAATCAGAGAACTTTCTAGTATAAATTCTGCTTTAATGACGCTTCTGTATAAATACTAGGATTACGTCTCTGGTTTGTACACATTAGAACCGTTTCAAGACACTAACCTGGATACTCCTGTTCTGGAGATTTCCCACCTCTGTTCTTGGATTTGTTGGCTGCTTCCTCATCCTCCCCCCACCAGGATGGTTGGCCATAGAGAGGAGTGGGCTTGGATATGGGAGAATCTGTGGAAGCTAACAGACAAAAACACACTATTAGGCCCGTGGATAAACTGGAGTCAAACACAGAGCTGACGTAGGAACCAAAATGCTATTTAGCCTGAGTTCATTTTTATTATTATTTGTTTGCATCACTTTTATTTGTATTTGTTGAGCACTTCCTGTTATTTGCACATGGGTGTGGTGTGTGTATATAGGTCACCTGTTGCATGCTGGGTCTAAATGACAGAGGGTCAGCTAGTGCCAAGATTTTTTTTCTGTTGACCGTTTTGTTCCCGCTTCAGTTTAACTTGACTTATATATTAAACATGATCAAACAAACAAAACTGTATGGACATTATTTACAGGACGCGTCACAGCACGAAGCTTGCTTTAGCCTCTTGGCGAGCCAAATAAAATGGGAATTTGGCCACCATAGTCAACTTTACATTTAAATTGCATTTACAGGGCAATATGTTAGTTGAATATAAAAACTGTGTCTAATTTTGGTTCTGTGACACATTGGAGCTCAGCAGGACATTAAATAGGGCAGCCTTTGGGCTTTATAAACCCCCTTTGCCATTACACAGAGAATTGAGGGTCTAACTGTGATACAAACTGTATCACACAAACCACCAAAACATAATCCATCTAGTGAAAATCAGGACAAAACTAATCCTAATCTTTAAAGAAAGAATCAATATAAAACAGCAGAACAACTGCGTGCAAAGGGAGGCTGGTTGTAGACAGCGACACACTGATTGCACTTTGACCTCAGCTTCCTACGCCGGTCTTCTCTCTGACGCTGTTCCGTAACTGGAGTTGAGCCGCTGGCTTGGCTCAAACATGCCAGCGAGCCCATACGGCACTAATCAGATCATCTACAAGCTGCTTGTTGGCCTGCGACACAGACTCAACACGATTTCTGGATTTTGATGTGGAGGTTTCACAATTCTAAGCATCAACAGCACTTCACTGTTGCCTTGGACACTCACAATAAGACATCAACACAGCGCTGAGAGATGCAGAGGGGCATGTTACTCATTCCTTTCCCCTTATCCAAGACTCCCTTTTTAGCCAAAGAAAGCATGAGTGGGTGTCACAACTCAAACAGACTGAGCTCTGCTCAGCTTTTATGGACAGTCAGAACAAGATTTGAAAGCAGATCCAGATTTACATAAAAAGATAAGAGTGAGGCAAATTTGCAAAAATCCTTTTTAGTGTGTGTCCTGAATATGTGGCTTCATGAAAAGTTTTAATTTTTATACAATTACTTTTTTTAGTCGAACACTTTCATATTAGTCACATTTAGATTTAGGATTTGTCAGGATAGCTAATTTTTAGGGTCATCTTAGTATGGAAACATGAACAAAATGGTAAATCACTAGATGATTGACCTGTTGAAAAGGCTTTAAGCATTAGGACGGTTTAGATCATGCAGTGCTGAGGTGTACAGTATCAGATGTGAAATATCCATTTTGTGCCCTGTAAATACTAAGTAGCCTTGGGACCTGGCAGAGTAAAGGAGGCCTGAGTCACACACTGTACTGTAGCGTCCTGCCCTGAAGACAGCTCAGGGATTGGACACACTCCACATCCTGCACAGCTGCAGGGGAAAACAACTAAGAGACAAACACGGCTCTCGCAGCACTTTATGCTGTAAGCGAATGAAATTTAACATTCTATAAAAGGTTTCCAGTCGAACAAGTCCAGCCCAAGGCAATGTATTTGCATGAAGTCATTAGATATACACGCTCACTCTGGTGCGCCACACTTTCAATTTATTACAGTGATGGAAAGAGCAGCCGAATTATCCACATGTGTACGTGTTTACACAAGTGCAGCATTGTTTTCTGTAGCCTACTATGAAATGCTATCCTTATCTTCTTGTGACTGTACATCGAGCGAGACAGAGGATGCTAGTGTGTTATCTCAAAGGGCAGGGCTCCTATCACACTGCAGGGGTGAGTGCAGGGACCCTAGTAAACACAGCGTGTTCAACGAAGAGTCTGCAGTCACAGGTTTACAGGAGCACTGTGGTGAGCTTTAGCTGCACGAGATACAACCGCTCTCCCCTCTTACTGAATGTTTTCCAAGGTCAAAGATTTATTTGTACGGCACTCTGAGCCTAATGTTGGAAAAGTCCTATTTTAAGCAGCAGTTGTAGTCCTCCCTCTGAGCTCACAGGGGCGATTATGGAGCAGAAAGCACGAGAATTGCACAATCAACAGCAGCTTGAATAGGTTTTGTCTCGATGAATGAGCTTCATTCACAAAGTGCTTCGCTTGAAATAACAATTCTTGGACTGTTACGCTGCTGCCTGTTCTGTACAGCAGGATTCACTCTGTACGGCTCAGGGCAGAAGGCCATAGCAGCCACTGGGAGTGCAAGCAGCAACAAACCCAACACCAGATCCCTGGACAGAAGTGCCAACTTGGCACCAAGAACCTTCACACATCTCTAATTCTTGCTCGCCTTGAACCCTCAGTGCCATGTTTGCCGCCTCTCGTCTGCAGTCGGGAGGGGATGACGTAGATAAGACTGCTTGTCCTTAACTCCTCACCCCAGTGCAAGTCTGGAAAGATCTCATTCTGCCAACTCTGGGATGTCAAGATCTACTCCTCTACTGACACCAGTGGATTGCAGCCTCGCCGCTCACATGGCAGCCTAATCTCACAGCAGGGAAGCTGTTAATAAGAGATGCCACAGCCGCCTCACCGAGTGATACGCCGCCAAAGCCTTGTGGCACATGGAGGCGCAGACACTTCCTCTTCCTTGCGTGCGTGAACATGGTATTCAAATCCACTTAAGTTAGAACATGTTCCCCTCAGGCCACAATATCGTTTACCCTGCTTCTGTATCCATAAAAGCTGCCGACTTCCTGCTCATATCTGATATGATGAGGTTTGTGTACCTGTAAGAGACTGGGCTTTTCTCTCGGCCCTGTCTTGAAGTTTGGACACAGAGTTGTTGCTCTTCTCCGAGCTCTGGAGCTGCTGCTTTTCCTTCGCTTTGGCCTGCAGGGCTTTAATACTAAGCTGCAACTGGCTGGTGTACTTCTCGTGCTGCACAGAGAGACAGGAGAGGAAACAGGATGTTAGAAGCCTTCTGCCAACAATCAGTCCAGATGTTCCTGCCCTCAGACACCCAGGGTATAAGGAAGAGTATCCGCCATCAACCCTGCTCATATTTCTGATTGTTAACAATGAATAATACAATCACATTTTGAAAAAATTGCCATTTTGAACTGGTAAAAATGTGTGGTAACACTTTAAACTACAATGCTGATCTTTCTTGTAATTTGGAATTTAACTAAGTCTTTCCAAACACCAGTTATCCAATTTGTTTCAAACCACACAGCTTGTCAAGGAGGCTGACAACTGTTGGCACGGGAACGTGAGAAAACTAAGGTCACAGACACATTACATCACATTTACACCTCCAATGGAAAAGCTGCACATTGTGTAATAGGTTAAGTCTAATTATTTGTAATCCTTGTGAAATTAGAGAAAGGCAGAATCATTCATACTGACAACTATATAAGGGCGCTTCACTGCTGACTCAAAACAGGAACATGCTGTTGGTATTACTTACTTTAAGAGCTTCCTCTGGGACCTTGTGTTGACTCCTCTCCAGGATATATACATGAGCATGTGCAGGGAGAGTTAAAGAACGCAACATACCTACAATTTTGTAAAACAATGTGAGGATATGTCTGCTAATAATATATGTTCACAGTTTGGAGTCTTACCAGTAAGAGGTTTGTTGGGAAAGCGACTTAAAGGAAAAAAAACGTACAAATCTGTTACCTAAAGTATGGTTAATGAACAGCTACTGTCATGCAGTTTTACTGAGTATGATAGAATGCTTGGTTTTAACATTTACCCCTGAAGAGTTCAAAAGTACTTTCTTCTGCTGCTTCCAAGAAGAAGAAAGCCGATAAGAAGTACAGACCTGTTGCAATTTAAATGACGGGTTGAACATTGCTTGATGTCTCTGTTCTCTTCACAGCGTTCCCACCCGTGATATTTAAGACTCAACGTTCATGAGTTGTTTGCCCTGGGGTCAGAAGGGGGCAGGAGATTTTCGGTGCACAGTTGACCATAATCTAAACCCCCTGACTGAAAAACCACAGGGGCTTAACATGCCAATGCAGCGAAGGACCACAGAGGGAAAATAAAATGTAAAATATGTGTGCCTCCAACAGCTGCCAAACTTCGGCTTATTTCACTGCGGGCTGCTAATCACTAACTGAAGCGGCTGGTACTCGGGATTACATAAAATCACACAGTTACGCGGAACATTTGTCTATAATTATAATGAATAATACAGAAAAAGGATATCATAGCCAAAACGGATGACATCAGAGAGCTTGAGAGTGATGTACGTCTGGTCTGGGATTCTTAGGTCATTCACAAATGTCTGCAAAAGAAAGACAAGAAAAACATCAACTTTCTTTCCCTGGTCGCTAATGAAGGGAATGTTTTGAGTCACAGGTAACTACTACTGGTGTGCACCTAGATATACTGTAAGGTGCTTTGCAATCGGCCCTTTTTTCCATTGAAATTTAATCCACACGCACGTTAAAACTCTGAAGAGATTATGCTGTTATGCAACGACTGTCTCGGCTTTTGTACGATGCTCAATGGCTAGGTGGAGATAAATAAATGCAACTGTGCTTGAATGTGTTGATCAATTATGCTATCTGGTGAGACAGGGATTCTAGAAATGATCATCAGAAGAATGGGGGAGTAAATGTTATCCTGTCACTAGACTCAGATAACTGGAGGAAAACTCAGCAATGCTGGATTTCTGCTCCTGGTGCTGTTCTGCTCTGATTAGTCTGGCTGCAGTCACCCAGGCCAAAAGGAACACTCTCTGAGAACAATGGAGGGTTTCTCCCACTGCTCAACTCTGGATTTCAGAGGGATAATGGTGCAGTGAAGTGGCAACAAATCGCTGAAGGGAGAGAGGTGGGGGTTAGCGAGTGAGATAGAAAGAATGGGAGGAAAAGAAAGAAGGGGTTCCAGGCCAGCAGGAAAACCCAGTCTCCTGATTACCACCACTGACCGTCTCTGGAGCACACAGAGAGGCAGTCTGTGCTGTGGGATACTGATGTGGACGTGATTAGGAGTCTCCTGGGAGCCCAGTGGCTGGCTCCTCTGTCACAGGTATTCTGACACTAAAGATGGACTCACTCACCCCGTTCAGGCTGCCCAGGTCCTTCACCATGTGCTCGTCCGAGTTCTCGTCGTAATTGATTACGGCGTGCTGTTTATCCACACTGCGGGACTGGAACGAAAGTAAAGCGAAAGGTCATCAGAGATCAAACTATTGGTTGATCAATGTTTAATCATTTAAGTCATTTTTCAAGCAATCTCTGTTTCTCCAACGTAAGAAGCAACTACCTGAAGGTCTCAGCTTGAGTTCTTGGAAACTGTATTAGCATGTTTTCTACTTTCCATGAACTCAATTTATCAAGAGAGTAATTGTTAGGTTCACCTTAAATAAAGTCAATGCTATTCATCATTACTTTTCTATGATCTGAATTTAAGACTTGAGAGGGCATGAAAATTAACATTTGAGCAGTCAGACCCCGTTCATACACGCCAACTATCCTAAGATCCGTAGATTACACTTGTAAAAAGCCCTCCCCTACCAAACTCTGCCAGCTCTAGTAGCTCTAGTCCCTCTGCCCATGGTCTACCTGCTTTTCACCAGATCGGAAATGTACTCATTTCAACAAACTGTACCCGGGACTCAGCCTGACTCATGCTGTCCTCTCTGCTCATTATGCACCGTGGGCCTCCTCGTCACAGAAATCAAAGATTGAGATGACTGCAAAGTGGCTTCAATGGAACATTTGTAGCAGAGGACACTAAACTCTCCCACGCATCTACTAACTGGGATAAACAGAGTGTAATGTCTGTGTTTGCCTTTTCACTAAGAGGACTTCCAAATAACTGAAGTACTGTACTGCCAAGTGCGGCAGCACTAAGACTTCGTCCAACATTCCTAATTTGGTGACCCTTAGCTTCATCTTGCCCTACTTATCACAGAGGAAATGTGTGCACTGCCACTGGGAAACAATAAAGTGTACTACACATTTTAGGAGGCTTAGGGTCTGATTGCTGGTTATGGAGACAATGATCAGAGACCAGTTGTCATGCAAAGTCCAAACATTCAAGTCAAGGCCCTTGGCGATGCTATGTGATAGGACTTCAACTCAATCTCTGCTTTTCAAGCCAAACAGGATTCTCATGTTACAGATATTCAACAGTTGTTTGAAAAGGGGTATGCAATTAGCCAAGGGAAGAAAAACATTGAAGGGGTTAAAGAAAATGTGGCGCAGAAACTGACTGTGAGCCAAGTCAGGGAGCAGTCCTAAGCAGCTAAATGGAGCAACAGAAAAGTCTGCATCATCTCAGACTGGGAGAAGCTGAGGTTTTTTCTTGGATCCGGCGACGCCTAACTGTTGACATGAGCAACTTCTCAATCCAACCCACATCTGTGGTTGGGAGGTTTTTTTTCTGAGCATAAAGCTCTTAGTAAGTAAAGTATAAACAACTGTTTCTGAGGCAACATTCCTCTTTCGCGGGGCTAAATGCAGAGAGTGGAGAAAATGAGAGGGAGAGTATTATACGAAACCCACAAAAGAAATTGTGTTTATCACAGACGCTGCATGGAAAAACAACACAGTGGAATGCTTTAGCTGCGTTTTTAAGTCATTGTTTGAAAGACCGTCAGGGGCAACTTTGTGTGGAGGCGGTGTCACCAGGTTACACATGCACACACACGAAGCATGTAGGGAGCCTCCCAGTGGTGTTTCACATGTTTCTGTGACTAGCTGTCCTGTCAGACATCCTTTCTGACAGGCTACAGTGAAGACCAGTTATAGTTTATGTGACACTCTGCTGGTGTTTGCCTAACTTCTCTACAATGTCATCACTAAAGCGATCAAACATGATACCTTTTTTTAAACATACAAATTCACCCACCTGCAGCATTAGCTCGCAGTCATCCCTGCCAACGAAGATCATCTCCCGTGGCAACCGGTGGCGTGTGCCAGAGCTGCTGACCAGGAACCATGACGTCACACTCATGTTGGGGCCACGCGTCAGGACCCTCTTAGCATCCTGGGAAAAGACAGCAATACAATTATTCAAAAGACAACCTGAGGACTGAAGGAGTGACATTCAGAAAGCATGATTATAATTCAGTACCTGTGTCCCTGAACAATGTCCTACCAAAATAACTGCTGCTTTTGTGTAGGGATTACTGAGGGGAAGTGAACACCTCACCTGAGTAAGACCTGTTTATCCATTGAATTCCAGTCTGGCTGTATTACTATTGAAACAATGCAATTAAATAACAACTCTGAACATATTTTGTACGTTCGTGAGTCAGAGACATATTAGAGACAGGCAGGTTTCAATGGGACAATGGAGGGTATTTAGCACGTTTACACAACTCACAAATGCAGTAAATTAAAGACACAGCAGACATTATAAACTCCTGTTGTGTGTCTCATGAAGCATGCTGGGAAACCTGTTGCAAAGTGGCGCCAGTGGGAAACGTAGCTCACAACTTAACAGTGCTCAGGTTTTTACTTCCTGTAACCTTGGCTGACTAAACATTACTGCCTGGGAAATATTAGCCAACATGGTATTCATATTTGAAGTGAAAAGGTATGTATTGTCTCGTAATGGCAGCACTATTTTCTTTCAAATTACACCGCAGATTGTTTGAAGCTGTCGGTGACAGTGAGGCGGTTAAGCTAACGTTAGTAAGAGTCCGCTACAACGAAACAAGCGTTTTTCCAATGATTTCGTTCAAACAACGTACCTTTAATGCCTTCTCTGTTTTACTCCTAAGTGAAGCCAGTGTTTAAAGTCGTACAGCAGAGGAAACTCGACGACCGACATATACAGCAAGAGCACCAGGTAAGTCTGAACAGGTAAATGTCGATCACACCCTCTTCTTGCTCTGGGAATGACAACCGGGCGAAACTCTCCAACGCCTCTCCTGCCCACAGGCTGACGTCACGTGACAAATCCATCAAACGCTTTACCAGTTTGAGCTGAGAGGTGAGAGAGGTAAGAGCTCTCACTCTGATGGTTTTCCAGGTGCAAAAATAAAATGTAGAAACTATGAAAATATTATAAAACGTGTTAGAAAACATAGTCATAACATTAGTAGCATTATAGCATTCATTGGATATCAGTATTGTTTGGAACTACAGTTGTTTGAATTATATTTCATATAGTATAATTAAAACAGAACAACATATCACTTAATATCTTATGAATTGCTGTGTGACAATGGAAATACATCCAAACTTTAGTTGTTTAGTTTAATTTAGTTTGTTTTGGTCATTTGTGGTTTATGTTTATGGCTATGGAATGAGTATATTATATCCTTGACCTTTACTGAAGTTAAATCAGCAAAACCCCACAATTCTACATTACAGTATGTTACACGTAAGTCCTGTATTCAAATAATTTATTATTTTAAATAGGACATTTCAAAAAATGTAATTAAACTGACGAAATTAATCATTATAACATCATACCTTTTTATGTAGTAATAACTTCTAAATATTTGCAAGTAAAGCCTCCTTGTTTGGGCTCAAATGGAAATGTATGCAATTACTTGGAAAAATAAAATTGCAAGTGAAGAGCGAATGCGTATGGATTAAGGATCATTATTGCGGGCTCGAATTTGTAAACATCGAGTCATCTTGTGTATAGACGATCTTTGTCTCTGTGTACGGACACAGGACTTTGTTTATCTTGTGCCTCACGCTGGCTCGTCAACAGGACGGTTAATATACCAGCTAAAATATATAGAAATCTAATGCTTTTATGTAGCAACAAACTAAAACAGCTGTTGCTATTGCATCATCAGGGAATAGGCTGGATTCTATTCAAACAGTGGTTATTTATTGTTCTTCAAAATTGTGTGAGAGCCTAGAGCACCAGTAATGCCAATATTAAATTAAAATATCATAGCCCAAATTAAAGTCAACATGCATTACGCAGTATATATAATAATTTGATTCAATTCAAATCAAACAAAAACATTTGGTGGTTGTGTGTGTGGATATGGAATATTAATCTACCTGAAATGCTTTTTACATAAAACCAGTAGCCGCTAGATGGCGCTATAATTCCAATTTTGGCGTAGTGATCTCTGGCAAAACTTTTGTTAGAAGATTGTTTCAGGATGTTTTTGGAATTCCTCTGGGGCCATAAAGTCTGAATGTTTCCCTGTGTTAATATAATTTATAAACCATCATTACATTGCTGTCAGCATGTTGGTAGTAACTAAAAAGGGTGAATTTTAACATCAAGTCAGTAAGATCATGTCACAAAGACATCTCTCCTTTGAGGTAAACTAATCTTTCTACATATAACAAGGATTTTATAGACTTTATGTTCATTAATCACAATGTTCTTTATGTCTTATATCTTTAAAACAATAACCTGCAGTAAAATACATTCTTTAAAATAGGCCTGTTTACTTAGTTTGGGTGTGTTTTCCCCTCCCGAGAGTTTTGAAGGGGCTTGAAGTCAGCAGGTTGAACCGGTTTCTAAAGGGCCCTGACCTCTGTCACACATTTGAAAAGACCCTGACTCTCCACTCTTCCACCAAGCCTCATGAAACAGAAATAAGACTTTTGATTTCCATTGTAGGAAAAGCACATTAAAAGGATACAATTACTGATGGCTGAATGATAGCTGCTTCTGCTTTTGCACATCCACATATCTCTTCAATTTTCCCCTATTAACGATTAACGTTGTTGTCCTCATGCAAAGGATAGAGGGTGTACTATGCAGTACAGATTCTAAAGAAACCCCTTAATGCAAATTTGTGATGTGATACTGGACTACATAAACAAATGTCCTATCTGCTCCTGCTTTCACTTTCTCCTTCAGTGTTTTATGTGTTTTGTTTGTAGAGGCATATTGCATTCAGTAAGGAGAAGGACATTTTCAGCCTGCCATTATGCAGATTGAGACATTAAGTTAGAGAAAGAATATTTCTATATAAATTATTAAATTGTTTCCAAGTGAAGTATGCACAAATTGGCAAAATGCTTTAGGCTATTATATCATAAGTAAAAAATGACATCCTCTTGATTTTGAGTTGCAACTGCTTTTTATCGCTCATGTGTCTCAAATCTTCAAATCCTCACATTCGCCTGCTTCACTACGATTTCTTATTCATCATTTTTGAAGATTTTTATGCAAAAATCATTATGGGATGGGGTATTTCTCCTGGATTCACTTTATGACTGTTTTCCTAATAAAAAATCCCATTGCCAAAATTGAATATCAAAGCCAGACTCCACCTCCCCTATATTTGGACATATACGAGGACATTTGTTTTGTCTTTTGGTACAAAGAAAAGAGCAGCTCTTCCATGGGTGAGTGACACTTTCCTCACACAGCACAACACTATATCACCCAGGGGAGGCCTGTGGCGGAGCCGCGGCCCCTGCTCTGCGCTGTGTTTCTGGGCAGTGCAGCCTCGAGTCAGGTGAGGGATGGTTGTCAGGTGAGCGCCACACTGGGCCAAGCCTCGGTCTCACTGTGTGGCGCTGTGCTTTGCAGCTGGCCAAAAGACAGACTGTGAGCTCTGGCTGTCAACATCTGCTCCAGAGACTGTACCATCTGCCCCGGGCCCCGCGGGGAGCCTCTCTCCCATCTCAGACCAGCTGCAGAGCCCCAGACGTGGACCTGAGCAGTCCTGCAGAGCAGAGAACACGGCCAAGACACAGTCAGAGCCGCCGTGTGCTGCTGGAACATTTGTCTCAAACACTTAGCTGCGTTTTATCTGTAGGGTGCCATCACAGTGAGGTTTAGATAAACAAAAATCGGCTCCTATTGAGCAAGCTTTCACTATTTAGAGGAGAAAGTGAAGTTACAGCCTACTCAACTGTCATATATCACGGACAAGGGCAGACAATGAGACAGTAGGCCCCCTGGCATTTATGCAAAGAGCCCCACCACCTCAAAACAGGGACTTCTCTGTTTAGCCTTTATTGTTGTTGTTTAGTGTGTCTTTGTAGTCATGATGCTGTCTTTTGTGTGTGCTTGTGGTTGTTGTTGTGTGTCCCTTTGTGCTCCTTTTACATTTCTTTGTGGTAATTTGAGTCTCTTCCTGGTAGTCTCATTGAGTCGTATTTTGTAGGCGAAGGCCACAGGGGCCAATGATACGTTCGGCCCTTGGGCCTTTGGCCTGCAGGCTGGTTCAGTAATCCATCCGTTATCATGGCCAAAACAACCTAATTCATGAGGCAGGCTTTGTCTGAAAATGTATGATCAAGGAGAAAAACAACAAACTAAAGATGAGGAAGAACATAATCAGGTGTGAATAGGAAGACTGAGAAAGACATTTGTGCAAATAAATTATACTTAAGAGCAGTAGAAAAGATTGGATTTCATTCTTAAAGACTCCTTTCAAGCTTTTAATTACTTTTTTTTTACTACTAATTTAGTACATTCACGATGGGAATGTCTAGACACAGACAGTAATCAATATTTCACAACATGGTTTATTCATGGTTCATTCAAATGTCCTTTTTCTAGTTCTGGACTCAACTCAATTATGTTTCTCATAATAAAAGTCTGACTATACAAAGTGTTTTTGTTAAGACCTTTTATTTCATCAATTTGAAAGAAACAAGTAAAAACAGTGTACAAAGTTTATATTATTTGTTTACTAAAGCTTGTGTCCTCAGTCTCAGGAATATGGGAGGGCAGGTACAAAAAAGTTGAAATAAAAAATAAAATGTATAAAATGTATTTCCCTATTTTCAGAAGGTGACAGCAAAAGGGTGAGCGTGCATAGGAGTAAGTAACAATCAAAAACTGAACCAAAGGCTTGCAAACGATTGAAGTGAAAACAATATCATAAAAACATTACATTCAATAACGTATGATGCACTTCTTGAAAAATGATTATCTGTCATAAAATAAAATAAAAATACTGAAGCACTTTTGGAAACTTCTTAGTACACTTTGAAATAGGAGTTTCAGTGAAGCCTCAGTTGTCTGTAAAGGGGGAGAAATCATTCAAACAAGAAACTCTTGTTTTATTTGTATCCACAATGTTAGAATTTACATTATAAAATAAGCTAATTCAGTCTTTTCCAACCAAAAAGTACAAATACAAGTCCAAATACAATCATTTTGGGGCCACAAAGTGCATATCATTGGCACAGTAAAACTCGTTTTAGTCAATGCTGGTCTCATATAAATAACTCAGAAGCTTGTGTAGGGATAGAAGTACCCTAAAGTAGCAAATCAAAGATGACTCTTTGTGTGTTTCCCCTGAAGCCCAGTTTGTCTGAAAAGTATTCGTAAAGAAGTGTATTATGTTTAATGACCTCATTGAGGCTGCAGTGAATGCACCGGGTGGAAAACACCCAATACTGTACTGTACATGGAGGAAAAACCTAGAGGAGAGCAGAGTTTTCTGATGGGTCAGCAGTGACTGACCCTGATCAGATGGAAACCAGGAGGGGTCTGCAGCACAGCACCGAGATAGCAAGGCATCAGGAACTAGAAGCACTTACTTCAGGATGTGTCGAGGAGCTAGTTATTATCCTGAACAGGAAACCAGGGGGTCTCTCAGTGACTTTGATGTACAAACAGTCAAGAGGAAGCCATTGCAGGGCAGTTTTTTAACCTTAATGATGAACAGCTCTGTGGTTCCTCACATTAGACCCCCTGTGGTGTAGCATGATAATACAACACACTGACTGGTGTCAGTTTTACATCAGGGTAGGTAGAAAAGTGCTAAAAAAAATCCCCTTCAAAAGATTTCAGTTTTAGGAGAATCAGCCATGTGTTACAAGACGTAAGTATGAAGAAATGTTGACTTTATTTGATACAGTACATTCACTTTTGAAGCCTAAAAAATGTCTCAGAAGTCTTAATGGTACTTGAATTGTTCAGAAGTCTTAGAGAGGAAAACATGGATTTATTACCCACTCGACAAAACACACTCTCTGCTCACGTGATCTTTTTTGGTCCGCAGTCTGCCTGTTTTCTGTGTGAAATGGTTGATTCATATTCAGTTGTATATTTTTATTACAAAAATTCACATCAGTGGCCTAATTTGTGCATAACATGACTACATTTCCCCAATCATTATGGTGTATGGATGCCTGCTCAGTATACAACATAACAACTAGGAGATGCAGGGTAGTGTTAAAATCTCTCGTGGTCAGTCTTCAAAGGCCTCACAGAACAACCACAGTGATCTTTGTTTTGTCTTGAATTTCCTCCTTCCTGGAAAACACAACTTGCAGATTTGAAATGTTACATCCACCGACGGCATCTTGCAGACAATGCAGGGAGGATGGGGCTGGGGCCCCGGTCTTTAGAGAGTGCAGTCGGGTGGGGGTAAGGGGAGGCGGTGGGACCAGGTGAACGTATGATAGTCGCTTCAGGCCGTCCCACTGGCAGAGTAGGAGAACTGGGGGAAGTGGGGTCTCCGCTCGCTGTCAAACGACTCCATACTGTCATCTAAGGAGGAAGGGCAACAGAAATGTTTTTATTGCAGAACGATATGAAAATATACAAGGTGAGACGGGATGAATGTGTTTACTGTCAGAAATCTTGCCACATCTTGCCATATCTGGATGTATAAGAACACAGTAAAAGTAGAAAATTATTTGTAGAAGTTAAATGTTTTTTAAATAAGTAAAGGAATAGCATCAAAATAGTAGTACTCATTATGCATAATGGGCCTTTTTAGAAAAAAATGACATCACAAAGTTATAAATAGTAATCCATTATTGTGTATGTCCTTTAATTTTGCTGCTGGTAAAGGTTGAGCTAACATTAATGACTTTAATAAAACATCATAATTCATTAGCTGATTTATGAAGTGTCTTTATAATTTGAACCTGCAAAGTAACTAATGTTGTCAAAGACATAATACAAGAAGTAGAAAGATATTTGATCCATTAACCTGTTTCTGAATTTTTTTTCCAGAAAAGGACAATATTCCAGTATATGGCAGTAGAGGATATAAACCGGGACGTAGGAAGTGCGTATAAATGCTTCACCTGCATGGCCGTTATAGCCACATTTCTAATAGTCATTTCTACATATGATTAAGTTTCACCTTGTTACATCAAAATATTCATACTAAAAACTAAACGTTTTTTTAAAACATCATATAGTACCATATATATTCTAAATACTGTTCATTTATTATCTTTTTCTCAGACTGAGTCATCTCTGCATTCACACACTGGCTAATGCACATTCACCAGATGACCTTTTGAACATGACACGGCGTTAATGGCACTGGCTCTCCAGGAGAGGGGAGACTCCTCTCAGGGGAGACCTATACTCCCACAGGAAGGTTTTTATGAACTCCCCAAAACTAAATCGAGCCTAGCACCGAGCATGCAGCTCAAAATGAACACGACAGCTTACATTTTGTAATTACGTTTCAAATGAAAGTGACAATCTTTTGAGGATTTCACATGACAACAAATGTAGCCACCCTAAATTAGTAACCATATATAATCAAGAATTCTCTCATCTTAAATACAGTCAAAATAATTCCTCGTTCCTAATAAAGTCTCACGAGGTGGATGGAAATGTGTTATAAAAGTAAGGTTGCATTTTATCTTCCCTCCCACAGTCCACAGCTCCCTCCCCCTAACTGTCACACTCACCGCTCCACACTAAAGTCTAATGATGTGAGGGTGTGTCGTGTTTTTAAGTCATATTAAGTGTACTGGATGTTCTGGAGTGTATGCTTTGGCGGTACCTTGTCCGGGTGGCGTAATAGTGATGGTCTGTGCTGTGAACTCCTCGTCAAAATATCGTGTGTCCGTCTCCGAGGTAACTTGGGGCTTAAAGGGCGGGACCAGCTGTTTGGAGAGGAGAAGAGACACAAACATATCAGCACATCACTCAGTTTAGTAACAGCTGTCCTTCTGATGGAAATCTTATCATAGGTGGTGGGGCTTCCAGTGATGCAACTTTTCTTTCCCTCCACGGGAGAGTGACCTTTTTATTTTTTTCCCGCTTTTCAGTGATGACAATCACAAGGAAACAAGGGAAAAACAAAGCAGCAGGAACATTTTAGAAACCGACCTTCTTCTCATAAACGTCTTGCCATTCAATTGCTGCAAAGAACTTGTGCTGCATGATTTCCTTGGCATCGTCAGGCCCGCCACCTAACCTGGAAGACAAATAATAAACAGGGAGATTAGGATGTGTTACGACAGATTTGTAATTAATGTTTCTAAAATGAAAATGGACACTTTCCTTTTATTTTAGCCTAACAACAGCCCCTAAGCTGGCATCAGAAACACAACTCCCACTTTTAGCTTCACTACCGCAGCGGATCCACTGCCTCACCTCTGCATGGGTTCCTTCTTAAGGAGGCCAGAGAGCAGCGAGCGAGCCTCGGGCCCGAGTGTCCGAGGAAAGCGAATGTCTTCCATGAGGATGAGCTCGAACAGCTTCTCGTGGTCCTGGTTGTAGAAAGGCAGTCTGCCGCACATCATCTCGTACATCACCACCCCCAGACCCCACCAGTCCACAGCGCGGCCGTAGTCATTGTCTTCCAGCACCTTGAGGATGAGGGTAGGGTAAAACGTTTATTAAATACAGCTGTGAGCTCATGAGCCATTCTAAGTACATGTGGAGGGGGTATAGTGTGTATGAATTATATTCTTTTATAAGAGAATACTATTGTATTTTAATAAAGTACAAATATATCTGTATCCGCTCTTTTTCAAAGAATATTTGCACAACAAGCTAAAGAAAATAGTTTTGCTGCCAGGGTTTTGTGGTTGCGTTTTGACATCAGAAGTCTGTGAAGACAATAGCTCTTTAGGCTAATCTGAAGACCCTGAAGCAACTGTCCCCCCATCACCCCACCCACACCAAAATCAACTGCTCCCCCCCCGGTCTGGTCTTTTGAGGCAGCCCCGGCCAGCACTGACTCACATCTCACATTAGGAGAAGGGATAGAGTTTCCCCTGGAGCCCCTGCATATTTAATCACCCCACACACACACACACACACACACACACACACACACACACACACACACACACACACACACACACACACACACACACACACACACACACACACACACACACACACACACACACACACACACACACACACACACACACACACACACACACACACACACACACACACACACACACACACACACACACACACACACACACACACACACACACACACACACACACACACACACACACACACACACACGGCAACAAACACAGAGCAGTCCCACAAACAAACACACCCAGAGAGAGAGAAATATTTAGTCTTATAATTTCCATAGGATGACTCTTCCCCCCAGCTCCTAATGAGACAAACTGCTCCAGTGTTGGGCTCCGTGAACAGCGCAACCTGTTGCATGACTAATGTGCTGCTGCGCAGAGTTGTTCCAAGGTCTCTGGGGACATGTACTGGATTCTACCTCGCCAGGCGGATGTTGAAGGTGAAATCAAGACAAGGAGAACAGTCTGTTCTCTCAAAGCTCATGCATCTTGATGCTAGGATATTCAGACCTAAGAATAGAAACTTCAGTAAAAAGATGTGGGCGGATTATTAGATTTAGATAAGGACACAACTGTGCACAAGACGAGAGAGAGAGAGGGTCTCGGAAAACAGATGGACAGACGTGTCCGTAAAAGGAACAAAACTACTGTGTGTGTGTGTGTGTTTGTGTCCACGCATATGTCTGTGGGCACTCCGCCTGGCGCTGCGGTGAGTGGTGAGCATCGAGGAGGAGGATTGGGAGGGCAGGGGGAGTAACGTGAAGCCGGTGTGGGGCTAGGATTACTGGGCCGTCTCTATTTCCAGCGCCGCTGTCGTGTGATTCACACCGTGCGACAGCTGGGCCCGCAGCTGCCCCATATATGTAGAAGAGCGCCACAGCTGTGAAGCTGCCAGGAGCGCAGGAGCCAAGCTCATCCCTCATATACGTAACCAGGACTGCCTGCCTGGGCCTCAACCCCAAACTAATACTGTTACACTGCCCCAAAGGAGCACCGACAGGGGGAGGAGAGAGGGAGGAGAGAGAGGGAGGAAGGAGCAGATAAAAGCACACACACTTGCTGCTGCTGCTGGAGCTGCTGGAGCTCCACACAGTGCAGAACTTTGTGAGCAAAAGAGTTCAGAACACAAAGAGCCATTAGTGTTCCAGATCAGTTTCAGAGGCTGGATCAAACCTGTCCACATCTCTCTGTAGATGTTCCCTAAAAGCCTCTTCCCTCAGCCAATAACACTTTTGTTCTTGCACGTTCTTATGAAAGTGACAAAGTGAATTTGTCCCACTCCTGACTCCAGAGACAAACTGGTCAGGCATATTGGATCTCTCCTCCCTCGCCCTCCCTCCCTCTCCCTCCTGCTCTGGGTGGAATATTCCCAGACGTTACAGCATTCCTGTGCAGCACACACAACAAGGTCATTGTTTACTGCAGAACAACCTGTAACACTGCCTGGCCCGCACTCCATAGAGACACTTGCCAGCGACCCTGTTGCCATGGTAACGCCCCCTGATGTCTCCCTGCTCTCCGCTGCCGAGGCAGGAGCTATCACAGACTGTGCTCTTCTGTGGAGCTGGAGAAAGTTTAGGACGGACAGGTGGGGGCTCTGTAAAAAGCTTTATGGAGGTACAGGAAACAAACATTTTCCTTCATGTTTGTCCAGATGTGAGGGAGTGAATATTCACACGCTAGCTGTGAAGGCCTGATGCTGACGGTTAGAGGCAGGTTTGGTCTGACTGATGAAAATACAACAGGTATATGTTCCTATGACACAGGCTGAAGCATTGTGGGATAGCGTGCTCATGACAACTCTGGCTCTGCACAGGTCAGACGAGGCATCCCGGGCTGTGGCTCCCCTGGTGCCCCACAACAGCTGTAGCCAATGTGCTCCTTTTTTCCTTCCAGGGGCGGAAGCTCACGTTTCCTGAGGCACTGCCAGCCAATCACTCCACCTCCTCACCCCCAAACAGAAAATTCCAAATGGAGGCTAAAAACAACGATACAGCAACTGTGTCAACATGGACACCCTTCTCCCGGAAAACATTTTTACGGCAACAGGCGAGGGGCAAGTGTGTGTGTGTACACACACACACACACACACACACACACACACACACACACACACTTGTCATACCTGCACGCAATGGGGAGAAGCCACACCCCCCCAGCAAATATGACAGGCTGCCCTGCCACGGCACACTCATTAACCGGAAGACTTCAGCTGGAGATTAGAAAGGCATTTTTGGGACAGCTGCTTTTTCCACATGCTTCTCATACTCTGATGTCCACCAACACACGTGTGTTTCACTTCGTTTTTGTTTATTTAGTAACACTATAGCCAGATAAAGTACGTACACTTATTGAATGGAAGAACGTCTTTGAAGCTGTTAAGTCCTAAAACGTTACCTCATGTTGGTTTTTCCTTTCATTTATCATCCATCTGTACGCGCCTACACTAGGTTGACTTTGTTGCAGGTAGGGTGAAGTCAATATTTCAGGTTCACTGAATCAGTGCAGTGGTTACCTCAGGTGCCAGGTATTCTGGCGTCCCACAGAAAGTCTTCATAGTGGCGCCATCTTTGATCCCCTCCTTACACAGGCCGAAATCTGTGATCTTTATGTGTCCGTCTTTGTCCAGCATAAGGTTTTCCAGCTGAGGGGTGGGGGGGGGGACAGAAAAAACACAGATGTTAGCATCACTGTAAAATGGGTCACTGTTAAGGACAGGTATAAAGAAAATCATTCAGGGAGGTGATGGGAATATTATTTAATTCATGCATCTGTGTTTTAGAGGTTTCCATCATAGAAGTGTGAAAGTATTTCATGATTTACTGAACATTTGGAAAAAGTGAAATCTAAAATAAGTGACTGATCCATGAGCTACATTTACGCAAGATAAACAATTTAGCACAAGCCACTTTGATTACACTGCTGCCTACCACTGATGTACATAAATAGCCTTTTCTCTCTTTTTTCAAATAATTATTGAAATGAATAACTATTCATCTTTGTGTACAATGTAGTGTTTCTATCTTGTGCTGATTTTTTATTCTTTTTATCCCTTGTTTAAAAAGGCATTCTAGCTAAGCGTTGGCGTGAAACACTGAGTCGGAGCATATCACAAATGTGTTTTTGAAAAACTACATTGGAAATATGACTGTCTACTCAGAAAATCTATGTCTATTATCGCATCAAATCTTCTTTAACATGCCAACACCTTCACCGCACAAACATTTACTTAAATGAAGTTCCCTCAAACACAGGTGGAGGGAAGCGTACTCGGTGATTGCATGTAGAGGCAGATTGACCTTAAGGCTGTAAGGTTGTGCATCATGCAGTGTCATGACAAGAGGCTGCACAGCCTTTTAATATCAGTGTGTCCTCCCTCTGTCTCACTTCCTTCTCCCACTCTCTCTCCCCCTCAGTTAAAGTCACCTGGCAGCTGTAGCTCACACGTGGCCAGCAGCGCCTGGCCAGAGTCAGCACATCCTCCAAATCCTGCTACCCTGGCATTTTCAGGAGAACCCTAGCAGGCTGGGAGCCTGCCTCATAAACCCAAGGGAGAGGGAGGGGAGGAGGGGAGGGGGGGGGGGGGGAGAGAGTGCTGTGCTGACCTGGCTGGTATAGTTTTATCAGCTGGAAGTAGCATGGCAACAAATGCACACTGCAATTACCCCCCACATCCCACCGACACCCAAACATGTCCTATCGGTCTGCATCCATCCCTCTCCCATCTGAGTTTTGTGCAGCTTTTGAATGCAGAGAATAAAAACACACTTCCTTTTAAATCATTTCCTCTCATTTATTAAAGCTTCTGTACTGCCAGTGTACAAAATGACATTAATCAGGCACACAAATCACCCACAGAGCGCTGTGTGCATGCTATAACGGAAGGCGGTGTGTGCAGAGAGACAGGTGGTTATTTCTGTCTAGCTGCAGTAAGAGTATGGGCCGAGCCTCCCTCCAGCTGCAGTGAGGTCTGTAGACTGATCCGGGGGAGGCAGATCAATAAGCCCCGTCCACTGCCACTACTCTCCATGGAGGCAAACCCTATTTATATCCTGCCAGGGGAGAAACGAAGGGAAGGAGGGGAAAGGGAGAAAGAGGAAGACAGGAGAGGCTGGCAGGGAGGATGAGAGAAAGTGAGGATGTGTCTCACGCCTACCTTAAGATCTCGATACACCACGTTTCTCTCAGCATGCAGGTAGTCCAGTGCTGACACAATCTCTGCGCCGTAGAATCGCGCCCGCTCCTCAGAGAATACACGATCCCTTGACAGGTGGAAGAAAAGCTGAGGAGCAGATTGACAAGAGAAAGATGGTTAGTCCAGGAAAGATAGGAACAGTCAAAACAATTCTGTTTCTTCAGGTGCAGATTTAGTGCTTATTCATATGGTTTACCTCGCCGCCGTTTGCATACTCCATGACAAAGCACAAGCGGTCATGTGTCTGGAAGGAGTATTTCAGTCCCTGCAGACAGAGAACGAAAACGCTTAAAGCAGAACTTGGTGATGTTTGCAGTGAAGTCAAGAGGAAGCTGGCATTTCAATAGCTGGTTGTAACATCTAACATCAAAACACACGTAGCAGCTTGGAGCCTAAAAGCAACATTTCAAAAAACTAAATGAATATTACAACTACAGCATAGTGCATTTAGCGTATCGAGCCTTTTCATCAACTGATGTGTGGAAAACATTGATCCCATGCATTGCTATGAGCACATCCCATTATGGGCTGCCTCCTACCAACACTTAAGGAATTTGGAGGAGCCTTCAGTACTGCTCAGCTCAGACTGACAGAAGAGTTAACTGATAAAATAAAATAAAAAGGAACGTCCAGTGTTGGTATAAAATACCCGGCTCGTCTGCAGCCTTTGTAAGAAAACTCTTGAAACATTCCTGGTGGAACTGCCCCTTTATCTGAAAGGATGCTGCTGGGCTGGATTGAAGAGGCTCCCGAGGATCTCTGCGAGTTAGAATAAGGTTTGGTTTGGGTATATAGAGGGGCTCCTTACTGTCAAGAACGGATGCTTTGAATTCTGGAGGACTCTGTTCTCTGTGAGTGTGTGTGCCACTTCATCCTGAAAAAAAAAGCAACAAAGACTGTTTGTGCAACTCTCACAATGGCTTACCATTTAGGTATCAGTCATTGCTCCACTGCTCCCCCCGCCCCCCAGTGTATTTCCTCCCTCTTTTACTTGCTCATTGGCATCCACTCACTTTTGCTACGATCACCTCCTTCTTCAGGATCTTCATGGCGTAGTAGCGTCCTGTGGCCTTCTCCTTTACCAGGATAACTTTGCCAAAAGTGCCTTTTCCCAGGAGTTTGAGGTATTCAAAGTCGTGCATAGTCTGGAGAGCCAGAGGGGAGAGAGTGGCGTTTGGTTACAAATAGAAGCATTACCAAACTCATGCTCTAACTATCCGGGGGCACACAGTCCCACTGACAGCAACACAGAAGCATTTGAGGCATGATTTCACCCACTGTGCAATAGTTAATGGTTTGGCCTATATGTGGTTGTGTCTGAGTTAACCTCTGACCTTGGCACCAAGGAGAATGTTGAAAATGGTTGTGTGGGGGACATACAATCCAGTGGCCTCGGACCCCCTGTCATGACACACGTGGGGGTTGGAAAACCTGCTGGACATACTATCTGGTGCTAAGCCACCCATGGCTGATGTTGGGAAAGTAAAAAAGAAGCTTGCGGGAAGTGGGCTGAAGTGCAAATAAGGCAGAGTTCGGTGGAGGACTAACGGTCATCCTGGGATACCAACGGGTGGGGAGGAATAAAAGGGTTGACTTAATGTTAATAGACACTGAGGTGTTTCTGTGTGGGGACAGCAGAGCTACACAGCAGCGTCAAATGGGCCGTACCACTTTCTGTCTGGGTTTGGTCAGGTAGACCTCCATGTCCATGGGGTCCGGAGAGGAGTCCATCATCTCCTCCTCTTGTTTCTGGAGGCCTTCAGCCACAGCTTGGATGGCTTTAGTCCATTCTTCCCTGAGGGAGAAACAGGCAGCAGAAAGATAACATCAGCCCATTACCATCATGCAGGCCCAGCAGCCCAATCATGTAATTGTCTTCTTATCAACAGGAAGGTAGCTGTGAGTCCTGCCAATAGCCAGTGAACCTTGTGAGAGAGCATAATAATGATTAAATGTGTATGTTTGCGTCTAGATGTTAGAAAAACAGAGCCGTTAATCTGCTTTCTAGCAACAGGGGCCAGTTCTCTGCATGTAAATGATTTGTGTTTTACTGCTTCGTGAGTGGAGAGGTGTGTGCTACTCGCTTGCCTCTCCTCGGGGGTCTCCACGTGGAAGGTGCGCTCGATGACAGTGGTCCACTGCAGGCAGCGGATGATGAATGTGTTGGGCTTGGGCCGTTCCGTCTTCATCAGCTGGCACTCTGACCGCAGACAGGGAGGGAGGGAGGGAGCCGGGGAGGAGGGCCGGTGTGTAAGGGAGCAGAGGACAGAAAGACCCACAGTTATAGCCATTTATCTTTATCGCCACCCTAACAGACACTGTCGCTCAATTTGGAAATGAACAGGTGCACTTTGGTGGAGGAAAACAGCTTCGATCCTTAACTTGTCAGCCCCTTTAAAACAAAACATTTACCAATAAGGCTGGGCACAACATTGATATTGTAAAGATCATTATATGAGGCTACATATCACGTGAAATCATGGCCTTAGTGGGATCTTTTCCTGCTTTAAAACGCTACATTACAGTTAAGTGGTGTTATTTTCTGAACTTACCAGACACTTTCTGCTATCTGCCTTTAACTAGTTAGTCATTAAATCCATATTACTGATGGATAAGTTATACAAATCTTATTGTGGAAATATTTAGTAAATTCACCAATATGTAACCCTTTGATATTGTCCTACTGATATTGATGTATTGGATCCAAAATATTATGTTTGATTTTCTCCATATCACCCAGCCCCTTTTGTGCTAATTTAGGCTTTGATAGAGCAAACCTAGAATGAAAAGATAAAAGTTCTGCAACAGTACACATATTTTCTTAAGTATTCTGTTTCTGACTTAGTTTGGACTATAGCTAAAGTGTATAAACAACTATTTTAGATTCTTCCGCCATTTGTTTTCCTGTAATGTGAATGGTTTGCATGTCTTTATTATAAAAGAACCCTGAGAAAATGGTGACTTCTTCTTGTGTTCAAGTTCTTGTGTTCTCCAAACATTGCAGAAACAAAAGATTATACTTTTATCGTGAAAGAAATAAAAAAGAAAAGCTCAAATCTGAAACTGGCATGTCACGCTTGCACAGACAAATCTTTCATAACTTGTCAACGATTTCTTAAACAAGCTAATCATCACATACTTTCCCTCCGTTTCGCTCAATTATCTCACTTTTGAGGCAAATGATTGTCTTGTAAGCGGTTTGCAAAACAATTACTCACAACAGTCTAATAAGTGAATTCTAAGATTTCCATCTGCACCTCCTTCACATTAACATCTGTTCCCAAATGAAACATGTCAGCAAATATGTCAGAAAGTGACACAAAATGGCCTCTGTCTGATAGATGGAGGACAGGGGAGTGGACCACCACTGAGATCCAACATGGCTCCATCAGGCTGAGTGTGTAATCCAGCTGCAGCAGCCCCGTCAGCAGCGCCGCACCATGTGTCCTCTGTGGCTGGGTCGCCGTGGTGACACAAACCAAAGCTACCGCTGATGGAGACGGAGCCTCAGAGCGGCGCCCAGATAAATACTCAAAATCAGGCAGCTAATAGCCATGATAACTCAAGAGTGTCGGGGAGGAAACATTTAGTTAAACAAACAGTATGCTGTCTAATTGCTGTGTTCAGTCATCTGCTCAGCCTATCACAGCAACTTTCTCCCATGTGAAGATGGAGAGGGCTCGGCTGCTCTGGGCACTTCTTCTTTTTTGTCGCCGCTTTTATAAAAACTTAAGAGTTTGGGGGAGACACACACAGAGAAGAGGAATGGCATCTGATGTATTAACGTCAGGAGCCAGACATCTTGCACACACTCGCTTGGTTTGTCCCGGAGCGACGCCCCGATTGAAAGAAACTTGCAGTGAAGCTGTTAACATCGTACAGCCTAACGCGCTAATGTCTCTGCTCACAACCGAGGAGTGTTTAACGTATTGAAGTACATTAACTCAAGGATTCAACTTAATTTGAGATACTTTTTTATTCCATTTGATACTACTTTATACTTCTACCCCACTACATTTTAGAAGCCAATATTTTACTTATGAATTTACTAAATTTATTTGAATGATTAGTTACAAGTTACTTTACATATTTAGATTATAGGCTAAGACAAAATATAAAATAACCAATAAGTAAACTATGATGTATAATTATAGGTTAAAATATCGAGTGGGAGTATAAAAAGTATTTAAATGAGCTCAACCTTTACCAGATGTGATGAACATATTAATGCATGAATAATAATAATCCAGTAATTTAATATATATGATTCTAAAATGCCAATAATAAATACTATCACTTGTTGTACTTTGTATATTTTATACCAATACTTTTGTTCTTTCACTCAAGTACGTTTTTGAATGCAGGACTTTTACTTGCAGTATTTTAACACTGTAGTATTTCTACTTTTACTTAAGTAAATAATCTGAGAACTTCTTTACTTACTCTGATTATAATAATAAAGCAAACCCTCTTTCATTCTTTTACCTCACAGGCACTAGGGCACAATTTATTTTGGGTGTTTTTTTTCTGTTATTAATTACTTTTCAGAGTTGGATAGAGAAGCATACAAACATATTTGTTGCAACAATGCAAGTAAAAACAAGAAAGCAGAAAAACAAAACAAGAGTAAAACCCAGCTGCCAATAAGCAGAGGGGGAAAAATGCAGTGGTTTCTCTGAAGCAGATACTCACGTGCGACAGAGAAGTTATTTAAGGGGGTTTCCAGCTGGTCAACATCTTGCGGTCGCTCTTTGTAGCCAATGAATGTACCATCACTCTTCAGGAGAAAATACCTCGGCCTCCAGGTCTTGATGTATTCTCCTGATATGAAAAAATAGATTGAAATTGTTATGAGAGACGAGATAAAATCAAAGTGTGACAAGGTAATAGGGTATTTCATAGGGTATCGAAACATCACATTCTCTCACGTTAATAAAATGCCCACCAATGCAAAACTATTTTTTACATTGTGGTTTCATGATTAATGACAGCACAGGGTTCTCCTTTCTTTCTCTATTTTGAATCAAAGAGGTGCAACACGTTTCCTGGAAGTAATTACCATGCTCTTCACTAGTGTTCCCTTAAAATGACCACCTTGTCACAGTTTTTCTTTGAGTGTAGGTCAGCTGAGTGGTTTTAGTAGGAGTCAGGACCCTTTATTTAGCCCCGCCTGTCCCCTTGCCAGTGGTCACTTGCAGTTTAGACTCTCGGGAACATTTTAACGGTCCAAAAATCTTGTTCTATCCTCCGACCATTTCCTTCAACTGGAAAATATGGGTTCATAAAAATCTACTTAGTCTACCAGAGACAAAAAAAAATCCTCAGTTAATGTCCTGTACCCTTAAGAGTACTACACTGATTTAGCGCTGCACTCCCAGAACACTGTTGGCCTTCAGATGGAAAGTTTGAAACAAGTATCAAAATCAAAGCGCCAGACCCAGAGACCTCTTTTTATTCCACACATTGTTCTTTATTGTCAAAACATTGGCCCTAATTCACCCAAAATGCGAGTTAACTTTCAAAAATTAGTTGGAAATGTGGGTGTGTAATGCTAGTAGTGGCTAATGTAGCCTCTTTTTTAAACTTGTAGCCCTAACAAACATCGCCTCAAAATTACTTGAAATTTCACGCAGCCCCAAAGTCTTTACAGAACTATTTTCATGGAATATCAAGCAGTACTCCCTAAAACATATTCAAAAGACAGAAAGTCTGTGAAATTTCCCTTTCCGTTTATAATTTGGTAGAAATGCATTTTAGTTCATCGTTCTAGACCACAACCACTCTCTACCACTGTCTCTTTCCAATCAATCATTTTGTCACACTAGCATCATGTTTGCCAAAGCCTCAATTTGATTTTCAAATAAAACTTTCCACTATTCCAATTTCCTGGACAACACCCATAACCTCAAGCCATGCATGTGCATCCCATTCACTTAGACACACCATCGTCACACAGATGAATCTCTCGTAGGCAGACAAAACTCAATTTATTGCGGTGATGCTTCAGGAAATGTTGCGCCAGATGTTGTGCAGACGGGGAAAAAAAATAGCTTACATACTATAACAAGGCAGTGGCACAAAGTGGAGAGGGAGTTGAATATTTATACAGGAAAAGTGTAATTTATTTTTAATTACGGTGCCGCATATTAACCCCATGCAGAGCCGTAGCAAGCTGTCCTTAATTGCCCCATTTCCTCTAACACAAAAGTGTGGTGTGTGTGAGAGGGATGGTGTGTGTCTGTAAGGGAGAGGTAGGAGATCTGTCAATATGAGCTTCTGTTACCCTCCCTCAAAGCCACACACGATGACAGATCATGTGTGAGACGGAACAGATCAAACAGCAGCCTAAAGTGTCTCCTCTGATTAGTGTACATCCTCAGAAAATATTTAAAAGGGAAAAGACAAGAAGTCAGCACTTTCAACGTTTGCCACTTTTGACACCTAAAAATTATGGACGACCTCTAACCTCGTTTCTTAAAAAAATAAATAGAAAGTGAGCAACAAAGTCTAATAGGACTAGGGTTGCAAAATTCTGGAAATATTCAAGTTGGAAATTTACATTGGGATCAACTGTGAATTTATGGGGAATAACAGGAACACATGGAAATATTTGGGATTATTTGCTCAGGCTGTATGCAGATAGAAACAATAATTATTTATCTGCCAAATAAATCCATTAATATAATCAAAACTTCCGTGAAAGCATGCAGTCCTTTGGGTCAGACTGTGCAGAGCGATGAGATGCACATGTGATGGAAGGATGCACTCAGAGGTCATTCTAAGGAAACACTGTTCAATCGGTTTTCGGCAAATGATCGGCTGACTGCAGTATCGGTTACAAATCAATGACAATCATTTACAAGTGGATATACTGTTAACTTAAACAGGTATTGTGTATATAACTCGTAATATAACAAAAATAAATTCACTTTAATAGTAAAAAAGTACAATTTTTATGATAGAAATGTGCTAAGAAATCGAGAAATACCCAAGCTGAACTACCCTTCGGAGATCTTGCAACCATATATGGAACATTTTCCAATTGGCTTTTGGAAAGGAAAAGCACAGTCATTCTAGTTGACCCCAAACAGCAGGCTGAAGCCTTGTAAAGCAGGCAACTTCCAGCAGAGCATCACACCATCAACCCCAAAACAAACATCCCAGAGTAAGAACACCTGATTTACTGCCACTGGCAAGTTGGTGGCAGCAATCACCACAGTCGAGGAAAACATCTGCCCCAGAGTACAGCATACTTTAAGGCTTCAATCCACAGCAGATGTCCAATATGTTATTTCATTTTTCATCATGGCACAGGAGGAGTTTTTTCATCTGGTTTTCTGCAGAGTAGGTGTTTTCACAGCAAACACAGCTCATTTAGAAATGAGCTTTACTTCAGGTGGCCTTTCTCGCCGCCTCCCAACAAAGCCACCCGTACTACATGCATTGTCCTAATTAAAATACACAACGGCAAAAATCTGTTAGGTGGTGGATTCCACTCATCTCTGTTTGAATGCAACACAATTACAGGGTCGTTTGTCTGTTTCAGACTGCAGGCCTCGCCAATCAACTTCCACATCAGTCACCCCCGCATGCACGCAGGTCTCCAGAGAATCCACATGCAACGTGTTATCTATCACAGTCCTTCAGGAGAAACAGACTTCCTTACTTCAGCATAAAATCTGAATATTCAAAGCACAGAAGAGGTGCCATTTAAGATTGCGTGTAGCCATGTTAGTATCATCTGCGAGGTAAATCAACAGCCAGATCCCCATAAACCTAATTTGTGGCCAGAAAGTCCCCTGAGCCTTCAGCACCGATCCGTGTTTGCCTCAGATGGGCCCCAGCTGGCGCCCTGTTCTGTGGTCAGTTTTGGCTGACCCATATACCCCAGCCATAATCCATGCCAGCCCACAGTGAGGACAGCATGTGCACATTGCAGCGGCAGCATAATGAGCCCCCTACCTGACACCCTGACACCCTGACACCAGACCAAGGTGCGCGCTCATCTCAAATGTTGGGACTTTTACTTTAGTTTTGGCAGCAGGAATGCAGCAAAACCCTTCCAGCTGAGTGATGACCTTACAGCCTTCAGATCCTGATGGGCAGACACAGGTGTTTATGTGTACGCATTCATGTGCTTGTGTGCAAATACGTTTGTCTGTGTACAGGGCCCTGTGAGTGAGCAGTGAAAGGTATTTGTATTCAACAGATTACAACAACATCCTATTTGGAAGGCTCCGAGCTTCTCCTGCCAGCTCCACTGACGCACAGCACCCACCAGAACTAGCATGGGTGGTCATACGTGACGCAGCAGCGCATGGCACGGTGTGTGTCAGCTCCACATTCTCCCACACTGAGGTGGCCGACGGGAAAAATGACAATGTCAGATAACCATTCTAGATTCTCTTTACATGGGCCACTTTCTTTAATTATGTTACTGCAATAGTTATGACATTATAAGTCTGCATGGTCACACAATAAGGTAAACAAGCTTATAGTGCAAGGAATGTAAACACCTAGATCCTATCCCTTCATGGGTTAATAAAACTGTTAATATGTGGATGTAAATAAATGACTTGCGTGAGACTTTTGTTATCTTTTTCTACACGTTTCAAAGATGGTCACAGAAATGAAGTAACTCCACATCTGCATTACACATCCTTACCTAGCACAAGCTCTTTCTAGACAAGAGGACACTGCAACTTCCTCGTCTGTGACCACAAACTGTGTCACATGACAACAGTGGAAGCAGCTATATCCGGCTGTTTGTGCGTGTCTGTGTCTCCACCGCTCTGCAGCGCAACACCCCCCCCCCGCAAACAGTCTGCCCTCAGAGCATAAACAACAAAGATGACCCCTGTCAGCTTCCTATTTACACCCATTTCCCCTTTTACTTTTATTCAGTTCTACTTTCCACACTGTGGCCTTTCTTCAGCTCCGACACAACGAGAAAATGAAACCGACAGCTGCTGGGAGGGTAAATGTGGAAATAGCATTATATCATAACTGTAATTTACACCAACGTATTAATTGAAGAGCAATCTGCTGTCAATACTTAATACGACTAGACTCCAATGCTCTGCAGAGTACATCCTGTGTACTGAGAGACAGACTGCTGACAGAAGACAATGGACCTCGGAACAACACAGGAGAGCCTCCTGCTTTTAAGTCAGCTCTTCATCACTAATGTAAACTAAAGCCTTTTGATGTCAACATGTTCTCCAAAACAGGAAGCTCGCCAACAGACAGACTGACCACAACCTAGATAAGATAAACCTTCATCATGTGTCAGGTCTGACTGTAACTGAGACACACTTTGCTGTGAGGAAATCCACTAAAGAACTGCGTCCCGGAATCACAGCTTTCCTAATAAAAGTCAAGTGTGACAGCCGACATGTGGCTGAACTCACGTATCTGACACCAGATGAGAGATGAGAGAACTAGAGGGGATGAAAAAGCTACGCAGTGTGCAGAGAGTTGTGCTGAGCGGAGTGGTAGTGAGACAGATCACTACATATGTTCCCCACATATGTAGGACTGTGAGTGAGGGGGGGGTGAGCTCAAGTGAAGTGTGTATGAGCCATGCGTACTGTGTGTGTGCATGGGAGGAGCTGTCAGGGCCTGATAGAGTGTCTTTACATGACAAGCAGCTGCTGAGGTCTGGGATGCGCGCTGGGCAAAGTGGAAAATAATGAACGGAGAACCGCTGCCAAACACAACAGAATTCATCTTTATTTGCCAACTGCTGCATGGCCGTGTGTGGACAGCTCCAGCCTGCCACCGCCACGCCCTCTATACACCAAACACACACACACAACAAGGTAGGGCCACAGCTGTACATGGTGGTGCATCATATTCGAAACTTCTGCATTTCAGAGTTGACTAATGACCCATTCATAGTTTACCTTGTAACTGTCTTTTAAAAAAAAATCTAGAGAATCTTTCTATCCCAGATGTTGAAATAATCACAAGATTGCCCTGATTCAATGATCTGCAAGGTAAACTCACTCACAGGGAGTATAATATATGGTTTCTAGCAGCTCCGTAGTAATTTGCAACTCTGCTGGAGAGGCCTCAACAGTAAGGGATGGCCGGCTCATTCAGGGGTCAACAAATACAAGGAAAAAAATGTGGAAGGCTTTAGACAGAAAGGGGACGGACCGAGTGACAGGGGTTAGTGGCTGCTTCCGAGGAGCGTCCTGTTCTGCCGTCTCTAAGTGACACTGACAGGAATGTTGAAGTCCCAGCTGCTGTGGCTTGTTGGCTTTTAATAAGACACATCATGCAGCATTCACCGTGCGGCCCCCAAAAGGAGAGGCCATGGTGTTCTAACAATGTGTCCAAACTAACAGCTCTGCTACACGTCATCCCTTTCTCTCCCCAGCTCTCCTCTGTTCCCCGTTACTTTGGAGTGGTTTTTAATGAAGAACCAAGAGAGGTAAACCATAGTCATCTGGCACTATGTAAACTATGCACACACACTCACACACACAGTGAGAGAGGAACCAAGAGCGGGTCGGACAAAATGCGCCTCTCAGTGCCCGCACCCAGTGGTTGGACTTCCTGAGGGGGCTGCTGTTGGGTTTTGTCCCTGTCTGGCCATTCATGGCTCGGGGATGGGAGGAAGAGAGCCAGTGGTAGCTGCATGAACTGTGCATGTGTGTGTGTTTGAGTGGTGAGAATCGGATGAGAAGGGGGGGTAGGCGGAGGTTGAGGATTAGGGAATTAGAACTCCAAAGCGAGGGAGGAGGGGGAAGCGGGCTGTGCCTTTTGTTGGTTTTTCCTCAGCCGCCCCCACCATCCCTTCGGCCCTTTTCTGCCGGGTTCTGCCTGTAGGCTGCAGCTGCGGCCTGCCACCCTGTGCCCTGCATTTCAATGAGCCGCGGGTCGCCTGCTCCAGAGGAGAGGGGGCTCCCTGATGCAGGGGTCACCGTTGAGCCCCGGCAACCACAAACTCCGCCCCACACCATCCGCAGAGCTCCGAGCTGGGCTCCTGATGCAGCCCGGACACCAATCTACCCCGCTGCCCCTCTTGCTATAACCATATAAGGCAGCACCAGGCTCACATGCCATCCCAAACTGTCCAGGAGTTTGGCCTCCCACATTTTTCCCCCCTTCCCTTTATGTCTTCCTGACATCCCCCTCCTCTCGAAACCTCTTTTGTTGGCCCCTCTCTCTCCCATGCAGCTGGATGGGGGACTCCATTGCCAGGACTTTGGCAGCAGCATCAACAGGTTGCGGGGAAGGGCCACCCTGGCCTCCAATGTGGCCCTCTCTGTCTCGTCCCCTTATCCCTCTCTCTTTCACTCCGTCACCGCGGTTGCCGCTGCTACCCCAACAGGAAAAAAAAAAAGCAAGAGGGATGGGGGTGGGGGGTGCGATGGAGGCTGCCCCTCTTTCTCACGCTCGTAAGAAAGCCCTCACTTCTTCTCCGTGGTGAGTGACACCTGCTGATTACCATAGAGACACTGTGGGAAGTTCCCCCCTGCCACACTGGGGCTGAGATTTGCCCCCTCTCCCTGGGTAAACAAGCAGTCCATGGATTAGTTAACTGGGTTACTGCACTGCAAACAAATAAACACACATTACTTAGAGCAAATTAGTGCCAATGAACTCTCAATGACCAGTGTCAGATCAAACACCCCCCGCAAAACCAGGGTACTACAGGATCCGTTTCCTCCCGGAGACAGGTAGTCCCTCCAGCTGTGAAATAAAAAATAAATCTAAAAGTATGATAAACCTTTCTGTATGGCCTCTGAATAACTAGTAAAGTATTTCCTGAGCAACACAATGAGCTGATGTGAGGATAGGGACATATCTGAGCCTACAGCCGAGTCTTAGTGTGCAGACAGCTGAGCATCCCCTTTATCTCCGCGTCTCCCCTACCCTCCCCGAACTGGAAAGAGGTGCCAGTGGTGTGATTGATGTCGGAGACTGGGAGCTTTTTCGCTGGTCCATAGATGCTTCCGCCATGGGTCTGAGTTGTCAGCAGGGTCATTATCCTAGCAACAGGATGGTGGGGCTGTGGGTGAGGAGTGTGCACTGGAAGTAGGGGAGGACCGAGAAGGGGGTGAGCCGGTTTGGGGGTAGACAGGAGCAGAGATAAAAGAGACAAGGAGAAGAGGAAGAATGTGGGAGTAAGAAAGGAAGAGAACAAGAGGGGAGGAAAGGGAGTGAAAGACAGAGACAAAAAGGGGGAGGGAGTAATGGAGATGGAGTGCCCTGCCGTGCAGCACAGTTGTGGCAAGCAGGCGGACTCTGCACAGCAAAGTAAGCACACAGCGGGTTTGGAGGTGCCGCCCCCCTCAGCCTCCTGGTCCCCCCACCATGCCAGCCAGCCTGTGTGCCGACAGCTGCGCCCCAGTCATTTACTCCTCTCCACCACATTTAGCAGGAAGACTGCTTCCCATTACCCAGAGCCGGGGGTCCGCGCTGACGGCCAGACACCCGGCCAGAGCGCCGGCTCCCCGGTGTGACACCCTCTGCCGCTGGACCCCGCCCACAGGGGATCCACTCTGAACCCGGCCTGGCACTTCAGCTTCCACTGCTGCTGATCAACCGTCTGAGTATTCAACCGGCAGAGTTGAAGATAACTTTTGTTAAGTTTGTTTAAAAAGTAATGAATTCTAAATAATTCAAACCATTTAATTACCTGTTATCACTTAATTATATCCCTCAGTTTTCCCCCTGAAAAAAACAATTGTAGGGAAACCAAAGCATTTTAAAGACAAAGACTGCTAAATCTTTACCATCAGGCCTTTATCTGAACTTTTAATTGATGTTAAAGCAGTTTAGACGTTAAATGGTTAAAATGGGAATAATATCAACTCTGAAACGTTGGCTTAATGGAGTTTCTTAAGTAGGTTGAAGCTTTCGGTAGTTACTTAATCTGCTATCTAATGTGTAGTGGTATCTGTCAGTTACAGTATTCAGCAGACAGGAGCCTTTCTCTACTTGTACTCACAACAAATGGAGATACACAAAAGTGTAATAACGTGTATTACTTTTTAAACTATAATGCAATGTCATTACTAAAATTGAGCAGTAAAGCACTACATCATTGTGTAATGGATAGAAGTAGCATTGATGCCATGACATATTATCCAAAAGCTGCACTATGACAAACATTTAGGACCACTCAGAGGGGACTAAGTGCTTTTATGTGCACTTGAAACTTGTTTGCTGTGTTTAAAAGCCTCACAAAATAGGTGAAAATATTAGCAAATTGGATTAGCATCAGTTCTGCAGTACGTAATGTGGGTGATTGTGTGTGTGTCTCCATCACAGCCATAATGAGGGGGATGTGTAGGAGCCAGGGCGAGCCCAGCAGCAGAGCTGGCAGCCGGTCAGAGTCCTGAGTCTGTCAGCATCGCAGCGTCATGAGACATTCTTAAATCAGGTGGGCCTGTGAAGATGATTAACAGTGCAGGAAACACCACGTTCCCTCTCTGACATCACTAAGAGGAAATACTACACATGTGGCACATGCTGGCCGAAATGCCCCCATGCTCTCCAGATGCACAAGGCACAGATATCAAAGATGACATTTTTTTGTCATCGACTACTGTCTCTGGTGTTTCACAAACTCATGCATGCTCCCCCCCTCCTTCAGTCCCACTCTGTGTCTCATGCGCTTTGCTGGACCACCAACAAGGTCTCGCTTGGAGGAGCAGCTCATGGGTGTCCTTTAGCCGCATGACCAGCATCAGAGCCAATCAGCTGATGAGCTCCAGACTGAGCCGCGAGAGGGTCTCTGTCACACACAGCGTCCACCGCTCTCCTGAGGCCGTCCGGGTCACTGAGCAGTGTTCTGGGAACATCACAAAGACGCTGCTCAACTTCTGTCTCCCTCTCTCTCCCTTTATGTTTCCCCCGCTATCTCTACTGGTGAGCCCTCTGCCTCCCCTCCCTCCCTCTCCTGAGCCGGAGCCAGCTGAGCGTGCTACCCAAATCCAACAGTTGTGGTGGCCTTCGTTAGCCTAACGAAGGGGCCGGCTCTTTATACTTGTCAGGGAGCAAATGAGTCAAACAAACAAGGGCCAGGGAAGAGAAGAGGACAAGCGAGCGCTGTTCTGTCGAGCTTCACTGGGTTCTTGGCCGCAGCACTTCCCTGGAAACTAGGGAACCCACAATCTGCCTCTTTGATGTCTGATGATGCTCTGGCTTTGATGGAAACTTTGGGAAAACACACTTGCAAAAAGAAATAACATGCTGCTCGGTCTCTGTGGCCGCTAGAGGCCGTAGGCACATTCAAAGTGTGTGGGTGCACTGTGAAGATTCTATAAGAGAAGTACCATTTGGGGACGCATAACAACTGGTTATGATAGTAACAACAAAGTTACAGTGTTTTCGCAAGCCTGTACTTGGGCTGCGGTTGGAGCATGAGGGCACTGGGGAAACGTCCTGCTAGCAGTTCACATTCTGAATAGATATGCTTCACACTGCCCATATACTCATATCTGCATATGCATGTCCCGACATAAGTGCACCCCCCCATCCTACAGCTGCTTTGTCTTACATTCCAAAAGTGTCCTTCTAAAACAGACAACCAGGATAGTCACAACAGCACATCCTGCACAGCGTCTACAATCCAGACCCATGGCTGCAGACTGAGAGAGAGTATGAAGGTGAGTCCTCCAGAGTGACATCATTTCACTGAGCGAGCACAGAGCACTCCAAGGCTGAGAACCTGCAGCTCTCAGGAGAGATTAGCTCTACCTGGGGGTTTACACTATGGCACAATGCTGGCTCTACTACCAATCAGGAGCCTCCACACGGTTAACACACACACGCTGACCACGACTAATCAGACAGGAGCCAAAGAGCCAGAGTCAGGGACAGGGATGTGTGACAGGCCCACCATAAGAAAACCCATTGATCATGAAGCTTCATTCAATAGAAGTTACTGGAAGGAAACACTTCACTGTATCTCCTCTAATACAGATGTGGTGTGTTGCTAGAGTGCATCTATGGAACACACTGCTGGAAATATGGAGGGCTATCTTTTGTAAAACATTAAATTGATGTTTTGAGTGCACACATGGGAGTAATGAGCATGCTGAACACACTTGGAAGCGGTATAAGCCGTTTATTATTACGCCCACATAGAGTTGTGAGTCACTTGGGTGGCGCCACCGCACAAAAAAAAGCTCCACTCAAGGTGCGACGCGGGGATGATAGTGGCTGACTGGGGGGTTGAGGTGATGGACAGAGGGACGGGGGGCTACTGCAGGTTCACCTTCTGTGCCGTGGCTCTGGGGCAAAGACTGCCTGACAGTGACGCGACACTAAAAGCCTTCATGTCAAGGAGGCAGGTGGACGCTCTCCAATCAAAACACAGAGGCTCTGGGTGACATTTCACAGGACACAGCTGCTGGGCTGCGACAGCACGCCAGCTCACTGTTCCTGAAGGGTTGTTTGTTTAGTGTGTGTGTGTGTGTGTGTGTGTGTGTGTGTGTGTGTGTGTGTGTGTGTGTGTGTGTGTGTGTGTGTGTGTGTGTGTGTGTGTGTGTGTTACTACCACCTAACCTGATTGTTTTTCTACCTGTAACTTTTTGACTACACTTATATTTTACACTAGCTCCTCTATCCACATCCCATCCTTATCGGCACTGACGATCGTAGGAAAGATTTACCTGTGCCAGTTTTTGTGGCATAAATAATGATATGAAGAAAAAGGAACAAAACCGGGAAATAACGGAGTATACAAACGTACAAAATGAATGACTCAACACCTTTAGCTGTCATGCCAACGTAATGTATATTTACATATTCCCTTCCAAAGAAGGAACTTTCCTGTTGTTGTTTATTCCTAAACATAGACTCAAAAACACAACCGGCCCCTAAAGCCTCGGACACAAATAATAACAGTTAACAGATTGTGGTTTAGATTAAACAAATCTAACTTAAAGAAGTATTTTTTGTAAACATTGCTCTGTAATAGAAACGCTAATCACCCACTGGACGCAGCAGGGTGTGTCTGCCTGAGACCGACTGAGCCGAACCAGGTTGACCCTCTACTAAAACAGCAGCCTGTTATGCTCTTAGCCCAAGTCTTGAGGAGGGGGAGTGTGGGCGAAGGCACCACAGCGGCACACTGTTCCCCCCCACCCACCCACCCAAGAGTCCTAGGAGCTCTCCGAGTGACCTGCCACCATCACCCTCTCCCCTGAGTCAGAGTCTTGGTTTCCCCTCTTCCAGTAAAAACCTGGTTCTTTGGCACTGGGCCCGGGAGCCTTCAGTGGGTTTGGAGAAGTTCCTTATCCTATTTTGCCCCCGGTGGTGGAGGAGCAGGCTCCGTGAGGCAGCCGCAGTGTGAAGGCAGAGTGAGCATGCAACACATAAAGCTGCTCAAAGCCAGCAGGTATGTGAGGAATGCCTCTTCGTCCAAACAACAGGACTCACGCCCGACACAGAGCCGTGCCACACCACGCAGCACTGTCAGGGGGGCCCACTGGGGACCCAGCAACTGGATGGCTCTTTACAGTAGATCTGGCTTACAGCCCGTTCAAATAAAGGTACCCGCTGATCCATCACCTTGCACAGATGTCGTTGGTCAATTCAGACTGTGAATAGTGTACTATAATTACACTCTTTCAGATGTAGCATGAAGGTTTTTGTGATATTTTAACCATTAGAGTAAAAATCTAATTGTTTAAAGGCTACACCATTTATGCCCCAACTCACTAAGACATTTAGGAGTACATGGAAACCGCCATGTGCATGTATTCCATGAAACCAAGTACACGTTTTAATGCATTAACATGTATCAGCAAGGGATTTTTAAACATTTGCATAACTAACATATTTTAGGGTCTTTAGCAGAGTTTGTGTTCTTTGCCGGCTCGGTTAAGCTGCAAGGTTGCAGAGTTTGTAGGGCATGAAGTGATGGTGACTATACAATATATATTTGGTATTGTGAAAAACACACACAGAAACCATAGCCTATAAATACTTAGGTACATTGTGATATCGTTTTGGTATCAAACACAGCAAAGGTTAAGGTGCCGTTATTTTTTAAATCAAACTCTTTAACAGTGATATTAAATGAAACTGAAAGAATAAATGTATCTGTGCGTTCACCTCTTTTATGCAGCCACCCCTCCTTGACAATCACCACATTGGTCATGTTGGTGGGCAGGGTGGAGGATCCAGGTTTCCCGCAGGGAGAGACACAGCTTAGTTTCCCAAGTTTTCTTCACAGGGCTCTTTGCTGGAGCCTGGAGACGAGGTCCTGGGGTTCACAGCCGCCTTCTCAATGGTGGTTACCTATTAGTAAAAAAAAAAAAGAGTAAAAATGAGTCGCATATTGAGGTGAAAGTGTTTCTGTTGACTGAATATTAACCCTCAGGTCAACATAGTAAAAGAGAGGCAATGAGTTTGAGAAGATCCTCGTGTTTTATGACCCGGTTAGGGAGGGTCTGCTAAAAGCACAGCACAGTCCCGTTCTCATGTGGAACCTGCAACATTGCAAGGTTCAAATATCTGTGTATGGTTTTTGGCATTCACAATGAAGTCTCCCCCCTACTGGAAAATTCCATGCTGTTCTCACACAAATATTCCTGTTTTTTTTTTGTACAGTGAGTCAGAAAATAATAGCATGAAACAATTCTGAACGTAGGCTGGCTGAATGAAGGGTTTTAAAACTTGTTTTGAAGTTGCGTAAACAGTTTACCCTGATGGTTTAGCCAATGGTATACTGAAATGATCATCCAAAAGATTTAAAAGGGACTCTTGTTAAACGGTTTGATGAGTATTATGATTTTGTTTTTGAAGAGCATACTGTAGGATGTGAATTTCTGAGGGGGATAGCAGGGATTATTATCCCACTTGTAGATTAGCATTTTGGCTAAAAACCATCCAACAGTACGGCCCCTGTGCTCCGTGGCCTACCACAAAAAGTCAGCATGAATATGAAAGATGAACATTTATTTAATATACATTTGTATTCCCTTTGAATGGTTATCACCGAAAAAAACAGAAACAACCAGAGACATTAAAGTAATCAACGACAGTTAATACGTATTAAAAACAAATACATTTAGTGTGGGAAGAAATGCTTTCACATCTCATTACTTTGGTTTGTGTGTGGGATTATCCAACCGGATACGTTTGTTTAAAACACAACACACTTGAAATTCAAATTTCATATCAAATGCTGAAGAATGTGATGCAAAACATGTAATATGATCCGAAACTCCACCAGAGCTTCCCATTTCATTTTCAAATGAGATGGGTTTTTTTACTGTAAGATGACCTCAAACTTTTTTTCACACCTTTTTTGTTAAGTCAACACAGACTAACCACACCTCAGACTAAAATATTCAGTGGCTATTGAATCAAGAAAATAGATTTGTTGTGAGATTAAGATTCACTGAATCTATGATTGTTCCGTTTTATTGCACCTGATCGTAGTTGAAGCTGTACAGAAATGTAAATAAGTCCTGATAGGATAAACTGCCAGGCTGATGTTTACAGCGCGGGCCCCTACTCACACATTTAACAGAGCTAAGAAGAAAATGCTGTCACCTTTACAGAGTGAAATGTGTGAAAGGGGCCTCAGAAAGATGTACGAGTAAAGTGCAGCCTAAAAACTGAAAATAGCTGAAAGATCTAGCCACAACAATAATCTAACCATGTATGATAGAGGACAGGATAAAACTACACTGACAGATAAAGCAGCTGAATTCCACCACTGACTTATCGGTTATTCATAAACAGCACATACTGAAAAACCTGCAGGCTATCATAACCAAAACACTTGACCTTTTGATTCATTCAGTACTTTTTATTATTATATAAAGACAGCTTTGAACATGGGGAAGAAGCCAAAGAATGATCAATTGCCATGCTTGTTCACACAAATGTCACATACTGCACCAGGCAATCTCTGACCATCAACTGAAATCAATTTGCTGCTGCTGCTCCGTCAGTAACACCATCAAAAGAGAGCTCTGTTTGAGTGGCCTCATCCAGCTCACTAGTGGGGGCATCAACAGGAAGTGGATGTGACTATTGACAGAGTACGAGTCATATCAGTAGAGCCCCAGGCTCCAACAAATCTGTCAGTGAATGTGCGATCAACACGCCTTTTACTGCCATTCTGCTCGCCGCCATCAATGAGCACAAGTGAGTTTGTGGAAGCACAGTTTATTTTTGCTCAGTGTTTTTGTTTATTGCAGTTGGGGTTTGGGTGCTTGTGTCACACAGTGGATGCTGGGAGGATCTTGGAGAGAACTTTGAAAAAGCACAGTGAGTGCTATTCAAACGAGGGATCACACAAACCGTTGGATCTCTCCGGCATCTTAGTGTGTACTCTGTGACACAGGCACGCACACATTATATACACACTGGGATACATCACACAAACAAACTTGAACGCACACACCGCAGCCAAAAAAGCAACACATGCACAAGACGGGCTCTGGAGCCACAACAGAGTGCTGCTGTTTTAATGGGAGCGACCTGTTGCTACTGCGGCCTGTGTGGAAAAGCTGGGCTGCTGCCAGCGCTGCAGCCAGCAGCCACTGAATGAACCCAGTACCCTGACAGCGGGTCACATGGTCCTCAGGCCTCTGGGCCACCGCCTGCCTGCCTGCCTACACTGCTGTCAGTGCAGCTTTCAATCATTCATCTTTCTGGCTCTGGCACCAGGGGCCATCCCATTCAATGCAAATCAGTCTCCTGCTGCAGAGATGCCACACACTGAGCCTGTCACCGAGCCACAGAGGACAGTCCCATGTGTTTACGGCAGGAAGCAGAAAATCAGGCCGACATAACAACACAACTTCCTTCGCAGATCGATAGATACAAGTCTTGTTTTGCTCCATATTCTGCTGCCGCACAGGTATACAAGAGGCTGATTGACGTTTACAAAGATACAACATTGAAACAACGAAATGAGAATATGCTCACCTGCTGCTGGAAACCGAACCTAAAGCTACACTTGGCTTGTGTTCGATGACACAATAGGACCGGTACTACTGTGAACTACTACACAGTACACAGTTCCTCTATCAAGTTCCCTTAAAACACATCACTGGTGATAAGAATATTATGGGTAGGAGTAGCTGACTGCCAAACCACAGCTACTGTAAACTTGAAAGCCGAACAGACCCACGGTTTTAATCCTGTGATGACGTGAGCAGGAACCCCCTTACAAATCATGCTGAAATTAATTCTTCTTTGTGCTGTTCAGACAAGCTTTGAAATAACTGAATGATGGATCACAAAGCTAGATTTAATCAAATATATACCAAGCGTAACATACTCTGAATAACACTCAGGATAAGTCCAGGTGTCTCTGGTTTGTTTCAAATCAAATCCCCCGGTTATTAATGCGAGTATTTATTCTTAACAAGATGAATAAAGCTAAAAGTATGATAGGCTGCAGTGTTCTCCGTTTGACAGAGTACCATCATGTGATGCTGATGGTGGGCTACCATCTTTAGAAGCATGTCTTTCTCAGTGACACTACATCTGAACTCCTGTGGTAAAGGCAGGGGGACGGGCACAATAAGTTTGCCTGTGTACAGGGGCAACTTTTCAAACAACATTCTTCAGATTCTGCATGCAACTGGTGGCACATTTGCGTCAACAGGGCTGTGAGGGGATTGGGTGGGAGGTGACTGGTATTTTCTAAATAGAACAGGGAGAGCCAAGGAGTCACTGGCTGCATCATTACGCCAGCCTGTTGCGTCTTCACTGGTCACATGCAAAGTCCCCCTGCGTACTCACACTGGACAGACGTAGTCTCATGACTGGTTAAAAACATTTTGACACCGAGGCGTTTCGGGTACAACATGCCCCGGGACAATGTTCTGTTTCAAGACTATACATGTATGAGTACCCTCTGGGAGCCAAACACACAGTAAGATCAGGGAAGGAAGTTCAAGGTTCAAGTTAGACGTTAAAGTTGTACATCTTGCATGCCACCTTAACTTCTGATACTCAGATGAAACCCTTTTCATTATAACTCCAATAACATCAGTAGGCTTTACACATACATACATTTGAAAAAAAATCCAGTTCAAAATGATTTAGTAAAGAAATGCATTACTCATCAATGTAGGTGGGATGAACACAGTGACAACAGTAAACCCTATCACCAGAACAGCTACCCACATGCAGTTAGCAATTGTACTGATTACAAGGGAGGGAAGTAGGAATACACCTCTATTATACCTTTACTTTATGACTTCCCTGCTGTGAAAACTGTGGAACTAAAAAGGTCCTTGGGCCCCATTTTGAGAACCACTACAAGGTGGCATCTAGTCACAACAAAGATGTACAACTTTGTATCACTGAACGTGAATGCAACAATGTTACAACAGAAACAGCAACAAGCTAGCAAAGCTAACGACGAACTGGAATTACTGCCTGGCCATAAATTCCCCTCTCAAACAAGTAAACAAACGCGGTGGTAGTTCATAACAATGAATGAGCAGCTCTCTTGTTGAGCTCATTTGTTTTCATTTGCCTCCTGGGCCATAAAGAACAAGCGAAAACAACTTTCTAGCAGAGGTGAAGCGTTTAAAGTAACATGACTGCAGATATTTTGGCCTGAGGGCTGTGTCTCAAAAGTGGTCATTGTCAAAAAATGAATGGTTAACTGCACATAGACTCGCGGTTGTTTGTAGAAAAATAACAACGCATTATTTACTACAGGACGTGTACAAACCCATGACTTTACAGCTACATAACTTGTACGGCGAAGTCAGGAAAGTACCTTAATTTCAGGTTTGCATTTAGCGATAGAAAGGATATGGGGCCTAGCAGGGCAGCTTGGGTGAGAATAACCGCATCCCATGTAAGTACAATGGGGACCTACCCTGTCTAGCTGTCGACCTCTTGTAGTTAACCATGCGAAGGAAACGCGGACATTTACCTGGACAGGAATTCAACAATGTGTCCGTCTCATTATAGTGAGCTGTTTCGGCGGTGTATTAAGTTGATAAGTCCTTCAACAATCTGGACAAAAGTGCTCTCATTTACTCCGTTTCTTTGCCTTTCTTCCACTACACCTCCCAAACGCGCTGTCTGCAATGCCTCTGTGGCAGCCCGTCTCCCGGGTCCTAGAGCCGATCGCTTTATGAGTCCCACTCACAGGAGGAGTGGTGGGCTGTCAGCCGTCCCATTGAAAAAACCCTGCAGTGTTTCTGTAGGGGGCTTATTGGGGGCTGCATGGCCCTGCTGAACTCTGCATTGTGTTATCTGGGCCGGTGGTTTCCAAAATAGGGTCCGGGGATCTGCAGAAGCCCCTGGTAATGTTTCCAGAGGACCCTCAGTACAATGAGGGATGTCTGTTTTTACTTCCTGAAACCTTATCCATGAGATAATGAACAAGATGGATCGTTTATGTAAATGAATTTGTTTACAAAAAGAAAAAGATTGTTTAAATTAATTCAATCTGATTACTTCCTTAAAATAATTTAAGTATATTTTCAATTGAGAAACTCATCAATTTCCCAAGGCCCAAGATGGCATAGGCTTCTATATTATAGCTACATTACATACAACCCTTCAAACATAGAGGACAAACTGAATGAAAAGACATGAAATAAATGTTGGCTTGAGGCTGAATACAGTTGTTCAATACCCCTCACTGTTATATTTGAGTTGTTTTAGTGTTGTCCAAGTTATTTAATCATGCAAAATGTAATTCAATCATAAAGTTGCAATGTAAAAATATTCCAAGCAGCTGTCAAAAACATGCACCAATTAAGTAAATTACTTTTTATTCAAACTTACAAACATGAAACAGTGTGAGGAAATGCAGAAAGATAAAACACATGTATATCAGCAAATGAGAATGTACGCTATAGGCTAAAATAGGTTTCTTCTAAACTTGGAATGGCCAGGAGCGAAAGGTTTTTGTCCTTCAGTTCGGAAGCACTCACGCTGCTGTTCCCCCAGGACCTGACTTTAATGCTTAAAAGCATTTCAGACATTGTAGCCCTGTAAACTTTGAGAAACTAACAGGTGTCCATTGTGAACAGTCTAGTCATGGCTGTGATGCTTCAGTGCTTCTGTTACTTCTTGCACTCTAGCTGCAGGCTACTACTGGTTGTTGATTTTTGGAGACACCTGATTGGATACAGTTACAGTAGTTCCTCTAAGAAATACATTCTTTCACTGAGTTGCTGTCAGGAGGAAAGGGCCTTGACATTTCAACGAAAAGGCACAAAAGCCATGAAGTAAAGTTCAGATCAAACAGAACCTTTAGTTCTCTTACTCTGTGACGAGGGCAAATCCTACTGATTGCACAACCATTATTTCCTATTTGGAGCCTCAGCACATCCCTTGTATCCTGGTTGAGATGTGAATACATTTTTATATAACGCTTTATATAGACTCCTAGGGTGGATGGAGTAAATGATGACACTACGGTGAGCTTGGTAGCAAGGCGAAAATAAATTGACACTGTTTTGTCAAAGCATTTTTCCAGGGTCATTAATAAATACTCTCGAGGTTAATATATAAAAAGGGCACAAGTTGCGTCAACAGGAAATTCAGCAACATAAAGTTACACAACATCAGGAAAGAAAAGAAAGAATGATGAAACTGCTGAAGGAAAAAGCAAAAGCATGAAGATTAATTTGTGAGTTTATATCAAGAGTACAATTATTTTTATATCACATTATTATTTATAAACACTTGTCTCAACACACAAAAAAAACTGCCTGTCGAAGAGGCAGAAGTTAAACCAGTTTGCAACAGGTACAGACATGTTAAGTCAGTCAGACTCAAAAGAAGTCAGGGATCCTCTGTAACAAATGAAGAGCCCGTTTGACTTCATACATTTTTAATTCTGTTAAATGTTTTAAAAACCCATCTCCATATCATTTCCATAATGTTCATATAACCTCGCTGAATAAGCAGTTATATTTGTGATCTTTTGACACTTCGTTTTCTTTGAAGAAGACCACAATATCTTCTTTATCAACTCATTTTATCTGTGTGTGATATAAAAACGCAGGACAATGGTTTTTAAAGGTTGCGTAATAACTAATGAACATACAGTCACAAGAATAGGAAAGCTGCCAATGTTCCCTCTGTGATGAAAAACTTAGTGGCCTCTGCCCTCTGTCTCTCAGCCTCCTCTGTTTTCATTTCCCCTCTTTGTCACTTACACTGTAATGTGTTTCTCACTGCTACTATGTGTCAGCCATGCCAAGCTGTTCCTGTCATAAGAACGGAGCTGAGTGAGGGTATCCCATATTTCCGCAGTGACTCCTCTCTTCCTCCTCCTCCTCCTGCTCCTCCTCCTCCTCCTCCTCCTCCTCTGGTCCAGTGATGGGGATGCCGACTCTGTTGTTTTGCAGGATCAAAGAGTCAAAGGGAGTTAATAATGTCTTTCCTGTCAAAGACTCATCTGATCTCCTCTTTTGTCTGCTTGCAGTATCTGTTCAGAGAATAACAAACAGGACAGAACAGAACTTAATGGGCTGTTGAAGGAGAATAGATAACATGCAGCAGCAACAATAACACACAGAAGGGCAGAAGGGCCATAATAGGGAGGAAATGGTGGGGGGTCCGACCAATATGGCATCTCCAAGCAACTGCAGTGCTATGTTGCTTCAACTGTCACATTATTTTCCAGGATGTATTATCCACCTGTTGTGCAGCTTTGCCTACATTCACTACATGATTCCAAGCTTTAATGGGTAGGCAGTTTGTTGCATTGTATAAGAAATCACACAGCTTGCTGTTCTTTATGTTTCTAAAAACAAGACCATAAACTCATCTCAATATATCAGAATCGGAGGTACTTTATTTATCCCAAGATGGGAAATGTTTGCGTTGCAGCAGCGAAATACAAAGTGAAGCAAAACAAATACAAATAATTAGAACTAAAAAATAAAGTAAAAATAAAAATGAATGAAATGAAACATACAAATGTACAATAAGGCATTAATAATATAGTGTAAAAATAAGCTGGTTTTACTTTACAAATTCTTTACAAATCTTGAATCCTTTTAATTCTGAACAAAGATCTGTATATATTTTTAAATACTAAAATAAAAAAAGAACTTTCTCTTTAATGTTCAAAGTGTTTTATTTGAATTCTAACCTATAGTTAAACGTTAAAGGATGAATGGAGTGAGCAATAGTAGTTCAGAAAAGTACAATTAAGTGTATCTGTAAAAAATACTTTAAAATACAAAACGTATCACACAACTAACAACTCATATACATGGATACTACTTTTATGTAACTGAATATGTCACTGTAATCTGTCACTGATTACAACCTCATGCAGTGTGCCAAACATTGTTCCAAACTCACAACATTTTATTTTAAATTATTTTCAAGACCATAAGCTATTTACAGATACCTGAAATGTTAGGCTGAATTTTGTGTAAATAAAAAAAAAACATACTTTTTTTTCACAATTTGAGAAAGCCAGACAGTGTGTAAAATGTTGATTAAATGCTAAATTGCAATGGGAAAGCTTTATGTTGTGGGGTTTAAAAGTGATTTTCAACGTATAACAAGGCATTAGAAGCATCCTCCACTCATGCACCCCTATGGTGAGACTTTGGTCCAGTGGGGAGAGGGATGTGGTGCGACTGTGGCTGGATGGCTGGCTGGTTGGCCGTTCAGGCTTCACTGGAATGCGGGGTCTTTTGTTTGCCTGAGAGAGGAGTGGGTCAGGGGGAGAATGCCATTGATGATTGCAGAGAGGAAGAATGAACCTCCAGGAAGTGTTCTCTCTCTCTCCCCGCTCCCCCACTCTCCCACTCTCCCACTCTCATTCTCTTTCCCTCTCTGCCTCTCTTTCTCTATCGTTTTTTTTTTTTTCTGTGTGTGAGAACCTTCACCGTGCTGAGCCTCTCTCTCTGAGGCCACGGTCCCCAGGCACAACCACTGCTTTGTCTTGCCTTGTGAACACACACCCCTCCTCTACTGGGCGCCTACGTTTGCCAGGGAAACACAGGGCCACTGCTCCTATTCTTATCCACATCGCTGCTCCTGCATTGATGGTGTGTGTGTGTGTGTGTGTGTGTGTGTGTGTGTGTGTGTGTGTGTGTGTGTGTGTGTGTGTGTGTGTGTGTGTGTGTGTGTGTGTGTGTGTGTGTGTGTGAATGCTGAATGGTAAATTGGCGTACTGATGCTTCAGTATAACTATTTATTTTGCCGGTGAATTGTCAAAAATGTAAAGTTATTCATCATGTGTGTTTCCTTTGCAAGCCTAATTAAGTTTTCAGACTAAAATAAAGAGAGTTTTTATTTAGAGACATGACCAGAGTGCAAGATATCTACCCTCTGTAACAGCCAGACTAAAAATGGAATAAAGCAGTAAGTGGATAAGAATCTAGCCGGTGGCCCCTTCCGACCAGTGGCTGCCGCCTCCCATCACATTGCTCATTCCCCTCTGTGTCAGAAGGCTGTGAGGAGCTGCAAATGGCCCTTTCAAAACACACGGCAGCTGGAACACAGGGCAAAGGTGACTGAAGCAGTTGGGGGAGCACAGGGAGGGACAGGAGGGGGGGCACGAGATGAGCAGCTGCAACCTCAAGCCCCTGTTTCTGCACTGTGCCACCATCTCTAGCTTTAACAATTACAGACCCCAGAGACTGATGTTTGTTTTTGGTAGCGCCTGATAGTCCAAACGACTTTGTTCTAAGTTATTCCATACAAATCAGCATCATTCCTGTCTCAAGAAAATTTAGGCCAAACAAGTCACAGCCATGGACATGGTATGGTCTAAAGAAACAAAGACGCTGGGTGGTGCGGTGCCAGGGAATTCCACATCCCAAAGCAGGATTAGGGAGAACAGACCTTAAAAAGTCCACTGGCCCTCCAAATGATCAAAGCATGATTTTATAATTCTTTGTATCAGTTTGGATATTTTCAAAGTACTAATTATTTTTTGATGAAAAAGTGTTTCTTTCATCAACTGCAGACTCAAAACTACATGCCAACGTTTCTGGGAAGCTTGCAAATTAAATGTACATTCTGGATTTAAACTATTTATATCCTATTATCTTCAAACAGATCTGGATAGAACAGGAAGCATGACACGTTTCAAACATCTAATACATTTCAACATCCAGCTGTAGTGATAAGATTGTCTAATAAAAAACAATATTTGTTTCAATGTCTAGACTCTAAGTATTGTCATCAATTGCTCTATTTGTTCTTTTCTCAACTTTGCCATACTTCTGGATTTATCCCACTTAAAGCTCCCCTCCCCCGTCCATGGGGCAGGTGTTTTAATAAGACAGCCAATTGATGTTCCCAGTGTACTCTGCTACTTGCTGCCGCTGTGTGAATTCTCGGAGTAGTACAGAAGTTATTGTGGACGCGCGATATCGCGAGACTTGTGCCATTATCAACCTGCTTGACACACAGCAGCGCTGAGTGCAGCCTGCCTTGCCGGGGTCGGACTGAAGCTCAAGAAACGACAAGGAGAAGCGAACATCTGGCCGCTCATCATGAAAGGACGTCCGGGCTTCTAGGAAAGAACACGACGAACCGGGTGGAAATAAATGTAAGTGTAGTGTTTTTGTGCTTTGAAACGAAGGAACCGAAAGTTAAAAGAGTGTCCCCTCGCCGCTTCGTTCAGCGCAGTTGCTGCGAGTTCCTGTGCTGTTTAAAAGGCTCCTAGCAATGCGTTTCCCAACACGGACATAGAGCTCGGTTTACTGCGCCCTTGGCTCTCCTGTATCTTACGCTCGTATTTCTGTCATTAAAATGTTAATACCGGGCGCAAAATCACACTTGTGCATATTATTTTAAGGCGAATCAAACTTTAATATCGAATTCACTTAAGTTTGTTTCTTTATTTGCCTGTTTAGTGTTTTGAATTGACCCTTTTAAACAAATATTTCACAGTTGTGCGCGTGTCTGATAAGTGCTCAAAGCGTTTTTATTCCCCTCCGCGGTTATCGGCTGCAGATTTCTTTGATGATAAATTACACGATAAAAAAAAAAAGTTAGAAATTCCGAGCAATCTTGTGATACTTATGAATCCACTCTTTTTCTTTTTAAACAAGTTGAGTGTGTGTAGTTTGGACTGCGTATAGCCCAGAGTTAACATATGGCATAAAGGGGAGCACAGCTGGAGGTAGCGTTTCCATTGCAGTGATGTCAGAGCAGCTGACTCCACAGCTTGCAGTGTAATTAGCAAACAGAGCACCAGTTTACTCACTCTGCACTGCTCTTATTTTTCACGTTTGTCTCCTTGCCCCCGATGGACGACTGCTATCATTCCCACTCCCGGGAGTTTATTCCGTAAACCTCCGCTATTTCGTGTGCGATCGCCGGTGCACCACTTTTAGCCAATTTTGGAAGCTCAAGAAGTAGGCTGACTACCAGAAACCGGCATACTTGGGATAATTTGGAAAGAGGATCCCTTTACACCGTGATACATGGGTGGGTGAGCGCAGCGTAGCGTGTCCTGCACCACTGGAAAGAATGTAGGATTTATGGTCTCAAGTTGGATAAAGTTGTTGCTGATGAATTTAATCTATCTGAATAAAGCTTAGTAATTGGGAATGATTTTAAGAATGTATGTGATTAAAACACGGGCATGCTTGTGCATTGTTTGTTTGCTCATACTTTTAGATAATTTGCGTTAACTTATCCTCACATTTGCTCTCCGTGGTGTCTGCTTCTGCCGGCTGCACCGCTCTGCCCTCTAAATGGCTTCTTTTCGTTTATCCAGTATCCTGTTTTTCCAGTTTTTCTCAGGTTATGAAGGAAGAATGGAGTTCCCAGACCATAGCCGCCAGTTGCTGCAGTGTCTGAGTCAGCAGCGTCACCAAGGTTTCCTCTGTGACTGCACTGTTCTTGTCGGGGAGGCTCGATTCAAAGCGCACAGAGCCGTGCTGGCCTCCTGCAGCATGTACTTCCATCTTTTCTACAGGGACCAGCTGGACAAAAGGGACGTTGTGCATCTCAACAGTGACATTGTGACAGCCCCGGCTTTCAGTCTGCTCCTTGAATTTATGTATGAGGGGAAGTTGGATTTCAGCTCTCTCCCGGTGGAGGATGTCCTGGCAGCAGCCAGTTACCTCCACATGTATGATATAGTGAAAGTGTGTAAAGGCAAGCTTAAATATAAGGACTGTGCTCTGGATGAAAAGATGACTGAGGGCTTGGGACTTGGCTGCCTGGACAGAGAAAATTCTTTGGAAAGCGAGCTGCACAGTAAGCAGCTCATCCGGCGACTGCCCCAGACACAGTCTCAGGGGCTCCTCATGGCCCCCCTGAAACAAGAGTTTGACATGGACAACAGCGAAGTCAGGCTGGCTGTCACAGATTGTGATAGGTCTGTGTGGAGCAGGCAGAAGGCGAACGGTCACTCTGGCAGGTCCCCGGACCTTGTAGGTGTCAATTATTTGTCAGCAGAGGCCGAGCCCTGCGTCCAAACAGCTGGAAAAACAAAAGCTGATGTCAGTAGTTCCACCGTATCGCTGTCCCAGAGGTCCCGGGCTTCAGATGACATGGACTGTGCGCTGGATTTGTCTTTCAAGCCTCTGTCTAGCAGAGATCCCTTACACCCCTCCTACGTCTCGGGACAGCTGGCCCTCGACAGCCAGCAGCAGGGCACTGAGCCACTTGTTAAAGACGAACACGACTTGCTGTCAGAGCAGGAGGACAGTGAGCCGATGAGCCCTGAGAGCCAGCGCTTTGGGAATAGTGCCAGGAGCTCAGTGGTGACAGGGTTCGCTGCCCTCTTCCCAGGCAACAACGGATCCACAGCCGCCCTGCTCTCCCAGGAGGAGGACCTGATGGACGAGGAGGGGGAGGCCTGCAGGGGGAGGGAGGGCGCCCCGGGCCGGGAGGTAGAGGAGAGGAGGGGGAGGCTGCTGGGGGACAGCGAGGAGGAGGAGGAGGATGACCTGGCCTCTTCAGACATCTCCACCTCCAGCGGGGTGCTCCTGCCCCCGGGGCAACAGGTGTGTGTGTGCCCCCTCTGCAGCAAAGTCTTCCCCAGCCCCCATGTGCTGCAGCTGCACCTCAGCTCACACTTCCGTGAGAAAGATGGTGCTCGCTCCAAGCTGTCCCCTGATGGCTCGGTCCCCACCTGCATGCAGTGCAACAAGACCTTCTCCTGTATGTACACCCTGAAGCGCCACGAGCGCACACACTCTGGCGAGAAGCCATACACCTGTGGCCAGTGTGGCAAGAGCTTCCAGTACTCCCATAACTTGAGTCGGCACGCTGTGGTTCACACACGGGAGAAGCCTCATGCCTGTAAGTGGTGCGAGCGACGCTTCACCCAGTCTGGGGACCTCTACCGCCACATCAGGAAGTTTCACTGTGGCCTTGTCAAGACTCTCGCCATTGGATAAAACCCCTCTCACCAGTGCCATGACACGAGACAGAATGTCTTTTCATACACTGAATAATACTACTGAACACTTTCCCCATCAGTACACAGACATGTTGGCAGTTTATTTTGGAGACTTTTCTTTTTGGATTCTACCCCATGTGGCATTTCTCAAGTTAAAGATGTAGCAAACTGGAGCTGCTTCCTGTGCTGGACCGTGACACAGGCCTACATGATGGTCAGAGGCAGGCTGTTAGGATACACATGGGTGCTGTGAAACCCAAGCTGGATCTGTGTTGATGAAGGTGAACAAATTTAGATGATGCACTTGTTTGTTTCTGTCTTGTTTCTGTCTATCTTTTGACTTTATTTTGAGAAGTATATTTGCTGAGAGTACACCCCATGTTCGAGCCTATGGGCAAATGGGTGATAGGTAACGCTAACATATGTTAATACAATCGTCAGAGTGAGTGAGACTTTTATTTGTGCACATGGGAGATCAGAACCGTCCGTAAGTAGCAATATATGATTTTTTCGAACTCCTACGTTATTAATATTATTATTATTATTATTATTATTATTATTATTTATTTTTGGGGATTTGTTTAGTCCTTAACAAGTATCATACGGCAGCAAAACTAATGAAGATTAACTACTGGAAGTATAACTATTTTTTTCATGAAAGTAGAATTATTATTTGATTTAAATGAACTTGGTGGCAGTTTTATGTTCTTTATAACAACAGGCAAGCAGACCATCATATCACCATATTTCTCCTTTTTTCTGCCTAGGGGTGAGACAGCACGTCTTGAGTTGCTAATGTGACTGAGCACATACAGTATCAATGGGATGGCCTTCTAATTTGCTATTTAAAAATAAGTTTTATAATCAGAGGAGGGAAGTTAAAAGCTAATGCGCATAACACTGGTGCCTAATACAATTCTCAACACTTCACCTGGTGTACTTACTTAAACAAGAATGAGCTGCATCACAACACCTTCTTGTCAAATTCAGTGAGTTTTAAGGCCTTTTGAAATAATCTGGATTACACTCCACATACCAGGTGGTAACAAAGATTATTGTCCAGTCTGGAATGCCTATTTATCCAAGAGCGTCCTTAACACAAATGCAATAAAAGAACTTAAAGCAAACTCAAATACATTTTTTATTGTTTGGGTTAAAGGCTACTTTCTTCCAGTGAATTACCTTGTTATTTCCTGGTATGACATAAAGGGCAAACCCTCAGCAGGCAGGAAGGGAGACAGGTGGATATTCAGTGCTTTGTTGTTCATCAAAGCTGTGCTCCAGGTGCCATTCAGCTCAATCTACTGACTTCTTTCTTTCTTTGAATTAACCTTTTGACAGTATCATATCTTTTTTCTGTATGTGTGTATGTGACTACTGATGAAGCTGGAGCCTTTAGTGATGCTGTCCTTTTAAAAAAAAAAAAGAATCTTTCAAGTCTGTTAACATAGATGCTATCTGGATTCTTAGGGAGACGGCGTAGCACTAAAAGTTCATGATATTTTGTCTAATCTGTCCTGAGAAGACTTGATCAGAATTTATTTATTAGTTTGACTTGGTTCAGGGTTTACTGTAGGTGTACTTCTTATTTTCTATAAGCTTGAAAAGACGCCGCGTCTTGCCTAGCGATCTTGGTACTCATTAACTGGTATTGGGGCTGTCTGTTATTTTGTTCTCTGAGCAAATCGAGTTACTGTAATTGTATTTTAATATACCGTGTAGAAAGCTCAAGATTTGTCACATGGAACATAGAGAAGCACTTGTTTTAAGCATGCATATAGTTTCAACACTATTGTCTAGGCTGCTATTTCTTACATATGTATATTTAATGTAAATATATATTCTATTTATCAAGCTGTTTTTGTTCTTTTCCGTGTTACAACACAGAGTCAGGTGTCTTATTAAGGCTGCAGTCTCTTAAGGGTCACGTCTTCCCAAGTTTGGTTCCTTTTCCATATTTAAGAACAGTTAATACTAATACTGCTGTTCTGCCACAGGAAACAGTTGTTCACAAGCACGGCCACACCGATACGGCATTAGTTACCTATAGAAACCAGACAATACAGGCATTGTCCCCCCCCACCCCCCACCACTACCACCAAATCCCAGGTAGTTCTCAAGGGATCATTGTGTATTTTTCCGCTGGCTGTGGGCAGAAAAGGCAAAGCAAGTCTCTCTTTGCACTTTTCTGTATTGAATGGAGCCATTGGAATTTGAGAAATGTATTTAGCAAAGGGAGACCAAGGACACTGTAAACAGGTGTATTGTTTGGAGGCATCAAAGAACAGCCCCCCCCACCCCAACCACCACCACCTTATCCCAGCATGCAGTAGATAAATGCTTCATTGTTCCTCCACATTGAGGAGATACCACGGTAATTTGATTGCACATCGATCCAGAGAATATCAGAATTATCTTAGTATTGTTTTCTAAGTGCTCGATTTAGAAAGATTGTGGGTACTGAAAATAATATGTCTGGCAATTGTGACGACACCGGTCAAACGTAGGCGCTGACGTCCTATCCATTTCAGCATAGCGCACTCTTAAGGTGTCTTTATGTTTTTATGTTAATCACCAAGACTTCTTTCAGGACACAGAAAAATGAATTCAAATGGTTTGTCAAGAGAGCCCAAGTCGAGGCAGAATATTTCATGCAGAATTACTGCAATCTGTTCTCATTCTACTACCTGACCTGGAGTCAGCATTGGAGGCTTGAATGAACACACAATGTGATTTGGCTCCCTGTTAACTTGCACAAACACTCCTGCCGTTCGCCTGCTCTGAGAGTTTAATCACTGAGAACAATGTGTTACAGATACATAGCTGTAGTAGTGTTAATGGTCAATCAGAACACAGGAATGTAGGTTTTGTCTTTTGTCTTTAAAGAAACATTTCTTATGTGGTGCACATTCATTTGCTTGATTCTCTGATGTACATGTGTACAAAGGTGGAAAAACTAACAATATGTGAAGATTTATTTTCTTTTTATTGTTTGCAGTCTTTATTTATACCTCCAGGATGATCACCACTTGTGCCTTGTAGACACACAAATAGGTGTTGCATCTGGAGAAGCCCTTTTTCAATATTGTACATCATTTGCCCTTCACTGCGGCATTCAAATCACAGCGACAGAAGCCCACTGAAGTGATTCACAACTGTTGTTCCTGTCTTTCTATCATGTCAAACATCAGAAAAACTAAAAGTTACAAGTCCAGTTATTTTTGCTGCTTTTGCAAGAGATTACATTTAACATTTATTTGATCGCTTTTGTTTATGTGAATAAATCTGTTTTGGACGTGTTAACTGAAAACAAGCATTTTTATTTTATTTGGCTTTTTAGAAGCCGATACTACTGGGAACTAACTGTCCGTTCCTTTAATTATTATCACTGTTGAATGTGAAACACTGAGATTCTGATTGTTGACTTTTATGGAAATTTGTTCGAGGGCTATGTTTGCCTAACTCATGCTGTATGATGTTTTAAGTCTAAAAAAATTACTTTACCAATACTGGAATTTTGTCCTCAGCAGGTTACAACTGTGAAATTGTGTATAATCATGAGAAATATTTATTGCTGCACTTGCTTCTTGTGCAACATTTGACTGTCTCAGTTTTAATTTGGTAAAAAAAAAAAAGCTTCTAAATATCGAACGGAAATCTTTTTAATAGAATTTGTAGTAAGTGCCATTAGAATTTAATATAATTTTTTAATAAGAAAGGTATATTTTATAGTAATCAATTGCTTCAGTGTTAGTGGTGTAGAGATTAGAGGACAATCTTTATGCAGAGTTGACATTGCTTAGATATTGAGGCAATTTACTTTTGATCTGTAACTGTATGTGCATTTTCTTTGTTTGCGCTTTTGGAGTGTGCTTGTGTGCGTGTGCTGTGGAAATGTGACAATCTTGATTTTAGGTCTTTCTTAAGATTATGCATAGAATTAAATGAACAACTTTCTCTCTTTGTGTGGAGTTTATTCATTTACTAATCTTCCTTTTTTTGTTTGCATTCAAACTAGTTTTAACACCAGCCACTGTACCAATTTCTGACAACGGTGTTTACCAGAAGATGAGCTTTAAAGACAAAGGAGAGTCTGATACACTATCAACATAAGAACATTGTTTAAGAGTGCTCGTCTGACATGGAGCAGCAACAATCAGCCAGAAAGTGTGTGTGTTAGTATGTGTGGGCCGCATTGCAATGTGTACAGAGTCAACAGAAAGTGATAATACTGCAGGCTGTAAACCATAAACTTAGCTCAAGGACGGAGCCATTTTCAAGATGGGTTCCCATTGTTCCTGACCTGTTGCCAATACTCTCCAAAAGAGATAAACCTTGGATAACAAAGCCAGTTGACATTGTTCTGTAATTATTACTAAAACTCAACTTGATTATATCTGCTTTGAAACACACACACACACACACACACACACACACACACACACACACACACACACACACACACACACACACACACACATCTATTTGTAAGTAAATTTGTGTCTCCTTGAGGAGCTTAATGCCAATTCACTGGACATTTTCAATGGCGAGTACTTTTAATTATTTCCCCGCTACACCATGAAAGAAATCCAGCTGCTCTGCGACGTGATCCCAATGGGGATGTGCTCGAGTTCCCACCACCCTCCCCCCAATCCCAGCGCACCCGTTCTGGGATCACCATATAGACAAGGGCCGCATCCAACTGCCCCTGCCCCCAATCTCTCCTACCTCCACCCCCACAGCCCCCAAAACCACGGCCCCCAAACCTCGGCCTCATCCCTCCACTCTATTGTGTGCGTGGGTAGTAGCTCAGCCAGGCTATTGTCTGGCTCGACTCCCCAGCACGTACTTTATGCACAAACAGACGACACAGCGGCGCTAGCCCAGGCAGCTCCTACATAAAGAAAACAATGTCCTCCCAAGATCATTCATAAACACCCTGAGCAGCCCCAGCCAGCTCCCAGTAAATAAGGGCCCTCAGCAAAGGCTGCGGCCACCTTGCACTGTAAACATCCACAGCAGCAGGCCTCAGAGCGCTCGCTGGCACCAACACCTCACATCTGCCTGACGGGATCCAGGGCTTAGACTGCCTGGTGCTTTTCTTATAGACCCAAACCCTCTCATGGAAGGCGGGGGCCATGTGATAGGGCTTAGCTGCAGGGCGACGAGCTGGGATATGTGCAACGTAACTCGATGGTGTAATAAAACATTCCTGTCCGAGGCTCAAAGCCCGGCTCATTTGGCTGTGTGTGTGTGTGTGTGTGTGTGTGTGTGTGTGTGTGTGTGTGTGTGTGTGTGTGTGTGTGTGTGTGTGTGTGTGTGTGTGTGTGTGTGTGTGTGTGTGTGTGTGTGTGTGTGTGTGTGTGTGTGTGTGTGTGTGTGTGTGTGTGTGTGTGTGTGTGTGTGTGTACTTGAGAGAAGTTAAGAGGAAAGTTGTAAGTGTCCACCACCTCAACAAGGCCAGCGGTGGGAGCCCTTGACCTCTGAGGGGACGGACTGCCAGGGACAGCTGGTGTGGCCTGTGTTTATTTATTTATTTCTTAACAAAAGACAGGTGGTCACACTTGAAAAGGGCACACAAACACAGACACACATGCTTCTGTGCACAGACAATGCACACACACACATAAACACGGGTGGTTTTCTTTTTCTCTCTCCGTATGAACACACATGCATATGGTTATCATCCACTTAATTTTTGGAGGAGCAATTCTTTTGACTTTCAGAAAAAAAGCCCCCCTAGGAATAAGGAAAAATAATTCCCAATTAATAACATAATAGTGTGGTGTAAAAATGTCAACTTGTAAGGCCACATCTAAATTTGAAGCCGCTTTTAAACTCTTTATCACCATCTAAAGCTACGATCTGAGCTGTGTATAGCTCACATCAATTGCTACAAGTGCATAAATACATATCAACTAGTGCTCTCACACTGGGTTTGCCTTTTTTGGAGTGGCTCACCCTGACAGTGCCAAGACAGTGTGTCCTTGGTCCACTGTACAGCTGTCACTTACTCACACTCGTTGACGCATATTTATAGCAGCAGCATCACACTCAGACCACAGCTGGTCCCCACAAGAATGGGTGAAAGACAAAGCCACGTGCTCCTGCTGCCTGACTGCAATTGGTCTTGTCTGGAGCGCCGTGGGTGATTATGCGGCCCCCATCCACACAGACAACCCAGGCCCATAGATGTATCAGAACGAAGATGAGGACCATTCGTGTGGGGGGAGCACACGTGACTTTTTTTCTTTGAATGTCACGGATGGGGATGTGCTGAAAACCTTGACAGCTGCACTGAGTTGTTTTGAAGGTGCATAAACACATCATTATGGGGTTAACAGAGAGCAGGCAGGGGAGAGGAGCACCAGCATCCCACCCTTTAATAAGTCCTCAATGAATGTTGTGGATGAAAAACAGGACATTAAAGAAGGGATTTCAGTTCAAGTGAACTCTTCGCTAACTCATTAGTCATAATTTGGGATATATAAGACAAGGCAGACTTACTGTATCACACAATTTTCTCTTCTTTGAGCATTGAGGCAAACACGTAGATTAGACTGTGAACAACAGAGTACAAAAACACTCATGAATGGTTCACGTTCTCTCTCTCATTAGACCCTTTTTCGAGGTACAAGTGTAAGGCTGGATGCAATGACAAACCACAGGACATTTGCTGAAATAACTGATCAGAGTTTCAAAGGACATAACAGGACTTTGGATTTTTAAGAGTAAGTCAGGTAAGTAAATGATCACAACAAACTCAAAAGGAAGCAGTGGTATCCTGGCTTTGACAGTGAAAATAGGTGAATATAATTTATCTTTTGTGTCTCAGCTCTACGTCATCAGAATTCTTGATTGTCAGTGACGAGAAAAATGATTAGCTTTTTAAAACTTCACTAGTAACTTCACAATAAGTAAATACGGTTTGTTGGAAAATTTCAGACCTGAAATGCATCAAATATTAGTATTTATTGAAAACACATCTGCAGCTATAGAGCTATGGACATCTATTTTCGTTTTCATGAGTCAGATTGTTTTATCTTGAATTAAAATAAACTTTAAAATAATTGAGTTCCTTAAAGCCATATCAAGAAATGTGCAGACGACTTGACGCCTTGCCTGCCAGCAGCTGTCAGTTTATTCTGCCAGAAATCAAGCAGTGTCCTCGAACACCAACTGCAGAGCTCCCCAGAGAGCGTAGCCACAACTGGCCCGCTGAGCAGGGGATGTGACTCAACGGCTCACAGGCGCACTCGCAGTAAGCTCCAGGAAGTGCACTCATCCATGCGAATATCTTTTAACGCTATACCATGTGATTGAGTTCTATAAAGCAGTGTTCAGGACTTCTGCCACCAAGAACAATTACTCACTACGTAACAATACCTGACCCTGAAACCAGTCAACATCAGTGACGAGGCCCAGCCAAATGAAAGTGATGACTGCATCCCAAGGTCAAGTCCAGAAGGGAAAACCACAGCCAAAGTGTGTATTCAACCTCTGGGTCTTATTGTTTTAATAAACACATTGATAGCAGATTCTCAAGGTCAGTCCACATAGGAATTTCATTATCATTGCCAAGACAAAACTTTAATTCTTCAAATAAAAGGTTGAAAGTGCTTCTTAAAAACAGTGAAGATGTGTGCTCATCCAATAGGAAAGCAGGGTTTGGTTGTTCCCCTGAATATGGCTCAGTCTGAGGGGAAGTCATCCCTCAGCTAAGTCCTTGAAGTGTGCTGCCACCTGCTGATGCATCTACAACACATCAACGCAGGCGGCTAACCTTAAAGCTAATTGGCTGATTTTTGCTCAGACATCCATTTTTGATCCCTGCATTATTCAACAATTACCTTATAGTGCCCTTTTTATTTATCAAAATGCATAATGTGACTGTATTATAAAGCGGCACTAAAGAGATCACAACATTGAACTGTATACAAAAGTGTTTCAAGTTTATTTCAATTACTTCTGGAATATAATACATTTATACAAGTACAGATTTGGATCACATAAAAAAAATAAAAAAATAAATCACAGGTTTAAAATGCAGTCTTAGTAATATCATGTGAGGCAACTTAATATGTTCAACTCCCGACCCGGCTGTTGGTCGTCCATTACGTCGAACAACTGCAGCAAAGGAGTTCATCGTATTGCCCGCTGTAACTGAGGAACAAAAAGAACATATTTAGAATTATTGAGTAACAACGCATCAGAGACAGACTGTCCATTAGGAAGTCAGGTTTCAGTGTGTTTAAGGCATGTGAAGAAAAGGAGGACCAAGATGTAGAACCATGAAGTCTTGAAATAAAATAGGCTTTAACAGAACCCTATCTAAAGTTTTGGGGGTTATTCTAAGCATCTAATACTCACCTCCTCTCAGATTGAATAATGGCTCTAGAAGCGCCTAGTTTGCTTATTCAAATTGAAAGACGATTAAGCAACTATTTTCCGTTCTGCTTCATTTGCCTTTGGATCTCTTAACATCCAGCAAATTCACTTTAAGAACTCTGTTTGCAAATGAAATAAAAACCGATTACATTTCAACATGGTTCAGGGTTGTTGGCTTTTTCACATCTATTAATTACTTAAGTGTCTTATTTTCTTATAATTCTTAAAGGCCTTTTTGGTCCAGTGACAATGATGCACACAATTCACAGACTGCACTACATAGTATGAGCATGCCTTTCACAGAATGGATAAGAAACGGCTTGCAGCCAACACCTCTTAGAAACATATATTTTTCAGCAAAGTCTTTCCGGACTAACTTTTCTGAAGTTTGTTCTTACTCTATGATGGTGCAGACGGAGCAGCAGAGGCTGGAGCAGCTGGCGCATTGTCTGGTGCAGGAGGAACAGGCTAGACGGTCACACTGGGAGCAGGGTGTACGGGACCCCTGGCTCTTCTTGCAAACCCAGCAGCCGGTAGGAGTCACTGGTCCATCTAGACAAAAGAAGACAGTGGATAAGAATTTAAGATTTAGTAACAAAACTGAGGATCGAAGGCTGTGACAACCCTGACATCTGCTGGCGAAAGCTTGAACTGAACAAACCCCAGCTTTTGACCTGGAGTCGATTGATTTCTTGTACTGTGGCCCATTTTAAAATGCTCCTGCTCCAGCTTTGAGAAATAAAATACACTTAAAATGATATGCTTTGCTGACTCTAATATTTCTTACACAATTTTTTAAAAATTATCCAATAACTTAGGAAAATGTTGCCACACATCTCGCATTTATTTGGTTGGTCTTTAAAGGATGGAATAAAAACTGTGAACCAATCTTTAAAACTCAACTTCCATGTCTTTATGCCCAATGAAATCAGACTTGCCAGGATGACACCCTAGTGTAGTTTGGTTTCTTCTTAAGATCACAGTCTTTTAAGTATGTAGTGCCCTCTACAGTATATGTGCTTCTCCAGACAGTGTTTCTGCTCAGGTGTGGTGATATTTGTCCTCTATACACCTCTGGGACTTCAACTTTAGAAGCCGTTTGAGGGCAAGTACACTTCACATAGTTGATCATTTCAACAAGGGTATTGATACTTTGAGGACAGCAAAAATGCAGTTTTGGACTTTGTGATGTCTTGTCTGACACTGAACCCAAATCAATGAGAGCTTCCGAGAGTTCAAAGGATTCACTTTTTAAATAATTTTTGTAAGCATGGATGACTAAGCTACTTCCCTGCGTACATCAGGAGAGGTCGCTGTTCTCACACATTTGGCCTACTATTTTCCAGTGACTACTGTCTGCACTGTCATAGAAATGTGTTCTAGGGATTAGAGTAAGCTCCTGCACACAATACTTTGTAGAGGACAAGCAGTTATAGGAAACATTTTTTGTAAATTACTATACCATTCTTTTGCACTACCCTCATTCCAAGAATAACCAAAGTCTACACACACAATTTACGGTGTTGTAATTTAAGAATGTATGAAGTTGTTGCCACTTTTTGGCAGGCTACTGCCTGTTGACAAGGGGGCACAAATAACAATTGTTTTTATAAATACCACCAGATCCGGTCATTTCACACAGAAGGGATGTCATGTTGTTTTTCACCATTTCTTGGTGTGACTACATATTTTGCTCAAAAAGTACTTAGTACATTAGCAAAATTCAAAAAGTATAACACAATACATCTGAAGCTTGTGCCTGTCTTATATTGTACTTTGTAAATATATATTTAAACCGACATTACACGCAAGTATTCATGTGTTAAAGCCCACTTTCCAAATCAATTTGAGAACATTTTGGAGAAAAACAAACACAACTTATTAGCATAACAAGCTTGAAATATACCCTTCTTAATTCCCCTTGTTATAAGCAATCTGAGGCTTCTGTTGTAAGGAATGAGCTGCCCAAACTTTTTGTATCAAAATAAATGAAACCTTATGGAGGGCTGTGATTTAGCTGTTATACCTCATCTCTAGTGAGTTGCCCAGCCCTTGGTATGTTTTTCTGTATGTGGCCCTCAGTGAAAAAAGTTTGGACAGCCCTGACCTAATGTGTAGCCATCCCTTCACCTGCATGTGGGATCAGCTCACCTTGTGCAGAGTTTACTCTGGTGAGTCTTCCATCTTGTCCAATCAGTGTCTGTCCTCTCAGCAGTGTCTGGCTGCATGCAGGTGTCTCAGCATGTCCATTAGGCTGTGGTTTGGTGCTGCTATCCTCTCCAGTCCAGAGTTGGCCCATCACAGCCTTGGCACCGTTGAAGAGCAAGTTCTTTGTCTTTGCTATGAGGAAAGAAACATACCCTTAACTAGTTTAATAAAACTAAATAACTCATCTGACAGCCGCAAGGCAAACACAAGTTGATGTTTACGGCACAAGTGATTAAGTCGGACATTAATGTGATGAGTGCAGCGAAGAACTGCCAATAATGGCTCCGAAACAAACACAACATCTTGTTCTAAGTCCTTACATTTACCACGTATAATGTAAACAGACCGAGCTAAGGAAATCACATGCATTGTGTTTCGCTATAGTACGGTTCACAAATGCACAAAAGGTGAATAACGAGACTGTGCCACCATGGTGGGTGTTTTGATTTTAACACAGCACACTTAGACAAACACATATGCGCAACGAGTGAGTTAGCTAACAGCTAACACGGCAAAACACGGATGTACTTACAGTAGATTTCCTGTCTGTATTTGTTCCCAAACACGCTGTAATTATTCAGCTCCTGTTGTCCGACATGAATTTTGTATTGAGAGGAGAAGGTTTCCGGAAAAGGACAAGATCGTTTTGTCATTTTCTCAGCGAAAAAAGTCCCACCGTGGTAATAGTGACTGCAAAATGTTTGTTGCGGGAAAATTGCTACTGATACGTCAACAAGCCAATGACGCACATCCTTTATTGTCACGTGAAAGCTCAGAGCCAATCACGACACTGTGAAGCTGTCACGTGCTTGTTGGATCTAAATAAAAATTATCCACATTGTGCTGCCCTTATGGACTGCGGAAAATGTTGTATTTTCTAAACGTTTCCAAACTTAACTTCAAGAATAAAAAACTGGAGACGATTAAGACCCAGCACCCATTAACAATTTGACCAGATGATGATGAAAACATGTATTTCCATCAAGTGATGGCATCAATTAATGATATTTCTTATTCATATAGTTCATTTGTTATTTTATATGGTTTTTGGACTATTGCATCAATCGCTCATGCTTATTATAATCCACTCATTTTCATTTAAAAAAAACCCTTTTCAAATGGTAAAATTATCTGAACAACCATACATTGACACTTACCTTATGATTAATTGCAATTGTAATATTTAAAGGACAACAATATGTGACTGCAACGAACAAAACTGTTAAAACAATGTATTTTTTTATTTACTAATGAGAAGAAAATCACTTTAGATGATGAAAAGATGCCACATCGTCTTTGCTTCCATCAAGGGGTGATAAGTGTTTCCACTTTAGAACATCTGGATCATGCACTCCCTGGACTTTCCAACACCAACCCACTTGACTAAAGAGAGACAAAGAAATGGAAAGAAAGATTAGAAATTTGAGAAGCCATTACTACCCACATTGGGAATGAATAACAGAGCCCCCTAAGGGATATTATGCAGTTTCTGCATTAGTATTTATTTAATCTGGGGGGCCTTCGAGGGTTATATTTCCAATAGTTTGCTGCATTCTTTAATATATTTATTTGTGTGCTATGCAAAGAAAATAATATGAAATGCAAGTTTGTTAATTTGTGTCTAACATACTGGGAACTCCAATGTGGTTTTCAATGAAGCGGATGTAGTTTTGTGCCTTGGCCGGGAGGTCGTTCCACTTCCTGGCTGCAGACGTGTCCGTCTTCCACCCAGGGAAAGTCTCATACTCAACCTCCACTTTGTGCAAAACGTCCATGTTCGCTATGATTAAAAGAGACCAATTACTACATACATGATATATATCATTAAAAAAGCAGATTGGTCTGTGGCTCTAATTCTATATATGGTGTATTTTGTCGAATTACCTGGGAAATGGGGAATTCTTTTTCCATTGAGTTTGTAGGCGACTCCCACTTTAATTTCATCCAGCACATCCAGAATGTCAAGTTTTGTCAAAGCAATGCTGTTGGACAGGAGACACGCAACAGGAAAAATGTTTAAAATGTGCTGTTTTATTATTATTATGACATGATTTATGAAGGTGTATTCAAAATGTACTCATGCAGGGTGATTTTGCTTCAATATTCGAACACAACAGCCAAAAAACAGCTGATTTGGCTAAACTTTTCTAGCCACTCACGCGCTGAAGCCATTGATCATGTGAGCGTATCTGACGATCACAAGATCCAACCAGCCGCAACGCCGCTTCCTTCCTGTGGTTACACCCACCTCGTGCCCCCTTGTCTGCAGGAGTTCTCCTACTGCCTAGAGTTCGGTGAACAGGAAAAATACACAATACTTTAATAATAATGAACTTAAACTATGTCAGGCATGTAATCATTTTACGGAAACATATGCAATCTTTACACTAGTTTCAAACACGGCTAAGTACAATAAAACTTCACGCGACTAGGGAGAGTAAGTTTCATCTTCTTGACCTATGTCTGTACGGTCAGCTCCCGTGACAAGTAATATTACCCGAGCTAACACAGTAAATATATCTTTGGCCCTAAATTTATCCCTATGAACATGTGACCTGCATGAGAAGTAAAGAACGTTTGAGCCTGTCTCTCACAAAATTTGACAGCTGCACTCGGCCAGTGCGGGCCCCTCCACCAGCCCTGATATCTATGTGTCAGCCACAAACAAACTGTAAATGTCAAGCTCAATATCAGTGAGTTACATAACGTGCCATGTGTCTATTCATACAATATGAAGGCCAAGAAAGCACAGACATGCAACAACATCTAACCCAGCAGTTCTACCAACTTCCCTGTGCATGCAACATGGTGCTCTTACGTTGAGTTGTTCGGTGGGGAATGCTCCGATTCCCACTCTAGTGGTGTAGGCCTTTGATACACCGAACACATCACCAATATTCAGGGGAGGGATGCCGAGACCAGTGCACGCTCCACCCACAGTGCAGTTTGATGATGTCACAAAAGGGTATGTGCCTAAGAGAAAAATGTCACTATTTCACCAACTCCTGCTCAGATCCACTGGAAAAACCCATTTAAAACAGCTACAAATAACATAAACTAAAATCCATATTATCGCTTCTGACCCTACCAAAGTCAATGTCGAGGAGCGCAGCATTGGCCCCTTCAACCAAGATCTTCTTTGGAGATCCATGAAGAGCTTCATACATGTAATAGACCCCGTCTCTCACCATCGGCCGCAATCTCTCACCGTATTCCTGCAGGAAACAAGGAAAATACAGTGCATAAATGTTTTTGTTGATGGAAAGGACTTATCACTTTTGCAGCATTTAGCTTCAATGTCTACCTTGAGTTTTTTAAGTTGGTCCTCAACGTCAACTTTCAAGGATGGATACATGGATTGATACTGGTGGACGAGGTTCTTGAATCTGGAAGGAGAGGAAACCATGAACAATGTCACAATTATAGTATTGGTCATGGTGTTTTGGAAATTTTCCCTTATCCCATACCTCATGGAGAAGTCCTTAAAGTCTCCCAGGAGGTCACATACACGTAGCCCGGTGCGAGACGCTTTGCTGGAGTATGCAGGTCCAATGCCCTTCTTGGTTGTTCCAATGCTGTTATTATGAAACAGGAAGGTGTGTAAAAATGAATGGAATGAATATTGATTGTGATGTACTGTGGCAAATTATCTTGAGGCCAAAATGTCGGCAGGTCTCCACTATCCTTACTTCTTTCCTTCTTGTGCTTGTCTTTCAGTTTCCTGTAGGCCATCAACAACCTGGTGGAAATCAAACACTGGGGAGGGACAGCAGAGAAGTCAATAAAAAGTCTCAATGAACTATGATTGATGCTTATTTGAACAAAGTAAACCTTGAAGACATACTGTACGTACCAATGTGAGCTCTGTCTGAGACAATAAGTCTCTTCTCCCAGCCTTTCAGACCTGATCAGAGAATAGAAGTGAGGTCTATACGTGAGTATACTCTGGTCTGAATTTACACTAGTGAATTATGTGCGAATTGCATTTCCTTTTAAAATACCTTTCTTGTCATTTTTATCGCCTTCCTCAAACAAGCCGGGTAGATGAATGACCACTCCATTGCCTAAAAGAAGAAGAGAGGAATATGAAGACACTGATATTCTATACAATGCTGTGAATAGAGCTGAATATATAAAGCCATTACCAATGAGTGATATGCTTTTGGTGTTGATAATTCCACTGGGGAGAAGGTGGAAGTCGTACTCCTTGCCGTCCACCACCACCGTGTGTCCTGCATTGTTGCCACCCTATAAATAAATGCATGGGTACACACGGTATCATGGCATGATAGTTAATACTGTCAATGTTAAAGAGAGGATCTAATCAAATACAGTATGCCGTTAACACCCATGACCCCCACAGAAAATCCAGCCACATACACACGTCTCGTCTTATTTTCTTGAGACAGTGATAAGCCAACCTCTTGCCAGTTCGCTCTCCCAGCACCTATTTTAACAGACTTGGCTGTTGTTGGTGGATCCAACTGCTCTAAGTTCCCCCCTGGTTAAGTCCTGGCCTTCTCACATATCAAGCCACCCTAAGAATGTGACCTCTCTCTCGCCCAGTGGGTGGGGCTCTCAAGCCTCCAGAACACAGGGTGCTGGTCCGAACATTGGAAAAAGTACAACATACCAACTGTCGGCAGATTTCACCTTGTTTTCCAATGCATGAGTGACCTTTGATTTCTGTTTACAGGGTTGTGATTACTATAAGAGTGGATAGAAACTCACCTGCATGAAATTGTTTTTATGAGGAAACGATAGCATCTCAAATGTAATCTCTTGTGATCAAGTGAATGAGCCAGTCAGAGCAACTGTAAACAAGGTGGAGTGAATTCTGCCTAATATATTGTATTGCACATGCTAAACATGATAAATAAACAAATTTGGCATGTTTAAAATGTTTTTAAATTTAAATTTTATGGCCAAAGTTCCCTTCTTCCAGTTCTTAACTCACTCAGTGTTGTATTCAAATCCCAATATGGTTTATTGTGATAGTCAATAAGGTTTCCATGCTATGGCTTCATTATTCTCTAAAGTCTTTCCCAAATCACAGAGGAACAAGTGTTTTTCCGCACCTATTGCTCTTAAACAGGTTGGAAGTTAGAGACAGCATGTACTTTTTTACGAAAATGTCATACAGTGATAATACATTGACACGCCCCTGCTATGGCTTATCAGGAATCCAAGAGGCATTTACCTGACATCTGCAGACGAGGTCAGCTTCAGTCGCCAGCAAATCGACGACTTTTCCTTTGCCCTCGTCTCCCCACTGCGCACCGAGCACCACCGTTGCTTTGTTCCCCGTGTCGTTGCGCGAACGCTTGTGTCCGGTTGCGGCAGCTTGACTCATGTTTTTGTGGTCTTTGGCCGACCAGGTGAGCGACATGACGGCGGTAGCGAGGGCCTGCCCGTCTCAAGAAGACTAAGCTGTCTCCAAGAGTGGCATTCCCATATGTGTAACTTCATAGCCGGTGATGTCAGACGCAGTGCGTGGCAGCGTTCGAGCGACTTGTCTCCAGGGCTGCAACGACAAAATAGCCTCCACACAGCACTCACAGGGGATGAATGGAAGTGGATTCACCTATAAAAAACCTTTATAACAGTTGTTATATGCAGCCTGCCCCGTAGGACTTCATTATTTATTATATGTTCGCCTACTTTGTGAATGGGTTTGGAGAAGTTATTTTTCGGTTTGATACTTTGATGGATATCCATAACATACTGTAGCTTCAGCCTACATAGGCCTACTGTATGCAGTCACAGAATGGTTAGCTCACAATGGGATAACCATGAAAGCTAACCACAACATGTTTTTTCTTAGAAACCATTAGAGAGTATTTATATATACATCATTTTGTAGAAAATTGTTATCAAAATTAGTATTTAAAATGACCCAATGACTAACTCAATGCCAAATGATACAATGCATAGTGTTACCACACTGGACAAATAGGAAACACCTCTTTATTGTATTTTACGGCAGTTTAATCATATAAAATCGAAATAAAACTAAAACTCTGTAAAGAAGTGTGATCTTCTTGTCATGTGCAGAACAACAATTTTGAATTTATAAAATAGACTAAAATCCCCCCCAAAACAGTGTGTCCTGTATTTCCAATGTAGGCTACTAATACAATCCTGCAAAGATTTAGTCAGAACAGGGAAGCTATTGAACATGCAATGAAATTTCACATGCTGAATCTATAACAAAAATACTATAAAATAGTAAAAAACACTAACATTCAATAAAAGAGGTGCATTCAACACAAACAGCTGAACAGTAAACTCACTTTTATTAAAATATATTTAACAATAAAATTCACAATCCATTAAATATCATCCTTATATTTTCATGTTACAGATCATCTGGATAATATACATAGAAATTAAGACATTCAAGAAGTTTTGTTTTAATAAGTTAAATGAAATATCTTGCACCAACAACACTGCACCAACTCTTTCTTTCTACAGTATAGGTGCTGAAAGTTAATAGAGCGTAATGCAGAAACACATTCACTTGATATAACAACAATTTTACAAAACATATAAAGCCACGTTTTTGAATAGATCAGAATCAAAAACACTTCCAACACAAATTCTACAACTCATTTACATAAACAGACATGTGGACATCCATGTTGGGAATATCCCAGCCATAAGACATGTTTACTCTTGTTGGTCTTGGAAAACAAATCATTGCAATAGGAAGACTTCTGCATCCTCTTGAACGAGTTAATGCTCATGTAGTCTCACAAAATAATAACATTGTTGTCCTTCCAGTTCACAACTCCTGTGCGATATTAACATTTTCTTTTTCCTCTCGATTTTCTTTTTCTGGAGTCACCTATGGAAACAAAGACTAAAATGAATAAATGGAATCAAAATATACCAGATTAAAATGTTTTAATAAAATCTTTATATTTACAAGGGAATAAAGCTATTGCTTAAAATACACCTGGCAAAAAAATCTATTCACGTGAGCCTGACTAAATCTCTTTAAAATGTTAACATGTATTTTTTTTTTAAGTGGTAAAAACATTTTTAATTGATTTACATACAACCATCATAAAAGGCCAATTCACAAAGCACAGTTTACAGGAAGCACACTAGAACACGTTAGTAGGTTGAACAATCCCAGTTGCAGATTTGAGGAATGGACAAGAAAATATGGAAGGATTGACACAAAAGTGGCAGCTTTCATGAAATAACTCAGTCCACGATAACTTCACAATGACGTCACAAACGGCAAGGCAGTTTGAAATCAGACAACTGATGCTTGAGTTCTTAACCAATAATAAAGAGGATTACTTTCTGTACAAAATTGAACTTTTTTGGTTTAGTTTGTAAGTTATGATTGTTAGAATTATCGCAAAATAACCCACATGATGCTTGCTTGATAACTGAATTGTAGAAGTGTTAAAGAGAGAGCCAGTGTTAAAAGCCGAACAACAGAGAAAAATGAAATCCAGATTCCAGTTAGACCAACAAATGACGTGTTATTTGGGACAAAGTTTCGACGGTGAGTGTGTTCATTACGATGAGTTTCCTGCTTACAGTTTGCCATCCCATCGACTTGACCTACCTCACTGCAACACACATCCTTTTTTATGTTTAGTGTGTCCTTTCTCCCTGTTACCTTGTGTTTCAGAATGGAAAACAGAGCATTCAAAAAAACTGGCGATAGATTGAAATCCATTCAATATTAATCTGCAAATCATGTGCAGCATACTGCATCCATACTCTTTAATAAAATACCTGTTGTCATGCAAAAATATTAAAAAGAGTAAAATAACCCATACATAAAATATAAAATGTTAAATGCAATAAAAACACACCAAATATGGATTTCCCTTTAATACGAATCAAGAGACTAGCGTTCCCAACATGCTCTTTATTTAATGTAATGGAGAGGTTACCTGGATTACTCTTCTTTTTGTTTTGTTTAAAGAAGCTCCGCTTTCTCTTTGGTTCAGGCTTAGGGGATAGAGGCACTGCTTCAGACACTGATTGCGGATCTTGTGACGCCAGTCCATCTGGAACATCGCACCCCTCGATGTCCTCACTGAGTGTAGTCACGGACGTCTTCACAATAATGCACTTCCGCTCCTCTCGTCCCTTCTCTTGTTCTACAGTCTCTGCTAAATGGCTTATTTTATTAATAGTTTCTCCTTTTTCATCTCCCATTGTATTTCTTTCACTCGGCACATTGTCAGTATTCTGTAAAGGGCTTCCCTTTATATGAATATTTACGTTAACATCCACTGGCTCTTCGGGAATCATCTTCTCAGATACCAGGCTAGACGTGCCAACTAACACAGCCTCTAGCAGCTCAGAATCGGAAAGGGAAGACGGGCTGAGGGCGCTAGTCTCGGATGAATCCGGTGAAAAGCCATTTGTGGGGAGACATGGTTGACGTTCCGCTTCAACCCGAGGCTGAGGTTGTATCATATCTAGTGAAGACACGGCAGGTTTCTGTGGGTGTGGCCCCTCCTGCAGCGAAGCAGGTCTTGACGGGGGTGCCTGCTTCATCATAGCTGGTTCTATTGGGAGTGCCTTGGGAGGTGCAGCTGGTCCGTCTTGAACTGCACTCTGAGGTGCTGGCGGAGTCTCTTGTGAAGGGCTGATGAAGCCGTTCACTTCGCCTGTGCTGGCCCGGGGACCCTCTGACTGAGGTTTGGAGTGTGCGGAGGTGGCGGCTATTTCTGCGGCTTTTTCTTCGACAGGCTTCACACTTGATCCTGAGGGGGAGAAGTAAGCAGAATTGATGATGAAGCTTAAAACCAGTATTATCTTTTAAATGTGGTGATGTCTTAATATGTGTAAAAGCTGCATGAAAATAAAATGCTCTTCATGCAAACGTCCGCTAATAAAGCTCGACAAAGCAACTAAGCGATGGAGCTATAGCATATCAAAGTGGCAGTAAGCGCAAATAAAAAAGCAAAGAGGAAGCGGCAAGGCTGTGTTGTGGCTCGCAGCAAAGTGGCTCGGGAGCGGAGCTAGGAACTGTGGATGGAGGCCACAGTTTCTTGTCCTTACCAGACGGGCAGGTATCCCTACGAATTTCACTAGAAGGGAGGCTTTCCGAATCGCACCTTGGCCTGGTCTTCCTTAGGCTGAAACCTTTTCTGATATCCGCCAGGAGGTGATCGATGATGCAGTCGTCTTCCTGCGGCACAAAGCCTTTCTTGACTGGTAACAGAGAGGTTAGAAGACGGTTATAACACATGCTATTCAATTTACATCTTAAGTTTGTATTTTAAAGTACACGGTGAAGCAAAGCAGGACTCTTAACTTACTGATTTTTCCATTCTCTCCCTTTTGTCTCTTGGACTCTTCCTCTGCCAGCTGCTTCTTCCTCTTCTCCGCCTTGGCTGCCAGCTCTCTTCTGGATTTGTTTTCCTGTTATCATGAAAGTGAAGAGGTTTCACATAGCGATTTGTATTTGTATAATTAGGACAGAGAAATATGAACATTTTAATTTTTTTCCCCCAGTGTGATGATACTATCATTCCAAAGAAAAGATTCCCAACATGTCCAAGAGGAAGGCTTGAGTTTAAAGTACTGTAAAGGTTTATTCACAGAGTGAGTCATATCATGAATAACATCTACAAAGTATCTTCCCTGACCTTTAGTGCTTTGATGAAAAGTCCTCGGAAAGTCTTGATGGTTCCGAAGAGTTCCTCTAGCGACAGCTGGTTGGCATCTTCACATAAGTAAACAGCCAGCTCACTCTTTATCTTCTCAGTCACGGTTAAACTTTCGTTCAAATCCTGACATGCCTCCAGACTCTCCTGCAGCAGAGGTTAGATTTACAGCTTCCAAAAGTTAGCACATTTATAGGCAAAGAAAAAACAATGATCTTACCTGAAGAACGTTTCCGTATTGCTCCTTCACCTCTTCCACAGAGTTGGAAACCTTCTTGGCCGTCTCGTTCAGTCGTTTCAGTAAGGCACTAGCTTCTGACTGAACTGAGTCCAGATTAACTCTGTGGATAAAGTATGAAATCCACTTAGAACCAAAAACCAAAAACAAGGGAACAAAAATCAGCAAAAGTGAAAGGTTTCCATACCCTGCTGCTTTTTCACAGAGCTCTATATCATCTGGCAGCGCCAACAGCTCTGGGTGGTTCACCTCTGCTTCCTTTTGCCAAAAAAAAAAAACCCAAACAAACATGAAGAGCAAAACAACTGAGATAAAGAAAAGTAAGCTGTGAGACACTTTGCGTACCTCCAGGATGTGATGAAGCAGCGTAATGCGGCTCTTGTTGGCCTTGGTCTCTGTGAGTTTGAGCAGAGAGCTGATTTTGAACCCAGCAGCGTTTCCTGTGTGACTTCCCTGGAAGTAGATGGATGAATGAAAAAATGAAAGCTCTGTCTAAAAATAAACTTAATTTAAATATGTATATAGAAAAATATTTTCTTACATAATTGAGAAAATTCCCAACGTCAAGGATTAGCTTGCAGAAACTGGGCATGAGCGTGCTATTTCTGAGAGCTAAGATATTGGGTACATGGTGTTAATTTGAAAATATGGAAGACACATCTTGGGATAGAATGCCAACTACATGCATGTTACAAGTTGAGAAGGGCCTTGGATTTACTTACACTGGCAGGCCTCCGCCACCAGCTTGGCTCTAGGTTTGAGCATATCCAACACTGATGAAGTCTCCTCACACAATAACATGCACTCAATCCTCAACTGATAACTGGCGAAAAAAGCCAGAAAGCAAAGCAAACATGAGCCAAGTTATGAAATATCCAGCATGCTCATTATCAACAGTGAAATCAGAACTGGTGTGATTATTTATTTTTTTACCATGGAACAGTGAGAAGGGAGGTGTAGAAGCGGTCGACATTTGCCAACTTGTCTTTGTCACCTTGAAAGGACTTCAAATTTTCAATCTACGTGAAAAAACAAGAAAGTGATTAAGACACGTTTACAAAAACATGTGCGAACAAGTTTCTAGGTAAAGATGGAGAATAGTTAAAGGGTACACACCTCATGCCTCTCTGGTAGGAGCTTCAGAAGCTGTTTCAGCACTTCTACGTCAAACTTAGTACGGTCCCCATTCTGAATCATGGCTACAAAGTCCTCATTTTTGCTGGACAAAGAAAATATGTATTTTATGTGAAATATTATGCATTTAAAAAATAAGCATCCAAAACGATGTGTAAGGAACTTACCATTTGAACTGCTTTAGGAATATGTTCAAATTCAAGTTTTTCTTTGGATCAATGAATGTTATCTGATGGGAAAGAAAAGAGAAGTTAGAAAGGAATATTGATTATTCAGCTTTGATTTGGCGTTTGTTGTTTTGAGCTCTGAGGAGCAGCGTGGAGTGTTGACCAAGCACACCTCTTTAGGCTCCTTCTTGACAGGAGCAGCTGCCCCCTTGTCTTTGTGCTCGGTCACCGGGAAACTGAACAGCTGCTCGATACTGCTGTAGTCCGGCTCCCGAGAAGGCGGCTCATTCTGAACCGAGGCCCACATGGAGGGGCCATCTGTGTGTGTGTGCAGGAAGAGAGGAAGCTGTAATGAGCTCATGTGGTTCCATTTTGTATCAACATCCTAGCATGGCTGAGTCTCAACTACAAAGTAACGGGCCCTCTCTCCAAACACACACATTTCTTTCCATCTAACATTTTTAAACTCATTCAGTACTGATGTCTTTAAACGTCTGGTATTTTCAGCCTGAAAACTCAAAATAAAGAAATGATCTGTCATTTCTGCAGGGAAAATTACTTTGCCAAAATAAATCAGTAATCACAATAGATGCCCATTATTTTCATTCAATCTACGAATCGGTGCAGCTAATATGTTAATATTAATGCTCTATCCCCATCAACTATTCTGTAGTATTATGCCCCATAATGCTGTTCAGTTTTAAACGCATAAAATGTCCTGAAGGAGTGATATTATATCAGATCTTGACTTAATGAGGCAAAACTTTTAGATAAAAGATACTTAGGATATCAAAGTGGCTCGACAATCTCTAAATCAGATTGAACGGGGGTTTGCTGCCCTCCTGACTTCAAAGACAAATGATAGAAACATCTCAATGTTTTCTCCACTCACCAGCAACATCACGTAGTTTCTGCCAGTTGAGCTTTTTCATCCTCAGGGTGGGGCATCGGTTTGCCTTGCTGGGAGCAGCGCACCCTAGGGCCTGACTGCTCTGAGCCACGATCATGCCTGGGGGAGGCGGAGGAGCTGGCATGCCAGGTAAGGGAGGTGGTGGTGGTGGTCCGCCACCCATGCCTGGTAAGGGTGGTGGCGGAGGAGGCATACCTGGACAACCAGGCAGTGGTGGTGGTGGTGGAATTCCAGGCAAGGGAGGTGGTGGTGGGGGTCCACCAAACCCTCCAGGTAGCGGTGGAGGAGGAGGAGGTGGGGGCGGAGGTGGGCACTGGTTAGACAGTTGGATCATACTTGGGGGTAGAGGAGGAGGAGGTGGTGGTGGTGGTGGTGGCGGTGGAGCAGAGGCACACAGTGGTTTCTGAGAGGATTTTATGCTTTGGTGGGACTTCTGTTCATCCCCAGGATCCAGGTCGGTCTGCACCGCCTTATCGGCTCTCCCCAGCCGCCCGTCCAACTCGTGCTGACCCCTGCAGCTCTTGCCCTTGGAGAACATCAGCCGCTGCATGATCTTCTCAGAGGACTCCATCTGAGCTGGAGCACAAATCCAAAACACACACACAGAGGAATCCAATTTCACTACTTCTCTAAATAAAACAAACACTTTTAGTCATCCTGTCAACATCTGCATTTATTTCATTGCTATGATCCATTTCCTGGGTAATCGCTCCCGTTCACACATGGAGCGCTGAGGAGGCCATTAGCTAGCCATTAGCCTCTCCAGAGATCCGACCTGAAAGTGAATTAATTGCTGCTTCTGTGCTGACTCACAGTCCTGGGCCAGCAGTATGGCTCTGTTAGTGATGGACTCAAGAGCATGCCAGATATCAGAGCGGCCCGGCCCCAGCACCAGCAGCGTCTGCAGGATGGACAGCAGCTGCAGGGAGGCTGGCGTGCTGCTAACCTGCATAAATAAGCACATGCATACAAACAAATTAAGACAGCATGTCCCGTTTATTCAGAGAGACGCAACATGTTTTTTCTGTACTGTAACAAAAGTAAAAAGTAGCCAGAAAGACAGTCTGCTCTCACCTTGTTAAAGAGAGTAGTGAACACCTCCAGGTGATCGCTCATGTCAATCCCCCCGTAGACCCGCAGCAACTCCTCCTCATCTTCAGCCATTGCCTCTTCAAAGGCTTCACATTGAATAATTAAGTCGTCTTCCTCCTCCTCTCTGCGCACACACACACACACACACACACACACACACACACACACACACACACACACACACACACACACACACACACACACACACACACACACACACACACACACACACACACACACACACACACACACACACACACACACACACACACACACACACACACACACACACACACACACACACACACACACACACACACACACACACACACACACACACACACACACACACACACACACACACACACACACACACACACACACAATTTCCAGCTTTTTGAAATCAATGACAAGGACTGCAAATTGCTGTCACTAATGGACACAAATGGCAACATCTTTTTTAAAACACCATTTAACACCCAATGGTTATGGACTTTAAAAAGGCTGTAAAGATCAGAATTAATTTGTTGCATGAGTCAGCATTAAAGAGTAAAACTGACTAAACTAATGGGAACAAAAAGATGGAAGGCTCACCTTAACTTTGGCAGAATATCAAGTAGCTGAAGTCCTGCAAGACAACCAAACACGCAGACCTCAGTATCACAACACTCAGTCATTAGGCTTTTTTTTTAAGGAAAGTGTTTCTCCACAGTGTCTCACACAACTCTCCACATATCCTGGTTTTTGGGGAATTGGCAGGAAGTCACAGGTGAGCAATCACACAAGGGGAGTGGCCAAACAAATGGCTGATTGGTCAAAGGTGCTATTGCATTGTATTGCCTTTAGGAGGGTTTATATAACTGCAAATAAGAAATATTGGTCAAACTACAGTATCTTGACTGAGGTGATATTTGGCAGTTACCTTATTGCTCAACACCGATAGAAAAGGCCTTTTTGAGCAGTACATGCTTGGAATACACTCCAAAGGCATTAAGAAAGAATAATCAACTACAGAAAATGCATTAATTGGTAGTGAATTTCCTTCAAAAGACATAATCAAGTACCACATTATCTCTGTGCGATTTAATCAATGTAATAATAATACCATTTTCTTAAAATATATCTTTTGACAGCCAGTATTATTGGTGTAAAATACATGATTTTCAACACTATGGTTTGCATATGAGAATGAGGCCATTAGGCCTATTCTTAGGCCGTCCCAGTGACAGAGATATTTGTAATAGAGATCCTGCTGATGGCCCGCTTTCCCATCTGCATTCACTTTCTGCAACGAGGGGAGACGCTGTTGCAGTTCACCACAGTGTGAATTACACAAGGTGCGACCTAAAGGTAATGTTAGGGGGACAGGTGAAGAGGGTGATATTTTAAACATTAGGTTCACCATGAAACTTCACGCGGTGATTACTCACACTGCAAATCGCCTTTTATAAAACAAGTACTCTGAAATGTTATGTTTAAATATGCAAATGAGTCATTTTACTTATTAAATATGTGCTTGATAGCATACCCTACCAGAAATGTAAACATTGGATAATGCCACTTTCAAGATTCTTGAATATTTGTGGAGATTTTAGTCAGAGCCAAATGTTTTTTTAACAGAGGGAATTTGCAAAATCACACTGGCCCAGTGAGATTTCTATATGTTACTGTATATGAAGTGGAGATTTATGGCTGAGAGTGAGAAAAAAACTCATAGAGAGATAGCGGCCTTAAAGACATTATACAATTATAAGGATCTGTCTAGGAGTATATCAGCTTAAATAGAGAACATACCGATGAACTGCTTTCTCATTTTATCCCTCTGCCTGAGATCATCTGTGCCGAAGATGAGGGCGTTGATGACACTGAGGAGTGTGACCATGTAAGGTACGTTATCTGTGGCCTGCAGCTCGTTCATGATCACACTGAAGCGATACTGCTGCGTCTTCACACCCTGAAGGAAAGATCAGTCATCAATTTCAGTGAGGAACAATGTGATTCCTCAGGATTATAACGCCTGTGCCTCCAGCCCACCACTAGAGGGCACTGTTAAGCTAGTTATCATTCAGAGAGCTGATGTGGTGTCATGTGAGGTAACTTAAAATAATTTAAGAAAGTTGGTAGTATAATTTTTTTCATGTTCATCTACTTGCCTTGTAGTGATCCAGAGCATCCAGAGCAAGGCGATGGCCGTCTGCAGAGAACACGCTGAGGGCAGCAAGAAGATCAAACACCTGCTTCTTCACCATGGTGTTGGAAGTGTCCAAAGCTGGGAAGCAGCATGATCACACAAATCATTACAGTTCAAGTTCTTAAATTTTCCATCAGTTTGTCTATAAACAAAAGCCCCTCTTTCCTCTCTTCCCCCCTCGAGTGTAGACCTGAGCAGGATGCTTTGTTTCACGGATAAACTCTACTTGAACTTTGCCCTCTGAGGATGTTGCGTTGTACTGTAGATAAACACGTGTTTTTCCATGTAAGTGTCTGAAGGGGGGGAAATCCAATATTCATGACTCACTGTGATATTACATTTTTAGGGATTTCTTAAAGTAACACTTAATGATTCACTGTGCATAAAGAGGAAATGACTGAAAAATTGGAAAAAGCTCAGTGAGTCATGACCCATTTAACGAATATTTCTAATGTTACATAATATTTTAAATCTAATGCAGCGTCCCACACATGGCTTTCGTTTGAAAATATTTTGACTAAATTGTAAGTATACTTCAAAAATATTTTTGAAGCATCTGGGCCACTGGGGGTATGGTAGGTGATCATTTCTTTTACAAAATGAGGCGTGTGGTTTACCTTGTGAGAGCTTCCGGATGTATCCCTCATTGTCTATGATGAAGTGGATCCCTGCAGAGGAGTTCATGACAGCCCGGACGCAGTTGACACAGGTGAGCTGCAGAAGGGCATCGGCAATGCGAGAACAGCCCCGCCCCGAGAGCCGATCCAGGGCCTCCAGGAGGAGATCCAACCCGCTGAGCTCCAGGAACTGGACCATCCATGTCTGGTCGCTGCCCTCCAGGCGTCGCCTCAGCCCTGAGTAGTTGACCACGGTGGGAACTTGCAGCAAGCGGATGCACAGCTCTGGGTCAGCGCTCTCCAGGTTGGCCTCCTGCTGGGTATCTGAGTCCTGCGAGGAGCCGAGGCGACCCCTGACAGCCGCCCACTTCATTTTCCCATCTGACTTCCCCGACATGATGGCTGTGGAGGACAGAAGGGAATGTTCACAGTTTTTTCCAATGTGTGCAGATGACAAGAGACAATTTTTTATTATTTTTTTAAAGGTTCTGGACCGCAGATGGCATGTATTTTCACCCATATCCACGGATTTTGTCCAGTTTTACAGTGTCATCGTTGCTATCGAGAATAGAGGAAGCAGGCCAAAATGAGGCCTTATCAGAAAAGGAAAGCAGAATAGGAAACGATAGCTCTGCATTTTTATTGATGAGTAAAAGACACGTCAGCACTCCAGTCACCACTGGTTCTGCCAAACATTCCTATTTAATCCTGTTAGAAAGAGCCTGGCTCAACATTGTCTGGTCAGTGCTTATTGCAATTTACTGTGTAAATAAAAGTATTTTCAAGCTCACTAGTAGGGTATAAACATGGAAAAACATGCACAAGGTAAAGAACTGTGCAGGAGAAACCTTTCAACACATCACACTAACATGTATGACATTGACATGAATGTGCACATTGATCATACAAGTGCCCTATTCTGGCATAACCTCAGAGCACATCCTCCTCTTTTGCCAAGCTTCTAAATACTTTCTACAGCCAACGCATTATTCTAGTACAAACACATTCCCACACTCTTATGAAATCAACAGAATGAGGGTTCCGGCCAAATAAGGAGGAAAAGTTTCTCAAAAAGTCTAAAAATACTTTATCTCTCTGCTAGAGTTGTGATATTAGGTGGTCAAGAATAAAAGAACAAACATGAGTGGTTCTTCTGTCCCCTGTTGTTGATTTCACACTTGGCAAACATAAGATATACAGAAGAGGCATTGAGTGATGAGTGTGAACAAACACCATGCTCTGTTCACTGAGCGAGTCTGGAAGGAATTATTAGCATTTACAAGTCCTCTATTTTAACATCTAGACAATGTAAGGCCCTACTCAGGAAGCTTTTTTGCACAGTAGAAACAGTAGAAATTGGATTTGCATTTCTAAGAGGTAATTTAGCAAAGTAATGACTCGTGAAAAATTAGACAAATTGGGTTCACTCTGCAGAGTCAAGGTACAATGAGGCTTTTTTTCTCTGCACACATATTTTGGCAAGGCATTTGCCAGCTCTCTGACTGCCGCATTTTCAGTCCTGCTGCCAGTGTGAGTGTTACCGTGGCAGCAAGCAGGCGGACAATGGTGTTTTACAACAGGCCTTCACAATAGCCTTCAAAGAGCCAGTGTTTATTGGCCACAAAATGGATGGACATCTCCCTGCCCCCTTTCAAGCTAATAAGGGGTTATGCCCAAGTTAAAAACTTTCTGATTTGTTAATTTGTTATTTGGCAGTCATCCTCAGTGTTATAAGCAAGCAAAAGTGACAAGTTGATACTTGCAATCTGCAGAAATCTTGGGAAAAGTCAAGAACACTTACTGAGACTGAGAGTTTTCGTGAAATCGACTCGCACCTTGCAGATTCAGAAGTGCGACTAAGCACTTCTATTGAAACGGTGTGTGTATGAAATGTACTCCCCAGTATGGCACAGGAACTTTTCATGAGGAAGGAAAGGACTTTCCTAGGACAGGAAACTTGGCTTGAGATAAACATGCAGGGTGTGACAGCTCATGTTCCCCATTTCATTCCTTTGGATGATGATTTGTTTCTAACTAGAGGGAAATTTTTATAGATCTGGGCTACATGTCAAGCTACGCCAAAGCTCAACTGTAATGAAAAAAAAACCACATTCTTTTGAGCACTCCCAACATATCAACAACTTTCATTTGCCGACCTTGTCTGCCAGCTCTCCCACATGAAGCACTAATAGCAGGCTGATTCACCGCATTCAGGAGAAACCTACTCATCTGTCTTTCGGTTAAATCGCCCACACACAGCAGCACACTGCCACTGTACAGCATCCACACTTCTGAAAAACACATCCACTGATTTATTTCCTCTCAGACATGTGCAACATTTGCATACATGGTTAATTTTTCCTACGAATGCTCTGAGCAACTCAGCAAAAATAAATGTGTGAATATACTAATAGATATAGAGTGGATTTCTAAAATATCATGGACCAGTTAGTTAACAATTATCTAATTCTGTTCCCTTCCACTGAAATACACATAAATTGGAGATAATTGATGGGTATACATATTGAAAAATTCAGATTGTACCTTTGAGCCCTGAAATAATAATGTTAGATTTCATGCAACAATATGTGTTAAAACATGTCCAAAATGTGGCTAAGAAATTGCATAATTATACATAATTATTCCCCCCATCATTCATTCCATAAAGTATTTAACAGTATTGACAGAAGGATTATAACAACATTGAACATCTGGTAGTCATTCAACAAATATCCTGGTCCTCCTCTTCTTCTCTTTGCTATTTAAGGGAGTGACTGAAATGCCTGCAAAGTCTACACGCACATTCTGGAGTTAAATGTATCCTTTAGTTTTAGTTTCCATTATTCCCAGACTTTCTGTAGAATCCTTCAGCAATAGTAAGATTGATTTAACACCTGGAAGTTAAAAGAACGTTGACATTGACAGCTAATATGGCCAAAACCACAGCTTTAAAACTGGAATTCTTAGTTCATGTGGATTTTGGCAACACATTCAGGTTTGTCCCTCACCGCCGTCTTCCTCTTTATTCTGTCCGAGGCAAGGAGGTTCAGAGGGAACAGTCGATCACCACCTCCAGGATGGATCGACAAGATTGAGACACACCAGAAAACAATTGCCAGTTTGTCGATCATTCGCTTATTATGATAAACAAGCGGACCTAAAATAGCGACATTACCGATGCAACATCATTACTTTGCACTGCGAATTTCCCCCATGGGGAATAACGGGACCAGTCATCTTACAGTGGCGAGTAAAATCCCCCAGAAAAACCGAATGATAGCGGTTATTACTTTAACTTATTATTCCGTAATTGCATCGTTATAGATTACCTATAAACTGACACCTTACCTGGTTTGATTCCTTAAATATGAAGACACTTGAAGAATTGCGTCCTCTGGTGTACCTCAGATGGGGAAGCGCTTTGCAGTCATCAAGACAACCTTTTATTTTCTGCCAAAAAATGAAAAATGGACCCATGAAAAATGAGGCACTGTGTGGCAGATCCTACCCCGTGTTGTTTTGCAGATGGCACCGTTTTTTCAAATCCTTACAGCCCTTGCGCTTCATTCACTTGTGAGAAACTGACGATAGTGTCACAAAACACTAACATTACTGAGGATGACATCCGATCAGAACTTTCAGAATAAAACAACTGTCGACGCTGAGGTACGGGTATTGTGAATGCAAACTGTAAATAACCTACACAACTGAACACACCAATCTACAAAATTTGTGGTTGCAATAAAACGCCCCAAAACTGTATTTTAGTAAGAGTTTGACAAACGTTATACTTTAATTTCAATAAAACTCGATTTAACAAGCTATAGCTACCAAAGCACAAACTAGCAAGCCAAATTATGTACACCTATTTATATCTAAATATAACTAAAAAGATATAAAATAATAAGACCTAAGCGAACTTGTGAACAGCTTTTATAGTACTAAGTACATTGTAATCAATACACTAAACATACAACTCAACCAAAGTCAACCAAAGAAATTAAAGTTAACAACATAGGATCAGAATTAGCCCAACAGAAAGAAGTGAGAGAATTAGCAACATGTTAGCATCCAACTACTCACGCTTGTTTGGCTAACTAAGTTGTAGTAAAAAAAAAAAAAAAAAGTAGTTTAACATCTCACTTTATCTAAAAGTAATTCAAATGGATAGCCTACACAAATGCTCCAACCACAGAATGTGAGTAGTTATCTAAATAAGCCTGTCCACTTGGAAACTTCTTTCTAACCAATCCGTAACAATTTCGGTTGAAACTGCTATGTAACGTTAACTGAGGGGTTTCTACTGGCAACATTATCTAACTGAAAATAACGGCCGGAGCATTAAACTAATATCCAATGAGGTTTTTAAATCAACGGTTTTGTTTTGAAGGCAAACTTGTATAATTTCCGGTATTATTGTGCCTGCCTTTATCTAACTTGAAGCTGTTTGTTATGCAAAGTGCAGCCAGTGGTTGTGGGCCCTCCACCCCCACACCCCATCCCATCAGCTGGATCTGACCTCCCTGATGGAGGGAAGTTAATTAGGGTTTCCAGACTCTCCTAGTAACAGTCTATGGCACACAGAGTTCAACCTATTAAAAAGTAGGCTAGTTGAATGTTTAAATTAGAATCCAGGATCCAGACACAATCTGGAGACACCTATAGGCCGCATATTTCCAATCTGATTTGTTTCCATGTTTTCAGGGGTTAAACAATGTGTCATTTTTCAATAAGCACATTTTGCGACATAATTTATGAATGAGGGGAAATAAAAAGAGGTAGGTCAACTAGTTGAATAGGCTTACATCATAGACATACCAACACCATAGCACAGAGATAGAAAAACAACCTACAATGTCTGAATTACAGTAGTAATTTAGTTTGGATCTGGAAGTATGTTGAGAATTTCCGTTACTGTAGCAGGCGTACCGATTTGCCATTTCCCCGGTGACTTGAGGCTACTTAGCTTGGCAGAGTCTCACTGCTCCAGAGAAAAGGTAGCTACAGTGGGGAGAACAAGTATTTGATACACTGCCGATTTTGTAGGTTTTCCAACTTACAAAGCATGTAGAGGTCTGTCATTTTTATCATACGTACTCTTCAACTGTGAGAGACGGAATCTAAAACAAAAATCCAGAAAATCCCATTGTATGATTTTTAAATAATTAATTAGCATTATATTGCATGAGATAAGTATTTGATCACCTACCAACCAGTGAGAATTCCGGCTCTCACAGACCTGTTAGTTTTTCTTTAAGAAGCCCTCCTGTTCTCCACTCATTACCTGTATTAACTGCACCTGTTTGAACTCGTTACCTGTATAAAAGAGACCTGTCCACACACTCAATCAAACAGACTCCAACCTCTCCACAATGGTCAAGACCAGAGAGCTGTGTAAGGACATCAGGGATACAATTGTAGACCTGCACAAGGTTGGGATGGGCTACAGGACAATAGGCAAGCAGCTTGGTGAGAACACAACAACTGTTGGCGCAATTATTAGAAAATCGAAGAAGTTCAAGATGACAGTCAATCTCCCTCGGTCTGGGGCTCCATGCAAGATCTCAACTCGTGGGGCATCAATGATCATGAGGAAGGTGAGGGATCAGCCCAGAACTACACGGCAGGACCTGGTCAATGACCTGAACAGAGCTGGGACCACAGTCTCAAAGAAAACCATGAGTAACACACTACGCCGTCATAGATTAAAATCCTGCAGCGCACGCAAAGTCCCCCTGTTCAAGCCACCGCATGTCCTGGCCCAGCTGAAGTTTGCCAGTGACCATCTGGATGATCAAGAGGAGGAATGGGAGAAGGTCATGTGGTCTGATGAGACAAAAATAGAGCTTTTTGGTCTAAACTCCACTCGCCGTGTTTGCAGTAAGAAGAACGATGAGTACAACCCCAAGAACAGCATCCCAACTGTGAAGCATGGAGGTGGAAACATCATTTTTTGGGGATGCTTTTCTGCAAAGGAGACAGGACGACTGCACCGCATTGAGGGGAGGCTGGATGAGGCCATGTATCGCGAGATCTTGGACAACAACCTCCTTCCCTCAGTCAGAGCAGTGAAGATGGCTCGTGGCTGGGTCTTCCAGCATGACAACGACCCAAAACAAACAGCCAGGGCAACTAAGAAGTGGCTCTGTAAGAAGCATCTCAAGGTCCTGGAGTGGCCTAGCCAGTCTCCAGTCCTGAACCCAATAGAAAATCTTTGGAGGGAGCTGAAAGTCCGTATTGCCCAGCGACAGCCCCGAAATTTGAAGGATCTGGAGAAGATCTGGATGGAGGAGTGGGCCAAAAACCCTGCTGCAGTGTGTGCAAACCTGGTCAAGAACTACAGGAAACGTCTGATCTCTGTAATTGCAAACAAAGGTTTCTCTACCAAATATTAAGTTCTGTTTTTCTGATGTATCAAATACTTATGTTATGCAATAAAATGCAAATTAATTATTTAAAAATCATACAATGGGATTTTCTGGATTTTTGTTTTAGATTCCGTCTCTCACAGTTGAAGAGTACGTATGATAAAAATGACAGACCTCTACATGCTTTGTAAGTGGGAAAACCTGCAAAATCGGCAGTGTATCAAATACTTGTTCTCCCCACTGTATATATAATTTAATTGTATTGTTGCACCACTTTAGATCCCTATTGCCAAAGTGTCATCAACACAGGAAGTTTTGTTTATCCAGAGTAACATTGGGCTTCTATCAGGGGTACTTTGAAATAATCTGTATCCTTACAATACCAAAGAATATGAAGGATAATGTGCATTTTCAGCCGGTAAGAGGAATAATGGCCACACATGAGCCTGCTTTGTTTCATCAGGATAACAAAGCTATCAAATATCATGCCCTCATCAAAGTCAACAACTATCTTGCTTGGCTAGTTAAACAGGATCATGAAACCCAGTTGGTATAAAACTACTTAAAAGTCAAAGACAATAATATTTCAATGTATATTCCTGTACACACATTCATAATAAGGGATTTCCAGCTTTAAATTAAAGCACAAATGGACTCTTAAACTGCTAGTCATGCTGCAAAACCTTTTACCACATGGATCTCTATGAGGGTGTGTCAGTGATTATAGGACTTAGTTTTTTATTTGAACAAGGTAAGGTAACACAGCATAAACATGAACAAGAGGCAATTTGTTAGATACCCTAAAGTGATAGTTTGCAACCATGTAACTACATAACCTTTAATCACATTATAGACAAGGAAGGTTATTCTAAGACTTGTCAGGACATGTTCCTGACTCACTGTTAATCCCACTGCCTACGGGAAATGCTGGCTCAGTTATCACTAAATGACAGAAAAGTCCCATATCCTGAAAACAAAACACATGTGAATCTCCTTTGGAATTGTCATTAGGGTTATTTAATTTTAAAAAACGTTTTTACAATTTGTCCATAGGACATCGATGCAAGATAACAAAATATTGATAACATGCTTTTTTGGGGGGCTCCAACACTGCTTTAATCCATACCACTGTTTTTCCTCAAAACAGTTTTTGTTTGTACACCACTGCTGTGAAGTCAGTGTTTTGGAAGGATGCTCCGATTAGAGCTGCTGTTTTTAAAACTTTTCTTTTGTTCCATATTGTATGTTTTATTCAACTAAGAATTGCTCATTGTATCCCCTGGTACCCACCCCCTCAGGAACCCCTCGAGAGTTCATGGATCACAGTTTATACACCAGACTATAGCCTACAAATTAAAAGTATCCCATAAAAGCCATGTTAATAACATTTGAAACATGGCTACAACTAAAACCGATTAAATTGTCCTGGGGGAAGACGTCCACACAGTAGGCCTAGAGTTTTTTGTTTATACTTTACAATTGATACAAGGTGTTGTCGGGTTGAATTAAGTAGGCTAATAGCAGACTACACCATGATTCAAATGTAAACAAAGTGGAGCAGTCCAAAAACAAACAACAACAAAGGGTTACACTTTTGTAATATTTACTGTAGAGCCTGACTCTCCTGGCTGATGTTATAAAGTGATTATCTCCAATGTATCAGAATTTGTATTATGTTAGCAGACTTACAACAAATAATTGTAGTACATAATACTAATTTAGGCTAGAGGACAGAGCTCGAGATAACTTTAAAGAAGTGTTGCTGTTACATCATTTGTCCAACAGAGAGCACTCTCAATGTATTACAGCAATCTGATGCACCAGGGTGCAGTGCACTTTAGCAGTTTTTTCAATTCATATGTTTTTATTGCACTCATTTAACGTACATTTACCTATGTACATGTGTTTATTTAAAAACATATAATTTAGTTTCCTTTTTACTCCAACCTCAAAATGAAATGGAGTCATTAGGCTGTAAAGAGTTTGTTGACATAAAACATAAAGATAATGGTTAAGAAACACAAGGCAGCTCTACAAATTCATCAATTTTATTATGGACATAAATAAGGCAAACATGTTGCTTTATGGTCAACAAATGTGGATCTTGAGAGAGCTGAAACCAATAGAAGGTTACCACATCTGGAATAATTGGAAATTAATGCTGTGTGTGGTAAGTCCTATTTGATCACACAAATGTGAACCCGAGTCAAAAAGGTTAGGACTTATACAACCTATTTTTTTAATGTAAATGATATGGTTAAGGTGTGCAAAAACACCAACAGGAAAAGCGGAACAGAGCATAGCAGAGCAAAAACTACAATTCCCAGGTTGCATAGCACATCCCAGTTGAAAGGTTAAAGACGTCAAAAGCACGCTGCCGGGAACGAGGACAACAACAAACCCCTGAATTAGCCAACGTTAGCTTTGCGTTAAAATACCTTGTTTTTCTCTTTGATACAGTTTTTATTTTGGGGGGGAAAATGTCGAAAAAGGCAAAGGATATCTACAGATGGACCTTTATGGTTTACTCGGAATTGAAATCACTGCTACACCAAAAGAGGTATGTAAGCTAGCTGTTAAGCTAATAAGCTATATAAAAAATACATTACTTTAGATGCATACCAGTCCGGAGGATTTCCTTTTGGGAGAGCGTGTATCCGAGTGTTGGCTAACATTAAATGCCAAAAGCGTTTGTATGTGCACAATAACAGACTATAAGTGTGTTGCATTTTACTATAGGGCTATATTAGCTTTTCCAGTTACCACTGAGCTTGTATAACTTTGTGTGTGTGTGTGGTTATATGGTCCATGGAAGTGTACTATCGTAACATAAGCTAGTATTTGTTTTCTGTTAAGTGAAACGCCACTTAACTGAAGCGAGGACTGAAATTGTAGGTATAGGCTAATGAGAGTAGCAAACGATACCGGCTAATGTTTGAATCGCAAAAGTGTCACACATCGAAAAGGCCACTTGGTGGCGACGTTGTAGCAGTTTATTCTTTGGTATCACAATGTAATTCAAGAACCGCATTAGGTGCATTTATGTTCTAAGGCTGCTACAACTATTGAAAAATGTTTTCATCTACAAGTTATTCTCACTATTTAACAATTTGTTTTTTAAAATGTCAAAAATAAGTAAATAAAAGTAAATTAACCACAACATTGCATAGATTAGGGAGACGTCATCAAATTGCAATCTCAATAACAAATCGTTTAATAGACTATTTGTGTATGACATTTTATTTGTTGTTTCTTGGTCTATCTGCCTAATTTATATTCTTAATTTAAAGCTCAATCGATGAATTACATCAGATGAGGTCCTCAATTTCCCTCGGGATAAATAAAGCTTCTTGAATCTTGAATCTTAAAATGACGTTATACTATGGGATGCCTATTTAAGAAAGGTTAGGTAATCTATTGATCCCCTGCACATTACAAACACAATGTTGCCTGAATTACATGTTTTGCATGCATGGATTTTGATTTAAACTTTTAATTTCATTCCCCATCCCAGAGCGGTTCACAATAATGTCCTAAAACCTGCCTTTACCCTCCGACAATCTCTTCTCAGAATTTCCAGCATGTAAAATCCACAAGCCCAAAGGGAAATTAGAATAGTGGCAAAATTGAGGCAGGAAGTGACATTTGTAACTGATTTTAAAGTCCACAGGATTTTTATAGAGGAAGTTAGTGTTTGTGGCTTGGGTAAGATTGAGATTCCAAAATGCATAAAGATGGTTCTTTGAGGTCTGTTGATGTTTGAAAGCGAATTGAGTCTGGGCCGAGGCGGGGATGGTGGTCAAAAATCAATCAAGTGTGTGAAGGCAGATGTCATCAGATGGGCTACTTATCTCAGTCGCTCACCGCCGCCTTCAACGCTATTATCAGGCATGTTGTTTATCACAGAGATGGGAAGATGCTCATCCCAGAGCCTGTGTGTGTGGGCTTAGCCACAACTTGTAAAACATGGCCTTGACGTGGGGGGGGGGTTTGCGTTCTGCTTCTCCTCCTGGTTCTATTTAGCATCTCTATTTTGTTCTGCTGTTGACCTTTTTCTGAGCTTGGCTGGCTGATAAATGTTGGGGAAACTGGCCTGTCAAAAGTCTAAGATTTTGTGACTATGAATGACTGGGGTTTGCTTAATCCTTGTAGGAAGACTGTTGCTTAAGGCTAGCCACCATTTAAAGAGTTATGATCTTGCATATCAGCGGGGCTTTGGTGATAATTGTGATTTACCTACCACATATTGCTTGCTGAAACAATATCAACAGCCAAAACCACACTAAAGGTCCCGTGGTTTATTCAGCTACTCCAATTGTAGTGTACCTGTTGTGTTGCAGTATGCTGTGGATGATTTACTTCCAGATAAAGCACCACATACAAGTGATTAAATTACACTGTAATTGTGCATCGTAAACTAATTTCTCACTATAATGATATTCCTCTGTTCTGCTTTGTCAGACTCAGGGCAGATAGATTAAGATTATTATTGCAGCCTATGGTAGCCTACATCACAATTTACGCAATTGGTTCTCATCTGGTTTTCAGGCAGCTTTGCATGTTTTATGTTCAATGCATCTGTAAGTGATATTTAAAGTAAAGATATTAAATTGGACAAACCCTTTTTACATTAGGAAAGAAAACCTGAACAACTGATAATCAATAACAATTAGTTTGAAATCATTAATCAGTATCATTTTGTAAATTCACCATGTCCTCTACTATTCCATCTGACATAGAAACACTATCATACTGAATACATGCTCAGTTCAAAGAGGTCGAAGAGTCAACTTTATTGTCAATCTTTCAGTGTGTACAGACAGAGAGATTTTATGGTGTATAAGGTTTGGATAGGTTTAAGCGCACAGTGTCTTTATTTCTCTTCATCAAATCTACATGTTCTTCTTACTTTAGTTTGTCTTTCCTCTGCGTGGCCGTGCCCTCTGTTCCCCTCTCATTGCACCTCTTCTTTACCTTTTCCTGTCGTGCCTGTTATTATTTTCCTCCAGCTGATAATGTCCCATAAATAGCAGAGTGTTGTAATTAAGGAGGATGGGCCCATGGCAGATCAGGCAGCTAATCAGCCTCACGGGCTAGGGGCCCCACCATGTTCTGTGACGAGGCCCGCTCTAGGACCAGTTTGTCAACCGTAATTGGCACCAAAGACCGGTGTAATGAGGACAAGATGTGGGCATGCAGTAAAGGCGGTGGCAGGGAGGCACAGAGTCGGCACTAACCATGAGGGCTACTGTTTTCCTGCTGCTTCATGATGGGAGGCTCTCCGTGATTTCTTGGTTCCTCTTTTTGCAAACGGAATCGTGGGAAATAGTTGAGATTTTTTGCAATTCATTTTCTCTTGTGCTTCAGACAAGGAAACTGAGCAACCTAGAATAGTTTAAAAAAAGCAAAAGAAGAGGAAGAGGAAAAAGTTTTTCGAAGCACATGGGACAGCAGTTGGTTCCAAGCCAGGAGTTCTTCTGGGTTTCTCTTCACACAGTCTTACTCATAATTGATTGAGGAGCCAACATCTAAAAGGTCATGGTGAAATGCACATGGATAATTGCGACAGTAATTGACTGCATTAGTCCTGTAGGAGGATGCCACTCGATCTGAGAGCTCTTATCCACACATGTGCTAGTTTCTTCAAAAGTTGGCTCGCTTTGGCTTCTAGCTTGTACGACCAAACGGCTTCAGGGTCTTCCAGCATCAATTAAGGCTTGCGTGTGACGGCATTGATGGGAGTAATCATGTATTATTTAACAAAACAGCACTGGAGGCTCAGTGGAGACAAGATAACTTGGAGGATGCTAGAGAAAGTGAAAAAGAAAAGAAAGGAGGAGGAGATGGGGAGGAAAGGAGGATAATTAGCTGAAGTTTAGAGAAGTATGTGTGGTAACTTTGCTTTACTAAGGTGTTGACACGATACATCGCCGCTCTTCAACAGATCGATGACAGTATTTACTTGTCAAACTACTCAGCTAGCCAGAGTTTTGTCCTGACAATGTCAAACATCTGCTCTGTTTACAGCAGGGGTGTCTTTTTCTTGTCAGCTGGCAGCAGGTGATAAAGAACATGAGAAGTAGAGACAAGAGTGAAATGAGGACACGGTATGATGAGCTCTTAGAAGAACAGAGCAGTGATATTTCTGCAAATAAGTCACACCAACTTAACTTCACAGCTGCAAACTGTGTTGCTCTGTTTTAGAAATATTGATGTATCCTTCTACTATTTTACACAAACATTGGTTTAACCCTTTCGAAACTTGCTTACCTGTGTAACGCATCAAAGTTAGCATTAAGTTGCAGGTTTCATCCGACTTCTGGTCGTGAGGTAATGAAATACTGTATCAATATGCACTTTAACTTCACTCTGATGGACACAACTCAACTCAAGCATGTTTTAGGGAATCATAAGCAAATTAATGAGATGAAATAGGTTTGGAAATCAGATGGAAATAACTGCTTGTGTCAGTGGCAAAAAAACACACATTTTAGTCAAAGAACTGACACTTTTTTAATGCAGACGTTCTTTCTCAAAGAACTGATTGGCCGTAAAAGGAATGGAGTTCTCCTACTGTTCTCACCACCTATTCATCGCTCGGGGTGCAATGGCTTTCATACTGGCTTTTCTTGCCTTTCTACTTAATCTTCATCCCAGATAGAACAGCATCATTCACCTGTATAGGGATTAATGATGCTACGTTTGAATTTAGGCTTAAGTTAAGTTCTAATTTTTCTGTCTTGTGCCTTACCAAAGGTATTTTGAGAGATGTGGTCAAGGCTAATGCTATGAGGGTGACCACAGAGAAAAATAAAGGGTGAATCTGAAAAGATGGAGAAGTAAGCCTTGGCCAACAACAGTATGCATATCTTGGGCTCCGGTCACCATGCTTATGGACATCAGTTTCAATCTATAGAATAGTTTGTGTGCCAAGCAGCAAGACTAAATAACCTTTAATGATGTTTAGTCTCCAAAGCTCTCTCAACGAACCAAGTTCTCATTTCCTGTTGTAAACAATGAAAAAAAACTAATGTTGACAAAGAAAAAGATGAAAGGACTTGTGACATTAGGAGCTGTCTGAACCCCGGTAAACTCCAAAAGGTTCCCCAGAGGCTTCATGTGATCATGTGCAGTCTTACCTCTCCTTCTTTGGAAAATTGGCATGCAGCCTAATATTCCTTAATTGACTGTCATGGAGACTAATTGGATTCGCTGTTAAAGAATGCTCGGACACTGATGGATTCCACCAACGGTTCTGTTCCCTCACAGTTTTGTTTCCCCCCCAGTTAAGTTGAGTCTGTATGTTTTGGCGTGCACTCTTAAGATAAAATAGTGCAAAACAACACACAGGGAAACATTACATATACCAGAGGACAAGGCGTCCAATGCAAACGTTTCCCAGACAGGAAGAAAGGAGCTCCCAAATTCTGTGGCCCGTAGCATGCTGGCGGGAGATTGATTTGCTCTGAGGAGGGTGTGCGAAAACGTGCAGATCGTTGGCATGGCCGATTAAAACTGGTGACAAATGAATGTCAGAATGTGTGCTTGTGTCTGAGCTTGGATATGGGGGGGGGGCTATATGTGCCAAGTTCTTAGCATGCAATGCATGCATGCGAGCGTGTGTTTTTGAGGTTTTGAAAACTTCAGCGCCGCGCTCCACAGCCCCCTCTGGTCTCCACGGAAAGTTCCCCTGCTCCCCTTCTGTCTCTGGAGGAGCAGTGATCTAATGAAAACCACCTTGTCATTAACGTGTCCCTAGAAGGACCAATGAATGGTTAAAATTCCAAGCAGTGACCCAGGGTTAAAAAAATCAGCTATAACTAAAACCTCATATGACATTACAATACTCCGAAGTATTGTTTAGTTTTTCCACTTTAGTTCTCCGAACCACCTAAAAGTTTTGGCCACCTGCCTAAGATATTAATGGCAGCCTTCTCAGATTTGTTATAGACAATGGCACTCTGTTTGTGTATGTTATTGTAACATTTTTTAAAAGTCTGAATAAAGATGGACTAATACTAGGCTGCAACTTAAGGCCACATTTATCTTGCGCGCTGGCAATGTGCCTGGGAACAGTTTGGAATTCTTGTCCAAGTAATTCACGATGTGTGCCGAGGCGGTTAGACTCCATTAACAACATGTCAGAAGGACACGAAGCAGAGGATCAGCTCAGGTGTTGATTTGATTCGAACAATACTATGACAGATTTTTCTTTTTTAACGCAGACCACATTTCAGTCCCTAGTGCTTTCATGTCAGACTGTTACCACTTGTGCCATTATTTCAATGGGACCATCATTTTTTAAAATTCAGACTTTGGTTTTCTGGGGCAAGGCTGACAGGATAAAGATAATTGGTTCTGAGAGTAAGAATTTAACTTTCACATGGCCAAAATCGGTGCTTAAGTGGATGATTCTTTCTCTTCGTGTCTTAATCAACATTTTCCACTGTTAATAACCCTTGGGGTTCTTCTGTTTTTCCCTTAGATCAAGAAAGCTTATCGACAGAAAGCCTTGACATGCCATCCAGACAAGAACCCAGACAACCCAAAAGCAGGTGAGTGCGGTTCAGTCATTGTGTTTATCTGTTTGTTTGTCTTTCTCCCAATTCTGAGCCTCACATTTCTGTCAGTCACCCTGTTCAACTGGAACAAGACCTATTAGATGATTATACAATTTCTGCATTGTTTTCTAAAGAATTAGGGTTAATCGCCTGACAGACTGGCCACCATGCTTCAGAACCAAAAACGAATGGTCCCTGAAGGAGTAATGCTCTCATCAAGTTGTACGCTACCAGACAGCCGCAGCTCTCTGTGGGACGTCTATCCAGCGCCTGTCTCTCCCGCCGGCTTTCTAGCCAGACGGAACCAGCCAAACACCGGCAGCCCAACCATCACCAGCAGCGTTTCCACACTCCATCCCTCTTTGGCTTGAGTCCTTCCGCACGCCTGTCGCCAACCAGCATTTCAACAATTAGATCAGGAAATCTCAGCGTAGCTTTTAGTCGGGTGGAAGGGGGGAAAAGGAAACCTTGGACAAAAGACTGATCACGAGGCATGTTTTCAAGTGAGGTTTATGCGGTTGCTGGATGGTTCAGACAATTCCTGATTATGTCAGGGGGAGAAAAAAAACTGGGAAATTGGTATGGTTTGGGGGCTTGAGAGGGATAATATAAAAGCAGGGGGTCGGTTTCCCAGAAATGGAAAAGAAGTGGTTTGGAGGGCCTCAGCGCTTGAACCCACTCATGGACAGACTGGGTCTGTATCGCACGAAGAAGAGGCAAGGCTCTGGATTTGCTGCTCCTCAGGGGGAAGCTTGTATGCATGTAAAAGGTGACTTGGGGGTCATGATTCCTCACTGACTGAAGACAACCCCACACTATTCTTCACTTTCCTCAACCCCCCATGTTGTGACACTCTAGCTGCCTAGTGGGCATGGCAGGTCTCCCCCAGTTGGATTTCATTCCAGGCCATTATATGCGTGTAGGTAACCTGAGCGCCTCTGCTGGCAGCCTGATCTCCAGAGCCTCCTGTTAGTGAGCACTGCCGGTCCCTAGAGGGAGTAACAGTATCGACCCAATAGGCCCCCCCATCAGAGAATGATTAAGCCCGGCTAGTATAGCGCAGCAGTGTGGCGGTTGTATGATGGAGAGTGGGATTGTGGTCAGTCTGTGTATATTTCTGTGTGTGTGCGTGTTAGATGACAACTAGGGGGAGGTGGAGTGTTGCGTGGTAGTGGTGATTGCGGCAGTGGCCCCTCGAGGTGCTCTAATGGAAGATAGATGGAGAGGCCTAGGATTTGTGTGGGAATGCACGTCCGTGTCATCGGAGGAAACTGGTTTCGTGAGACATACCGCACCTTTTTAAAGCATAAAAATGGCTCCTATTTTTTTCAGGTCCCAGCTTCAGCTTTAAGATTTAATGCTGTGCACATTAAGCCTCTTTTCTTTACGTCAAATCTTTATTTTCTATCTCTTTTGTTTAAGGTTATCCAAGTAACAAGTGTATAATAAAATAAACATTTAATTTTTGCTTATTCCATGTGTGAATCATTGGTTCCTCTGAAAATAAACCAAAATGATTTTTCCCTCTACGTTCATCCAGTAGCAGAATATTTAATGTTTTTACTTTTATCATTTTCTTTCAGTGGAGCTCTTCCACCAGTTGTCCCAGGCCCTCGAGGTGCTAACTGATGCTCCTGCTAAGGTAATACCCCGGTTGCCTCTCACCTCGCCATCAGTGCTGATTCACACTCACACAGACACTTGATTTCCTCCTGGCGTCTAACTCTGTTTTCAGGCTGCCTATGACAAGATCTGCGCTGCCAAGAAACAAGCAGAAGAGAGAAACAGGAAGCTAGATGATAAGAGGAAGAAAATAAAACTTGGTAAGTCCCTTTCCACATCCTGCATCATCTCAAGGCTCATGATTTACAGAGGTTCATATTTCTGAAGGATGAAACTCAACAAAATGCTGGAAAACAATATTTACTTTAGCACAGTTTTTTCTTCTGCTTTTCGGGAAAAAACGATTCTTGAGTATATTTGTATTTTGCTTTGACAGATTTGGAGTCCAGAGAGCAACAAGCAGAAGCTGAGGCTCAGGATGAGGCATTTAACACTCGAACACTTGAAGAAGAGGTAGGAGAATGAAGAGAAACCATACGAGAGATGAACAAAATATCAATATGCTTCAGTCCTTATCGTTGTAATAGGAAAAAGGTATTCCAGGGCATCCAGGGAACTCTGCAGCACTCCTCCCCAGGTGCTTTGATTCTGTTTTTCGTCAAATACTCCCTTCTGATTGAGTTGATAGCCTCCAAAGGCTTGGGTCAGGAACAAAGGCTTTTTCTGAGAGAGGCTTTTTTTTTGCTGCCATATCATAATTATCAGTAAACCCATTAACTGATATTGCATTACCTGATACGCTTTGTTCGGGAAGCCAATAGTAAATAAAAATGGTGTGCGTGTCTCCCTAGGTGAGTCATGGCATGTGTTATTGCATGTAAATATGTGGCCGCGTGCCATGTTGGGGGAGGAGGTAACCAGGAGGTGGCACTGTTCCATTTTCTGTATTAGAGGTTATAGCCTTCCCTTAAGAAATACGCTCTGCACACTGTCCTGGAGAACTCAGATTAGTAGAATGAGATATACAGACATATGGTAACTCTATGGTGAAACATTATAAATCAGTGATTAACGAAGAGCTGATTGGCTGTTACTCCAAAGCTGTATTTCTGTTTGTTCTTATTATGGTATGGTTTGTGTCTGTTTCTACCAGATAGCCCGTTTGAGAGAGGAGGGATCCAGGCAGCTTGAGGAGGAACAGAGGCTCATCAGAGAGCAGATCCAGAGAGAAAGAGAAACACAGCAGACGGGAAGCTACACAAGTATGTCTTCCTCCAAGATTTAACCTAATCCAGTCAATGCAAAACAGTTCAGTGCAGTCCTGTTCTTTTCCTGGATGAATCCAGTTTGATCCAGTGAAGACTATCCTGAATGAACCATAATACTCTCACTCCAAAATTAACAGTCACCAGCTTCCCTGTGGTTCTCCAAATATGATTTACACAAAAATCTATTTATATTTGAACGCACACACAATGTTTGTCCGTCCAACTTTTTGCCTCTTGGTTTTTGCTTTAAGCTTCACTGTCTCCATTCTGGAGACATGAAAAAAAGTAAGAGGCTTGTAAAATAAGACTATAGAAGTGTGGGTATTTAAGGGAATTACTGATTCTTGGCCCTAGACTTGGAGCTCTTTTTGTGGCTGGACAATTACTCATGCATAGTCAGCACGTCTTTGAGTCTCCTCTATTTGCATGCAGTCAGGCCTCCCCAGCCCTCACTGCACTCTGGTCCACTGGATGGATTATTAGACTGCTCTAAGAGACATGCACTTACCATGGGACAGCCAAACTGATGTTTATCTGCACGAGTCCCTCGACTTCTTCCTCCAAACAGTTGTTTCCTTGTCGTTCACTTAACCGTCTGATCCCCGACCCTCATGTTTTTTTTTTCAGTCTCAGGAGTGGTGAGATGTTCCAAAACCAATGTGACCCCCAAATTGAAGGTATGTTTTTCAACAATAGGCTGGGGAAGAGAGGTCAGGAGGAGGTTTGCACTTCTTGGGCTGAACATAGTAAAGCGGAAAAGAGGAACAGCTCCATCTGAGTGAAAGCGCCGGCCGAACCTCAGCGGGGATTTTGATAAAAACATAGACATTTGTAATTCATTATTTGGAGAACACATACGCTGTCTGAACACTGAGTGCACACGTTGTTCTAACGCCCATTCCTCCAGAGTAGGCCTCAAGTCGTCCGGAGGCCTGTAACTATACCAAGAGAGGGCTTATTATATTTCCTCCTGGAAACTGCCTAGCCCGGCATATTAACGGACACTCTGGGGACGTTAGCTAATGTGTTTAGACATTAAATCTGGTTTTCAAATTTGATAGCCATCTAGTGCAGCAGTGTATTCCCCAACATTGTGTATACAGTTAGAAAAACAAACATCAGCAGTATGAATGACTACATCACGGGTCACATTCAAGAACATGGGAATATTACTGCATAAACACATCTCAGGGAATGTTGGCTCTTCTTATGATGATTAAAAATAAAACTACCATTCTCTGTTTTCTGCATGTTATTTTTTGAAATGATTGTTTTTGGTTGTGTCTAAATACTGATGTTTCTTTGCTTGCCTTTCAGATACAGAAAACAAAGATTAAACCTAATACAAAATAATCCTGGTATTCATGATTAAACCTTATCTTCAGATTAAAAACACAGTCGACTCTGGTCAATCATTACTTAAAGTGAATCACAAAAACATTTGTCCCACTGATAGTCATTTTTGAAACAAAACAGCCATTTTGTTTCACTATAATCTGTCTTTTGTTTACATTTGGAGTAATATGTTGATGTTGTGAGGGTTTAAACTGCAGACATCCCATCATTCCAGCACTTAAACATCTTAATCAAAGGTGAATGAGTAAACGGGTTATCAGCAGGTACTGGAGACTGCTGTTGGAAGGAGAGTATCGGTTTTTAAATGTAATTGTTGGTTACAAAGTCAACACCTCGTGCTTGCTATTTCTAATCCCACTTAAAGCAGTTAGTGTGTTATTTGCCATGGATATGAGACTTTACACAATATCTCTGTAGGGAACTGATTTCAGTGTTAAGTGAAAGGAATTTGATAGATGATCTCATTGTGTTTTGTTAAGGCTGATCATTAGAGAAGCTCAAAATCAACATTTACACAGCGCAATATAAATATAATCAAGAATCAGCTAAAGAGACGTTGTTGCACAATCGAATAAGCTATCCACAGTTCAAATACAACCACCTTGTACCTAGGGCGACCTGTTTTGGATCACGTAGCTATTATTGTGTCTGGTGTTGTGCTTCAGTCTGTGATGCTATAGTTAAGAAACTGAGTCACAGTGTATTTCCTGATCCAAGTCTTTGCGTGTTAATTTCCCCCATTTTAGCAGTCTGGCATGCTTGGTATGAATGGAAATTGACTGCAGGTCTCACAGGTGGTGCCAGAGAGATGTTCCAAGAGTTTAACAATGCGTGTGTCTTCATATTTATTGTAATCGTTGTGTCATCACAGCCAAGCCTTCCTGGCAGGCTTTGTGTTTTTTCACCAGCTGAGTCCAATCAATTGAGCTATAATGATAACATATTATCGTGCGCTTCTTTTTATTCTTCGAAGTTCCTGATGATTAACCTGGGCCTGTCCTTTCTTCTTCTTTCTAATTGCAGTTAAAGTGGAAGTGTAAAAAAGATGACCAAACCAATGGAGGCTACTCTCAAGACATTCTTTTCAGACTTCTACAAAAGGTACACCCTCTTAAAATCAAATTAGTGCTTCCACAATTTTACAGTTTACAACTTAATCTGGGTAATCTAATGAAATATATCTGGAGGCAGCTGAGGTAACAATCCCTTTTTAATATATTTGTATTAGGACTTTGCAGGCAATGTTATAAATTAATGAGCATGACTGTTTTACAAGAATTTTGCATCATGCATGTGATGAAGTACTTAAAATGTGAGCCATTTTTTTACTGGATTAAGCAAAAACAGACATTCCCATTGGAGTATTAAATGATATTATTTCTCATTGAATTAATTCAGTACTTATTTCTAATCGCAATGCAAAATGAAATGCGTAAAAAAATAATAATAATTTGATCCTTGAATTTATCCTAGCAGAGCTGCACGGAAACAAACTTGCCTGCAGAGTCCGGCCATATCTGAGGTCTGCATGACATCACCACTGTAGATTGTTTTATTCTTCCCCTTAAACAAGGCCCATTAAGTTTTGTTGCAGTGAAAGTGCTGAGGGCAATGTTGGAGTGCCCTTTTAAAGCCATGCACGCCATTGTTTGTGCCCCTCTTACCAGGTGATTAAGCAGTGCCATGGGATAAATTAGGAAATGTGCTCTTCTCATGCAACGCAGTACCACCATATGCCATGATTCATGACAGGGGCTTTTAGTGGGGGCATAGGTTGGCCTGAATTGAGGATAGGGCAAGTGTCACTGACGTAAAGCTGTTCGGAAAATGGGCGTATGAATTTCTCCTCTGCACGAACCCCCATCAATGTGGCTCCAGGCAGGAGGGCTGTGTCGTAATAAAGACTTTGGAACATTCTAAATTCTCAAAAGCAAAGGAGAATACATTTTAGGGATGGTTTTGTTTGCGATGGCAAGCTATAATGATTGACAGTTAATGTTTTGGGCAAGAAATAGCCGCCACTGTGTGGGAAAGTACGGTACGTGTGCTTGCGTACGTGTGTGGACTTGTGTTCTTTGGCCGCTCAAAATAATAATTCTTCGTTTAAAGGGAGGAAAAAAAAAAAATTCTATTCTAAGAAACGTAGGCCTTTTGAGAGTCTCCTTTGTCACTGTTGGCCTGCTTCAGAGTGTCTTTCGTAGACATTAGCATTCCTGGACTTTCCCTTTCCCAGAAAGCTTAATTTTCACAGGATGAGCTTCTCCAAGGCCACCCTCCCCTCTGCTCCCAAGCCCCTGCTTTAGGTTGGGAGAGGTTAATGACAAAAGGCCTTGGTTATAAGGGATACAAACCCTGAGGAATTAAAAAATATTATTCATATTATAGCATTTCTCAGTCAAGATCAGGTTTTTGTCTCCCTGCTAAGACATTTCTATCCTTCCTCCACCTCTCACCATATCTCTCAGACAGGGAATGTCTGAGATACTCTTTGCCCTGCTCATCTTTCTGACCTGCCTCTCCTCCCTGTTCTGATTTGTGGCATAAAACTGGACGAGAGCCACATCTAACTTCATGCCAAAAATATTGTTTATCAAATACAGTTGTTACGTAACGAGTAGTTTCTGATCGAATATTGCCTTTTGTCTCTTTTGAGAAGTCGCAGACGTCTCACTTTTGGACACAATGTTCTGCGGAGTATTAATGGCTCGGCCCCAAACAAGCAAACCCTATCATTAGAGATCAGTTTTAATAACCACACACATATGAATCCTAACATTTATTCCAGAAGTCTATTATATTTGCAGTTTTTCAGTCTGCATATGCTTTGTGTTTTCATAGTTTGGGGTTTTGCCGTGAAAGGAAGTACTGATTTGAATGTTTTGCATCTCTCCTCTTCCTCCATTTGACCTCTTTTATTCTCCCATTTCTCACCTCTAGTATGGGGACGTGTCGAATGTGATAATATCGAGTAAGAAGAAAGGGAGCGCTGTGGTTGAATTTGCAACCGTGCGAGCAGCTGTAAGTACCAACCCCTCCCGGGACAGTGTCCTCATTCTGTTCAATAATGGAAATCCTCCTCTAAGCAGACATTTGCATAGAGCCACTTGTTTACGACTCACTTGCGACTCTGAAGTCACCTACCGAGTTTGAGTATTACTAAATAAGACGCCTGTCAAAGACCCCGCAGCCTCAGGACAGAGTCTGCAGCTTCCCCTTCTGTAGTGCAGAAACTTGTGCTGATGGGAACCATTGGACGGAAGAACTCAAGCCGCTTCATTGTTCCACACTGTCTGGATCCTCAGGCCCTTTGTCATGATGGTGTGCTTTTTTCTTGTGGTTTCCTCCCCACAACGTGTGGTTTCTCTCCAGAGAAAATGTCTGCCAGTCTACAGGGAACTGGGCACAGGTTCTGCGGTCTCTGTGTGTCCATCTTCATGTCCCAGACTCGCAGTTACAATACACCTTTGTCTTTGTCTACATGTGTTTCTCAGATTTATATAATACCCAGGTGTAACATAGATACATTTAACAGCTTCCAGAACAAGGAGAATGAAACGCTTGTAGAGCAACAATCCGAAGATGCACTCACTGACTACTTTGTGTTTTAGGAGCTGGCAGCTAAGAATGAAAGTGGCCTGAGTGAAAACCCCTTGAAGATTTCGTGGCTCGAGGGACAGCCCGAGGTTATTGCTCCAGTCTCGCAACCTGGCCAGTTCATGTCTTCACAGGTACCAATATGACCCAAAAATGCATTGTTGTAATTTCCTCCCTCACTCATCAAGCACGTTCGCCCTATGTTACAAAATCTTCCAATGTACACAGCTTCCAACACAAATGCTATTGCCTAAACACTGTCCCAGGAAGACGAAGTATGTAAACCTTCTGAGGTTTTAGTTTTTGTATCAGTGTTGCAAATTTCACCCCAGTGCCTGCACCCCCCTCCTCTGCTCTAGAACAATGTGTTTTGTTGAATAGGCCTCAGTTTATTTGCTTTGGAGTTGGTGAGGCGCTGAACCTGCACTGGCCCGAAGCCCCCGGCTGGCCACTCATTAACACAGCTACCTGGGAGACCCCAGGAATGCTGCACTTTACATAGCAACCCTGGAGATGCGGAGTGAAATAATGGTAGCATGGCACGTCAGACTGACTGAATGTCTGCATTGGTGCCGAGTGTCTCTGTATTGCTGTTGATAATACAATATTTATTTTTAGTTGTAATGAGTTTTTTTTACTTGAAGGATTTACTTTCTGCAGGCCAAAGATTTACTGCACAAACCCCAGATGCTTTATTCAGAAACTCTTAATACATTTTCCCTCTGATTTGTTGCCTCTTGACTTGGAAATCATGTAGCAGTTCGTGCTTCTGTCTCGACTTTTTAAAATTGATTTTGCAGCCTAAAATGTTGTATTTCGCTACAGCTCACACGCACACACCAAAGGTACACTAACTCTTTTCCTGTCCAAGGATAATCTCATTTTAGCCATATCCGCTGAGAAACTACAAAGGTTTTTTTTTTTTATCTTGACATTTCATTAGTATGAAGTAATTTCTTTTTTCAACCCCACATTTCACTTTCATGCTGTGATCTTTACCTTTGAGGGGTTGTGCACCAGTAGACTCTCTCTGTCTCCTCATCTGTATCTGCAGAGCTGCTGCTGAACTGGGTTTCACCTCTCCGCTCGGTGCACTGTGTCGGACCCTCTTGTCAAGGCTAGCATGTGAGGCTCAGCCTGCACACTGGGACTTGTCACACTAATCTCTTTAAATGTTATTATGGTAACCCGTTTTGCGTTACAGATATCCAAAACTGATTGCTTCATCTTTCTTTTTTTGTCCTGCACACTGGAATAAAAACATTACGATGACCGGGTAATCTTCCCATTAGCCATCAGCGAGAAAAATTCTCGCTAAAGAGGCCCCACCTGACATATTGGGTGAACCAGTGTAGATATTAGTAATGTTGTTCCACATCTGGCTCGGGGTCAGTGGACATGGGGGGGCATTTAAGAAAAAGAGATAGACGTAATAAGAAGCCAAAGCCTTGGAGGTCCTTCTCCCAGGACTCTATCTGAAATCTGAACATCTGATTCCTCTGCTGTTCTCTACTCTTGCATTGCAACCCCACACCAGGCAGCTGCAATCACATGGCAGCAGCTCTGGTGAGGAGCAGTGCTTCTTTAACCTCATCCATCCAAACACATCAGTCAGAGAGTCAGGGTCTCACTGCAGGGAGCTCAGAGACACAGCCGTATGACTTCAGCCTCAGCTTTAGTTCCAGCTCTGCTGGATGAATTTGGGGCCTAAAGGAGAGGGTGAACAATTCCCCTTGAAGACCCCCCTTAGGGTCCCGAGACCTTGAACAATACTAACTATACCATGATGTGTTCGATTTTCACTGCTTTCACAGAATGACACCCGAATGAACTGTTTAACTCACCATGGATATTAAAAAGTGCAAAACAAGTAAAGGGGCGCATCTTCCAAACCATGTCCTCCCCTATTCCTGATTCAATTCAGAACCCTCTCTTGAGAATGGAGTTAGTTTCAACTCCAGACTAATATTTGTTGTTTCTTGACCCCATAATTGAGTGAGAGCTTGGGAAATGGCCATGTTTCTGAATTAAGTGCTTAGGAAATGCTCAGTTGCTTTATTAGTATTGAATTAAACACAGTTGCAAATCTCATTGAATTCTGAACGAGTCACGATGCCTGACACAAAGAAAGATATACAGTTTTGTTTATTGTGGTAAATGATTGTGGTCTGTGGGCTAACAGAAAGAGTGCATGCCTTGCATACTGTAGATGTAAATGTAGCGTTTAAAGAAAGCTGACACATCAAAATGTGATTTCACATGCGAGAATGTGACTTATGACTCATACCTTACCTTCGTGACTTTCTGGGCTGTAGAATCCCGATCTTAACTATTTTCTTTCTCTGCCAGACTTAATGTTTGTGTCTCCGGAGATGTAATACCATCATAAATCACTGTGTCTTGATTCATGGTTTATTGCACAGTTGAGCGTACCATATTATTTAACATGGATCTATCGTAAAGGGTTTGAATTTGAGCTTTCTACGCCTGTTTCTTCCATCTAGAGCTGGTGAGCCATCACAGGCTTGTCACGACAGAAACCAGATGCAGCAGATCTGCTATTCTCGGATTGTTTTTCCAACTCGCCGGTTTGCTAGTGCTTGAAAAGCGCACTCTCACCTAAAATAGCCCCTGAGTCTGGAAGAGATGCTCTGCATGTGGCACAATCCACTGTGGCCTGACCCGCTCTCTGAGTGAAGATAAGGGACTTCAGGATTTTACTTATAGAAGGAACAAATATCATTATCATTATTGTTTATTACCTGATATTAATAGTGTCTATCATATTTGACTGGATAACAACAATTCAAATATTTTTGTTTAATGGCACCTTTCATGGCACTTTAGATTAGGTATTAAACATTGATGAAATCAAAATGTACTTACAATACAATAAGCATAGCTCAGCAAAGACTTTAAATGAATATTGCAGTAAAATATAAGATTCAGTTAAGTGAGTAAGCTACACAAATGGGTAATAAGAGCAGTTTTTACTTCTGTAATGGAGTCCAGTGTAGTGCGTTCCTAACGTTTACGTGCATCCTAGGAGAAGGCCCTGGCACCTGATGTGCCGAGGCTGATGGCTGGTAGTGAATGTAGACGTGCCAGTGAAGGCCGTGGGGAGTGGGACGAGGTGTGAGATGAAAGAAACAGGACATTATATACAAGGTTGGTGATATTTCTATGTATACCAACGCCCTCAAGCAACATAAGACCACACAGTTTACCGAAAATATACACTGGTTTAGGGAGGCCTGAAATATACTGATGTGTCTTTGAATTTTCTCATTAGATGCAGAATGAATATTTGGATTATGGTGTGGTCACAAATTCATAATTACTGTGGTACGCTCAGTTAATTATACCTATCATGAGGGGATAGCTGTTGTTTATTGCCCTTACCGTCTAAAGCTTGATAATACATTCTGACATTATGCAGTATCAGTATCATAAAATCCCCAGCTGTGTGAAAACATGCAGCATATTTCATTAGCATCAGCTCGAGTAGAAGCTGTAATTACTGTAGACGGACACCATCTTATTTGCCAAAGCAATATATAAAGTTTTTTAGTTTGTACTTGACAGCATAAATAATTCATAGGAGCTTCTATTTATTGAGAAGACAAGATATCTCAGTATTCTGTATGACAGCAAGTTTAGGTTTCTGCAGGGAGAGACGTGGTACTAGATGTGATTGGGATACTTCACAGCTCGACCAGGTTGTCCTTACGTACACAACATCATTTGTCCTCAATTACAGGCTCTTTCTTATTGCATCAGTCGTGAGGCTGAACACTTGTTGAGCTTAAGTTTAAGTGATTCTTAGAACCGAGAGCTTGTGTCGTCATAGCAGCCAAGGCCTTTCCAGCCAAGCCATGTCAAATTTGTAAAGAATTTGGGGGTTTTCAAAAAAACTTTGGAAATGTTTTTTGAATATGAAGAATGGTTGTTATGCATTCAATACTAATATGCTTTGTTATGATGCTTTTTTTTCTTTTGTGTTGATGTTTTTAACCCTTACTACTAGTCTCACAATATTTGTTTTCATCGTGGCTGTGCGACATTTCACAATTCTTCTGCCTCTTGCAGATCAATGAGACTTTGATCATGATTTATGATATCTGCCAGACACTGTCCAATACAAAGTCTTGGGAACAGAAAAGCTCTGAGAAAAAACCGACACACCCTGGTTAGCTATTTAATATCACCTCTTCATGATGCAGGTGTGCCTCAGACAGTTGCTTTAAAGTCCAGTTAGTCTAACGCAGTATTTGAGACTCTACATGAAATCCTGCTCAACATGCCTGTGTAATTTGGGCTTGTATGTCTCTCCACCTTGAAATAATGTTGTGCTGCATGCTTTGTTGGAAAATCCAAGGCTATAATTTCTGGAGAAACTGTTAGGCAAGGCTAATTGCCTGCTCAGTGACTTCTGACAGTTGTAATGCCAAATAAATGTCTGTCCGTCTGGGTGTGTAAACAATCTCATACGAGCTCTGTTAAAATGTTGACATGAGCAGCTCTATCCCACAAAACCACCAATCTTGGAATTTGAAAGATATTTTTCTTTACTTCTCAAAAATACAAAACAGTACATTCAATGCAGAAAAAAACCCCGTTCACAATTCGTTACGGTCAAATCATATAAAAGAAAAATGAACAGTGATATCCACTTTAAAATGAGAGATGGCAAAACAGATATACAGTGCAGACGTACCCACAGACGTTGCTGTTTCTGTTTGGACATACATAGAATTCTGAATCTATTGCTAGAAGCGGGACACTTGTGGTTGGTATATTCTGCAGAATGCCCCGTTGGGAACTCAGGAATGCGACGGGTTCTGGGTTTGCCTCACAGCCTTTCCTGGCAACCCCCCACTAAGGCACAGACTGAGGCTCTGTCCCAACTCTCCAGGCCTGAGCAAAGTGGACCTAGATTGTCTGCACAAATCTCAGATTGACCATGCGTGCTTACATGAAGTACATGTGTGCTCTCTATACATGTGTGCCAACGTGAGACTCAAGCGTGCGTTCTTCACGTGACGGGGGTCTGTTTTGTCAGAAGGTAGTGTTTAAACCCTCATCAGGACTTTTGCTGCAGTAATGGATGTCTCTGGTCCTCCTCCCTTGACACCCCCTGCATATGTGGAAGTATCACGTTACCCTTTACCACTTTCCCTCTCGTGCGCCACTCACCAGAACATCGGACTCTGATTTGCAGCTAAGAAAACAGCCTACTCCAACTTTCCTTTTTTTCTGTCTGAAGGTCTTGGACCTGTGGCCCAACTTGGTCTGCAGCCCAACCTGCCACCACTGGCTGGCTTTTATTGGAAGCAGAGCTAAGTGTTTGTTTTCATTGCATTGTTGGGAATGAGAGATGGGGGGTACCTTGGTCTACCTATGAGTGGGGCCTCTGGGATGCGTGCGGAGGAAAAATTGCCCTCTGCACACAATAGATTGGCAAGCACGCCAAGAGCCAAGACATCACAGCTCGAGGACCTTGGATTCCAGCCGCAGCTTTTCTTTTCTTAAACACAACACTCTTAAGTCTTAACAGCCGTCGTCAGTGCTCTGCTTTGTGGTTTGAGGGATTACAAAAGCAAAAGAGCAAAGTAAGAAGAGGTGAAACTGTCCAGCTCCGAGTCTGAACACCGACAGAGTTCAATTATTAACTTAAACATCGCATCCACATCTCCAAGGGGCAATTCTTAGGAGAACATTAACTATGGGTAGGTTTAACCTTTTAAACATTCTTAAGTTTTAATGTTTAACAAGTTTTGTGGACCAACGCGTACAGAAACATCGGTGCTTTATACATTTAGCAAGTTCCTTTTCCTGGAAAGTTTCTGTGACATCATATTCAAAAAGCAAACATTTTTCCTGAAACAATCCAAAAACAAATCAGCATTTTCATCCTGTAAATCAGTCTTGGTTTAAAATATTAGTTTACATCCATTAAAGCATGGGTGAGTCAAGGTCTCCCCAAAGGATGTTGGTCTTTACTTGGTACCCAGTTGTAGTTATTATCGAAAATCTTCAGATTTATTTCAACAAAAACTGCTTTAGGATATTGTTTTGTCCGTAAAATCAGGATCGTATCCCAATAGAAGGTTGCCATTTGGATATTTTCTCCATATTCCAAACCTTAGTAAAGCCTTGCTGACGGCCTGGCTACTTTGCTGTCTATTTGTGGAGTTTTTCCATCACCTGGAGGACATCATCCAGGATTGAAGGGCCCAGGTCGAGGCTGAAAGAAAAGCCACTGTCCTCCTCCTTATGCTGCACTCCAACCGTTTTGTCACAAGTATCTGTAGAGTCTTCATCTCTGTCTGAATTCAGACTGCCCCGTCCAGCGCTGTGAGCCAGGTTGGGAGCAACATTATTCCCTCTTTTGTACCCATCCACCTTTTCCATCTCTGTTTCCCTTTCCTTATTGTCCAGCAGCGGCATAGAGTTGCATATCTTTTTTTTCTGGGACACGTGCAGGCGGCCTACATGCCAGTCGGGGCTCTCGGAGCCCTCGGCCTCCTCCAGGTTCACACGAGGGGGCTTTGGCGGGGGAGAGCAGGCCAGGAAGAGATTCTGCTCGCTCTGGGAGCTTTGTAAAAGCAGATTGTGGCCCATCTTTAAGAACGACAGATCTCCAAAGCTGTCCGTGTGGGCATCGTTGCCAATATGTGAGAGGTGGCGGAAATCAGCCAGTGGGAGGCTGATCATGTTGACAGACAGCACCTCCCTGCGCTTGGTGTTCCTGCTGGGCCAACGACCAGAGGCCGGCTTCCTGTGCAGCGATGTTCTGAGTGGCATGTTGGCAGATATGGTCGAGATGTGCCTAAATGTTTTTATTTATCCTTTAAATCCTTTTTCCTTCTTTGTTCAACAAGGATTCCTTAGGAAGTGATGAAGCTCATGAACATAATTCCATCTGCATCAAAAAAAGAGAAGAGAAATTATAATTTACCCAAAAAGTATATTACCAAGTTAATAACATGATTGCACTACTTAGGGTCACAAGTAAACAACACATAAATCCATGCATGACAGCCATGCTTGATATTTAAAAAATGTTATTTGCGTTTTTGATCGTTCAGGCTTCCTTCACATCATGCGATAAAATGGCGCAGGTCTGTGCTTGTGCTTGTAATTGTAGCACCAGATGTAAGTATTGGACTGATTCAGTGGGCCTGATGTGAATCGGGAGCAATTGTTTAGAGATGGCACCTGCTCCACTTGATTTTGATTTAATGTAGTTGATATTATTTGGCAGTACAGAGGTGTTCCAACAATGCTTTGAAGCTTCCATTTGTAAATATTTACTTTTCAAATCCCTGTCCCTTCCCGTGAATCATATTTCTTCATATTTCGTTTTTGGAAGAACATGTGGTTTACCGTAACTTCTGACCGAAATCACGATAACTTCCCATTTGAACACATGTTTCTGATTTTTTAAAAAATATTACAAATAGCTGTAGTGCAGTTGTTTTATTTTTCTGAAGTGTGAGAGATGGGCTCTGGATGTGGAAGTGAACAAAATGTGATATTTTTTACATAAACAACACTGTAGGTAATACAGTTCCAACTAAGTTCTATAATGTAGTTTGGGGTTATTGAAAAGATGTTTATATCCACCAACAAAACTTAAAAGGAAACATTCATGGTCATATTTAACCAATACAATAAAACTTTAAATTAGAGTTTTACTTCGTCCTAAAAACAATAACCTAATTCTGCGTTCCGTGACCTGTAATCATTTTATTGAGTAAAACAGAACTGTTCATCAACGCTGGCATGTCGATTAGATAATCTGCCCCGTGTCTGTGATTTTACGGTCTCCCAAACAGCTTTGCCCACATTAGATCTGCATTCGTGACTTGAAACACTCACTCTGTAAATTTGTAAGCCACTACAGCAAACAGGTTTTGTTGGCCTGTAAAGGTTTTATCGGCACTTTCGTAGCAGCGGGAGATGGGAGAGCGTGGACACAACAGCATTCCTTTCCAAACATGTCAGTTTGGCCAAGGAGGAGTGTTAGGATTTCAGCCATGAGAATCATGTTCAGGAAACACTTCATGATCAAGTACAAATTAAAGAAGCCTCATTATAACAGATTGGCCAAGAAACGTTTTTAAATAATCTTCCTCATTGCTGCCATAAATCTGAAGCGGACAAGAAATCTGTCTAATGTAAACTTTAACTACGGGGTAAAACTAATTCCAGATTATTCCTTTAATGCCGTTCGTCTAGTAGGATAAGGAAACAAAAGGGTAAAGATGAATAAGTTCTTACCTGTCTTGCTGAGCAAATACAAGATATTTGAATCCAACAAATGCACACACGTCTCTGTCAGGAAAATGGGCAGCGTCTACCTGCACACCCTGCCGAAATGATCCTCGACATGATGGGGCTTGTTCAACGGTTACAGAGAAGATCTCACTGCGCAGCCTAAACACAGGAAAACAGAGCGAGTGACTTCTCAGTCACATAATCACCAAGCCAACTTTGACAATAAACTGTAGCATTTAGCTGCCAAAAGGGCGTCTCTTACCTTTGTCTAGTAAGCACGTTTTCTCAGTCCTTGGACATTTGATTCCCCCTTTTTTTTTTTTTTAGCAAATCCTCTCCAGTGTAAACTCCCTCTTGCATTAAGGAGTGATTCAGGTGTGTTGCCGGTGAAAGTCTTCTTTGCATAAGAGATTAGCAAGGTGAGGTCAGAGTACAAGCGCGCTTAGCGGTCCAGTTAAAGGCTTTTCTTCGTTTTTTTCCCCCCTTAAGGCTTTTACTGGTTTAAGTTTGTAGTCATCCCGTTTTAGAAAGGTTGCCAGCCGTCAGATGATATCATCCTTATTGCGGAGTGAGCTGGCTTTTTAGTCACAAGTGTTAAAGGAAGTCCTGCGGTCAGATTGGCTGCACCCATTACCTGTGGGACAGTGATGGGAAAAACTGAAAACGGTGATGAAACTACGAAGCACGACTCATTTTGAGAGCTTGAAGTCAAGTTTGAATAGGTTACTGAGTACGACAGTTTGAGTGTGTTTGATGGATTGTGTGCTTGTTTCTAAAAGGGAAGTGATCATCAATGAGCGAACAGGTCAGCCACCCAGTGGAGGGGGCCACTAATCTCCATGTCATTGTCCCTGTGCGCTGCTGGTTTCCTGATTTCCTGCCTGCTGCTGGTGTGTCTAAAGCCCACTCCACAGGCCCTTCTGCCTGACTGGAGGCCTTTAGCTTCTCTGTGTAATCAAAGCACACTATGACATACAGACATGTATGTACAGGCACGCTGGGTTGCACACGAGATATAACTTGTCGCATTTCCAATTCTCACGCCCCCGGCATGTTGCCTTTGCCTTTATGAATGCTGTAGCAACACAGGAATGGAAATTGTGTCAGAACAGCAAACCTTTTTCCCTGCTCTTTGGAATTTGGTTGTGTTAAAAATGGCAGGGTTAAAGCCCTTTGTTGTGCTCTCACGAGGAGTAACTGTTACTTATGTTCCTGCCATTTTGGTTGCATAATGGTTTGGAAAGTAAAAAAAAACACAACTATATCATATCCTAGACCTGAGTCCCGGTGTTTTTTAAAGACAATATATCAAAACTTAGACACACTCATGCTCTGGTTTCCCAACATCGACTGAACATAGTGTTCCAGTAGAAAGGAGAACATGGCTGTGGATCCATTTATCATTGTTCATTAGAATTAAACATGCAGGATGTTAAGGAAATGGAAAAATCATATCTTTCAATACTCCTCCTTTTCTTTCAAACAGATCCAATAAACAATAGACAAGCCGTGTGATCATCTCCCACCCTGCACTCCAGCGCCAGACCAGTGTGCAAGAGCCGACACAATTACCCACGCAAATGAAATTATCATAACATTTACTCAAGATCGAACAGAACATTTCTTAACATGTTTCTTCTGAGAAACCCCTGACTTTCTCCACCTACAACCACAAAGCTGCTTTCATGCTGGAAGACAACCAGGGTGAAGAGCTCAGGTTTGTTTGCAGTGATGGAATGACCTTATAAGACCTTCAGACTGACCAAGGTCGGGCTCTCTCAGTTATGTTTGCGTGCTAGGTAGTTTCTCGGCTGATACGTTAAGCCTTAGCTGAACTTCTGTATAAGTCTCTTTTCTAAGGCCTGACCATAGCGGGCAGTGTGGTTGGATTCAGCTATGCTGGGCCTGAAATCTGGGATGCTGCATGTTTTTGTTGTTGCAGGATAAAAAGTGCTTCCAGATATTGCTTTGACTGGCGCTAGAAGCCCACACCGAGGCTTTGGTGGATATCCTTCTGGTCCTTTGTTGTGTGTTCTTCAGCTTCCGCTGTATCGAGGCCCTCAGACTGCCAGCAGCATCTAGACTACATTTACAAAAGTTATTTTTATATGAAAAACATTTTCCAAATGATTGCAAAAATAGGACATACTATACTTGCGATAAAATGTAATTGTAGTACATCGATGAATGAGTAAGTCAAGAATGAGTCTAGACGGTCCATTCATTGCGCAAATTTGGGCCGTCCACAGCTCGATGTGTCTCCAGAGCAGTTCCCAGTAGCTACTCTTCGTCATGTCCTTTAATCAATTCTAGTGAGAGCATTTGTCATCATTTAAACCATTGTCGTCACTGATGTCTCCAGAGATATGACTCAGGGTGAGCCTTTTGAATGCGCTCCAACAAAAGTCTGGCAGTCTGGCTGCTAAGAGGAAGTGCTGCTACTCATTTGCCACATGACAAAGATCTGACATCAGTCAAAGTCCAGGTGTTATCTTTCAGAATATCTGGTCCAGACTCACTATCACAGGACAAAGCTTACAGTAGCCTCTAATCAACAGAGGAGGGTCACGTCAGGTCCAACACGATGAAAAAACTGGATGATTAAAGGACAAATATACTTTGCTGGGAAGGTAATGTGGATAGAGATGCTAAATACTACATAAACAGAAATAAGCTTAATATTTACATGCAGGTTTTAGACACAAATACGTCGCGGTGTCTGTTTTTGCTTTCTAGCATTATCCCACATTGTTAAATATTCACTAATGAGTTCAGGACTTTGTGCTTGAATGGACATAAAGCAGGAAATCACAGCATCTGTTTTTCTGTCAGAGAAATATGATTTTTACGGGAATTCTTGTGGACTATGGGTGACAAATTCATCCCTAGTATTCCCCCTCAAAGAAATGTTATACAATGGTAATGTTTTGATATTCTATACAGCAATTTCATACATTTTTTTGGTGGTTTTGAACTTATAAAATGTATAGAGCTTTCCATTTAGTTTTTGCAGGACTGAGCATAAAAAAGAAATATGCATATGCATAGCTCATCACACAGTTATTCTGTCAGTGAATGTGGGCGGTTGGTGAAGGTTGGGAATGTACTGCTGTGTCTCCTGGCGCTGAATCATTAGTCATTATAAAATCATGTTTGAAATATTTACATAACTTTGAAGACTGGAGGTATGATGTAAACAGTTACAGGATACATTCCACGCTGGTTTGTTCTGCACGTAAGAATACATAATATAGATAAGGACTAATGCACAGACATTTCAAATGTTATGTTTCAAACCTTGATTTAATTTAGATTTTTTTCCTTCCCTCGTAATGCCTTCATCTCCAAAGGTCAGACTGCATTCTTCTTACCAGTCCTGTGGCCACTTTTGAGAAGTCTGTTGCAATCAGAGGGCTTTTCCCGGAAGGCCAGGATGTGAAAGACATAATTTTGCTTTTACAACGATGTATTGTTGGATATTAAAGAGGCCAAACCCCCACATCTCCCTATTCTAGGATCCCCGAGCTCATCCATCATAAAGAGCAATGCCAGGGCACCGGGAGTTCAGGCCTTCGCTGCCATTTCACTTTTCACTGTTTATTTCTTTAACTTTAACAGCTTTCAAAAGGCTCTCTCCCTCTCCATCCAACAGGGTTCTATTCTGTCTAATACCGTGACCACGTACAACCACATAACTACACGTACACACAGACGCACACACCCTTACATCGCACTTCAAATCCATTGATGTTTTTCCCCCCTTGACTATTGAGTGTTATTGGCTTTCTCCAGTCCACACGCAGCTATCACTTCCTGTACAGCAGTTCATCCAGGAACTGGACTGCCTCTAATCTAAAAAAAAAAAACATCCTTATTTAACCACTGCTGTTATCTCAATTACATCTCAGAGAAAATATGGAATATCCATTGTCTCTTTTTACTTATTATACTTTGTTTAACACAGTAAATATCATTCCCAGTGCAGTTTGAACGATGGCTCTAAATCCTTGCAGATGCATTGTCACAGTCAATGATCCTAGATGTATCTACTAAGACTGCATTCTTTTCAGACAGAAAGACTTTAGTATTTGACTTCTGCTGTCAAATAAAAGAAGGGCTTGCCTTGGAATTCCGTTGAAAAACCAGATGTTTGAACTACATGTGCATCCAAAGGGTTAAATACAGGAAGTACATTTGGGCCTTAATCTCTGTGTAGTGTTTGTCCTTCACTAACAAAAACATTATAATCGACCAGACCTTCGGGGTTTTATGTCTGCGAGTCTTATAATGAACGATGATTAATCCTCCACCATTTACAAAGCTCCAGTTTTGTCTGCGTAGGAATTTCACCTTGGCTCCAGTGTTGCATGTGCAGTACCCCTGCCCGCTGACTGTTTGTTTGAGTTAGCAGGAGTGCTCGGGCCACCCCCAAACACACACACTCTCACACACACACACACACACACACACACACACACACACACACACACACACACACACACACATACACACACACACACACACACACACACACACACACACACACACACACACACACACACACACACACACACACACACACACACACAAATGATTTCTAAATAACTGTTCGCCTCTCATAAATCACCTACTCCATAGGTCCGTGACACACACACACCACTCCACCACACGCACTTCAGATAAATAGCTCCTTGATTAACTTCACCAGAGTACATTAGAGGCAGACATGTTAGCCGGCACCACAGAGCAGGATTGAAGACAAAGCCGTTTCTTCTCTTGGCAGCAGAATCTGTGAAGTACATGGCTTTGAGATATCTGATAGTTGGTGTTAATGAGTAATCCAGTCATCAAACGCAAATTGGTAACCTCTCAGGGTACAAAGTTAAGAGACCATTAGCATACAATGGAAGTATACATGTTTTTAAGGGTACTATAGTGTAATTTCACTGCATGAAGCAATAAAATCAGCCAAGAAGTGTATTTAAATTAAATGTTCAGAGGTGTTAAGCTTTTAATGTCCTTGGTGGCTTAAGTTGTGTATAAAGTAGCTGCTCAAGCATGTTTATATAGTGTATATTAATGTCCATTTACATTTACAATCATTTATTATGCATGGGGTTGATGCACTGTTTACTGACAATGCATGCTTTTTACAAACTGATTCAGTAAAGAAAAGGAAACAAAATTGCGCTCCATTGCATGTCTCTACTTTCTGTGTGGCAGGGAAGTTGTGTGGTCTCCTGTTTAGGTGCATCAGCAGATCTAAAGTAACAGAGGAAAGCGACGTCAGCTGTCGTGATCTTTGTGTATACAACAAATTAAATACAAAACCAGAATAAATGAGTGAAGGAACATAATGGATGCAGGGCACGAGGGGACACTGAATGATTTAGATGAGAATGTAAATTATGTGAGGAATACGCCACAAGATCTTAAACCCGATTTTTTTGCCTTATTCCTGGCCTTTATACTCCTCATACTGGATCTTAAATTTGTGTTTATATAGGTTCGTGTTCAAAAAACAACTTTAACTTCAGAAATTCCTTCTCATGCTTGTAAGAGTTGACTTTTCCATTTTCTTTTTTGTACTGATAGCGACATCTTACATCTCTTCCCTCTGTAGGGCATTCACACACACTTGTTTCCTCAAGTACACATTGACTCATGCTCTCACGCTTCCACACTCACACACATCTCACCCAAACACACATTGAGGAAGGGTGTAATGTGCAGCTGATCTGACAACTTGTGCTGGGGGAACACAGGGAGCCACCTGCGCTGAGAGATGCCTCCTGCTGTGTGTGGGAAGGAGTGTGAGAGAGTGTGTGTGTGTGTGTCTGTGTTACACTGCCTGACTCACAGCACTGGTGGTATTCATGATGTCATTACTGGCCTGGGGTCAGGCTGGGGTATGCTGGTTGGAGGCCTGGCCATGTGCTGATGTCACACAGCTAATCCTCAGCTTGTTTGTGTGCGTGTGTGTGTTTTACTACTATCCTACCTCTGCGGTGGCCTTGTGCCCCGCTCTCTTGGCTTTGTAAGGGGGGCCCATTGTTTGTGTTCTGCGGTTTCCTCCTCACCCTGGGCCCCAGTGTTACTGAAACACACACACGCACACATACGAACACTACCGAGTGTTTAGTTACAGAGTGATGCACTGGCTAAACATGTACATAAGTTAACAACACCTCAGGCAAGGAAACAGCCCTCATTCTGAGAAGAAATGCGTCACGCTGCCCATAAAGCACCTGTTAATGCTCAGAATTCCCCCTAACTCATTACCGTGGTACAGTCCGCCCTTGACCACATCGGGAAGAGAGCAGGTCAGTGACCAATCCTCACATTTCTCCCCTGCACTTCAGCATGGTGGCCAGTAGAGGGCAGGGCAGAGCGGGGATGTATCTCCTGAAGAAGAGCTCAGAGGTTTGCATGTATATTTGCTTGTGTTTTGTTTAATTGGAAGATGCAAGACTTGTTTATTTACGTAATGGTGCTCGCGTGATATTTCAGAGTTACGTGTCAGACAAGGGCTTGAGCTCACATTACTGGAATGATAATCGCAGCTTTCCTCAATCCAGGGGTGGAGGGGGGGGGGGGGTGGTAACTTCCCCTCACAGACCCTCTCCTCTCTTCTTCCTCCATACTTACCCTCTTTCTCTCCGCACATGGATGCTGGAGTCCCCGTGATGTTTTCCAGATGCTCAGCTAGCGCACTGACAGGAACGTACCTCTCCTGCTCAAATCGCTCCTTCAGTCCTGCATGCACACACTCATTCGCTCTGCTGCAGCACTCTGTCTTGGTAAAGAGACACTTCCTTGGCCGTGCAGACTTCATGGATATAATCCTACGAAACAATGGCTTACTCTGCCGATACATGGCCTCCTTCCGCTTTAAAAAAAAGAGTGATGGCCTCTGTGAGTCTGTATGTTTGTTATTTATGCACATATTAGCGTCATCACTAGGTGCATATTTTAAAAAAGCTTCTTCAGAGTCCACCTTTCTTGTGTCTGGATGTGTTAGTGACCACACAGATCATGACCTGTGTGTGAGACGTCTGGTGTTCCACCCTGCTTGATTAGCCATTAGCCAGTGGCTGCCCTCTCCGATTCCCCCCCACAGTAAGATAATCTGTCGCCATCGTTGGCAAAACTCAAGCCCTTCAAAGAAATCACACAAACACAGTAAGAGGCCCGGGCAACTGCCAGGCTTAATCCATGCCCTCATTTTGGGGTTTAATGACCGCAGGCAGCGGAATTACCCTGTCACAGTTGCTCTGTGGGCTGCTGTCTCATACATGTTCACCCTGCCGTCATGCCGATGGTTACAGCGATGAGAGTATCCATCGAGTCAGCCTCTCCTCCGCTGTGCGCCCACAGAGCCTGTCGTGAAAGCAAACAGACAGCAGACGGGGACAGTGGTGTCATTCGCTCCGTGTGCCGCCCCCGAGCTGATGTTGTCATGATATAAAACACAGGCATGTTTCACTTTTCTCTGATTCCCTTCCAGTGAAATGCATCACTGGAAATGTTCCTTAAATATTGATTAAAGGGCTACTGCGCAAAGTGTACACTTGTAGATCAATTTACACGTGGGGAATTCTACACACCCTGTGAACACAGTTGATGTCATGTCTTCTGGGTTTTCTTGGCTTGGGCTCTGAGACGACAAATCAATATTTATGCTATAAAACCATGAGGCTGAGGCTAAAATTGTTACATCACAGCCTCATTGTGTCTGAATTCACAGACAGAAATGTATCGAATTGTGACTATAATGTGTTCTTTCAGATGAAATATGGTCTGTATTACAGTTTCCATGATATAATAACCCCCCTCCCTCTGTCTCCCTCTTCTACAGGGTCTACTGTCAAATGAGCGTGACTATGAGAGCGTGGTGATGATGAAGATGAGACAGGCGGCAGAGCGACAGAAGCTCATAGAACAAATGCAGAGGGAAGACGACGAGGACGCCTAGTCCTGGCACTGCTCGGTACCGGCCTGCAACCATTACATGAATACCTGTTTCAGGCTTTAGTTTCATAAAGCCTTTTTATTGGTTTGTTATTGTTTTTTTTTATGCAATACACTGTTGAAAATTAAATCCTTTTAATGACTAAAAAGAAACATTTTCAAATCTGTGGTTCTAATCTGCGTGTCATGTTTTTTCCTTCACTAAGAACGTAGGATGACAGAGAGAGACAGAGTAGACAAGAAGTGAGGGCTGCTGCAGTGGTGACCCAGAGGTAGGAGTCTTAATACTCAGGCTGCGGGGAGGAATCAGTACTGCACACTATTTTGTGTACCCACAGCGTATCAATGCGTGTATATATTTTAATTGTAAATTGGACTTTTTGTTCAAAATAAAGAGTACAAGCCCGCAGCATGTATTGCGTTTGCGGTTCCATCTGTTTCAGATGGTTACAAAATCTAGTCTGCTGCTGCAATAAACTGAGATGAACAGATGTTTCATCTAAATGTATTCCATTAAACCTCCACATGATCGTATTTGTTTTGCTAAAGATTTGGGGGATATTATTTTTAGTCATAAAAGTAATGAATTCCAATGTAGCTTAACACACTACTAGAAGACATTGAGTTTATGTTAGCTTGGAAAAACGGCTCACTAATGTCCGTTTGACAGTCAGAAAGAAAATAAGTTTAGTTTATTTAATCTGTCCCAAAACCACACAATCATAACAACACATTTGACACGGGTTAGGTGCTGAACTCTTTCTTGGCAGGGAAAGGTGGTTTTTCTGGAGTCTTGTCACCGTGAGGTTGCAAGGCAACTACCAGAGAAGTCACTGCTCCCGGCCAAGAAATTGTCTGGCACCTAACCGCCCACACAACCACATCTGGCTCAGGCCTAAAATCGAAAGGACAGACAAGAGAGTAGTATCAATCTTCTCATCTAACTTGCAGCAAAGAGCTATTGCTTTAATCACAGAAAAGCTTTCATTAAGAATCCCAAAATTATCTCTGAAAATCTACCGTGTGATAACTGCTACAGGAAACATAAACGAAACATGCGCATCCAATTTTCCTTCATGCATATTTTTGCAGAAAAGTTAGTCAAAAACGTTTTTGAACAACATACTGACCTCTGTGTTTTCCCTTCAAGTCCAATTACCAGATTGAATTTAAAAACATGCAAAAACAGTTCCTTTCCTATGATTAAGTTATTAATGTTATACGCTGTTTCATAATAGGTTAATGTAACAGATACCTAGAAGATACTCTGTATTGCTTATTTATACTCTCTGAAGTGACACTCTACCGCTCTGTGACCCACATTGAGTCACACGCTTCAGTGCCAAACTGTTGCAGTCACCCTGAAATTCGGTCTTCTACCTGTGGAACAACCATCTATTCAAAACGTCCTATTTTCCTGTCCCTCGGGGGACCATGGCGTAATGCCATGTCTGTATTTGAGGGCCGGTGTGGCTGCTCAGTCTCTTGTCATTGTGTTATTTAGGGGACATATAGCAGCTTTTTTTGCACCAATCCAACCCAGCTATTCATCTCTCCACCACTCCTGTTCTGCCTCGCCATGGCTAGGTTACACAATGTCCAGCTGTGGAGCGGTGTGGTCGGAGACATCTGCTCCTCTCCTCCTGCAAAATCCCCTCATCACATGGTTTTGTTTATGCGTGGCCTTTTTTAAATCCATGCAATGTGAAAAAAATCCCAGAAACACACAAACTCTGTCCAAATGACAACAGAGGAAATACAATTACAGGAAACACATTCACCACCAACCCTGCCCTGAGCCCACAGTGGCTTGTGCTGCATGCAAACCAGGATGGCAGGATGAGCCTGGTTTGTGCACAGCCTGGGAATCTACACAGCATCCCCTTCTGCACCGTTTTCCCTCATGTTGTCCCGAGTCGAAGCTGTCACGCCGGCCTATGCAAACAGCATCTGAATTTTCTGCCGTCACACAACTGGGAAGCACCAGCACCTTTTTGATCTTTAGCACGGAGGTTGAATCCAAGTCATGTGTGAGGAAGCAGGACTGTTAAGAGTTTGGCTGGCAAACTTTCTGGTTTGTGGGTTAGTGATCCGGGCTGGCCCCAGACATATGCTATCAGACCTGGGGCTGTACTGAAACCACCCAGCGATATTTGGCTCTCTCTAGCTGAATAATCCAGACTGTGGAGCAGAGTTAGTGCCTCATCTCCGGGGGGTGCAGCATCCCTGTAAGGTGCCACAGAGCTGTGATAGCTCACAACGAGAGCATCCCTTTTCCTTTCATGTCTAAATGATCATCAGAGTTGTGTATCCTTTGCAACAGGATTGTTTTCTTTTATTCATAAGTTTACAATCAATCTACATCATTTTAATCATAAGCATATGATAAACTTAGAAAAACATCTTTACACAGTGCTGCAAGTATAGTTCTCTATCTGGAGAAGTGTTTTATTTATTGGACAGAAAACAGGGAGAACTGGGTGAGGCAGAAATTAGCGACATGCCTTATTAAGTTTAACTGCCAAATGATTTAGCAAACAGTTAAACTGGCCCTCACTCTCATTTGGTCAGCAGAAGTAAACAGCAAACAATATGGGCTAAAGGTCTTTTAAAATCTGGAATGTAGTTTAGTATTGCCCTGAAATTGTTGACCTGTCACCTCTTTAAGGTAATCTGAAACCTTACCTCTGAGATAATCTCATCTTTAGGACTTTATTTGCACTTGACAGAAGGCTGGTTTTGAGCTGTCATTGTGTTCAATGTAGAGCCAACGTTTAGTTCTTCTCTTTCATTATTCTGGAGGCATTATGATACAGCCAACACTCGCACCATGATTGATCACTCCGTCTCCTTGTGCAGGCACCACACCAGCGTCTGTCCTACCCCCGTCATCGCCTGCACGCGGAACCCCATCTTTTCTAGTTTGTCCAACACCAGGCGAGGCGGGTCGTCCACATGGTACTCGGCACTAAATGAGCATAAACACAAAGTCATTCTACTATTCACAGATGTGGGATTTCTCTATCTTTTACTAAACTTCGCTTGGAAAGTAGAACAGTGTTAATTGTTCTGGTGCTTGTTCACTTCCTTCATTTCCCAGCAGCATTTGAATCAGATTGCCAATGACAACATTTCCCTGATCTGTATTCCATCAGCTTGAATGGTTTACTCTAAATCAGCCTTCCTCAACCACATTGGGAGTTTTTTTTTTCTCCATGTGCCCCGATCTCAGCTCTGTCGTCAATATGTACATGTTAACTGCCCAAATGAGTGCCTGAATATGGAAATATGGCCCAGTGTGAGCACATTCACAGAACCCTTGGGAGTGCACGCTACAGTGCCATTAGAGTTATTTCCTGTTTGTGGGATGTTGGTGTCGCTATTTACAGAATCTAAATAGAAATTACCCACCCTTTTGGTGCTTTTGTAAGACAAACAGTGCCTGCAAATCACCTCGCTTACATTCTATCTTCAGCCAATGCCTTTTAATGTCCCGTTTTCAATACTCACAAATTGTTTCCCAGTATGGTTGTTTTCCTTGCTCCCAGGTAGTTCATGAGAGCTGGATCCGAATATTCATCCCCCACATTAGTTGGACCAGTCTCCTGTAAAGATATAATCAAGTACATTAACTGTGCAGATTGACTGAGAAACATTTTGCTTTGCTCAAAACAATATCTGTTGTTTGTGCAGCTCTTGGTGCACCTGCAGCCCTCTGGCAGGTGCGGATCATAATCTCTGGATTGTGAACGGACTAAAAATAGATCATCAGATACCCAGAGGATTTAGAATTAGGCTGCGCGAGTCTTGCAGACAACAACATGAACATGCGCAACAAGAGGCTGAACCCCTGGGCAACATGTGTTTTCATTTAGTACACCATGGTAGAAAATAACACAGCCATACGCACGGTGCTTGCTCAGCTTGTAGCCTTGATTGTTTGTTATGTGCAGAACACAACAGACGATTGCGTAACTATTCTACACTCTAAATATATTAGCGCTACATTTCTCTGCAACGTAAACAAATCTAGCGCTAAAAGAACGACACGAGTCATTTTGCAGATGCGAAATACACACCAGTCTGATCTGCGTACTGATGAACATGTAAGGCATCTCTGCTTCCGGGCGATGGACCGCTATTCCTCTGGGAATGACTGGAGGAGGCTGTCTTCAGACGCGACCGTCCTCGCTCCGTCTTCTGCACACAGCTCTGCGCGGAATGCGGAAACACCCACAGCGACGGACCAATCACAGCCCTGCTCCTCTCGGCATCTGTCAACAGCAGCGCTCGCTCAGTCCGTGCCTAACGTATTGCTCAACTGATGTGATCGGTTGTTTGTTGACATGAGAAATGTTGGCAGAGTTTAATATTCAGACGTGCTCAGTACAAAATTCCCGTGTAAAATCTCATCATTCTTGTGCTGAAGAAAAGCAGATATTGTGTTTCACCTGCACATGGATGTTTAGTTGTTTGTTAGTCAAAAGTCATAAGGCTTTAGTTTACAAAATGAGAGTAGCTACAGCTATATCCAAAAGCATTAAACATTTTCCTTTTTAATCCTGGCCAAATTTTCTTGCTTTTGGCAAATAAATACACTTTTACCCACAGATTCACAAGGATACACATACAAATGTTATATGCTTTAGTAGTATCCTACATTAATGTGCATGCATGTATGTCACTGAACCCACACTGTCTGGAACTCTTATTTCCTCCTCCATGATTTATTAATTTCCTCCTCAGTGCTACAATAATCATTTTGGATCAGTCCAGTGACTGAGGGGGGAAATGAAAGACATAGACGGAAGGCAAACAACAATGGTGAGGACTTTGATAAAATCAGCAATATGAATGTAATGTCCCATTGATGCCAGAGGAACCCAACAGACATTCAGCTTGGCTTTGCATGTCATGCTCAGTGGGAAGGGGGTAGTTCAAAGGATCATAGCAGCTTGAAATTGGGATGATAGGCAGACATGAATCAGAAATGCCCAATCAATGTTGAACACATAATTTTCTTCAAAGTGGTGATCCATTTTATAAGATGATTTCTAACTTTTGAGCATTTATTATATTATTTCTACTTTAGACACTGCTCTGCATTGTGAGAATGCTTTTTTGTTTACAGTCAAGTGTGTCTGCTGTGACGGCATCATGACGACAGCCCCCTGAAATGACCCAGAGCCTGTATTCTGTTGCTCACAAGATTGCCATCTACTGGCTTCCAATATCATTATCATCCAGTTTTTGTGGCTTGTCTCTTGGATTTTTCCACCATATATATAGCTATTAGTCCTTTCAATCTGGACACTTAAATGAGCCAATGCTGACAAATTGCTTTCCCCTTTGGAAAACAGCTACTTTTGTACTGTCAAATTACTGTTTTGGCTTTTTTCGCCATCTATCAGATGAAGGAACTTCCATCTAAATCCTGTGTGGTGTGAGAAAAGAAATGTATGCTCCTCTGGAATGTCTCCTTTCCCCTGTTTTATCTGTCCCTGCTAACCCGAGACCCACTAAAAGAAAGAAAACAGGAAAACAGCAGGGATGTCGCCAAGGCCCCAAAAATAAACCAGAGACCCCCCTCCTGCCAGAAAGAACACTCTCTCCAAACATGTTCCTACCCGAGCCACTTCCTGGACTCCTGCCGTGTCTTCCTGCTCCGGCTCATCTGCTGCTGGTTATTGGAGTGAAGGGTCACCTCTTCTCTGACCTGTGGGGACAGTGGAGCACATCCCTGGTGGGTCCACAGGAAGCAGTTTGATCTTTTGATGAGGCCTTTGCCTTCACCTTCTCAGCTAAGGTGTGATGGCCTGATGCAGGAACGCTGCTGTCAAAGAGCTATAAGTTTAATATAAAGAATCTGTGCAACTTAAGAAAGATAACCTCATTATCATATATTTTACTGTAAAGAAAATGGGAATACTATAGCATCTAATTACCATCACAGCTGTTATGCAGAGCTCTTAAAAGTTGACCCCACTAAAAAGCTATATCTACTAAAAAATACTGCAGAATTCTTCAGACTCATTAATATATACTTGGTGTCATGATTTCTGGAAAGAAACATTACTGCTTATTATCAAATGTATTTTTTGCCCATCATGTTCCATTATATCGGATAGAAGGCAGACATCCCTAGCAGGAAAATATGTATTTTTGATGGGGCAAAACTTTTTGCACGGAATTCAAAATACAAACGCATATCATTCTTAAATCAACACCACTTTAAATGCCTTAGGAATCCCACACACAGCATCAAGGTCTCTATGATAAATGCGTCTGACGGATTTACTTGCTGTGAATGTGTGTGGGTGAAACCCTGCGCTGGAAAGCTGCGCTGCTAAAGCAATCGCTTTAAATCACTGAGAGGAGACTGAGCAGGAATGAATGATACAGCAGGCAGTGTATATGATGATTTACTGGAGGTGTATGCTGGAGTAATATTCCATTATTCAGCGCAGAGATTTAAACTGTGGGAGAGCGGAGACAACAGGCAGCTTTCTGATAGATTGGGTGTTAGGGTTACAATGTGTATAGGTTTACATCTGCTTAATTTTGATGAATCACCGTGTTGCAGAGCCATGTCTTTCATCCCAGACTTTTGCATTTATGCTCGTGTGTGTGTGTCTACATCTGCCTGAGCACCGTAGTTCCCCTCTGAGGAGCTTCACAGTCCCTCCACTGCAAGAAGATACATCATTGACCTCCTTTCCGTTTGCCTGTTTTCCAGATTACACCCAGCAGTTTACATAAGGTGTCTTCAAGCTCTGGAGATATTACCCAACAGCCTTAGCAAAGTTATTCCCCCCTCTCACTCTCTTTGTCCCTCCTTTCTCACCCCGCCTCACCTCTCTTCCTACTAATTCATGCTGCGCTCACTGATGGATGGTACCGCTGGTTTTAGGAATTACAGAACACAGCCGTACGAGCATCGCTGTGAGGCATTACATGCGCTGTCACCAGGTTAACGTTCTGTTGAGAAACACCAGGATGCGGTTTCAGTGGTTGTTCATACTGGAAGGGTTTGTTTAGGGAGAATTTCTTTCAGTGATTAAGAATAATGTCATTAGAAGTTTGGAAGGACACGTTCTCACACACTGCGTCTTTTCTCTCATCGCTTCGTTTCGGAGCTTGATTTTGAGCATGTGTCTATGGGCCAGCCCAACTGGGACTGATTGGATTATTAGTTACAGGAAACAACATGATGCGTAATAAACACAGTCGAGCAGAGGAGAGATTTAAGCCTGTTTGAAGGTATCCACAATGTAGTTAGTTGGTCAGCATTCCTGGTCTTCATCTGTAATGCATCCCAGTGAGTTTGACCACAGTAATGTGCATTTAGTAAGACAAATTGTCTGTGCTCAGAAAAAGCTTATTCTGAATGCTGTAGTCAGCCAGAGAAAAATAGACAGAGCAATTATCCTCTTTGTTGAATTTGAATGATCTTGACAGGGAGTCATTTTAGTTCATCCAAAAAGCTCTAGAAACAGCTGTTTATGTTCAAATCCCCAGCGATTTATTAGCAAATCAGTGGCTATAAACGTGGGATTGAAAAATCAGGTGCATTGATACAACATTCACTTTTTGACAACATTTATTCAATCATCAGACTTTAGGGCATGCAGCCTAACTTTAGCCTTTTTCTCCAATGATTAAACCTCTGAGTTAAAGGACTCTCAGTTCTTAAGAAATTGAGTAGGCTTTCTGAAATCCTGATCATACCTTTTTAAAGACCCAAGCCCGACCGCCACGTTTCAGCTCTTTCATTAACTTTTATTTCCTCTCATTACCAGATCATAAAAGTGTTTATTTCCATCCCTCCCGTAAAGTCTAACATTTGTTATTACATAAAAACAAAATAGCTGTACCTAAATGATACTGATAAACATTTATTGCCTTGAAGGTTTATTACATATTATACATCAATTATGGCTTACATTATAGTAGTTAAATACATTTTTATAGACAAATGTAGCTTAATTTTGAAAATGTTCTTGATAAAAGCATTACTTTTCAGCCGTTCATTATGCTCTAATCCAGGGATGTCCAAACTACTGCCCGGGGGCCAACTGCAGCCCGTGGTCGATGATTATTGGCCCGCAGCAAATTCTAAAAGTAGAATTGAATATGGCCCATATCGACCTTTCTGTATCGGTAGTAATAACTACCTTTACTTTTGGTTATTTTTTTATGCGAACACCTTTTTTTTACGTCACATGCTTACTATTATTGTCTCCTGATTATCGTCACTTGTTGCCATAGTTACTTTGCTATCTAATGCTAAATTCGGCTGACGTGTCTGTGATTTATTAGGCCTGTTAAAGTCCTTAAAGAGCCTGCGTCAGCTACAGAAGCAGACATTACATTGTTCAATTTAAAGCCCTCACATGATTTTCCATTAATAAATCTGGAGATCCTTGAAAAGAGCCTGACTGTCTGCTAAATATCCGTAGGGGAAAATAACTGTTTGAACAGAATATCCAGATGCATCGTGGGTCTTTAATATCGCAGTCAACAGTATAATCACGTGATAGGGTAAAACTTCAATAGCTGCGACCTTCACATGCCCCGACAACGAAGGAAGCTGGAGAACGACGGACGATGAGAGTCAATTACGTGACAATGAGGTCATGGTAGTACAGGCTCTGATCAGCGCCACATGTCTTATGGGGTTCCCTTGCTCCCCTTCATGCCCTGCATCCTTCACATCATAAACTGAACGTTCAGAGTGATTGAAAGCACAGGTGACGCATACCAATCCCGTACAAACAATGTCGCAAACCCCAGACCCATCAGTAAAAACAATATTAGAAGCGAGCCAGCTTCGCAATCATGCGAATCACCACTTCAATGACCATCTGAGTGATTTTATTGTCTTGTTGTGACAGATAACAAGTTAATTGGCGTCCCCGCTCTGAATCCATGAAGGGAATGCATCCGGAATCTGACCATTTGACACGATTCCTGGGTTTGGGGGTGCATTAATGCTGCCCCGACTATCGTGAGCAGCTCAGTGGGAAGTGGGAATGTTATGGTTTTACAAGATGATATATAGGGCTGAGGGCAGAAAGTCACATTCTTAAATGTAGTGTGGTTGGGATTGTTGCTGTGTTCCCAGACCAACAGCTCTCTGACATTTATTTAATTCATAATTTGCTGCTTTCATATAAACACGGGGTAACTGGGGGGGCATGGACACCCACACTGCCTTACACACACAAACACAATTATACGTTATTTTAGTTTGCATTTTCACCCAATTTTTCAATTTTTTTCTATCTCTCAATGTATTAAACTGAGTGGGAGGTTGAGTAATGAGGCTTAGCATATAATCCAGACCTCCCTTCCTTATCTTTGCTTGTTCTCATCTTCGCTGTGACTCACCCTGTCCCCCTTCCTTTTACCCTATCTGGGAAAAGTTTGCTTTATCACTCCTCTTTTCAGCCTCAACCAAATAGCATTCCACATAAGTCAAACACTCCTTATCACCTTTCAGCACTCAGGTCTCTTTAGGAAGTTGGGATGTCCCAGATGGACTATTTTCCTGTGTTTTTTTAGACTGAAATTACGATCTTTCGCAAATGTCTCTTTCAAGTCGATAGCAGTGAATTAGTTGAATGCTGGAACATCTTGATTAATGGCAGTTGCCTCGATTCCCGATTCGGCTTCCCAGAACTGTGAAATGACCCTATGTTCCAAGAAAGTCTGATAAATAGCCCTTTCTAAGAATGGTTAAATAAAACACCATTCTGTCTCATATCAACCACAATTTCACTGATAGTCAGACATGGAGATAGAGAGCCCATGGGGAGACCTCCATTGCTAGAAAAATCATGCAAAACAGCATACAATTATTATACAAAATCTAGGATAAATATATTGTTTGTGTTTTTCGTCTTTGATTGAAATACCCTGTCTCTTGTTTGTCAGATACAAATATACACACACTCGTACATGTGGCCTACCTAACCATCTTTGGAAATGTTTTGTTTGTTTTTGACTTTTTCTTTGTTTAGTTCTTTCTTGTTTAGATGCTTTGCTTGTTCTTGTTATGTCTATAGTCCTGATTTTGTGCAAGTATTGTAGTATTCTATTTACGTGTACCTCTGCTTTGTGTTCTGTCTTTGCAATCAACAGAAAAAAGAAGACAGAAAAGGATGAAGTGCATAGAACAGAACTGCAAGTTGGACTGGAACCCGGGGCCCGTTCAGTAAGTACTCAACATTTGTTCATGAAGCGTCACCTTTACCACAAGAGCTACTGGGGCATCATGTTTAGCCATTTCTGACACATTTGAATCCTATGCAAGCACATGCATCTCAATTTTGGTAGATGCGTTTTATCCCAAATTACCTCAAATTCAGCAGATCCTAACTAACCTCAGTTACAGAAGCCATGCCTTCACAATCAATTTTGGTCATGTTGACATAATGGTGTTGGAAGGTTTTCCCTCTGCTCGAGTTGTCTTTGTTGTTGGTTTTTTATATAAGTATATTTATATATCCAGAAAAAGTTGATCCCATGCACACAGGGCAGAAACCTTTGTGAAAAGCAACAAGTGGTTTTGAGCTGTTGAAATGCTTTATTTAGTAGTAGGAAAGAAAAAGAGAAAAAGAATATACCCTTAATCGTCCCAGGTCTCTGCATTTGACCCATCCTGATGTTAGGAGCAGTGGGCTGCCTTTATATATACGGCGGTAGGGGAGCAGTGGAGGGAACGAACACCTCGGTAGCACTTGATTTTTGTGAGACTTGATCTGGTGTTGAAGTCCGGCAAAGACGGGTTCCAGTTCCCAAGCCAAGTCTCTATGGACATTGCCACCACAACCCTAACTTTGTTAATCTTCAAACTTAAACATTACTTTGGTTAGGAGGCGCAGCTGTTGCATAGTAGTTTCTTGTACGAATAGATATTGAGGATCACAAAGGCAAAGCGGTCAGAAGGTGCATTGCATTCAGATTTTAAATGGAACGCTCTGCGATGTTCAAGATTCTGAATAGTGACGTTGAGTTAAGGGGCCATGCTATGGTGGGTTTTTCCTGGGTTTGATTATTAGCTTTGACGTATGTGAATGCAAAAAAACCAAACATTTTCGCATGTAAGTAAATCAGCTGATAAATGATTGATCAGTGACAATAGAACAAAAAACTGGAAAGTGTATTATAGTAATGTAACTTTTAACTGTACTGCCAACATTTTAAAGTCAGTGGTTGCATTTCTGCTTCGTATTTTCAAGTTGAATACTGTATCAAGCCACAGTGTTTCATCTTCAGTAGACTGTGTTGGCATTAGTGCTTTATTGTGAGACAGGATACGCAAACAATTGAAGAAGATGTGCGCCAGATGACCTCAGAAAGATTAGTACAAAGCATTATTCTCTCTTTCGTGCTGTGTGCTTCTGTGGTGTTCCAGGAAAGAAGAGCTGGTCTGGGAGCTGTTGTATTGTTGAATCAAAGCCACAGAGACTCTCTCTCCTCCCCTCTCTCCTTCATTCCAACCTTCCTCTCCTCCAGATCTGCATTTCCAGTCCTCCGATTGCATCCATCCCCACCATTTTAACCCCACCCCACTCTCTTCCCTTCCTCCTGTCCCTGCCTTCATGGGCTGCTTCCCATCTTCCCCTTCGTCACGGTGCAAACTCCAAATGCACCGGCCTGGGGTGAGTGGCTGCTTCTTATTCCATGTCAGGGCCACAGCCTAATGAATCATTTCCTCAAAGATACAGCGAGAAAATCACTTTCAGAGTTTTGAGCGAGCAATCGATGCAACATGAGGCTCACATGCCCTCTCTCCTCTCTGTAGTGGATCCAGGCACAGTTTGTATACACGTGTGCATAAGAGCAGTCACACACACACACACACACACACACACACACACACACACACACACACACACACACACACACACACACACACACACACACACACACACACACACACACACACACACACACACACACACACACACACACACACACACACACACACACACACACCAACAAAGGAAGACCTAATGTTCTGTGCCTGTTGTTTTCTTTATATCACAGTCAGCTACTAGCTCCACACACTTGATTAAAATGGTTTGAACGGAAAAAAAAACATATGGAAATGAGATGCCCTCTGTCTTACTGTGCTGTCTTTTCTATTTTTTGACCAGAGGTGGGAGCAGGACTTAGATCTTGTACTTAGGTCAAAGTAAAAATACCAGAGTGTAAGAATACTTGGTTACAAATAAAAGTCCTGCATTCAAAATGTTCAATTAGGTAAAAGTACAAAAGTAGTGGCATCAAATTATTAAAAGTACTAGTAGAGTAGTATTATTCAGATTGGCCCAGAAGAAATTGAAGTACTCAAGTAAAGTACAAGTCTCTTAAAATTGTACTTGAGTAAATCTATTTTGTTACTTTAAACCACTGCCTTTCTCTTCCCCGAAAACAAATTGGGCATGAGCCTGATTGTCAAAACATGCTGCCACTCATCACATTCATACCTTCATTGAAGCGTGCCCGGGTTTTTTGAAGATCGTTCACTAAATATCCATTTTGGCTTCTCCAACCTGACACAAACACATTCACTCACCGCCTGCACTCTGTCACGTACCATCTCCCTCCGGGTTTCTGGACCTCCCTGCAGCTCAGGCTGTGTGACTTGGCTGTACATACCGTGGCGCAGAAAACACAGAACCCAAGAGGTTATTGGGTGTGTGTGTGTGTGGAACGAGTGGAAAAGGCAGCTGTAGAGATACTTCTTGTTCCTGTGGTATACAGTTTGTTTTCAGTTGAGGGCGAACGCAATCATGTGCGTGGCATTTTTGTGTTTTTGCATGTTAAGCACCATTAAACAGGTGGCTCCATATCGCTTTGCAACCAGACCCTGATCCCCTCCTCAGAGGAAACAGTCTTACAACTCCCAGGTTCCCTCATGGCTTTTTTTCATTTCTGCACTGTAATGGCATTTGTCTCGCCTTGTCCCGTCCACCCTCCCTATACTTCATTTGAACTCCCCCATGGCTTCCCTCTGGCTCCCTTGGGCTATTTGGCTTGGCCACTTGCCTGGATTTGTACACATTCTGTCCCCCAGTCATCACAGCCATTTAGGAGGACTATTTTCCTTCATGCATGTTCAGTGTTTCCCCTGAAGTTCCTGCATTTACTCCCCCTCGTACCACTCCATTAAACTCAGTTCTCTGGCAGCCGGGCAAAGGAACGAGCCAGAAAAAGAACATGCCACATGGAAAGCTTTATCTGTTTCCTCCCAACACTCATCTGAAAGAGATGTCACAAGCTTATCCAGAAAATTGGGTTGCTGCTTCCATTCCAACATCAGTGAGGATTAGATTTAGCAATTTAGTTAAGATATGGTTTGGTTTTGTTGTGCCTCAAAATATCCTAGAAAAACACACGCTAATGTCAGATAATCACTCACAATATTTTCTTTGCAATCTATCGGCCCACATCAGATGGCATGTAGTGGTATTCAAGGGATTTCAAATTTCTGTCCAATTGCAAAGAAAATGCCAAGAAAAGCCGTGGTGGATTCTTGAAAACCATGCATACTTCTTCTGCTGGTTCACCATTCTTGTATTACCAAGATGAGGATCTGCCAACATGGAATATGCCTCAATATTTTTTCTCACAAACCCTTGCCTACTCAATCAACCTTTGCTGCACGGATTCTTGCGCTGGCATCAAGCTGCTCTTGTGTTTAGCTGTTTCTACATCCAGTGATAAATGCCCTTGGCCTTTATGGAATTCCACCAACCAGGCTCAATCATATCCTCAGTGCAAGTGCACTGTTTCCCATGTGTGTTATAGTTGGCATGCTGAGCAACAAGGTATGTTTACATCTAATTAGCACTCTGACAAATTAACACTCAATGTGCAAAACAAATGTCTGCCTTATTTCCGATCCCAGCATGAATGAGTGCAATTCCCAGAATTGTGTTGAGCTATGGATGGTGCGTCTGGCTCTCCTTATTCTGCTCTGGCTTTATTGTCTGTGATTTAGTTTCTGCTCTTTATTAAATAAAGATAATAATAATAATAATTTCTTGCACATTAAAAAGAAAGAAACAACGTTGCAAAACCCTGGAGCCTTGCCTGATCAAACTGTGGAAGATGTCAGAATGTCAAAACAAGTCCAAATATATATATATATAAAAAAAATATTGCACACATTTTAAGTAGCATCGGTTTTTACCAAACATTTGCAGTGAGACTTCTTCTCTTATAAAGCTTAAACTGACATAGGACTGAATATTAAATGTAAATAAAAACAACCTGTGAAAATTCCTCCCTCGGCATGGTAGCCCTGTTTAAAAAAGTATATGAAATGTGTTGTGTGTATTGTTTTTATCGTTGCTATGATGTCAACATATGTCTGGATAAATCTTTAAGTTGAAGTTGATGCGTTTGCGTAAGAGAAACATGATTGAGTGTTTCATAAAAGCTTTAAAATCATCAAATGATGACTATCTTTCAATAAGGCCAAAGGATAATGGTTAGGATCATTGTCGTGCTATTGAAACCACTATTTAACCACACAAGCTTTATGAGGAAGGACATGGTCGAACACAGTCACCACAGTCATTAGGAAAACAGATGCATTGTGGGATGAAACCTAGTGACAAATGCTAGTGGTGATTAATGTAGCTCTCTTAGGGGTTATTGCAATATGCTGACTCAGTTGAATGGTTTGCACTTAATTCTACAATATTTTGTATTTTAATGAAGTGTTACCTTAGTTATTAATAGTAATAGGCCATAGTAACAATAGTGGGATCTCATCGCCACTTAATGTAGTTGCTTTGCATCACTAAGAGTTGATTTTTTCTTTTAATCCAGGGGCTCAAGCTTATTTCATAAAGAGTCATTCAAGGTCTTATCAGTGATATGACAAAATCTCTCAGCTTTTGTGGGGTTCTTCAACATGCCCTGACATTTGTCCTGCCTGGCTTGCAACATTTGAAGCTTTAATATTTGCTAATTAGAAAATCTGAAGGTCTGGCACAGTCCCCAAGGTCAGGTTATTTAGGTCGGTTGTAGATCCCTGAGTTTCTTCTGTCCTGTGTTTCAAAAACCTGTGTTGGTCCTACGGTAGTGCACCACAGTGCATTTTCCCATGTCATCAACTTCACATGAGGGAATTGGATATGACTGAACTACAGTGTTAAGTATACTTTTTCCGTCAAAATCTCCTGATGTCTTTTCTTATCTAACTCAAAAGCTCAAACGCTGCAACAGAATCGGTACTGCCTTTTGACTCATCATAAATCAGCCGGTGATGTACTGTATGTTAAACTCTTCCCGTGCAGTATGTCATGAAATGAGGAGTAGGTGTGATGTCAGCTCAGGGCCAAACCAAATGGGTGCCATGGGAAGAGAGCGGGGGAATTTCAAGTTTTTATGTTGTGTGCAGTGTGTACCGAGGAGTGTTTTCTCAGCTGGTCCACTCAGAGGTGGATGCATGCAGCCGTCCCTTCGCACTCAAATGTCCACATGTTTGCACTGGACCTAAAATACAGATGTGTCCATTACTTCAGTGAACATTTACGCTTCAAAACATTCAAGTTAGTCTGGCCCAATATTGGGGACCTACCGCAAGCACAAAGACAGATGTCAAATACGCATGCATGTCCTTTTGCTGGTTAGGGTTTGATATGTAAGCTCTTCAAGATCTTTTATTAGAAACTCACTCTCTGGATTCAAAAGTCTGTAAAATGTGCAGACATTAAAAGACATGAGGCCGAACTGATTATAGACCAGAGCTGGTTCATAAAAGCATTTAATGGCTTCAATCGCTGGGGTTGCAGGACGTCAGGATTACACAAATGCTTTTGACTATAATGACATTTATGTTTTTATTTATTTTTTGTATTTTTGCGGCGATTACATTTACCAAAAAGGAATATGACTAATATCCTCTAAAATAAGAAAGTTGGAGTATGTTGTTGTTTTTGAAAAAAGGCTGCTCAGGGCTTTGGAACAGAGATGTAACTAGACGTGGGTTCAAGTTATTGAAACAGTTACTATTAGTGTCTGGCGTTAAGTCCCTAGAACTGATTTGAAGTCCATCTCGAAGAGTATGTGGCTAATATGTGTTTAACCCATAAGTACACTTATTGTATAGCTTGGCATTTTTTGTGCAACCTTGTCCTGTTCCTATCTGTTTTCCAACTCCAGATCCTCTTCAGCCTGTGTAATTCCTTATTCCCTGCCTAAGAACAATAAACGCAACGCAAGTGGTCTGCTTCTGTGTACATAGTAATGTATCTTAGGAAACTCACACTGGCAGGACATAAATGTTCTTGCTAAGAAAAGTAAATCTTTCTCATAACCATAAGGGGAAATAGTGTGTGAGGAGGGGGGGGGGCAACACTGTAGACATTGGCTGGAGCTTCTGGCAGCTCTCTGGCCACTGCGATGCAGAGGGACTTGTGAGAGAGAGCACAATGTCTTATTTTTGCTGGCAGAGGAGACACTGTATGTGCTACCTTGGAGGCGGTTCTCTGCAGAGGCCCATACATCTTTAGTTCCTGGCACCCAAGCCAGCAGGGGGGGTGGGAGTGTGCGTGGGAGGAGTAAAGAGGGAGAGAGAAGAAGGGAGAAGGGGGGGACTTACGATGAGGGGCCTATGCTGCTGGGGAGTCAGCCAAAGTCCAGTACTCGCTTAATGGGTTCTCCTCTGCTATGGGATCCCAGTTTGGAGAATTGGAGCAGACACCCCGACTCCTGTCCTGTCTCGCCAGCTCTGCCTACTGCGATGCATGGGACTTGGCATGTGAATTGTACAGTGGAGAGGGGTGAGATGACGGGATGTAGACACGTCTTTTTTTTCTGCTGTCTCCTTGTCACAGGAAAGGCACAGGTTGACACAACCAAAGCCATCTGTGTGCGTGTTCAGCAATCTGAGTCACTGGCTGCCATTCATACCAGAGTTTACCCTTCCTCTGAATCATCAAATGGCACTTGACTGATTTGAGCAACCCACCTCCTTTCTGAGGCTGCACTTGCACTCTTATTCTTTAAATAGATTAAAGATCTAAACACTGCCTCCGCTTCTTGTCAGGTGCTGCTTCTGGGGTGGGATACAGAGAAACGAGCACATGGTAAAGCAGTTTTGATCATATTTCTTCATATATCCTGTTTCCACTCTTGGTCAAGCAGCTTCATGGACTCCTGTCTAAATGTGCTTGTGTGGAAGGTTTCTCACTGTCACTTGATGCCTTTCTTTATTTTCATAAACTAGTCCTTTTTCCGTGTTCTAGTTCAGACTTTGTGAACACCGGGGTAATGAGAGGAAAATCATAATTAACACTCTGTCACGTTATTATGATTCAGATTCAAGTCATTTATCTTCATCTTAAGAAAGTCATTTAACTATGTAAAAAGTTTAGGCAAGTGGGTACAATTTGCACAAATATGTAATTGTATTTGAAAGCTGAGCTGCAGCCCCATGTGAAGGTCCCACAGCCCCTACGGTTCAGACAGAGGTAGCTCACTCCAGATGTGTTAACTCCTTCTCTCCCTTAACCCAATTATGTAATCGCCAGGAGATTTCATGAGGGTTTAGAGTTTTATTGTAAAGATGAGAAAGCTATAATTATTTCAAACGACCCTACCTCTTTTAAGGGCTTACCTTGGGATTGTTATTCAGGTAAACAAATTGAGCAAGTTAAAAACTTCCAAGTATGGCAAGCAAAGAAGAGCTGCGTGCTGAGCAGCATGCACCTGAATGTCTCTCCTGCACTCTGTCTGAGGGTCTGGCACGGGCACCGCTGTCTTACATAATGCTATGAGATCATCCACCAAAGATTTAATGCTGTAATATGTATTTGTTGTCATCAGTCACACTGCATGGCTTTACACTTCACTTAGTATCCGTTCAAGTGAGAGCTGGAGATGATGTACCCTGTTTGCAGGAAATCCCCTGTTTTTGCAAATCTGAATTGTCTCTACAATACTGAGTATATACAATGCCACCGCACAAACACTCTGAGCACGATCAACTTCTGTGTCCTCTCAGTTTTTTCCTGCGTGGGATCTGCCATGGAAAGGAACCGTTGGCCAAGTCCTCTAATGCTGGCAAGCTGAGTAAACGGTGTCTCCGGAACCTTGTGTTAGCCCCAGCATTTCAATAAGCACTCTTCATCCCCTCTCTGTTATTCTTTATGATCCGCACCTCCGCTCAAGCTCAAGACGGCTTCCAGGACCTGTCGTTCTGTCCCGAGTGGCCCCCCGCATAATCTCAGATGCCTATTTACAGCCTGCAGTCCCACAAAGGGTCCCACGGAAGTATTGTCCTGCAAACCAGCTGATAGCAAGTATGATGAAACTTGCAGTCACCCACACATTTGACATCCTGTCGACATCTGTTTTCTAGGAATTGTTGGATCCTTGTGGAACTGTGTATTAGTTGTGCTTGTGTCCCGAAGTAACAGGCTTGTTACTTGTTATGTTTCATCTCAAGTTACAGCTATGTGTTGTAGGAAGAAATGTTTTTTCTAATATTTGAACCATCAGCACTCACATGATGAACACATTCAGGGAGCTCTGAGCCAGGTTAAGTCCCTTTCACACATGCGCTGCAACCTTTAACTTATTTAGACATCAGATAAGAGCTGTGTGGGAGAACGCAAATGTCCAAATCAGTTAGACCAGACACATGACTTTACACTGCCAGCTACCTAGTACAAAGTCCATGTGATGTCGGATTGAAGTGAAGAGAGCTGGTCGTTGCCCTGAGAATGCACAGCAAACAGCGTATTGATACGATGATACTTTAATGGTCAGATCAAGTCCAAAATTGGACTTGCATCACAGCAGCTCCCTTTGCAACATCGACATGGACAAATATCAACACAATACATGAAAAAACACACATGTGACATAACATCACAAACACTGAGAGAAACATGCTCAAACACCCTCTAGCGTGCATTACATCTGGGATTTAGCTCTGTATTTACTGATGGATTGCCTGGTGCTCAAAGGAGTGCTTCAGTCTGACTTTGTTGAATCGCGGGACCTGTATCTCTGATTAGATGGTAGCAGTTCATATTTGCTGTTGAGAACATGGTTTGGGTCAGAGATGATGTTGACATCCTGGCTACGTTGTTATGACGCATAAAGTCTCTGACAGGGTTGACCAATCTTTGAGCAGATTTTTATCATGATTTGTTGATGACATTTCTATCATGGTTCTACTGTTACTGTACTTGCGGTACAAAATCGGTTCACATGCACCAAGTCAACAGCTTACCAACACTTTGTCTCTATCTGTTGCAAATAAGGGAAGAATACAAACATCTGAGGGCAAAGTATGACATCATTTACACAAAAAGTCAATGAAATCTTTAAATTCAAGATTCTCTTTTGCATCGGCCAAAGCATAAAAAGTCTTAAGGAATTTAAGGATTTTTTCTTTTTGACCCCCGAACTAACTAAGTGGAGTTTTTCCAGTAAGTGAGGGAGTTCATATGATTAAATATTTTTGGACCCACAGATAGAGACTAAGTGTTGGTGGAATGTTGACTTGGTGCATGTGAACTGCTTTTGTACCGCAAGTAATTGTGTGCTGTCATGAATCTAATGAGACTTAAATAAAGTATAGGGTACACAGTGTCTTAGCATGTCTGTGTACGTATGAGTCCACGTGAATAGATTTGAACTCAAGGTACAGACTGATACGTTCAGCTGCTGCATTTTTCATCAGATGTATGTTATGGGATAATTCCCACAGATCTCAGAATGTAGAATCGACATTTACATTTTTTCCCTTTTTTTCTCACTTTTAGTCAAACTCCTCAAAATAGGCACAGCACGTAGACCATGTGAAATTTTCATTTCGGTTAACAAGAACTGAAATATAACATTTCACAGTCAACGAGCCAACATGTTTCCAAGCTTAGACTGTTCCAAGTCTTAACAGAGCAAAGTATTTTCAGCAGAGTGGTCAGCTCCAGCAAACCGTTCTTCTCTATGTGAGTGGGGAAATTCTGACAGGCAATCAGAGCCCACTACAAAAGGAGAATGTAAAAACAACAGAAAATGGATCCCCACGAATGCAAATAGCTTATTGCTAAATTGTTTTGGTCTGGCGTTAAGCATTGCCAAAAAGAGGTCTTGAAGTGGGATGGCGTGAAAGCGAGAGATGGAAGGAAGGGGTTTCTGTCGCAATGGAGAGCTGAATTATGGGAAGGTTGATTGACATGGGGAGCATGTGACCTTTTTTTGTCAGGGAAATGGTTACAAGCTATTTCCTATCCCAATACATCATCAGATACAGACAATATAAAACAGAATCAGATTATGACAGATGCAGGGTAATTACTCTCTTCATTCAGTCATGAATAAATATGATTACAAGTCCTGGCCAGCTCTTCTGTCATTTCTCTGAAACAGCGGATATGAAAGACCGCATCTCGATTAGCTTCGATGTCAATAACCGTAATATATGGCTGTTTTATTCTTACCAGCAATTTTTAATATTACATATTCATTTGGGATTCAGATGATTACCCCGTTCACTGTGCCAGGCCACTGTGTAAAACCACAGGCGCTTGGACTGGCATTGACTCACATTAACCATTTACTCTCTGGTATACACTATGTGGCCCAAAGTATATGGACACCTTTTTTTTTTTTACCAGTTATGTGATTTTCGAGGGTGTAAGTCATTCGCTTGGCCTAGTCCCTAAATTCTAATTAAATGTAGAATCAGAGGATGAAACCCTCTTTATTTGTCAAATACATGCACACAGCAGAGCACACACAGTGAAATTTGTCCTCTGCATTTAAGTGGGCAGCTATTGTGCAGCGCCCGGGGAGCAATGGGGAGGGGGGGATTGGAGGTGTCCAATGCCTTGCTCAAGGACACCACAGCAGGGCCTAGGAGGTGAACTGGGACCTCTCCAAGTAGCAGTCCACCTTCCATATTTTCAAGTCTGTTCGGGGACTTGAACCGGAGACCCTACGATTCCCAACCACTGCTGGACCAAAAAATAAGGAACACTTCATAAATTTGCGTGTAGTTGCAATGCTGCAGGATACCATTTTTATTTTTATTTCAATATGGCAATGCCTCCTGGCACGGATTGATTGACTTGTTGGTGACTTTGAAACAAGCATTATAGCCCGGAATCAGCTGCCAAGGGTCCAAACTTTTGTGAATATAACTGTATTAATGCCCTCTAAAGACTGTTTCTAAAGTTTAACTTCTTTTTACAACATTAGTGTTGTACAACTCTTGTAAAGGTCAGCACTTTAAGTTATCTTCAAGTCTCTCTCCCACTCATGCATGGGATATCACTCCGATGAGCGTTTCCAACGTTCTCATGTTACTTGAAAAAATACACAGAGTAATAATCTGATTTATTTCCTCCCTTTTCAAAACAAATCAGATATGTCTGCTCCTCCGAGACACTTGTGTATGTGCCTCTCGAAGACGTTCCAGTCTGGGTTACACAACATTGGTGCCAGTGGTTCGTTATCGTCTGAGCAGGCTCTGCTATCTCTGACACTGCACTAGATTGATGGCCTATTCAAGGTGCTGGAGCTGCTGGGAAGTACCAAATACTCTCTCTGAAAGTCTACCAGAACTGATTTATTGTGAGATATATAGACAAGATCTGAAGCCGGCAATTTGTAAAAGACATACTGTAGTATGCTAATTTGCTTTCAAGGTTTGGCAACTATAGTGGGAGTTTTTGTGTTTCCATCCAAATCATGTTGTTTTTGATAGAAAGTAAGGAAGTACAGCTGTTTAGACGCTGAAATATGTGAATGGCGCACATCAACTCTCCTTAGTGCACACAGGAAAAATTGTAAATCTTGTCATGACCCTCAGATTCCATATCAGCATGTCTTAGTGATGGAAGATGGCAGACTTCTCTACCACCACAGCCTCCACACCCTTCTTTTCTCACTCCACTCTATTAACATCAAAGCACTTCATGCATTGGCTATTGCTATTTTAACATAAATCATTGGAGACTGGGTTGCTCGGTTTCCATACCAACCAAAAATGACCACTTAAACACAACTAATGTAAGTGACTATTTCAGACCGTGATGAAAACTCTCATTCATGGACAAAAACCACATGCTCATGTCCACATGTGTTCTCATACGTAACATCACGGATGACTTCCTCCTGAACTTCCTGAAAATAATTCTTTGTTATATGGAAAGAAATTTAGCAAATGGAACAGCATGTTGTGTTATTTTATATCAAATGTCCTTTCCTTGCCACCGCTCCAAAACATAATCCCGGCACAGACAACACAAAAATCACTAACCGGCACGCCCTACAAAAATGACTTGAGTAATTGTTTATTTTAAGGGTCACTTCACATGTCCCAATGATCATTGTGTGACGTTTTATTCCAAATCAAGAATTGAAAGGACACTAATTGTTGGATGCCATTGATGTGTTAAAAGTCTAAAACAGGATACCGGACTTAAAGGTGGCACGACTGGATTGTAATGTCAACAGGAACATAAATATAACTCCTGCTCAGTGTTTAAGTCTATGACATAATGCCACAGGGGGGTTCAACAGAGGGGAAACATGTTTTGAGCTAACAAATGGAACATCCCTCATACACTGTGGAATATATTACACTGAATCGGAAGGCATATTACGACTATTTCCATTCTGCTTCAGACACAATTGACTTGTTTGTACATTGCAATGTTCTCTGGTGACAGCATGGAGCCTTCATTCAGGGAGGGATTAGGATTATATTGTATTGTCAGGCAAATTTAGGTTCATATTACTGCAAAAATAGTTTTTCAACAAATTAAGGCAAAATATGTAAAGCTGTGGTATGAACATGCTACTGTAAAAAGACAGAGGAGGGATTATGTGTGGACTTGTGGGTTTGTCACTTATGTCCGTCCAATGTGTCTGGAAAAAAGTTGATTCATAATGAGCTTCTTTTTTCTCATGAAGTATGTTGTTTCTTGTTATTCAAAGCAAACTGTTTACTGGCAATATGAATAATGATTTGCTTTGATGTTTAATCCTTGGTCAGAACGAAGAACACGCAGAATTACGGTCACACTATTTGTCTGCAACATTTTTGAATGTAGCTGTGGTCGGTGTGTTGGTGTTGAGGGCGGTTTTAAAGGAAAGACTGGCCTAATACGAGCATTAGGCCAGTCTTTCCACCTCAAACAAAGTGTTCTGCCGTGTTGCAGCAAAGGAGGGCAGTGGGCACATGAGAGATTTTTGTGTAGAATTGTATTCAATTTCACTGTGTGTCACTAACCAAAAAATAACTGCTGTTTGCATGTCAAACCTTTAGCAGAGTAGAGTAGGGTTTTGGATAGAGTGCTGTGCTCTTTCTGGGGGTAGCGGAGAGAACCTTGTGGGAGGTCACGCTGTGGCTCTGTGTACGTGCAGAATGTGAATAACCTGAGCCTGAAAACTTTTCTGTTTTCCTTTGAGGAGTGAAACTCGGCAGGTCGAGGGCTGCGGGTGACTCGGGGTGAAAGGGAGTCTTTCAGCTGGACACATTTCAACGATGTTTTGGGAAGCAGTGATGGAAACGGGGGAGGATAGGCGGCCCATTCCTCCCCCCAGGCTCCTTGTGTTGTCAGAGCAAAGAAAGAGGGGAAGGGGGAGTCCGTTGTAACACAGAATGTCTTCAGCCTGCTCTGTATTAACCTCAGTGAAAACAAGCCTCTACAGAGTTCAGCCACAGTGACAGACTCTGGAGCATTGGACCATTGAGGACATGCTCCCTAGGTCCCTAAGGAAGGGGAGATAAAAGCAACAGGGGGTAAATTATAAGCTGCTAACCCACACCTAAACTAATATTTATGTAGCATACTTACAGCACGGATAAATGTTGAAAATTGCTCGGCTTTGGTTTTCCCCAAATAAGCAACGTAAGTCAGGAGGAAGACTTTTTGACTCAGTTTGATTCAATCCTATGATAATGAAGGTATTACGAGAAAGCTTAATCACCATGTCAGACACTAATAAAACCCACCAAGTGAGTCATGTAAGGTTGAATTCCTGTAAGCAAGCAGCATTTGAAAGCCCTGAAAAATTATCTGATGCTTTGGTATGTTATGATGTGTTTGTGAGGGACGACTAGCAATTGTGGAAAAAGTACCTAGATCTTTCTAAAGCAAAAGTATCACAGGTAAAAACACTTTCATGAAAATGGTAGTAAGCACAAAAGTAATATCGGCAAGTTTGAAGAGTAAAAATACTGGTTCTGCAGAAGAATACCCCCCCCCATTTAATTGATGATTGAACTAAAATAGTTAATTTACCAATTGTAATGTTTATATCTCCAATCTTTATAATTTCATACATTGTATTACTTCAGTTAAACGAAACTGCGTAGTACATTGATACATGGGAGATCACGCTGACCTAGCTCAAACTGAATGTGCTCGTTCAGAGAGAATGAAATGAAACAGCAGTCAAAGTACAGCGTGCTCTTAGTTAAATATTGACGAGTGAACCTTGTGGCTGCATACTGTTGCTTGTACTTATGTACTGAGTCACAGCGTGCTTGTAAGGGGTGGAGAACAAGAGCATGCAGGGCCTGTTACCCATATTAATCTTTCACAACAACACATCAGATCTATTATTATCGCTTTGACCTCTCTGGCCTCTGCGATTTTCAATATTTTAACTTATACACCCTTAAGATTCACTTCAATACAAAATATTTATTGTACATTGTAGAGTACATGGGATCACAATGGGTTATATATATATTTACAACATCATATTCTTATTCTTTACAGCTTAATATTCAGACAACGCCAGATAAATCAAATTGCACAGTGAATTTTTATGTGTAGTAAAGGAAGTTGGACTGTATATAAGTAAGTGACTTTTAGACACGAGTTTTTAACAGAATACGACATTATAATGCATGATTTTGACTTGCACACGCTGTATAAGGTTCAATGCACAGAAAGATTAATGAGTGTCTGGGTGAATTACTGCTCAGTAGAGACCACACAGCTGGCACATGATTTTTTTGCCATCAGTGAGAAAAACAAAATGCTTAAAGTCAAACTTATTCATCAATACTGGTTTATATTGCAACTTGGGGTGACTCCACTAAATGGCCTCATATACTTAACAATACATACTTATGGTTTATTATGAATTGTGGTTTTGGGCAAATACATCAAAAGCTTTAATTACATTGTATGTTTTTCTTACATGATGAAGCAGATATATTTAGATTTTTTAGTCAAGACTTGAGGAATAGAATTTGCATTTGAAGTCCAGATAGTGAGAACACATTTTGCAATTTTAGCAGCAGAAGCAGAAGTAAGGAAGCTCATCATTTCCTTGTTTTTGATTAATCAACACTTATAGCATAAAAGTCCTGTGATACAAGGCACATATATATATATTTTTTGGAACACGTACCTTATGCATGGTTGGTCTTTAACTGGACAACCAGTTCACACATTTTAGTGTCCCCTGACTTTGGCAGTGATCTTATAGTCTAAAGGTTTTAGTGTTAAACCATAGGAGCAGTTTAAAGGCAGCTCATCATTATCACATTTTTCAAATCTGCATTGGTGGAGTAGGATTGCAAAGAACAAAAATATCTCAACTTTGGCAATCTGGTTCCCGATACATCTTCTCTTCCCTGCTGAGAAGATCATAACATTGTTGGTGAGATCCTTGTCAAGGGAGCCCTTTTTATCTACAAAACGCAAGGGGTCAAAGATATGTGGGTCCTTCCACTTCAGGGGGTCGTGATTAATGGACCACTGATTGATGAAGACCACTGTGTCTTTGGGGATGTGAAGACCTTCGATGGTAACGTCTGAGGTTGTGCAGTGGGGGATGGTGATAGGGACGAAGCTGGTGAAGCGCATGGTTTCGTAGATGAAGGCGTCCAGGTAGGTCAGACTGCTTCTGTCCTCGACAGATGGCAACCTGTCCCGCCCAACCACTTTGTCAATAAGCTCGTGAAGTTTAGTTTGCATGTCTGGGTGTTTAGCCAGCAGAAGGAGAATCCAGTGAAGAGCGGTAGAGACGGTATCTAAACCTGCGCCTATCAGATCTGACACCGTCGCCTCTGTGTGACCTTTGGTGAGGCCATTGTCACTGTCAGCTTTATCAATCATGCCAATGATGGCATCACTCATATCCCTCGTTACCTCTGGATCAAATGTCTCTCTGTGCTCATCGACCTTGTTCTGGATAAACCCAAAAAACTCATGATTCAAGTCTGTGAAGTTATTAAACATGCTGCGGACTGGATTAGGGAAAGACCGAAGCCATGGCATCACATCTACCAAGCTGCCAGCTCCTACTGTCTCTCCAAACTTATCTACCCTCTGTAACAAGGATCTGAACTCAACGTCATCATGTCCATAACGTTTTCCAAAGCACAAGGCACAAATCACATTGGCTGCAGCAACTGTCAGCTCATGACCGGGGTTGAAATACTGGCCCTGAGCACTGACTTTAAGGAAAATCTCAACTAGCTCTGTGGCTTCAGCCACAATTTGCTGCTCAAAGGCCTTTTTGGTCTGGCTGTTGGCAGAGGAGAATGCTCTGATCGTTGATTGAGCAATTTTCCTGTGGATCTTCCACTGTTTGCTGTAATTGGTGAAAGTCATACTTTTCCCCCCTGAAACAGCCTGAAAAGAGACAAAGTTTGGTCTGCCTGCAAACTCTGTGCTGTGCAGTACGAGAGCCTCACGTATCGCCCTGTCTCCGTTCAAAACCACAATGTCGCTGCATCCCAGCCGTATCTGGTACACGTTGCCGTATTTTTTGGCGAGCTTTGCGAAGGTGATGTGAGGCATCTGGCCCAGCTGCATGGCATTGCCCACCACCGGCCAGGCGAAGGGTCCAGGCAGTCTTTTCTTGAGCCTGAAGTTCCTGACCCACAGACAGGCTTCCAGGCAGAAGAGGAAAACTAAGGAGGCGACGAGAGCAGGCTGGACCTGTCCACTCCATTCCCTGATGATGCTGCTGCCTTTCACACCAAACTCTGAGTCCATTTGAGCCATTGTGTTATCCTGTAGGTAGACTATCATCAACTGTGTCCAATAAAAAAGGAAATTTATACTAAAAGTGGCAGTCCATTGCAAGGGCTTCCTCTTGTTGCATGCTTACATGCACTAAAAAGATCCTTTAAATGTATATTAAGAAAAGACTAAGCAGAACTAACATGCTGCCTCAACCTCCGTCACAGAAGCTAGTGAGAAAGGCTCGATCAAGTTCAAGTCTTAACACTTCGCTTATATGTATCTCTATGGTGGGAGGGGTCAGCGACTCAGGTTTTTTATTATCTCTCCCCTCCCATTTTTGACAACGGCCTGCAGACCTTAGTCCTATTTCCCACAAAGGCCCCATAACAGCAGCATCCCTTGTAGGATGAGGGAAACGAGAGCAGCTACTTAAAAGGTCCTGTTGCCAAAAAGCGCACATTTATTGCCAAAGAAAAAATGAGATTACCATGACACTCAAGATAAACAAATGTTTATGGCCCTGTGTGCCCTGATAGGAATTTATAACAAATATATGTTTTAAAGCTGTTAATGCTAAAAAAGGATGCACTTTGTGACTGAATGGATGGCTTGTCGTGTAAGTAAACGACAATAAGCTGGAGTTGAATGTTTTTGCCACTGGGTTTAGATGATTGTGCTGTTTCCTATGGACTTTCCACGGCCATTTTAAACATGATTTGGTTTATGTTATTTGCAGCCAAGCTGTTAATTATAACCATACAGGGAAAAATGCTCTGGGTTATCACCATTAATGCTGAGCGATCCAAACTCTTAATGGATCCAAACATCACAATTTATTATGCTTTATAAAAATATATGCATAACGTTATTGTTGGCCCTTTAAACAAAGGGTAATTGAGATAATGTAGCTGTTATTGTTTTTGCTGCAAATATGTGTAGAGAGATTTAAAAAAAAGGGTTGAGCTATAAATCTGCTTACTTAAGTCAGTGCTTATGCAACAAAAGAAATCACTTTTTTTTTTAAACATCCGCTTTGTTCTAGTGATGCTCAGCCACAAGTGGTGTATTCCAAAGGTTTCTATTTTTGTAACAATGAGTAATGACAGACATCTAAACAGTGGTGGTGCCTTATATTTCAGTATTGGCACATATCAGTGCCTGCGCTGGCTAAGTAATGCTTTCAGACTGAGAATGTATTTATAGTCGGACATGAGGCATGAGATGTTCGTTTATTCTTAATCTTTAGGTTATAGAGACAATTAAACAGGACACATTCAGCATTGACAATTAACTTTATTCATTTCATATATAGCTTATTGTTCCATATTTCCATCATATAAAGCCCACACATTGATAACAACACATCCTCTATGAGGAATACTTATCATTCAGGGAAAAGAAACACATCCCTTGGGAATTTTACCATCAATTCCTGAATACAGAGGCCTAAAGAGAGTGCAGTGACATCCATGTAGTTTAAAGAAAGTGACTTATGTAAACAAGCATGTTTTTGAGAATGCCTCATGAGTGAAAGAGATTTGCTCGACATTTTGGGTTATTTCATGTACAGGTGATACTTCTGTGGTTGGCACAGGGGAACTGCAGTGCTTATACAGTAAAGCTGAATCTTGGTGCATTAAGGTTGTGAAGCGTTCATGGCAATGTTTCTTCTTCTTTCTGAAGAATAAGGTGGATGTCCCTTGATGGAAGACTTCCTTCTTCACAAATGGGCCAGCCTTTTTCCTCCGCTTGGACCAGCATTCTTTGTTTAATGTGTTCATATGCTTTGAGTACAGTAGATAGTGAAAAACATTAAACGTCATTACATTTATTGTCATACCTGAAATTATAAAAAAATATTTTGCAGCTGCTTTACGTGGCATAGGTTGATATATTTTTACATATTACAAATGAGAACAAAATGTGATCAAGTGATTAAACAACATTCACAAGCATTTCATATACATTTATATTAGTTTAGATTGACATTAAGGGGAATGTAGTAATTTCCTGCACCCACACCATACATGTACATGCACAATAGTAGACTTAAACAAGCACACAACTCATAATAATGAACAAAATCTGATCAAGTATGGAGTATTTAGTGAAGCAGTATTTTGATTCATTTGCACTGAACAGTCCATAAGCTTGAATTCTACCTGTAGGTAATATAACATCTCTGACACCATATTTTCAGCTCTGCACCAACAATAATTCAATACAGACCGGTTTAGGACACCCAGTAAATATCATTAAATATGAAAATTACACAACAGTAGGATTTAGTGCAGGTTACTCACTGTTTAATGTCATTGGTGAAAAAAGGTGTTTGCTGGCCTTCAGTCGCAGTATTGGGACATGCTGTTTATGCTGGGGAAACTAAGCCGAGCAGCTTTCCCCTGAGCTTGGCGCTGACACAGAATTGGAGGGGCTTCAGCGTGAGCCCAAAGGAGCAGTCAAGAGAAAGGGGCACAGAAGGGTCGCTCTCAAAGCTGCACTGGTGCAGCAGGATGGCTGTGAATAAAAACACTTCCACCTTTGCGATCTGGTCGCCGATGCAGCGTCTTTTACCCGTTGAAAAAATCATCACACTGTTTGTTATGTCCTTATCTAGGGCCCCGTTTTCATCAAGGAAGCGCCCAGGGTTAAAAATGTGAGGGTCTTTCCACTTCAGGGGGTCGTGGTTGACGGACCACTGATTGATGAAGACCACCGTGTCTTTGGGGATGTGGAGACCTTCAATGGTGACGTCTGAGGTTGTGGAGTGTGGGATGGTGACAGGGACAAAGCTGGTGAAGCGCATGATCTCGTAGATGAAGGCGTCCAGGTACGCCAGGCTGCTTCGGTCCTCAATTGATGGCAGTCTGTCTTGGCCTACTACTTTGTCTATGAGCTCCTGCAGTTTGACTTGCATATCTGGGTATTTGACCAGGAGCAGGAGGATCCACTGCATGATAGTTGAAATAGTGTCCTGGCCTGCTCCAATAAGATCTGTGACGGTCGATTCAACAAACTCTTTGGTCAACCCGCTCGCCCCTCCGTGTTCGATCACGTTGATGATGGCGTCACTCATGTCCCGGGTCACCTCAGGGTTGAAGGACTCCCTGTGCTGCCCCACTTTGTCTTTCACGAAGGAGAAAAACTCTTCATTGAGGCTTTTGAAGTTTTCATAGACACTGCGGACTGGGTTAGGAAAGGACTGAAGCCAGGGCATGACATCAACCAAACTACCTGCCCCCACCGTCTCCCCAAACTTGTCCAACTTTTTTATCATGTTTCTGAACTCCAGGTCTTCGTGTCCGTATCGCCTCCCGAAGCAGAGAGCACACATGACATTAGTAGCAGCTATTGTAAATTCATGAGCAGGGTCAAAATACCGTCCATCAGTGCTGTAGCGTAAAAATGCCTGCACCAATTCCATGGCCTCTGCTGAAATATTTTGCTCAAAGGCTTTTTTGGTCTGACAGTTTGCAGAGGAAAAGGCTCTGAGGCTGGACTGGGCTATTTTCCTGTGTGCTTTCCACTGTTTGCTGTAGTTAGTAAAAGTCATGCTCCTGCCTCCAGAGACCATCTGGAAAGAGACAAAGTTTGGTCTGCCTGCAAACTCTGTGCTGTGCAGTACGAGAGCCTCACGTATCGCCCTGTCTCCGTTCAAAACCACAATGTCGCTGCATCCCAGCCGTATCTGGTACACGTTGCCGTATTTTTTGGCGAGCTTTGCGAAGGTGATGTGAGGCATCTGGCCCAGCTGCATGGCATTGCCCACCACCGGCCAGGCGAAGGGTCCAGGCAGTCTTTTCTTGAGCCTGAAGTTCCTGACCCACAGACAGGCTTCCAGGCAGAAGAGGAAAACTAAGGAGGCGACGAGAGCAGGCTGGACCTGTCCACTCCATTCCCTGATGATGCTGCTGCCTTTCACACCAAACTCTGAGTCAACTGCCATTGTGGCAATTTCTTTATACACTTGTTCCTAAATTTAAAAAAAAGGAAAATACAATTTATTCGAGGTTTGGAAGAAAAAATATCTATATATCCATATCAAATGAAACACATACCTATGATATGTCAATCAAATACCAGTGAGGTCATAGTGATCAAACCTCAGATAACTGATTAAAAAAAAGTGAGTTAGATGAAGTTCTTCAGTCTCTTCATCAAGATTTAAGACTTAAGTGTCTGCTTTTTGCTCCACTCCAGCGTCTTATATGTTTTGCTGTAGGTGGGCAGGGCTCAGGGTAACTTTCATACTCCTCCCATTGTGGTAGCCCTGCAGACCCCACTGTATTATCTCCCTGTTGTCGCTCGCTATCGGAGGCGCGCGCTTGACAGCGACGAGGGACAGCGTGAGCGTGCAGTCTGAAAGAACGCCATCCACTGCAGAGAAAAAAAAAAAGTCACATACTGGTGACCGATTCAGTAGGAAACCTTGTGGAGCCAATTTTGTTTTACTAATTGGAGGACTGGCAGAGTTTGCATGTTTTAAAGTGTATCTTTCCAATATGATTTATTTTCTGGCTGCAGAGGACTCAGCGGGCGAATTTTATTAGCTTAAAAAACTGTTTGCACACGGTTTGTCCAACTCTTGACAGAGTTTAAACTGTAATTGAATTTGTAAAAACGCTGTCTAATTATTCTGTTACGTGACATCGTTTACTTAATCAGTAAATTAGCTTGTATTTTGATCTGCTTAAAATTCACTTTGCATGCGTTAGCAGCCCAGTGGGATTTTAATAGATGTAATTTATATGCAGCAGCGTGTCTTAAATGATTCGCCTGAATGTGTTTAGTCTTTATAGCGATTGATTCGGCGAATTCAAAAGCCTGTTTTTTTTTTTAACTTAAGTATATTTCCCTCTGATTCTTTGTCCATAAGTGCCGCAGGTTCAGAGTTAGTTTGTTATAAAAATGTAGTGAGTATCGAATATGAAGTTGAGAGAAAGTTGCGCAGCACGCAGCCCAAGTTGAAAGACTTCAGTCAATCGTGTCTCGCTGGTCGAAATATCTTTTTTTCAAAGCTTCATCGCTAAACAATATGTATTTGTTTAATTAAAATGAAACTGATTACGTTTTAAAGGTTCCCAATTTCAGTAAAAGAAAACCAACTGCGGAAAGCCTATAATAGCAGTTTATCAATATGAGCCCAGTGATCCACATGGAAATATTACAATTATAGATTTGTTTTTTCTTTATTTTAATCAGACTGTTTTTTTCACCCTAACGTCTTGACAGTGCAGAATAATTTCACTTCAAAGTATCCCACAACAAACTACTAGCCCTCCTTGTACATCACATGAACTGCAGTTTTCTAAATCCTGGTCATATTTCACTTTTCTTGCTTCAGGTAATACATATTTTGTCATTTATTTTCATGGTTGCAAAATCATTTTAGAAAAATACACAGATAAAAAGTCACCTAGATAAAAAGATAGAATCTTTTTTTTCAAAGTGATGCAACTTTCCAAAGCTATACATTTCTTTTCTCCGTGTGGAAGGCAAAATTTGTTTCTTGTTTCTTGTTTCCTGGACTGTGAAGTTTATTTTTGCAAGGAGGTAATGACCTTAATTGAAGGTACTAAAACGTTTCCGAAGCAAGTAAGAGGGACAGAAACTTCACTTCCACACAAGCAATAGTCATTAGTCATTATAAGCAGGTTAGGAGGAGAGAAATGGGGAGGGAAGAAATTATATATAATTGACTTCTAAAAATGTGTTTTACAACAAGAATTGACACTGAGTGATGGGTTCGTTTTTGAGCCATTATAAATACAAATGATAAAGAAAAGGAGAATGTTTCATTTATATGCATCACGCAAATCTCATTTAGCAAATAGAACATTAACAATGCATGGTCTATATTTATAATTCACCATGAAGTTTAACTTGTTTTGTGAAAGTTTTTGTTTTGCAATCCTATTCTATATTAAATAACACTTTCACCTTCCGACCAAACTCTCACAAACTCTACTGCTGAACCGTTTTAATAAACTGACAAAAACAACAGATTTTGCAGGCACAGCGTGCTCAAATCCCCCCAAAGTAAACAGAAAGACAACAACAACAGTAACTAAAGTGTACAACTACATTTTTTGTCATTATTTCACAATAATGGTCCTTAAACTGCCTTGTACAGATGTCGAGAGTTTTGCTGGATCATGGCTCAGCCTGAAAGCTGTTTGTCTTGAGAAATGCGGTGTGGCTGCGCACCAAAGCCTGCAGAATGATTTCTCGGTTAACCAGAGACATAGCAATGTCTTCGAATACACCGCCTGCACTGGGGATGACTGTTTCTTCTCTCCTCTCTTCCTATAGGGGGAATCCCCCTGTCCCCTCCACCTCCACCGACACCACCACTACCTCCGCCTCCTCGCCTGAGTCTGCTTCTCATACACATGTGGCCACTCGCATCCCCATCACGCTAATTAGAGCCAGGTTTGTGGCTGTGGGAGGAGTGGGGGGCTGAAGTTTGTGTGTATGTGTGCGGGAGGGGTGGAGGCCCCAGTTGGAGGGGTGGGAGGGGGGTGTGTCGTGTGTGTGCGTTTTGCGTGTGGCTGCTGTGTTTGCCTGTGATTACCCCTTGTAACCTGGCTGTGAAAGGTTGGCCCTGACCCTGCGTTGACTCTGGCTGGGGGGGGGCTGTTGAAGTGGGTTTGTGGCGGAGGCGGGGATGGGGTCTATAGGCCGCTGCATGTCATGTGCTGGCGGGTGGGCGCCTGCTGCGTGCAGACATGGCCAATGGTAGACCAGGCTGCCCCGGCTCTGGAGCTAATCATTGTTTACTAGTCTCATTTCCACTTCTCAGTGAGCTACTGTCACGCACAGCACCAACAGGGAGGAAGGAAGAGGGAAAAGGGGGAGATTTGGAGTGTGAGGGGGGGGGGGGGGGGCAAGCAGAGGAAAGCCAGGGGTCCAACAGGCAGTTGGGGAGCTGGTGGGACTTGGGAAAGGGAAGAGAAGGGAAAATGCAAGAATTTAAGTGAAGACTTTTTTTTTTTTTTAGTGAACAAAGGTGAGCCCAGACAAAAAAATCTGCAGCCAAAAACAACCCGACAAACCAGTAAACAGACCAATAAAAACATCCCTTGGGCAAGAGCCATCCCAGGCAGCCAAGAGGAACCACCGGACATTGCTAGTTAGGGATGGTGATGTTTGAAATGAGAAGTGTTTTTGCTCGCCAGACCACAATACGAGGAACAAGAGATACTTAGAAAAGTTGTCACCGACTGACATGATTGTTGTTGTGTGCCTGAGAAAAGATGTGCAAAGGCGCAATTCAATCCAGTTGGGTGATACCAAATGGACTGCTGGTTGAAGTGTTTTGACATATACACACACTAAATATATATTGTAATCCCCACACTGATGATTCCTGCTCTCAGGCCTTAGATGTCCTTATCCCATGTGCTTATAAACTTACCAGTGTATGCCTGAACATCTCAACAAAGTCTCCAGTGCAGCAAACCAAGAATTAACACACAAAACACCCTCAACCCCTTGTGAAAAATTGATTATAAGGACTTGCAAAGGTAAACATATTTAACATACGTAGATTATAAAGGGATCCCGGGTGTTTCGAAAGAGTGATCAATATGCACTGAGCATGTGTCAATGACAGAGATGCATATAATTCAGAAATCCCTTTACCCATACTCGGCCAACTTTTTTCTATGTAAGAGCTACAACAACAATAACAGAGATATTTTTAGCGGAACTGTTTACTCCTTCTTATTTGAGAAGTAGCCTGATACAAACCAAGTATAAGTAGCTTCAGGTATGACATATAAATATCAGTCTGGGTGGGGAAAAACTATAATTAATGCAGCTTTAGCACAAAACCATTGCTATGGAATATTCCGGTTTTACAAAGGTTGATATGATAATCCAAAAGTAGAACACAGAACATTTTAGCCAGCAACAAAATGGTTAAAAGTTCAAATGTTTTCACTCAGATTTAATACCATAAATGTGTATAATGTCTGAATCCATGCTTGAACTGAAACGTGGTTTGAATCCATTTTTTTATATTGTTAAACAAAATAAACAAATGTGAACACTATAGCTCATATTGTGTTACATATACATTTCATCTCACGCAGCACAACAAACCGCAAACAATTATTGAGAATTCAGTTATTTCTTTGTGTACTAGGGCCAGACAACCTGATATAAAACTATTCCAGGGAATCTCTGACAGCTTCATTGCATTAGACCTGCTGTGCCAAAAGACGTGTCGCAGTATGCAATATCAAACAGCCCACTTAAAAGAGGAGAGCAATACCTTTTGGGGAATGTTTTCCTGGAATGATTTAAGGTCTTCGGTTAAACCGTGAAGACATGACCAAAAGTATGATTTTGCAATATTATCCTACATATGCTGCCCTTGGTCCTGTAGTTGAATAAAGCATCAACACATTCAAGGTTAGGGGTGTGATGCCATCCAGCGACCACCCACACTACACATTTTTCAAACTTCTATCATCAAGTGTTCCAGACATTGAGTACTTTTGATACGACATGTTCCTTTAAAGTTGCACAAAGTCGTTTTTTTAAGATCTGCAGGAATTAAAGTTGTCCTTACATGCACTTACCCTGATCAGCTTAACATTTTTCATTAAAACCTCTGCACAAATATAAAATAACAAATCTATAGGGATATTAAACCAGCAATAAAGTAAGTGATAAAAAGCAGTGACATCATAACAAAAGGTCCCTCCGCAGCCAACAGAGAACAAACTTATGTTATTTATGTAGTAACTTATGAAGATAATAGCCCTTTTTTTTCTTTTCCCACACTCCCCCTGTGACCGGACTGTGTGCAGGCTGCGTGATAGATCTTCACTTAATGTGGCACCCAGGACAGGAGCCATGTATTATGTACAGTATAGGGATATTTGTTTCTAATCCCGTAGAGTTTTTGCGTGCTAGGGGAGCAGAGCGGGGATGAGCTTGCGTGCCATGCCGGGCTGGCGTGCGTGGAGCTTGGTCACTGAACTCCGGCTTCCCCAGGGAGCGGGGGCGGCGGGGGTGTGGGGAGCGGGGGGGGGGGGAGGAGGTGTGTGGCTGCACTGAGAGATTAAAATGAGACGAGGGAGAAAGCACAAGTCGAAATGGCTTCCAGATGACCCCTACTCTGTGAACATATCAAAGACAGGCAGAGGAATCAGTACACAGTATGTTACACATTCCCACCTTCCGTCCAAACAACTATTTTTTATTTGTTTTTGTTCCAAATGTTTTTATATTCTGGTTTTGGAAAAAATCTTTAGTTTTTGAAAGGCAGATCTGACCATACTACCAAGATATGACAGATATTTGTAGTGTTTCCTAGGCGTATAAAGAGAGTCAAGAGACATCATCAATTATTATTCAACATCAAATGTTATTATTCGTAGCTAATTTCATATTTATTTACCTAAATAGTAAGAATGAATGTTTTTGTGATGTGGCTCTTTTTTAAAGGTCAGATTAATACATCTGTCACCCATCATTCATGAAATACAGCATTGAGTAAAATATTTCCTCGACTTCCGACTACATTTACAAAATATTTCTACTCGGGAAGACAATTTAAAAGAAAAGCAACAGAAAGACTGTAACCCAAGGCTTACTGCGCAGTGAGTTAGTGAACAGCACTCTATCAGATCACACTTTGGTGGTTTGCAAGGCCAAACTTACATATTTGGAAGCTACTGGGTTTATTGTTCCAGATCTTTTACAGTCTCTCAGGGACTAAGTTCTCAAAGTGATTTTCCAGAGACACGGCTACTGCCTTGCCCTACACTGACTTCTTTTGGCTGTCACTAGTAATCATGAAGGGTTGTCTAAACTGTCACGTCTTTTCAATCATGTTATTTAACTACCATTTATTCAGTTTCTATCTAAAAACATGTGAAAATATCATATGGATAAATGAAAATACTTTTTGTAATTCCTCACAAAAAGTTGTATCCATAAAGAAATGCACAGAAATGAAACTTTTTTCGAATTTCTGCCATTTTTGTGCGTGTAAGTCTTTCTCAATATTCTCTTTTCGGGTTATTTAGGGTAGAGTTTGTGTCATGACTTCTGAAAGCACTGTGCTCCTGAGCCCTGTTGAGTGAGAATGAGCACTAGGAAAGAAGAGATGATGTCATGCAGAGTTGGTGTGTTTACTGTTGCAATACAATACAGAACTTTGAATGTGCTTTTCATTCTCCATTGAACTTGGGAATGGTTAACTGTGAAAGCTTTTTGTCTCTTTAAAGCACAGGAATAACATCATATGGAGAGAATTGACTCAGTTTACTGTGATAGGACATTTACTTTTTTTTCTTTAGGTATGACACAGGATGTAACTGTTTCGCCTCCATACTCCCATATTTATGACCTGTTTTGTGCCTGTCTTTTTTTGAGATTGAGTGTCCCAGGCTGGGATTCCTGCAAGGTGGAGCTGGTCTGATGGAGACTCAGCCACAGGCACACTAAACATTACGTGCAGTATAGATACTACCAGCGGGTTGCTCTTCTCATTGTGTAATTGGGCGGATAATGTTCCGTGATTCCCTCTCTTTTGCACCTCCATATGTTCCGCTTGAGCAGGTCGGTGCATTTAAGTATCCTGAAAATGAAGCGGGGTCAGCGAGCGGTCGGGTGACCCCCCTTCACTGCTCCAACTCTGCAGATGAGCCGATGGTATGGCTTCAGCAGAGGGACCTGAGATACCTCAAAGGGCAGAGTTGTTCCACTGTCCAGGGCCCTTCTTTAGTCTCACTAGTGCACACATATCCTTTCAATTTAAGGGCTGTCAATTCTGCTTTGTGATAAATCCTACCTCTGAAATCTTACATTAAAGTACAGTATGTATGGGTGCTTGAAATCTGTGAAAGTTATATTTGAATATTATATCTGAACTAAGAACAAAAAGATCTAAAGAGAGGGTGATCTAAGTGTGTGTGTGTGTGTGTGTGTGTGTGTGTGTGTGTGTGTGTGTGTGTGTGTGTGTGTGTGTGTGTGTGTGTGTGTGTGTGTGTGTGTGTGTGTGTGTGTGTGTGTGTGTGTGTGTGTGTGTGTGTGTGTGTGTGTGTGTGTGTGTGTGGGGGGGGGGGGGGGGCCTTAGATTACACTCTACCACACGCCCAATTTTCACACCACAGCCCTGCGTATCTGGGATTGTAAATTTTGAAGCAATTACAGTGGAGCAGAGTCTTTAGTAAGACCAGGGAATTAACTTAAATTGCCGTAAGTCATGACGGCTGCCAACTGCTTTGTAGTTTTGGCAACTCTTGTCACTTTTCTGCTTTGTGACTATAAGAAATACTGGGCACCTTCCTGATACGGTTGAAGCTGCTTTTGCTTGATAGCCATTTCAATTGTCTTAAAGTGTGTTGCGTGGCTCACCTGCTTCTAATTATCAACGCTCCCTCATTTGTGATTGCTATAGATTCAGTGAAGGAAAATGTCTCAAAAACGTTTAATGGTTGTCAACTCACTTCAACTTTATTAGTTGAGTCCAGTTCACGCTTACTGAGGAGATTGATTCTTTGTATGAGCTGCAGACATTCAATCCTCTCCCTGCTGCTGCTTGAGGAGCAGCGATCTCTCCAACAAGTCACTGAAGTGTTTATAAGGAAGTCCATGAAAGCAGAGAGAGTGATTAAAGCTCTTATAGCAAGCCGATGTGAAATAGCAATGTGATCCTTGCAGATGACACAACTTCCAACAGCTTCTGATGCTCTACACAAGTGAGCGATGTCCTATTTGGCTTTGGATGACGCAGGGTCAGAACATTTTTTTTGCTGCAGACAGCCAGAGAACAGCAATGTGGCTCAACAATTATTTATTGGATAAAATATTTAGAGATCCCCGACAATTTTTTCATTCCAAATATCGTATAATACCTAAACTTGCATCAATATCATTAACTGATCCTGGAGCTGTTTACTCCAAATCCTGCATTGATATGATATGGTTGCTAAGTTTGTTGTATGGCATGGTTCAGGTTAAACCCAGAATCTGACAGATGCATAGAGAGAATGAGTGCCATACAAACGTTTTTCATTCAGTAGTTTGATAATATATAAATCCATTCAAAAGAGCAAAATGAATCGTGCAAGTGTTTTTTCTGGAGCTCACCATGATTTAGAAGCTGTGCATCTGTAGAAATGATTGGGCAGGATGTACGTATCAGGTAGTGTAAATAAGCTGATAAAAGAGATGGTAGCGTGTAATCGGAACAGTGCATAAACTCAAGTACAAGCGATACCTGTCCAACATTTCAGTCTGTAACCAAGACTTTTCCAATACTGATATTTGGAACAGTTCTACCCTTATGCCTCTCGTTGTTTTGCTTCGATGATGATTAAGAATACAAACCATTATCTTGATTCACAAGTAACAATTTCTAGACATTTTTTCGCTGGTGTTGTGGTTGCTTAGTTCCTACTCTTGAGCAATACAGCTATACTGCTCTCACGTTTGAATTAGAACACTATTTTTTAAGTTGACATCATAGCTACAAACTGGATGAATTAGATGACTCTACACATATCTGCTTTATGTCATTAGGTCTGGGTCTTTTAAATAAATGAGGACTGACATCTAAGAATTAAGTCTTGGAGGACAACGCCAAGAACTCCTTTTACTCGCTAAATGCACATTGTGTAACATGTATCCCATAGCATTATTTCATAGAAATCACCACCCAGTTTCCAGGATTTATACAACTTTGACATGTTCTTAATTCTCAGCTGCACTGGAGTCCCTTCTCACCTTCTCTGTCAGACTGCGGTGCACACTGTGGCCCCGGCCCATGTGGGAATATCCCGGAGCCATTGACCTGTTCAGCTCTTTGGCTGCAACAAGAAGAACAGGAATGTACTCATGCATATGTATGTGTGCTGTGCAAGCAGACATAAGGATGCTTTCAAGCAGTCATCTCCATAGACACATGCTGTTTATGTAACAACAACGTCTGCCAGCATATTTAAAACTCTTACATCATGGTACCTTCTCTTTTATGTATTGTCAGCCTGAGGGTCTCAGGAATTTCATGCTGGAGAAAAAAAAAATATATACATTTACATGTTCTCTGTTTAGGTATTGGAAATGTCCAAATGCTACACTGCTGGATTTTTGCCTATATATGGCCTGCTCTTTTGGTGTTACAGTCATTTACGGGGGAATGTAAACACATAGCTGTTAGCAGACTAATAGCCATTGTTCGAGGAGAGAATTTCTAAACTGATATGGGCAAAACGTTTCTTCTGTTGATTATGTAGTGTGATATGGTAGTCCGGATTTAACGCCAGCGAGAAGTGACAGACTAAACATCATGTATATAGCTTCAGATGAATATATGCTAATATTTTGATCTGGTTTTATCTTTTTTTGAGCAGAAGAAGTGGAAGTATCTGTACAAAAGCAACAAAAAAAATAGAGTTTAACCAGCAGTTTTCCCGTTATAGTTTTATTTATACACGTCCTGCAGACTTAAATCAAGTAGCGCTCTTTCATTGCTCTGAAACAATTTCCCAGAATCTCCCGGACTTCAACAAAGACCGATGTTGGCCCTGTGTTTCCCATGGGATGAAACACCTTTTTCCTCCCCATTCGATGCACTGGTAACTCATTGACATTATTATTGGAGCTTCTGGGAAGATCTGCTTTTAAGACAGATGTGAAGATTGAAGCCTGCATTTTGTAAGAAATAATTAGATGGCCAAATACAGGGGTCATGTTAATCTAATGCAGTACAGAAACGGACAACAACGGTTTTGTAGACCTACAGATAACATTCTCAATGACTTCCTTTGAGGCAGGACTTTGGAGCCAGACCCAGACACAAACACCCTTAAAGTTTGACCTCCTTACCCTGTCCCCCACTATGCTTTGCTGCCCTCTTCCTCCTTGTTGCACCCTCAACTGAAGGTGATACATTTTGAAATCCCACAGTTTTAGTAGGGAAAAGCGGGGGTTGCCTCACAACTCAAATAGCTTAAGAAAGAACAGTCTCTGAGTAGTCCCTCACGCACAATGTATACCATATGCTCATTCAGAGGCCAAGAGGCACCCTATACCTCACATCTGGCACAGACCACCTATGCTAGCTGACATATTCATCCTCAACCCATCAGAGCCTCTCAGTGGAAGGAAGCTGGCTTCGTCAGTGATCTCCTGCTTCACTGATGTTTATATTTGTTTCTGAACTAAAGACTCCTGGGGGTAGTGGGTATATCTAGCTACGATCAGGAAAAATGTACACTATAGAGTAACCTTTTCACTAACATGATCTCTTTTGAATGGCATTGCAACTATTATTCCTGAAATTGCTTACGGGTTTCCAAATAACCCCAAAAGCATGAGGTCTTTCCTTTGAATCCTTTCCATGTGGAGTTTGCATGATCCCTCTGTGTGTGAGTTTGCCTCTTCATGGGCTTGAGTCTCCTACCTCAGTCTAAAGACGTGCAACTGAGATGACTTAATGACCCTAAAATCTCAATAAAAAATAATCTAAATTCAGTTGAGGAACTATGTCTCCTTGCTCATTTCCCACAAAAATCTGCAGGCCGATGCGAAACACTTCTACAAGGACAAGTTTTGCGTTACCAGGCTAACTACTTTTGCCAGGCCTGGAGGTACGGTTTTTCATCACATGGAGTGTGTGGAGGGGCTGGTTGACATAACTATCCCTATAGGGGGGTTGGCACGTAATCTATGAAGTTTTACTTTGCAGCCATCACTGATGTACTCGGCCTTTAAGATATAGCTACTTGTTGAGGGGACAGAATTTGCAAGGATGGGGACCAGTAGTGACTGAGCCTGTCATTGGTCAGCTTTGGCTTCTTGTATTTTCTCAATGTGCCCTGATGATTGTTGAGTGTGAAATATATATGAAGCAGGTGGAAAAAGGCCCAGTTGCTTTCTCCTTTTGTATTGCAAATCCAACAAACAAATCTCCACTGCACACCTTTTGATCTTGGATTTAACAACAGAACATCTAGCAGTAGAAGATTTGTGAAACTGCATATGGCAGGTAATTGTTTAAAAATATATATTTTCCATTTGTGTGTTTTTGAGGAAATGTACGTGACATATCCTTTCAATTCTGAAGTCTGCTTTTCATGAAGGTTAACTGAGGACATGGTGTGTGTGTGTGTGAGACGGACAGATGTGACGGCTTGGACTTTACCATGCAACCACTCTGGGTTGCACTGAGGTCACCAGAGTGGTTTTGTAAGACTCTTGAAAAAGGTAAACAATATAACTTTGCTCTCACTTTTACACTCTGTGACTAAAAGGAGAGGTTGGCTCTTCACCTCATTTTCTCCTCTCCTTTGGCTCCCTCGCTTTATTACCTCTGTCAGTCCTAATTTGGGTTGATGGGGTGGCTGTTGCATGACAAGACACATGTCTGGGCCCCTGCGTGAGAAGGCTGGCTGGCTCTTGCTGAGCTTGTTTTCTTTGCGTGACCATGTCCCTCCCTCTGTCACTCCTGGCACCTCCCGGCGAGCCCCCCTTTGACCCTGTTCATGCCCTCGTTAGCTGGCATGTGGCTGGTTTATTTACTTTGGCCAGCCGCCCGTGTGAAAGGCACATTTTGACCACGCTCAGGGAGGGGTTATCTTGGAGCGAGGTGTTGGTGTGTGTGGAGGTATAGAGAATTTGAGTGACGAGTGTTAGGACCAGCATCATAAGAGCTCAGTGCTTTCCATTTGTGGCTGGCTTATTTGAATCTGTGTGATGTCCCTGCCTCGTTAAAGGGAAACAAGCCCCAATGTAACTGCCTTTGAGGAATGACATGCACAGGCAGGTCACTCAGAGTTCAGCGTCCCGTTTGCCGTCCACACAGAGAGTGCCGGAGAATAAGGAGCAGGGGTATCGTGATGTGTTGTTCTCACTTGTTCCCATTGAAGTAATCCAACAAAAGCTCACGCTAACATTCATGTCTCTGCGCATTCTCTCTCCTGCCAAATTCTCTCCATTGTATTCTGTGTGGTTATACAAATATAGATAGAAGCAATGGGACAGGACTGACACGAATTTGCAAAATAGGGTCATGTGAGGATATTGCCTTTAAAGGCTTCTCTCGCACTTGCCGATGAACCTGTGCAGATTTGTTGCCCTCACATAGCACACCGTGATGATCCAGTGGCAAGTAAAACTGTTATTGTGAAACTTTAACTGTGAGCCACTTACAAACACTGTTAGAAATTGGTCAGAAATAGTGCTGACATCAGGACAAGTATAATATATATTTTCTCATGTAACTTGTCCTGTAAAATGGTATAAAACAAAGAAAAATAAAGGAATAAATAAGAATTCAATTAATCACTCTTCATACTTATGAGCAGTCTAACAAGCCCACAACAGTGTTCTGTGTATCTTTTTGATAAGGACATTTTTTTTACAACTATTATCACACATTAGTAGGAAATTTAAATTAAGTGAAAAAGAAGAGGAAATCTACAGGTATCAACTTCTACAGTGTAAGGGATGCTGATGACCTATAGTTTCCCAGGAGTAGTCAATGGCTTGACCCAGCATCTTCCTTTACGCTTTTGCCTGACCTGTGATGAACAATGCACCAGAATGTCAGCCAATACTGTCCCATTGCTAGTATAGTACTGTTGAGTGGAGCTGATTTACCTTACTTCATTCTAGTGCCCACCCCAAAAAAAAACTCAAAATCTGCCATATATAATATAATAGTATTATTAATAACAATAAATAATAATAATAATAATAATAATAATAATAATGATAATAATAATAATAATAATAATAATAAATAATAATAACAGCAGTAATAATAAGCATAATAATAATAATAATAATAATAATAATAATAATAATAATAATACTCATTTGATTGAGATCGCATCAACCTAAATAATAATTGGATTTAATTCAACAGCAACATTTGAATATATTTGGCATCTGCACATTCAAGCTATTGTGCGTAAGGTAATAATATTGTTAACTGAAACCCTTGTTTAATACTATGCAGATCTTTGCATTAAAGGCATTTAAAAAAACATGTATTGCAGGTCTCACATGGTATGCATATCATTGATTAAGGAAGGATACTGTGATGGCTTTGATATATGATCTTGAGTCTGACCTACAGACCCTAAATGGCCTCTTATTGGCCCAAAGTAATTCAATAAATAAATACATGAGGAAAGAAATCAAAACACATGTCTTTCTCTGGATTTCTTTAGTTGTGTTCCTTTTACTCTGCACAATGTAAAGTGGATTATCATTGCTCAACCTACCAGCATCTAGAGAAGATAGTTGTAGTTAGTATAATTTCCTTCCTGCAGATTAAAGCATAAAACCAAAGGATTTGAAAATTAGATAATAGACAGGGAGGCATGACACCTCAGTCGACGTCAGTTCCCACTAATACTTTAAGTGTGAGATGACACTGTGCACAGCAGCAAGATGAAGCCCATAAATCAGGCAGGATGTCGGGACAGCAGGATAACACAGCCCGACATAGTCACAAGTATGTTCCAGATTAACCCCTGCCACCACTTCAGTCGATACCTCTGCTTGGATGGAATCACTTGTAGGTCTGTGGCTCAGAGAGCTGGAAGTCATGCTTTAGCTGTAAACACAGACACTAGTCTGTAACGAGGAGCTGTGGAGCAAGAAGGAGTCCACTGAGTCACACCACAGTTTGGCCTCTTGTGTCCATAGAATTTATATTCCCGGCAGAGGAAAATTCTCACATGATGGTTTTTTAAACGTGTTTTCTCTGACCGACTGCTGCATGGCATGGGTAAAATCCCTTTCAAAGAATCATGTTTAGAAGATTTATATGCCCCGAAATGAACACTCATCAAACCTTAAGTGTGCGGTTTGTCCAATACCATTTTGTGACAGAGCTAGACCACATATTGGGACAATACACACATTTCTTAGAAGAGCCACATCCTTATGTTCTTAGACTGCCATAAATGAAAAACAAGAGACATTAAAAACTCAGCCATGGAGAAGATGAAGAAACAATCTTACTCTGATGCTCCAGGAAACAAACTTTTCTGGTGGTCCCTCACATTAAACTGCCACTAATCAAATGCAAACACACAGATACAAACAAGATTTGATTAGGACTGGCACGAGAGTGGATGCTTCCCGTATATGTCTCATCATGTGATCTCTGTTCGTTTATTTGTAGAGAGGAATATATTCTCACACTTGGCTGTTCAGAGGAAAGCACTGTAGGGTGATTAAAGGCTCCCTAAGGAGTTGGAAAGAGGAAACAGACAGAGTTCATCATGCTTGGGCAATGGTATAGCTTAAATGAAATCAGATTCCTGTGGTCTCAGAATGCACACATGCCATAGACACGCACATAGCACAAAAACACACCCTTATACACACTGTGGGTTTGTCAGAAGAAAGAAAACAAGGTAGTTTTCCCCAATAGTCTTATAATACAACTTCAATAATAAAAAATGTTTAATTTACTGTGGGGTAATTCAATTTTCTGAAGTCTTTATGCCAACTGAAAAATGCTCTAAACACAAAATTGACATAGGTTTCCCTTAAGTGCAATTTTTATTAAAGCTTGCAGAAATGGTGCAACATTTATGAGCAGTTTTAGCCACTGATGATGCAAGTCAATATTCCAATCCTTTTGAGCTCTGCTTTGTTCTAGACCATTTTCATAAATATAACACTCCTTCCAAATCTGTTACTGCGCTCCCTATAGCTTTGCCATTTTTGTGAGGCTGATAAAGTAGGAAACCAAGTTGTTGACAACAGGTGTTCTCATACACTGTTTGTCCTTACGTAAAGTAATGCACTGTAATTTGTGTATGTCCCAATAATTAAATGTTTATGTTTTCCATATAATTACCTACCAGGAGTGAATAAGAGTGAATAAGTCGACATAGGTCAGATGATGTGTGGGTTTAAAAAAACAGATTTTAACCCGGCAGACTGCTGTTCCTGTCATGGGTTGAACTAGAAAGGATTTATTTACTTCTGTACTACTTCACTAGTCATTTAAACTAAACCTACTAATTTATTTGGTCGCATAAACCTAACCAAGTTGTTTAGGAATAACGTTGAGTACGATTTTCTACTAAACATTGTATGACAATACTTGAGTATGATAGTTCGATCCAAACAGGAATTGGCAGGCTGTAAAATCAAAACAAGGAGGGCTATTTTTGAGAAAATGTCAATCAGATTTATTTGGTCCACACGAAATACTTTGAAATGTGTTATTGCGGAAATAACAAAAATAGATATTTTAGTACTTCTACTTTGATAATAAACCAGACTGGAGATATAAACTAGTTCACAACTGCAGCCACTAACCAAAACTTAGATATGCCGTTATGGTGCATAACAGGTGCTTATTTTAGGCTTGTGATGACTTTGTTATTCTATAGCACTGAACCAGCAGGTGAATCAGTTCCTGTGGTGAACTCTTTATCGTTGTGGGAAAGCCTGCACCATTTTTGTGAAGCAAATACCACAACTTCACCAAGTGTGAATTTTAAAGGCCAAACGACAGCCAAGTCAATAGCAAGCAAACTGGGCGCAGTATGAGTGGATCCAGACGGCTTTAGCTTCTTAACCAGACACTTTCATGTCTCTAAAGTGTGGGAACAAACTGGTAGTTATGAGGTCTGTTTAAATCCTGCTTGAATGAGGAAATACTTCAGAGTGAAATTCTAGCAGCAGTGTATTTTGAGAAGATGATTCACTGCATGTATATGTATATGTTGTGTATAAATGAAATCCATTTGAGAGATTTATCACATGTGTTATCAATATTAGATGTTGACAACTGCTTTTATTTATTCAGCCTGCTCTTAAAGCTTTGCGGCAACTAGGAAGTACAACTTTTCTCACTGCCACTGAAGGCTGCTTTGTTAGTGGTTTTATTCAAACAGTGTATAGTAACACATATCATAAATTCTCATCTTGTTTCTATTATAATTTGTCCTTTTTGATGGTCGAACTAAAATACCACTAAATTCTTTGCATTGTTGCGTGCAAAAATGTGCAATAAACCCCAATAATTGTCTGTGCTGGCTGCACGATAGAGTGAGAAGTGGGATGAAATGGTGATTTGATGGACAGATCTGAATGAGTGAGAGTTCTTTAGCTTCCTCCACTTTTATTAGTCTGCTTCACACAGCGGTGAGTGAGTGATGAGTAGCCGGGAATTTCGTGGGGGGACAATGAGAACCCCGTTTCTTGACATGAAGAGGATCCAAACTTCCTGGGGCTTCACATGATGTGAGAGTGTAGGGAGGAGAAGCTTAAAGTCCAGAGGTCAAGTTTTCAATCTGAAGGAGCCCTCTGTCACCTTGCCCTCCCTTCTGCTTCTCCCCTTCCGTGACCCCTCCACTCTCACCCTACCTGATGAAAGACGTTGATGAAAACGAAAGACAGAGCTAGAGACTTCCAGGACCCAGGCGAGACAGTTCATCTCAGTCAAGTGGCGTGTATTCAGCCATCTGGACGCCCCTCCCGAATTGTGAGGCAGTGTGTTATTTTCAGAGTTTCAAGTGACGGTCAGTAACCTGAATGCACCTTGGATTTTTCTCCCCTTGCCGTTTCCCTGTAGGAAGAGGCCTCATTTCGTCCTACTTGCAAAAGTAACACAGTTTCTCTGACATGCTGCAACCGCCCATCATAAATCTACACACTTTACTATGGGCCCTCAAACCTATCAGTGCTTTGAGTCTGGGGGTCACATAGTGACATGCAAGGAGGCAAGTTGGGGTGGGGGCACTCAGTCACGCAAGCACTGCCCCGCGCCTGGACCTCAGCCTGATTTTACTGCAGCCAGCAGGGAAACCAGACGCTACAAAGGCCCCGGGTCCACCTCAACTTCACGAGCAAAGTTACAAGGAAATAAATCATTTTGGGGATTTATGAAAAAGGAGAAGAACGGAGAGGGGGTGCAAGGAAGTGGGCTGCCCTGTCCTAAAGAAAACAGCAAACAGGGGTGTAAAATAGTTGTCGTACCTTGAGAAAGAAAGCTTCATGGTAACTTCCAGTTGATAAAAGCCAGTTATGTAAGTGTACTTTTGTATTAAGTTATATAAATGATAAATCTAGGTAGTTATATTTGACTTATCACATTTCCTCCAGACACGCAAGCTTCCAGGAACAAGACCTCAACGCTTTATAGGTCATTGGAGATCTGCAATTTGTTTTTTACAGGGCAGGATTCAGTCCAGACATTTAGTAAAATACACGCAAAGCCATGTCTCTTTTCCTGCACCTGAAGTACGGCAATCATAAAACCAAAGCTATTCACACGTTGGCTGTGATTAGGAACAATGTTATTATTATTGTTCCTGTTCTACTAAAGACTTACGATCTCCCAGCAAAAGGAAACTGCAGCTAGAGATGGTGGAAATTGTGCTCTTTTCCCAGAATTATTTCCTCACTCACTGAATTTATACATCTTTCCAAGGAGCATTCCGCAAAATCCACCTGTGATCAGATCATAGTATCACATGGTGGGTTTTATCCTTGGGCCGTCTTACAAAATATGAGGATTCGTGACAATGTGCTTCTCCAAACCACTAATGTACACGTGGTTTAAGAAGGAGCAATTAAAGTGTGTTTTAGTCTCCCTCCACTAAAAGACATCTACATATGCTAAAATGTTACTCTAGCCAACACATATTCACTCATTTGTACTGGTAACAGACAGTTTTATAGGATAGCGTGAAAATGTAACATTCTTCACCCATCTCGTTTCTAAATAATTGAGATTGCCTAAATGTTCCCAGAAGCCTCGAAACAAGGGGCTTCTGTTAATATATGTCTTCATTCATGTTTTTAGGAAAGCAGTAAAACATGTCAAATCATGATCTGTGTGGGAAACAGATTTTCTGATTTTGTAAATTGACGAATTTAAAGCAGTGCTGTCGATAATGAGTTCAAATACATCTTTATGTTGGCTTGTCAGATATCTAGCTATTGAAATTGACATATTTTTTTCTGCAGTGAGCTTCGCCATCAGTGATCTCTGTTACCAGATGAAGACTCGAACACAGAAGCGAACACAGGTACATCATAGGAGCCCGCTGTGCTCTGCATGAAAGGCCTTTTTGGAGGCAACACAGATCAGATGTGTATGGCAGTAATTACCCCAGTTCTTGGCTGGCACGCTGCGGTCATTTAGAAGATTAATCGGTCATGGACAAATAAACAGAGTTTGCTCACTGAATGTAACTCCCCAACCTTACAGTGCTGCATATTCAAAGACTACCCTGGTGTCCCATTAAAATAACTTCAACTTTATTTCCCTTTATTTCTGCACACAATGTCCGTTTCATTCACATAAGCATTTAAATATTTGTCTGAAGGACTGCAAACGCCACATTTCATTAATTCAATGAAAACAAAAAGAACAGTTTGAAAAAGAAATAGCAAAGAAAAGAGAAATCTTATTATCTATATTGAATTACATTATATAACATGGTTAATATTTTCAGATTGAATGGCTATGAACTATAAAGGATCTCAACCAAGTGGCCTTTTTAGGCAAAACATATATCAATAGAAAATTACACAAAAAGTAAATAATTCCCAATCACTGTAGTTCATTAAATAAATGCAGTTTCCCAATATACACATAACTTATTAAAATAGTATGAATGCGAGTTAACTACACCCATATTTCAGGGAACAGTTTCAACATAGTAGCCTGCCCTCAGGCCTCTTATCACTATAGGTAGCCATGAGCTCATTTCTTGTTAGCCAGTTGAGGCTCCCGCACAGTGGATACTGCTCTCTGTAGGCACTAGGTAATTATCTGTAGGCACGCAAAGCGCTAGCAGGCTCACTCGGCCCCCATCACTGTTATGAGTGTGAGAGGCAACACTTCACTTCCGCTTCACTTTTTTCAGCGTTTTGCCCATCTTTTCTCCATATGAAAACCCAATCAGTCATAAAAGTTCGTTTTAAACATTTGCACCCTGCATTCTAGTGTATAAATCTTTGAGTTAGGAAATATATTCTGAGTGAATCACAAGCTTTATTGCATGTTTCATAGTGAGTAAGAAGGGGCTTCTTATGATTCACCCACCTAAATGATTTCCAGGAGATTACTCCATGTCCTGTGACGGTGCTTGACTCATCAATTATTTTCTTAAAGGAAGGTAATCCAGATTAACTGGGAAATCAGGGAGATTTTTTTTAAATGCCAATTTACCAGCACCCCATTCAACAGATGCTCTGCTTGACTATACAAAATAAAATGCTGCCCTCTTGTGTCAAAAAACCCTCAGGCCCAAAACCCTTTCTGTCCCCATTTGGAAAGCATATATGTTTTCAATGAGGAGGCTTAACAATTGTGTTTGACGTTGCTGTGCTTCTCATGGTGTCTGTTAAACTGCTGTCTTCAACAATCTTACTGGTTTTGAAATAGTAGATGGCAAGCAAGAAACCTGCAAAAACAAACATAGAGGCGTTACAATCATTGGAAATGTGTACTTAAAGAAAAGTAGGAAGTTTGTTGTTCAAGTGGCTTTGTGATGTTTAGGAGTCTACCTTGAAAGGAGTTGAGGATGGTGAAGATGTAGTAGGAGGCCGTGAGCATAGGTCCGTAGCTGAAGAAAGCAAAACCCCAGGTGATGCCAAACAGGAAGAACAGGCCTACAATGGAGAAGACATTGGTGCTGATGGAGCTGCTGTCCTTGTGTTTCTTTTCTGCCTGTTTAGCAAGAATAATGTGCCGCAGAGTAACGATGAACATGACAAAGGAAAAGATGAATACTACAGCGTAGTACCCAATGTTCACCACCTGGTGGATCACAGCATTTGAGATCCAGCACCTGTAAATCAAGATGCACTAGTGAGTGACCAAATCTCTTTTTGTAAATAAGAAAAGAACCTTGGCTGTCAGTAAGAATTCCTTACATCTTTGCTGAATTCCCATCATCGGTGGTAATGGCCAGGAAACCGTATTGCCTTGAGGCGACAAGAGCAATCACCACTACAGCCGGGGTGACTAAAGAGAAAGTGTACATAGTGTTATTATGCTTATGTAGTATGTTAAAGGAAATACTTCACCCACAACATGATCATATTATTTGAATTCTTGATGATTTTTTTTTCTTTTCAACTGTTAACCAAGAGTCCAAAAACAGTAATGGATTTAATTAAACCGGGCCATCTTTACCAACAGCAAAACTATATAAAAACTGTGGTTTGGAACCTTTAACTGGTTGCATATAATCCATCTCTAATTTATCCAGTTTTATAATCTATACTTAACAAACACATGCAATTTCACTAAAACCTTACTAGGTTAAACACTTCCACATAAACAGGAAGTTTGGAACAACTTCAATTGCGCAGGTGTGCTACTTTTCCAAGTGTATTGCATATTTTGTTCAACCTTGCTCTGTTATTGATTCTTGTATAGGCGACCTAGAGAATACAAGCCAACGTTAGGTAAGTAATTGGTATTTAAATAGTTATTTTGTGGGTGAGATATTCCTTTAAGTACATACAATGTTTATGCCTGGTTCTGTGTTCTTACCCCATCCCGCGGCGCATATCTTCCTGATGTAATGTTTGACTTCACTAGGGAGCTTCCACAGAATGAAGTACAGGTGAAGAGCTTGCATGAAAAACCAGGTGAAGGTGGCCAACATAGTGTAGTGCATGACTGCTGCGACTGTTACGCATGCGGCAAAGTTTTCCAAGTTTGCAATGCTCTCATTTAACAGGAAGGACAAGTTCAGGCCGATCAAAGCCAGAAAGAGGTTTATGAGAATCTTAGTTGCTTGGCTTGCTTTCCCTTTCCTGCGGAAAGAGGAAGTTATATGTCAGGAAAAGCCTTTAATAAAATGATTCAAAATGTAAAATTCCCCCCGTGGTTCTTTACCTGATTAGACAATGCATGAAGAGAGCGACTGTCAAGAAAGCTATTGACAGGCCACAGCCGATTGATGTGATGGTGGTCAGAGACTTGACATCTGAAGAGCTCATGTTTGCAGATGGAGGTGACTGATTAGGACAAAGCGGTGTTAGGTTTTTGTGAAGAAATGGAAACGGAATTACTATGGAATTACTACATTATTTTACCATTAGTATTGCAAAAAACGTTAGATGAGTGCACTCGCACGTGATGCTGCCATAGTTCTCCTTTGTGTGACAGCCATCTTGGATCCATTTAGCTTTTTTTCCTACAAAAAGGACAAAAGATGAGACCGTACTGAAAGGCTTTTTCCACATTAGTGCATGGTGTTAAAGAAACGTGTCATTTGCTACATTTTTAAACAGCAAGTACCTTCAGTATCTTTTCCATGCCATGATACACAAGAAATAGTTCTTCCTTTCTGTATTCCAATACAAAATAAAACTCAATAAAGTTGTTCTTTTATTACGTGCTGACAAGGAAATGTGTGGCTCAATCAGATTTTTTTTACCGTCTCATTCCATTTGTACCGAATTAGTATTCTGTCTGAGAGATTGGATATTTCTTTTCCCATCTCGATTCCCACGACCTCATTGTTGAGAAAAGTGCTGTCGGGATTGTCCTGTTGGAAATAGCATATATAGTCATGGCAGGCAAAGATTAAAAAACATTTCCTGGTTTAAATGCAGTGATGGAGAAAGTATTTAGATTCTTTACTTGAGTAAAAGTACTGAAACCACACTGTAAAAATACAACATTTCAAGTAAAAGTACTGCATCAAGAAGCGTACTTAAGCAAAAGTATTTAAGTACTATTAGGAAAATGTACTTAAACTATTAGTAGTAAAAAATACTCAGAAAAATTAAATATTGTAAAGAAAAAATCTTAAAATTTAAGAAGCTGAAACTATGTTTTTGAATTAAAAACAAGCAAACAAATTATCTGTTGGTTAACCGATAATTAGTTAGTTAATCATGGTTGTAGTTGCTTGAATATAATGTTGGATGGTTTAATCAATACCAAATATTTATATTTAAACGTTTTTCTATGTAAGTATTGGGTGTCAAAATCTGAATTTATAAAGTAGCTTGTAAAAGAAATATGTGAAATAAAGTAAAGTGTAGTAAAAGTAAACATTTGCTTCCAAAATGTAGAAGGGTAGAAGTATAACATGAAAATACAGTAAAGTACAATTACCTCAAATGTGTACTTAAGCAAAATACTTGACTAAGTGTATTTACACCACTGTTTAAATGTAATTATGTTATCATCATGTGTATATCAGAGTTGACAAAAACGTTTGCTCAAATTAAGCCATTTTACATTTTTGATACCTGAAACATGTCTGGGAAAAGTATAACTGCAGCGAAGGGATTCTCTCCTTTCGCTGCCATGCCACTTGCTTCTGCAGGGATTTTAATGGAGCGAGAGTAGCCTTTCCCCGAATCATTGTTATTCTTAAGAATCTACAGAAAACACAATTATTTTTTTACCACGTCTTGGTTTTCATAAAAACAAGATTGTTACAATTTTATGTTTAACTCTCTCATCATGACAAACAGCATACATTTATATCTCTATTATTTGAAAGGACAAAGTTGATGTTGATTGGGTTTGTTTTTGGTAGCCTGGTGATCAATCCACTAATGTTGCCCATTTTGATGGATGCTGAGCTGGAATTGCCCATGTTTTTCACCAGGAGGGAGATATTCATAAGTTTTCTGGAAGGAAAAAAAACACAAGTAATTTTTTTTGCTAGCAAACTACGCTCATCATCACAACTTCTAGCATACCAAAATGTAGCAGTTGTTGCCTTCAATACTTACGCTGCAGTTTCTGTGCTGATGTTTGGAGAGGGAGTTAGAGTAATAGACGTTTCTGGCTTGATAAAGTCTGGCCTTTTACATAACCTACAATGGGATAATTTGTTTTTAACCACTGCGATAATGTAGTGTGTTTCTGCTAAACCTGCATATCGAAACACACACAAAACAGAAACATTAGGTTTTCATTACCATTTTTCAGTTTAGTACTTTAGATTTAAAATAATAAAAAGCAAAAGTAACAATACCTTTGCAAGCATCTTCATCATACCCTTCCATATTTTCACAGAAGTTTTCTTTGGTCAATTTAATATTTTTGACCCCTTAAACATATTAAAACATTACATTTGTACACACGTGCCTTGTAAAGAATGACAGTAATAGCTGTGGAAATATGTGTTTTTACCTCTTTTCAAGCAGTTGTGAATGTCTAAAAGGAAACATGCAACAGAAAAAAGATTGAGAAGAAACATCCATTGTGTGATTATTAAAGAATGTGTTGACCAACAGGGGGCAACATCTCACTGCACTGTGTTTGCAGACTTTACTTAAAATAATGCCAGAATCTACTTTTTACATTACATTAGAATCTCTTCATTATATAATGAAGAGTAAAGTAGAGAGGGCACTTCAAAAATAAGAAATAAATCACATATGAAGGAGGTTTTCAGAAATACCTAAATATGTGTTGTTGTCCTTCATTGGCTTACATGGAAAGCCATGATCCGCGATTGTTATCACAACGATATCTTGGTTGGAAAGAATCTCTTTTTTCAGAATCAGAGTGTAGTTCTCTCGTCCGCCTGTTATGGTAAAGTTGCAGAGGAATGCTCCTGTATTACAACAAGCTGAAAAGATAATACACACATATGTTTACCAAATGACCAAGAGAAACAGTGGTTTTGTACAGTGGACTCAAATCAGGCTGATAATAAGGGAACTGTACCTGCATTCCGTTCTGGGAGCATTTGGAAACATAATTTACTTGCATTGAACTCAACAACATCTGAAAAATAATGGGAAACCAATTTTTACTTTTTACGTTTCTTTAGCCCGTTCAGTTGAAAACATTTATTCTTCAACAATGCCATGCCTACCATTTGGGAATAGATCATTTTTCGTTTTGGGACTGACAAACAGGAACTTTTGGGGGGGTTTTCTGCAGTCTTCTTTGTTTTTTGTGAAATAAAATAAAATATGACAAATATGATAAACACTAATCCGTACAACAGATGATCAAAAGTTTCGAGAAATATAATCCAAAACTAAGTTTTGTTTCATTAAATGTGCTCACCTGATATGCTGTCCTGGAAGTATAACCCAAAGAGCAGGACTGCTATAAACATCCAGCGGTGCTTACCATCCAGTGGTAACATCCTGAGGAGTAATAAGGTATATTATTAGGGATTATGTTATCTAAACATTACCTATAGATATCCTAAGTGCACAAAAGAGTAGCCTCCATTACCTGAGTAAGGTTGTTTCCTGCATTGCCACTACATAACATGTAGCTGAAAGATATACCACTGATGTTCTTCCTCTCAATTTACCTTGCAAATTCAGGGCGGTTTGAAAATCTGTCTGTTTTTTCAATAAACAGCTGGCAGCCTGCTACAGTTAGCTCTGGACTGCAATTAAACAAAGTCTCTGTTAGTCCCATAATGTTTTTCCTGTGTAACATTCCACGACTTTGCCATTGAATGAGCTTCAGTGTCACTGGAGGAGCTGATGAAGGAGACTTATCTGAAAGAATTTCAGGACTACAACTACAGAAAAACATTAAATAAAAACCAGGGGCCGTGGTGGAAGAAGTACTCAGATACCAATACTACATTTAATACATGTTCTGTTGCTAGTAAAGTCATGCATTCAAAATCTAACTTAATTAAAAGCATAAAAGTGTTGCCACCAAAATATATTTAAAGTAACAAAAGCACTTGTTACGGGTCCATTTCAGAGTCCAATATATGAACTCACTGGACTACGATTGTTGATGCATTAATGTTTTGTACAAATTTGAATTACTTGGTATATGGATTATTGATATCTTAACCTAAAATTAAATGTTAACTCAGCATAAAGATCGGAAACAGCAAGACTGGTTATGTTTAAAAGTATATTACCACACAAATGTTGCTTTTCACTGTTTGTAAGAATGTAAAGATGACAGATTCAATGGTACAATTTAAATTAAGCAATAAAAGCTATATGAATTTAAAATAAAACAAGTTAAAACACAGTTTTTGAAGACAAATTGTGTTTGATGTCCACCTGATATGTAATGGAAAAGTTGTGTACTGTTAAAGATAAACTTGGATACTGGAATGCAAATAGAATAAACAAATGACTCTCATCGCCGGCCAGGTGTGACCAGCAGATAGTGTTACAGTAAGATACATGTTTGCATTTTGTGCTGATAGGAAGGGGGAGGCTTCATACCTGTTTTTCCACAATAACAGTTCCCTGTTTGTGTTCTTAGATTATCCTTAAATAGCCTGAGCAGGGTAGGGAGGAAAGAGGTATTTCGCATATGAATTTCTGAGAGATGTGTTGATGCTGCCCCCTGGTGCAATATTGAATAATAATACTCCTGGCATGTTTCTTGACACCATTCAGCATAGTATTAAATTAAACAAGTTCTTTTTAGTGTGGACAATCTCTGATTCAAAACATAATAGCCATGAACAAACACAACAGCACTATAGATAAATAAAAAAAAGAGACTGTAACGGACCATAAATTGAAGGATGACAGAGCCCTTAGAGGAACAACTGGAGCTCTTCTGTGGTTGTTAACAGGTTGATAATGTCATTACAGGCAGCCTGCTAGCCTGCTAAGGCAATTACAGCCCCACCAGCAGCACTAAACACATTTAAGACCCAATGGCAGTCTGCATGGACCTGCTTGGATTCATTGATGGAGTTTTTATTGACAGTTTGGAGTTAACACAAGGTTTTGAACCATGTGGTCAGTCTGGTGATGTCATTGTTATCCTCATTAATGGCATTAGTTGGTTGTTATTGCTGCATAATGTGGGCATGTGAGAAAACAAGCTCCACTCCGTTAAACAGTCATTAGCTTAGTTTGTCACGTGAAAGCACTGCCCAAATTGAGAAGCAATTAAGGTAGTGTTGCTTGGTATATTAAGGGAGTTGTGAATTGCTTAGAGATGCAAGGATATCAGCTCGATACTTACTCAAACAGCTGGATTGGGTACTGTGTACCAATAATGTAATAGTTAAAAATCCTAGGTCTGCAGCTGGCGGTTATTCTTATTATTTATTACTCTGTTTATTATGTTCTTGATTAATCCAAAAATAGTTCAGTTTATGAAACGTCAAAATAAGTAAACAGTAAGAAATAGTTCAGATTATCCATCCAAGTTTCTGTCCTTTGCCTCTGAAACCCAAAATAATATCGAGTTTAATGATAAAAAGAGCCATTTTTGCAAAAAAATTGCTTTATCAATCAATGGAGTTTATGAATTGTATTTTTTGCCTTATAGTTGCAGCTCTGTACAGTTATTGTATAAGTATGCATTCATTCGTTACATTTTGTTTTCCAAAGATTGGAAATCAATGTCCAAGGCAAGCCTGATGTTGGAAGAAAAATAAAAGAGCGATCCCAGTCTCTGCACTCAGAATTCAGTATCGGTATTTGGGCTGAAAAAGTCAGACTGGTGCATCCCTAATGCTCTTTGTTCTGCAAGCAGTCCTAAATAAATAAATCTGTTTCCTGGTGTGAGGTGAAAGATAATTAGAGCCGTTTCTCAGCACTGCACTGCAGGCTGCACTGTGTTGTTGTTGTTTATCAGGAGCCGTTTTCATGGTGGTTTGCTGCACGATACTGTGAGAACAGAGCCACGGGCTCAGTGCCGTATGGCAGATGAATATTTGATGGCCCCTAATGGAGCCATGGCCCCCCTATCGTAGCTCTGTTTTTTTCCCACCACACGCTTCAGAGGACTGTGGTGGATCTATGTGGTTGGCATCCATTTTGGCGCTTCCCTGGTGAATTTGGTTGCCTGTCTGGCCATGCCACACAACAGCTGCCTGTGATTTCATCATACTGGTTGTGGCTTACCAGGCCAACAACTGCTGGTGATACTGGAGCTCCAATGCTCCAACGCAATGTACCAAATCCACACCCGGATCACCCGACCCTCACATGCAGCTCCTCGCCCTGTGCATGAACTTGTCACCACCAAGGTCAGCAGATCACCTGTCATGTATGACAGAGGGACAGCCTTATGTTACATATCTTGATACGTGTGTCAATATTTATGTCTACTGGGTAAAAAACATCAGCATCAATCCTGTTGAGGAGATTAAGATCTTAACTCTGGAGCGATATGACCCAGCCTGTCGTTCCAATTAGAAAAGTGACAGTGAGGCAGAGCAGCTATGTATTAGCTCGGTGACCTCATCCTCCATACAGCACAATCCATATCTGACAGAGCGCTACCTCCCACTAATGTTTCACTACAGGCCTGTTAGTGTAAATGGATCTCGCAATCAAAGTGTTTGGGAGTCTTAAGAGTTTCTGAAGAAGGGTGTGAGGAAAAGGAGGAGCGGGCTCGGCCTTGTGCTGGAATTTATATCAGAGGTTGTGTGCGTGTGTGTGTTCAGGGCACCTGTTTACGCTGCCGTTGCATGTTTGAGCCTGTTTACACACACTCAAAATCACAGCTGCCCCTCACATTACACAGCTATTTCTGATCTTCTCATTCAGCCAGAGGCATGGGGGTCAACACTTTGTCCTTTATAACATACACCCGCAAAGCAACCGCACAAAGCTAATCCTTTATGTGGGATCTTCAAATGTACAGCACAGTGGGCAAGTGTGTGTGACTCTTTGTTCACCTTATGGACTGTGTGTCACCCTGCACTGCTGTGACTGATGTGTTGCAGTGCTGAGCTCACTGATTGCTTTACAGTTTAATGTTAACACAGTTTGGCTCACTCTTCTGTTACCTAACCACAACCGCGGCTACCTCAAGTCTTTGAACAATTTTGTCAGAAATATGGAGGAAACATGATTTATGTGCTCTAGAGATTCTGAATAGCAAAAGACAAGTGGTCAAATTTCTCACATTCAAATTTAATTTCTTCCCTTTTACAAGGTCACAGGTGGCAATCTATACTGGCCAGCTCGGTCGCTCCCTAGCCCTTCACCATCGAACCAAACAAACAAATAAACAGACACGTAACCGTCAGAAGTGGAACGTCTTGTCTTTGTGATTGACAGTAAAGCACTCGTCATTGTCCTAGAGCTACAGTACGCCCGCTCAGGGTCACCTTGGCCATGGGTGGGATTTTTGTGAGCCAAGATCCCTGTGCTTTAGTGCTGGTTTGGACAACTGAAGAATAAACACAATTACCAGTCAATGTCAATCCTTTTAGTCTTATTGCGTCAATGAGGCTCGCACAGTATGTCATATGTTATTTCTAACAGACTGTTCTGTTGATAGTGATAACATTGACTTACTGCAGTTTCTTATGATTTGGTTGACATATTAGTGTCTTGTTTTTAGATTTTGCATAATGGCTCCATAAATCAGAACAAATATTGTCAAACACCTTGTGATATAAATCAGGCAGTAAATGATATATAAACAACCCCTCTGTAAGAACAATCAGAACATAGTTAGCTACTATATTTCAGACTCAACGTAGGATCAAAAATACACATTTTGAGAAAACGTAAAGATATGTATTGTCATTTTCCAAAAAGGTTGCATGACAAAAGAGTATGTTAATTATGTGCTTTATTCAATCACATTCATACACCCACTTCCTTCAACGCCAACCAATCCACCAGATATTCAGGCGTACAATGACATCACCTGTCTGGAGCTCGTCCCTGAGGCGCCTCGCCATGACATCAGCGTCTGCACCATGGCGGGACGTTGCCCTTTTTTTCCTTCCCATGACTCAATAACACACCTTTTCTTGCCGGTCAGCAACCCCAGTACAGTAACCTTATCCTGGACCTCGGGCTCTTCACAGAGGAGGGGGAGCGGGTGTAGTATGGTGTGGCAAGTGGCGAAACTAGAGTAAGGTGAAGAAGGGTTAAAGTAAAAGGAAGGGAAAGGGTGGTCTGCTAATATGGAGACGACACTGAGGTGTGAAGGGCCTGCTAGGGATCCACAGGGGCCAAGATAACAAACCTTAGTACCATCCAACAAAAGACGTGTGAACTAGGAGAATAGTCTCAGAGGAGTGTGAACAGTGGAGAATAAAAGGGAGGCGAGGTTGAAGCACGGGTGATGATGGGTCATATGGAGGTCTGCAGAAAGTGTTGAGGACAGGAGAAAGACCCACTGTTTGGCCGTTCATTTTGATATTTAGAAGGGTAATTTGGTTACATTGTGGGCCTCAAAGGCCTTCTTTTTAATAACAAGAAAGACGCAACACATTTTATTCTCTTACTTTTCACCCCAGTTCATTTGTCTTTAACTTGCCACATCCCCTCCTTCTGTCTCTAAAAAGTGATTCCTATGTTAATCAGATGGGCCAAATAAATAACTGAGCATAGGCCTATTATGCCTTCAGATCCCCTCCCATTGTGAATTGACAGTTTCATCACAAAGTGGAGTTACATAATGACGGGATACTTCAAGGCGATCTTACCAAAGTGGTTCTTTGTGGTGCAGCTCTTCCTTTCACATCCTTTATTATAAATGCTTTGAGATTGGTCATCTTTCACATGTACAATTCCATTCAATCAGAGTCAGTAATATTGACTCACTTCAGCTTCCTGTTGTGCATTTAAAGGATTTCAACTTTAAAATGAAAGAGGTTGTTTAAAGTAACAACAATGGTTAAGCTGTAGTTGAGTTCTCTAAGTTGCATTGGGATAGTCAAGTGAGTATCAACACACCTCTTTACCTTAAATATGAAGAGATGAATGTGAGCAAAGAGAAATAAATGACACATGGGTAGAGGTCAACTAAAGAAATTACAAACTGCCCAGAACAGAGCTGCCAGGTTAGTATTTAATTGTCCCATAAGAACAAATACTATCAGTATGCACGTTAACGGTAGAGAACAGGCTGGTTTTCAATACGACTACATTTTTCAGGAACACTGTCTTTTCTTCTCAACCCGTTTTCTTATATAACCAAATAGTCAGATGTAGTCAGGTTCATTCTCATTCTACTAGGTCAGCTAATGATGGCCAGATGATGATACCAAGTCCAAAATCAAATGCGTTGAAGAGAACAGTTATTTATCGTGCCATCAATCATTGGAATAATAGCCCTCTGAATATACAGTAAATTGAATAGCAAAGTATCTTTCAAGTACCATCTGAGAATTCACTATTTAAATGTGTGAGTAGGGAATGGACATACCTACTGTATGAATGCAATAATGAATGTAATAACTTTTTCTGAATCATTTCTGATGATGTTTAATGATTTACTGCTTCTAGATTATCATTGTTAAGTAAATTACGATTTTTATGTTTTGTGTTTGGACCCCAGGAGGACTAGCTTGTCCCACTTTGGTGACAGCTAATGGGGATTCTTATAAACAATAAACAATACAGGACTATACATATAGCAATATTTTAATACTAATCACAAACTGTCCCACAATTTTAAAGCTGAACATTTATTTTCTATCTGCCACGATTTGTTGCCAACTTCTACTATTAACATAAATAACAAATAAGAACACTTTCCTACAAAGAGTTTTAATTTCACATGCAGGTGGAGCCAGAGGCAGGGGACTGCAGGCCACAGGAAGTCCAAAACTACTCTCTGTGCAGACGAGGAAAACAACAAAGACTGAACAGAAACCAGGACTAGGAATAGTAAATACAAACTAATCCAACAAAGGAAAACTCAAAAGTCGAGTCTTCAAAAAGATTACTCTGTTACAATCAGAATCAGAAGTACTTTATTTATCCCAAACTGGGAAATGTTTGCGTTGCAGCAGCGAAATACAAAGAGAAGCAAAACAAATACAAATAATTAGAACTGAAAAATAAAGTACAAATAAAAATGAGCAAACATTACTTTTGTAAGCTTTGCCAACAGCTTAGGCATATACTGTATTTGCTGCCATACAAGTCTATTCTTTAATCGTTGAATTGTTTGAATTTAATGAAGGGCAATCCTTTACCCCCTTGGGATCAATCTAAAGGAGCCTGCCCTGGTCACTGCCCTGCTGTGCTGGGGTATAAATATGCGACCCTGCTTGACCTTTGAGCAGTCTCTTTGTTTAGGGCGATGTGATCATTCCTGTGCTTTCCTCAGCTGCAGGTGGCCAGGAGCTCCCTGCTGAGAGCCGGAGAATCCCAGAGTCAGCACATTAGCCTGTCAAAGGGAACAGATTAGGAAACTAGGGAGGGCTGGAGGGAGAGACCCCGCACCCTCACTCACCCCTTGTCCAGCTGTGCTTTACAACTGTGAACATTCATGATAGTTTTACCAGCTAATATAAACTCGGATGTAGTTTGTTTGTTAGGCCTCATTCGCTTTGCTTGTTGAAACGTATATGTGCTAGCACTTGTCAAAGATTGTTTGCTGTAGATTAATGTAGTCTCAGACCTATATTTACTGTAGCTCTGCATAATATATACTGTGCAGTTAATCTCCCGAGGAAATTCAAATTAATATTCAAAGGAAAATGTCAAGGAGTTCAGTGAGCAATCGTTAGCGAATATATAAGGCAAAAATAACAGCGTCGTATATAGAGACTAATTTCCCCCGCCAGTTAGATTGAAATAAACAAACATGACCCTCCATGGAGCTCCCACACTGACAGACCGCACCAGCAGCAGGTAGGGGGTACGAGGATGGAGGTGGGAGTTGAGAGAAAACTTCACAGCATATTTGTCTGGTCTGAGAAATCAATAGAACTGCTTTAATGTGAACTTCACAGGAAAGAACGACCCTGGAAAACACAGAGAGGTTCATTAGAGACTATGATGCTTTTACTTCAACACAGAGGAGACTGCAAGTTGTTGCCTATGGGCAAAATGAAAAGGGCAAAAAGACAAAGCAGGGAGATGTTTTTATTGCAAAGCCTTTTGGCGCTATACAGTACATTTCTTTGCCATAAGGGACTGCCAACATAAAATATGTATGTTAATCCATATGTTGAGGTGAAGAAGGGTCTTTTGCCATGAATATTTAACATTCCAGCCACATTGAGGAATATAAGACAATGCTTTACATCGTCTAATACCAGTGGAGAGGTCCTAAGTGCATTGCCAATCTCTTTCCCTGATAATCACGGTCATGCAGATCAATAAATCATAGCTTCTGACAAGCCGAACCAAAAGACATGGATTTCAAAAAGCCAGCCCTGCTGCTACCGAACCAAACACAAACTTTTTTGGCCACCTGAATCAAAACATGTAAGAACAAAGCCACTCGGCAGGGGGGCGTGGAGGGATTATTGATCCAGAGCCACGGTGTGGTGTGTGCAGAGTTCAGGTGTCTGCATGTGAATATGGATCTGTGCATCCACAGTTTGGAGGGACAGATGGGGGGGTTGTGTGGAGGTAAAGGTTACAGGTTCAGATTCACAGCTGTGGAGAAATGTTCTCTGAAGGTCACAGGAAGGTTAGATCTTTTTTTTACGGGAGAATGCACCTTATCAAAACAATCTGCAATAAGCCACATCCACGACGTACAACTAAAGCTTTTGTTTTACATGTATTTTAATTTATTTCATTTGAAAAGCATTTGAATACCTTGAGGATGTTATTTGGGAAAAGATGGATTTTGTTTGATTTTCATTAAGTCTCCCACTTGAAAGGGGACCCTTCCCCTCCATTAATAATTGACATCTTATTACTTATCCCCCTTCACCGTGGCAGACACACGCTTTGATGTGAGCTGTGTTTTTTTATCAGCACGGTACTACGTATTGATCGCCGGGCAGATAGGAGCACTATCAAAGGGATTCCTCGTGGGGCGGTCAACACGCGGTCACCCCATACTCCTGGCATGTGGTCAAGCAGCGGTGCAGCTCACTCTCGCTATCGCGTCTCTCCCCATCCCTTCTTCTTCTTGGCTCATCCTGTCTGAGCACCTGCTAATCTGGGTTAAATATTCACAAAGAATAACAAAGCTGTTGGAATGACATCATCTGAAGTGAGAGGATGTGTGCAGCAGAAAAGGGGGTGGGGGTACACCAAAAGAAACTGTTAGCTCTCATGTTCTGGCTGAACATTACAGCAGATGATGATCTCATTCATAATGCGCATTATGGTTCGCTGGAGATGCCTATCGCTAGAGTAAAAAACAGCTGCAGACAGAATGTAAACAGTTTATATTGAAGCAGGTTGTGGTGCATTAAATATTTCTCTTGTTGGTTTATTTATGTTGTTTTCAACTGAAATACACATATAACAAAATATTCAAAACAATTATGAGTCATTAGTTTTGAAATAATGACAAACGCACATTCACACTGATTAGCTGAAACCTTTATTTTGTACAATTCTCCATAAATCTTCAGACTGAAAATAAATAAAAGGAATAAACTAAAAATCATATCTTTTTTTATATTCACAAATATTCCAAACCAAAAATGTATATACACACTAGTGCCTATACTTCAGTTTTGTATGTGTCATTATCAAAAAAAATGTGCATTTCACATTTGTTTTTCATCTCAAATAAACTTCTTTGACTGTTACATTGATTTTATTTTAATTGTGCATTATTGTTTTATTTATACCTAAGACATACTTAGACTGCACAATTAAATAACACAATTGTAAGGAATCTTATATGACGACACAAAGGGATTGGCTTGTAATCATACCAACAACAATTTATTGAAAAAAGCAAACAAGAAGCTTACTAGTCACATGTAAGCAGCATGGAAAAGTGTTCAAGGGTGTTGTGAGAACGATAAACACCACCCTGCTACACATGAGACGGATTATAATTTCAGGAGATTTGTATAATCCGTCCATATTGGCAAACACCGAAAGACTTTGTTTATCTAGCAGACACTCTAACTACATTTCATACACTAAGTCCCATATGCTGCTTTAAAGGCCAGGCATCGATTGTTATTCGACACTCGGAGACCAATCATCAAAAGCACTTACAATAAAACACTGAGCGCAGTCATAATGAGCATATCCTATTTAACGAAACAGAAAATACATTTTCACTAGTGAACACTTAGAGACCATTAGCAGCCGTGGTGTAAAAGGCAGGCGTCTTTCCATCATCAATATCCCATAAGTGAGCCCCGGCCTGCATGGTGAAATTCTCCCAGGCTGCTGGGGCTGCTGCTGCTGTTGTTGATGCCTTGTCCAGCTTGACTGACAGCACTTTTGTTTTCCGCGGATTAGGTAATCTGACTTCATCACGGCCCATGAAGGGGTTCACGTAACGCTGCCTGGAGGTCACTCAACCATGTGACCCCCTCCCGTCTACTGATGACGGGCTTCCAGCCCTACAGACCCAGACTAGACAGTAGTTACCCCACCCAACTCCAAACGACACACACTGTCTTCTCGGAACACACATGCACATACTTGACATGCTCCCCGACCAGGGTGTACATTTTTAATGGAATATACATTAAGGAGCATTCACGGCCTGATATATGATGTTCCCCCGCAGATAAGATTTCAGCAGACTGTGTATCGGACTGGGATTGAATGATTGATTTTCTATCAGGCTGCTTTTCTGCAATTAATAATTCAGAGTTATAGCTTGTGACACCTTCAGAATATTCCGTTACATGCTTTTCGTCATTAGGTTGTTTGTGATTTTTGAAGATTATTGTTAGAAAATCCTAGAAAAATGATACAAAAAGCATTAGATTACATTAAGAGGTCTCTATCTCTATGCATGCTTGTTTGTATTTATCAAAGGACTTTACTTGTGTACTTGTGGATCCCTGTATTTATAAGTGTTTTTGGTTATGCTTTAGAGAGTTTGAGGGCTCAGTGTACGTGCCTGTTGATGACTTTCTCTCTTGGCCTCCCGTCTGTGATGAGAAACGAGAGACGGCAGTGTCTGAGGTCACACAATGATTACTTGTCCCCACATGGGGTCAAATGACTCCTGAGTGTTTTGTTTACACTTTTACAACCTCGAGTAGGCTCTGACCCAAGTACAGCGATGCCTAAAGATTACATAAAGCTGTGGAGTGTCCACATTTTCTGTGTTCCCGCGGCGAATGTGTTAAACAATGTAACAAAGGAGGGAAAATATGGCAATACTCCAGGGACATGTACCTGACATGCAGAAGACGCAGAACAACCTGACACCTGTTCAAAGAATTAAGTATATATATTTTTAAGTTAGCTTATGACAGAGGTTTAAAAAAATGTTTCACTCTGTTTGGAAGCAACTTAAAGCCTTTAAAAATTAAATTATTTAAAAAATGTCTACACTTCCAGTAGGAATGTTCAATTTCCTAATCAACAAAGGCCTTGTCAAAGTTTGAGAAACTAAGTCAATCTACAAATTGTTTTTGCAGCAAGTTCATGAACAATTTCACCATAAGCCAATTACAGATGAATCCTGTAATAAAGTAAAGATATGGAACAAAAGTCATTTATAAAGCTTTGTAGTTTACCGATGATACCCAGTGACTTGACAGTTTTGTTATAAATTACTTTGATAACTAAAAATATCTATAATTCATAAACAACGAATATTTTAAAAATGAATTCCTCACAAAAGACATGTCACAAATGATCTAAAACAGCAAGTACTAATAGTCTTATCTGTGAATCGCCAAGATTATTTCACAAGGTCAGTCTTTATATGCATTCTGTGGTTTCAGTGTTGTGTAATCTATGACTGACTGTTTGTGTCGGTTAGCAATAATCACTGCTTCATTTACATTCCCAGATTTAGTAGTGATGACGGACTTGATTTTTGTGTTGATTCACAGCTCGGAGAAACAGGATATTGCAGTGTTTTTGTTTAATAGCTCCTGCATCTTTCACGAGCTTCTCTAGTTTCATCTGGCTGGAGTCCTAGAACTGGACGAACAAGTGCAGGATAATTATCCGCACCAGTGTTAAGTACAAATTGCAAAGACCAGCTCCAGAAAGGGCTTGCTGAAGCACATCAGATACAGTAACTTTTCCAGTTGGCTGCTAACAAGCACTGGCGTCCTTTTTACTTGTGCAAATATAAGCAAATAAAGGATGCGTGAAAAACAAGAGAAAACACACACGCAGCCGAATCAAAAGAAAAACATGACACTGATTAGTTATCGTGAAACTGTCTCCGCTGCACGATAAGTGAAGAGCGTGACTCGCCGTATCCTATTTCACCTGCATGACAATAACAAGGGCAGGTGTCTTGAGCAGACCAAAGTCATATTTGATGTCCAACATCAGACTACTTACACCTGAAGAGTGTGACATCATGATGACTCTAAGCTGATAACCCAGCAGCACACCCGCGGTTGTTGTGAGGATAAAGGATTAGCCTGTGTTTGCTTTTGCTACTCTTTGAACCAGAAAACAGAAAAAAAGAATCTCACATGAAAGGACCAAGTTGCTGAAAAAGCACAAAATTGGGCTGCTACCTCTCATCAAAGAGGTTGAGTCACTTTAAGGGCGAAGACCTCTTTCTAAACACCCAATGCTGTTGCGGAGGGGGCGCTCATGCGTCGCTGATATTTGTCTTTGCAGGTGGCTGTTTGTGTATGTGTAATATTTTCTATTCTGTCTGTATGTTGACTGTGTCTGTCTGGCATATCAGGTGAGGTCTCTGTCCCCTTCCTACATTGTTGCTGGATAATGAGGTGTGATTAAATATGAATGCTAAGTGTTTGGTGGCTGGAGCCCAAAGCTGAAACCGGAGCCAGTCGGGGCCTACAGGCTGCATAATTAGTTGCTGATGATAGATGCCATTAATGGTGCTTTTCCACACACTGCTCACAGGCCTCTGAGATGGACCTCCACGCAGCATCAGGCTGCCTTTGAGCCATCCACAGTTAATTAACTTGCCAACAAATAAGTCCTGGTACAGCTCTTGTGGTCATTTTTCAAAAGCCTGAGCGCTGATTGCCATCAGCTTTATTTAAATTGTTTAATGATTAAATATTGAGCCATTTATTACATCTATTTGATGTCTTTTTATTATAACCTCTGGGGATTTCATGTTGAAAGCATGACGAAAATCCTGTAGAAAACATTATCAGCATTTCAAAGCATTGAAGGGCCAGTGTGACGCCTTTACTAGTGGAGAAAAGCCCTTTGTTGGGTTTTGAGGGCTCTTTGGATTGTCATAACCCCAGTGTGAGCTCGCCTCATTCACATTGAGCCGTCTCCAAGTCTCCATCCTATGTTTCTCGGCTGCATGGCTGGGGACGCGGCCGCACTGGCTCACTACAGAGAGAGAGAGACGGAGTCGTGTCCACAGCTGTGGGGACATGCCTGCTTTGAGGTGCCTTGGCTTTAATGTGTGGAGCAGATTAAACAGGGTGCCTTTGTGGAGGCTGGATAACTGGACAGCTCTCCCACAGTTATCCAATCTTATGTGCATGTCCATGCCACACACAAACACACACACAAATACACACACACACACATACATACACACACACACACACACACACACACCCTCGTATTCTCCAAAGAGTACGCAGAACAGCTTGACACACCAGTCATTCTCATTATAGGAAGCCTACAGATTCAGACAGCACTCCTACCTACGAGTAGCCGCGGGGCATGTACTGGAGAATCAGGAAGACAGGCATTTCAATGGATTATTCTTGCTTGACATGAAAGTATCACCTGCAGTCTGTGAATCATTGGACTTCAATGTGTCTTCACTGTCATATAAACTACAAAGTTTCATGCAGGGCTGCTGGACGTTGCCTGCAGTGACGATCAAATGGTGAATGGTTCAGCAAAGGGTCAGCATATGTATAGCAGTCATACATGCCACAAGTTCAGCCTTACTCTTCTTCCCAACCCAGGAGAGCATCCAAGAGCCTGGATTAAAGGAGAAATTAAATGAACATGTCTAAGCTACAGACTGTGGTGCACTGACATGGTGAGCAAGGTTCTGTGGTTAGCGTCCTACAGTCATTACAGCCGTGAGACAAAATGGTTGTATAGGTTAAACAGTCAATGAAACAAGAACACATTTTTCTGATAAACACCTGTCATCTGGTCAGGCCCCATTTCATGCCAAAAGTATTTTTCAGGATTAGCTTAAAACAAACTAATTTATACATCTTATTTTGAACAAAAGGATAACCATTCACTAAAGACGCAATTCTTTAAAAAAATAAAAGAAATGTATTAAATATATCAGTGCGTGTGTGTATTTGGTGCTGATTTGTGTAATTGTAAAACAACACCAGAGTGGAAAACTGAATCTTAATAAATAGCTAAGAAAAGTAGGATTTAATAAAACATCACTTAAACAGCAGTAAATAGCACATTACTTAGGGACTGTTTTCAGTATTTGTAAAATGTATGTGACTACAGAACTACGTTTACTGGGTGAAATACAGTTTAACAGGAAATATCGAGTGACGTTCTCTTCAGTCATCAGCTTGACCAGGGGTGTCCAAACTACAGACTGGGGGCAAAATGCGGCCTGTGGACCATTTTGTATTGGCCCTCCGCCAATATATATGTACTCATATATTATACAGTATTCATGTGTTAATAACTTAAAGAAATCCTATAATTTAACGTTGAAAACATGTCACTTACATAACAAGCTTGAAATATTCCTTTCCTATTTCTCCTTATTATAAGCAATCTGAGTCTTATGTTTTAGGGCTGCCAACAAAATAAATGAAATCATATGGGGGGCTGTGATGGTTTTTTTTTCTTAAAGCATATTTAAGTATCAAGCATACTTTACACACATTCGATTGATTTTTTACTTATACCCTAATTTATGAGCAATATACCTCACCTCTGGTGAGTGGCCCAGCCCTTCTTATGCATTTATGTATGTGGCCCTCCCCTGGACACCCCTGATACTACTGGAAACACAAAGAAGTGGAATGTTCCTTACAGTAAGTTTCTCTGATTTTGATGATCTCATTCACTGAAAGATCCCAAAATACACAGCATTATGACACTAAATACATTTGGATCTTGAGCTTTTCCCTCTCTTGAGAATGAGTATTTTTAAAGTGTGAGATGATCCTCCACAACAACAAAGAGCCTTGTTTTTGAGACACATTGAGAGTGTGAGGTTGGGCCGGTAGTCTACAGCCAAACGGGGACGTATGATTACCAGACAGCCCTCACAAAGGTGGCAGTTTGAGTCAGAGCTCTCAGTTACGGCGAGCAGATCCGGTGTCATTGCTCTCATAACTCGCCTCCCCTTCACAATTTCTAAAAGAGGCTGGGTTCGAGCACAGAATTACCCTACTCCACCTTACTACATCTGATGCATAATTTACTCAGTCTTCACCTGAGAGGACCTGTTCAGGATTGAAGACAGGCAGAAAAATAAACACCCTTTCACCAATTGTCTTCCTGTTGTTTTTTATTTCTTACTGTTATTTTACCTCAAATATCCAATTAAACCAACTATAAGTATTATCATATTTTAAACGCATGTAAAGGGAGTATCTTTCCTAATCTGGTACAAGTATATAAAGAGAGACAGAAGGCAAAAGGCATTTATTGCATACATTTTTACAGGTAATTTGCACAACAAAAGATGACTTTGAGTATGATAACAAACCTATTCCCACAGGAGCTTTCCACATATGTCTACATGGAAGCATGCTTATCTGTGTGTGCGTACTTAACGTCACAGCTTCTTTGGTTGACATTTTGCTGAGCCTGGTCATGTTGTCCAGTTTTCAGGGGAAAATCCAGAAAATACTACCTGAATAACAGTCATATCTCTGAGCGTTCTTTAAATGTAGTTCACAAGATAAGATAAGGTACTTTATTGATCTAAATTTGGGGAATGTGTGGCAGCAGCCTAAAACAAAACAAGGAATTGCACGTAATTAGAAATAAGAAGAGTAGAAATAAACAATTCTAAAATATAAAAAAGGAGTGCCAGAGAAGCCATCCCCCTTTTGTTACCAGGTCACTGCCCCAGTGTGATCTCTGCCATTGGGTCAGTGTGCCGCACATGTCTCATCCAACTGGCTAGCAGTCAGGGTGCGGTTGCCATGGAACATGTCCAGTTGGAGCAAATGAAATCCCTCCCTTTTCCAGTTTCCAGGCAGGATTCACATGCTGATAATGTTTTGGTGGGAGACTGACAGTGTGTGTGTGTGTGTGTGTGTGTGTGTGTGTGTGTGTGTGTGTGTGTGTGTGTGTGTGTGTGTGTGTGTGTGTGTGTGTGTGTGTGTGTGTGTGTGTGTGTGTGTGTGTGTGTGTTTGCGACAGATGCATGCGCATATAGAGAACGAGATATCGAGAGAGACCGGGCTTTTGAGGTTACAGAGGAAGTAGGGCATGTGATTGTGCACCCATGTGTGTTTGTGCGCGCCTGCTTGCATGTGTGTTTGAGCATGCAAGTGGGTGTCCATGGATGCATTGCTCTTCAGAAAAAGCTTTCTGGTGTAATATAAACTGAAGCCGGCCTTCTCTCTCCCAGGCTTCTCAGGCATCTATGAGAGCTAATTTATGAACATTTTCTTTCCACTTGCATATACAAGTCAATAACAGAGAAAAATACATTAACAGATATTGGTCTGGCACTATTCTGTTAATGTATCATCATGTTATTCAGTGTTTTGTCTGGATAAAGTGTACAAATGTAATTTGTGGGAGAGCACTTCCAAGACTTCAAGACATGTCTACAACAACGCACTTATCCACATACTGATGGACATGTCTTAATTAGTTAAGTCAACAATGTGCTGAATTTAAAATTCATGTTCCTGGATAGTGGTAAGAGCCCCGGTGAATTCATTCATATTCATTATTTATGTTATAGAGGCCTGTTTATGTGTCACACTGAGAGCTGCCTTATGGCCTCAATGAGTTCTGCAGAGACTCTCATATGTTAATACATCACAGACTAATGCAGGTTAATGAATAACTGAGGTTTGTTTTCTTAAGATATATATACTGTCATCAATACTAAATACTTAGGTTTGTTATTAATATTTCATTTCAAGGCTTTCCAATGATCAACCAGTAAAACACTTTTAACAAATTACTATGTAAATGTTTCTCACTCGTGATTTTATTTTCTTCACAAATTATATATTTGATTGGGATACTTGACCCTGCATACTCTGTATAGCGACATCCTGACCTCAAGAGGATTCTGACTTTCTCTTAAGTAATTACAGGTGTTTTCTTCCTAGCGTCTTAATTAGAGAAGGGTCTTTTGTATGTCTTGAGCACAAAAGGAAGCTTCAACTAATGCTCTCACATCTTTTGTTGTTTACAATGGTCACTCATGCAAGAAGTGATGATCATGTTTCCAATATCACAGTGAGCAAGGAAACCAATCCCCATCTCTTTGGAGGGGCCACAGGTGGGACAGAGTCAGAACCCAGAGATCTTTCCAATTCAGGCAGGACAGAGGAGTCAGGGAGCGTGACTTCTCACGCAGCGCAGTGATGGGACATGATCACAGCTGAGGGAGAGAGAAAGAAAGGGTAGGTGGGGGCAGGGTGATGCTCTGTGAGTGAATGCAGGGGGTCAGCTCCAGCTGTCAGAGGGGTTTATTGATCAGTGAGGGGGGGGGGGGGGGGGGCAGGTCACCAGCACCTGCATCAGCTCAATGAGGATATGGTTAACTTATGAGCTATCAGCTGATTGTAAATCACATGGAAAATAAATGGAATGTTAGAATAATTGGACTGAAAAATATTTCTGGTTATTTTGGTTAATCTATCTATCTATCTATCTATCTATCTATCTATCTATCTATCTATCTATCTATCTATCTATCTATCTATCTATCTATCTATCTATCTATCTATCTATATATCTATCTATCTATCTATCTATCCTTTATCTCTAACTTGTATGCTCGACACTGAATAAATGTTGTTTGCTTTCCTTAATTCGGCATTGTTTACAGATTTACTCATAAATGTAAACTCTAAGGTGCAGATAAATATGGACAACATTAAGGTATTACCTCACCTATCAAAACATTGTAGACACTTGTGTGGATCTTTAGTGTTTATCTTTAGTGCATGTGAGCACTTTACAGAACAGATGAGCGCGGACAGTAGAAGAGTGAAAGCGGTCTCGTGCTACGGGGAATTTCCCGTCCACGTGTCTGAATACGCGCTGGAGAAGGCGGGACAACAACAAACAAGACGATTGGTTACAGGGTCTGAATGTAATGACCTTTAAAGTGGGTGGCTCCGCCTCCTCCGTGATGCATACAGTCCGGAGGACAGAAACCCTTGCTTTTCAAGGAGGTTTTATTTACTAACTTTCTGCACCACGCCCCGGCGGCGGAGTCAGTGTCGAGCTGACGTCTGCGAAATGAAATCGGCTCACTGCATTTTCCTTCACAGAATGGAAGTAGTCGTGGAGCTGACACGGACTAAACTCGCTTGACTTGCCAGGATATTGAACTCGTTGCCCCCTTTTTCTCTGCGTAGACAACCTTATAAACGAAGCCCACCTTTGTGGTAAGTTCCTCAAAAACACATTTAAGTGTCTTTCTTCGCTACGCACTTAACAGCAGCTTGTCCGCACGAGCTTTAACGTTAAATAACATCCGCGTCCGTGGAAGAAGCAACAAACAACGTGTCGCTGTTGTCGTTCAAGCATCTGCAAACACTTGTTTCGACAGCGTTAAGGTAATTATTGTATCGAAACGTCAATGCAGCCCTGCTAGATACAGTTTTAAGTGTAACTAAGCCTGTATTTCAAATAACAAAGATTTGAATTTGACCGGCTTTCCCGGTTTACAGCTGAGTCTATGAATGGACTACATTTGCAGCTCTGTTTTTGCGGCGAATGTTTCTGTCGTGTTTCAATCTGCATTAAAATGACAGGACAGCCGTTTTCACCACAGATGAATACCATGTACGTGTGTAAACGTGGAATTACATCATGTAAATGCAGGCTATGTTGCCCACTCTAAACATGTATTTCAAATGTGTCTTTATTTTTTACTTGATTTAAAATCACCACACGTGTGTTTTTCTATGTGATTTAATGTATGTTTATAATTCTTTTTGTTACGTTTATCTTGCTTTTATGGGGGGATTAAAAGGTATCGCGAGACTCCAGCACCGCTTTGAGTTTGAGGAGCTCGTGTTATTTAACGTCGTTGTTCATAATGTAACACATAATAGAAAATGGTGTGATGTGAGGCTTCTGAAGCCAGTGGGTAGAAACTGTGTCAACAGAGGTGCCTCACCCCCACTCTCCCTCCTTCCCTTTTGTTCGGGCTGTGCAGTTTGCAGCAGGGGGAGCTACTGTCTGACACAAACACGGCTCACTGCCTGGAAAAATGGAGCGGTGCAGAGAGCTATCCTGGGGATCTGGAAGTTGAGCTTTATTATTTTTTCTTCTTAGCCTGCCATGTTCTTACTCTGTGTTTGTCAAAACAAGGCATTAAGTGGTTTTACACACAGGGTTTATTGTGATCGCACACAGTATATTGTGAGGTCTGGCCATGCTAGAGACTGGCCAATCTGCTTATGTTGGGTGAAGAAATGAGAACTCCTTCTCTGGGAGCTGGCGAGCTGACAGACCAGGGCAGGGAGAGTGGCTTCGGATTTTCCTTATAGACTGTCATTACCCTTTTGCTGTGGACCCTAATTTGGAAGTGTGGTAGTAGTCTAACCCTGTATTACAACTCCATTGTGACTTGGGGGTTAACTGTTAACTGAGGCAACTTGAAGTTCCTCCATATTTTGATAACTCTTTGACCCACTATTAGGATTCAGCACATCATTGACACTGGAGAGATTCTAAAGTCCTTGAGATTCTTCCCTCCATAGAGTTGTCCTCCAGGATTTACAATGTATTTTATAATCTAGTTCACAAATTGTGTTCATGTCTGATAGTATAACATGCATTACGCTCTACTACCTGCAATTGTTTGCTGTGAAATACAATAAACTATGTTTAATTATGTGTTAGTAATCATGAGACAGTTATTTAAGAAGCCAGGTTGATGTCAGGTGTGAAATAACAATTCACCTGAGTATTGGTATAAAGATATATTAGTAGATTTGTGGCACACAGTGGCTCATATCGCAGAACATGTAGAGACATTGACGGGAATGTATAAATCAATGCAAATTAAAAACTTTTTTTAAACTTAGATTTTTTTACTTCTAGCCGTCTGTTCATTTTCAGAAAAAACCTGCTTACAATTTTGCGTTGCATTGTAATGTATTGAGTTTTAACCCCTGTCTCATCATTATCCCTTGCCACTACACATCTCTACTGTCCACAGGGCTGCTTTAACTCGGTCAGCCAAGCTCCCATTTATGTAAATGTGGCTCAACCGAGTCTCCTAACCGCAGTGAGTCGTGTGGTTTCATCACGAGAAGAACAGAGCCATTTGTCTAAATAAGCACTGAGCTCTTTGCCACAAGTGAAGGCGGATCTTGTGCCTTTTTTTCTCTCCCCCAACTTGTTCAGTGTTGTTTTATTGATTTGAGGGCACTCATTATAAAGCAGACAGGTTGTCTATAATCATAATGAATGCTTTGGAGGGATGAACGCATAATGAATGTGTCTGAGATCATCTCATCAGGCCTAATGCAGACTCGTGCAAGGTTACCATCATTAGTGAAGGCAATGATTTATGAACTCACTGTTCTACATTCAGCTGTAAACTTTCCTTCTTTGTCTTGTTACTTTCAAGGCTGCTGATCTCAAAGTGCCCCCGTATGGACGATGAGGAGGATGATGTGTTTGAGCCGGACCCCCACTGCTGGCGCACCACATTCAGGGAGATAAAGTGTGAAGATCGGGGCACACAGACACCTGGCCCTGCGCTGGCACCCGACAACGGCATGCTGCCCTGTGGAGTTGCAGAGGAGCCCAGACCACTCTTCTACGGTGAGGCTGACGACACACCTTATTTCATAAAAGAAATAAAGGAACACAGCCATGTGCGTGATAGCCAGTGTTATAAAACTGCAGCACGAATCTACAATGTGAGACTTACAGTCAGAGTGGGTAACAAATAATGCTGCTGCAGTAATCTCACCACTGGCGCCTGATAGTCGTGATCACAGTTGCTTTTATGGTCTGAATGGAGTGTACCCAGCTGCTTTGCTATTCAAAGGGCGCCAGACTGGCAGTGTGATGTGACAGGACGTGACAGAAGCGCTTACCTGCGCACGCAGCAACTGCACAGGGATCTGCCTATCACTGACAGCCAAGTGACATTGGCGCCATATAACAGAAATCATTCCAAAGTAGCTCTATAGCGACTGACTGACCTCCAATCTGTGTCATGTTGTGTTTGAGTGACTTGTGAAACACGAAGGGACTCAGTGTTGATAACTAAAAACACAGTTGTGGTTAAAACCAAGCAATCTGGCATGTTCAGCAATACTTCCACCTGTTGCATCATTGTCAACAAATAAAGATAAAAAACTCAATGTCAGATGTTATTGCTGCTCTTATCTTTCTAAATGGTTGCTGACAAAATATTAAGTCTCAGCCTTGACACCCCACAGGCAACGCGGGTTTTCGATTGCACTTCCCGGCACACTTTGAGCTCGTTGGGGATCAGGAAGCGAGGAGACAAGACAGTGAAGGGGAGCGAAACGGCATGGAGCAGCTTCCCCGGCAGCAGCCTGTGGCCCGCGGTGTGGAGGCCGTTATTGGCCAGAAACTCCAGCTGATTGGAGACCAGTTTCACCGGGAACACCTTCAACTGGTGAGGAGGAAATGTGCATCCTGCTGACTGTACAGACTCCAGACAGACTGCTGGGCCTCTAGTTTGATGGCAGTAAACAAGTGCAGCTGGTCAATAATACCCCGAGCAGTGACGGAATCTCTGTGGTGACCTGTGGCAGTCCTGATTTTTAGATCTTATAAATATTCCTGACAGTTTTTAAAGTGTTTAATAGATTGTAACCTGAGATTGGCACCATGCAAATCCGTGATTTGTTCTATTATTTGGACACTCAAGCTGAGCTGACCTAATAAAATGCAGTAAAGTCAGGAGTATATACTATTATAACAATCAGAATCTTATTCTGAGGGAAAATACAATAAACACTTCTCAGTTCCTCGCCTTTACAACATAGCAGCAGCAAAGAGTTTTGCCCCTCATTTTCTCTCATGCAATAGGAGCATTTAGCTCGTGACATAAGCTTCTGTAGAAAAAAAATACTGCACATGAACTCATTTGAAAGCGAAGGTGAGACTTTTCTTAATCTTTGCAATGATTTTGGAGTTAGGTGCCCCCTTGGATTACCAGGAGCTGTGTGCTCAGTTAAATGTCTTTTGTTTATCGTGGACTGGAGACAGCTGGGCCTCAGTCGTTAACTGAAAAGTAAAGATAGCGCTACGTTTTGTTTTGATTATGGCTCAATAAATCAGTGGCTTATATGGGTCTTCCACTGACTTTACAAAAGTGCCATGATGCAGATTAAGAATAACTACTGCCATCAAACTAGACGTGTGTGTGTGTGTGTGTGTGTGTGTGTGTGTGTGTGTGTGTGTGTGTGTGTGTGTGTGTGTGTGTGTGTGTGTGTGTGTGTGTGTGTGTGTGTGTGTGTGTGTGTGTGTGTGTGTGTGTGTGTGTGTGTGTGTGTGTGTGTGTGTGTGTGTGTGTGTGTGTGTGTGTGTGTGTGTGTGTGTGTGTGTGTGTGTCTTAAGGATTTATGTTGGGAAAAGAGTTTGCTCTCTTTTATTGTGTTTGCCACATATTTGTTTTGGAGAGGTTGCAGGACCTACAGAGCCCAGCGCTTCACCCCCCTCCCTTCCCTCAAGCCAAAAACATTTCTGAACACGGACAACCCTTCCCCCACCTCCCCAACCCCAGGCCCTCCCCCTGCCTCCTCTTCCTGTTTATTTCTCTTTCTCTCTCTTTTCCCCCTGTTTCCTCTGTGTGCTGCAGAGGCTAGTGGCATGGAGGATGCCTGGCCTGGAACAACTTGCTGTGGTGTTGGTCAGGGTGACAGGTGGGAGTGTTGTGTAACCGTGACATGCTTTTGTGTCATTGGCTGTAACATCAAAAATATACACAAACCCTCAGGAGGTGTTCTGCTGAGTCTCCTGTTGCACAAGTGCTTCAGAGCCAGGCACGCATTTATTCACATGTGCACGTTCATCCACACTAAGCTCAGGAGAAAGCAGAAGTGGCGGGAGAAGGAAAACATGTTAAAACCCGAAGCTCTGCGCCCCAGGGGGGATGGCTGTGGTTCCAGGGAGTCAGCCCCTTCCCTCGCCAAAAAGAGCTCTAGAGGGGGGGGTGGGTCCATAGTGATGCATGTATATGAAGGAAGTAGGTTTGGAAACCACAAATGATGGAGTAGCAACTATCTCCACTTCTCTTTAAACGTCCCCACCCTGCTCTCGATACAGTTGTTTTTTTCAGAGTGCGAGACAGTTTCTGATTTTCTCATGAGCTTATCAAGTTATTTATACATCCCTGGAGCTTAGCGTGACTCATGTATTGTGACACTCGCAAATACACACAGACAACCAGACAGATAGACAGCCCGGGTCGCTGAGATGTGAGCGTGCGGTCGGTTCCTACTGACGCACGGCGGTGGCGGGCCCGGCTCAGGGCATGAGGAAGTGGCTTGCAACTCCTTTTCGCTGGTTGAGTAAACGGTGGGAGAGGACAGTCAGGGTGAGAGCAGCCCCCGTGAAATCATTTCCTGGAGCTGACAGGACACAGATAGCGTGATAGCAAATGAGCTTTTTAGAGAGTCATATTTTAGTAAGAAGTGCAAGCAGAGCAGTGTGGTGACACTTTAAGTCTCTGTGGCTGTTTGTGCTGAGGACTGTTTTTAAAACCCTGTTGTGTGGTTTTGATAGGATAAGGTAACATCACATAACAAAAAAATTCAATTGAAATATATATAATAAAAGAAATAAAGGACATTCAATTAAATAGAATAAAAATAAAGCAATAACAATTGGGCAGTAGCAACATTATCCTAAGAAGTGAACATAGTCACAGCAGTTTAAGAAGTACTTAAAGCACTTCCCTCTCACAGATTTCCATTGTTCTTATTTCTTCAGTTGAGTAAACGGGCACCAAACCGTATCAAAGGATTCATTTTTACTTTTCAGAATATACGTTATCTCCTCCATAGAACCACAGCAGCATGTTAAAACAAGGCATTGCACATAATGTGAAAATGAAAAAAATGGTAAAAAACAAACATCATAGAAAATGAAAATAAACCCAACTAAAAAGTAAAATATATATATGTTTACAGTGAAAGGGATATGTGATTCCATGTAATTCGCTTTAATTGACATTTCTGTTGTGCAGTTAATTGAATTGGCGTGCTCTTGTATGTGCTCTTGCTGGAATACATCCATACTTGTTTGCCTGCATTTCACCGACTCTCATATCACACAGTCATTAAGAAAACCCCTCACTCAATAACTGGGTGTCTGTGTGTCAGTGCTGTTTGCTCCTGTCAGTAGGTGATTGCAGTGTATTCAGCGCAGACACTTGTCCCAGAGCCATCCATGTGCCTCTAACTGCCATCAGCGTGATGGATTTGAGAGTGGCTGTGAGCGTTCTCCATGGGAGCCCGGGGGCCCCTGGCGAAAGGAGGGGATTAGGTAGCGATGGAGTGCTGGTGGATGCTGACAGATAAATTGCTCCTCTGTCAGAGAGCGCTTGAGGGGACGCGGGGGTCCCCAGAGGATAGCGGACACTAGCCGGACCCGCCATATGAGACAAGGCAATAATGAGTGTCACAATGGCAGGAAGGCTCCGGCCGGCACAGGGCAAGGAGCAGAGTTGGGTTTCATCCCTGTGTTTTTTTAAGAGAGACTACTCCTGGCGCTTTCGATCGGAGGTGTTGAAAGAAGGGTTGAATATCGCTTGTGTGTGTGTGTGTGTGTGTGTGTGTGTGTGTGTGTGTGTGGTGTGTGTGTGTGTGTGTGTGTGTGTGTGTGTGTGTGTGTGTGTGTGTGTGTGTGTGTGTGTGTGTGTGTGTGTGTGTGTGTGTGTGTGTGTGTGTGTGTGTGTGTGTGTGTGTGTGTGTGTGTGTGTGTGTGTGTGTCTGCACGCATGCAGTGTTTGCGGCTTTATCTCTCTACTGTTCCAGTGAGGGCACGGCACTCTCCCCTTTCAGCACTAGTAGAGGGGGGTGGGGGGGAGTGGAAATGAAAACACATGAAGCTACCTTTGGATATTTGCTTTTCAGTCATTGTTGTGCGCTGATGTTTGTTCACAGCAACGTCCATTAATCATCCAATAGCGCTGCTCTTTGTTGGTGTTTTTCCTTGCCTCCCTGTCTCCTCCCTGATGTGACAAATCCAGAGTGTCTTGCTGCTGAGCCTGGCCTGTTTGCTCAAGAGATAAGGCAGAGCTTCTGAGCAGCTGGCTTGACAGACAGCCACATGGGACACTGATAAGTAACATCAGGCTGCTGTCGGAGTGACGACACTGAGCATCTGGCTAAACTCTGCCCCTATCGCTGGCTAAATTTAGAGCCCTATTCTCCTTTTGACAGTTGGTGGTGTGACTCATGACTAAAGTTGTGACAGGCCCGGTGCACACCTCTCTCCCTTTCCTTCTTTCTGTTTGTCTCTCGCTCTCTCCTTTGTCTCTCTCCGCCTGATAGGGTGGAGGGCAGAAGGTCACAAGATGTTCTGTTTCTGTTCGTAAAGACGAATGCTCCTCATGTAGCTTGTTGGATACACACAAGCTTTGCACCGTAATTATCCACCCCATTACTCCTGCAAACCCTTACTATATTTTTTCTTTGTTCCCAAAGTTTAGTCTCATGTTGTTATGGTAGAATGCAAAATACTTCTAAGTTTAAATATTCTTACTGCCATCTCATCCCCTCTGTGCTGCACATAATAATAAATAGTGTCTATATCCCAAGGCAAGCATTAAAAAGGTCCCACAGAGAACTGGTTGTATCACTACTCCTAGCAATCCTTGCCATGATTTGTTTTCTCTTTTACCCCTCAATTTTCCTTTAGATCAAAAAGCAAGTAAGAATAAGTGAGTAGTAACATACACACATGCCGGTTGGAACCTGGTGGAGCTTATGCAACACGCTGCAATATTCACCACAAAATGATAAGAGTAAAGAAACGCTGGGGCTTATCAGAGTGGCAGTTCTTGGCTGCTAACTCGCTGGATGTTTGGACACCACTGCATGTCAATATGGCACATCTAATCTGTTTGGCACTCGTAAACAATGCAGAAAAAAGTTCAGATGATTGTAGCAAAGGTGCTCTTTGGTGGAAAGACAACATTTTAAAGGTCTCGTATTATGCTATATTTGAATAATATATTGTAGGGCAATATCTATACAAAACTTGTCTTTGAAGTGTTTTGCTCAAAATACCAAACAGATCACCCGTTGTAGCATGCCTCATCCCCCTCTATTTCAGCCCTGTTCCTTATGACGTCATATCGGCAGCAAATCTGGATCAGCTCATTTGTACCCCCGTTTTTACAGATGTGCGTAAAGAGGAAAAGAGAGAGGGTTGTATTTTCTGACACTTTGAGTCCTTACACACCGGGGACACATATTTATGTATAAAAGACATCGAAAAGTGCATTTTGCATAATAGGAGACCTTTAAAGACGAAAGGTCCATTGCTCCCTATTGGAAATTAATCCCCTTTATTCAAACAGGTATATCAATGTGACATTTAAAACATAAGCACTGTTTATACATATTGATATAGAGCTGAGTAGAAGGCGTATGCGGAGGGTTACACCCTGAAGAAGGGTGTTGGTGGGTTCATGGGTTATTACCTCCATTGTCTATGTTTTTAAAAATCCATTATGAAAAAGCTGTTTGGAAAAAGCTGTTACTATTTGCCATAAGATTGCTGTGTAGCTTTTATTCCCTTTTTGAAAAGGCTCTAAACGTTGTTACATTCTAATGAAAGCAGTGATAGTCTGACAGCTGCAGCATTATCAGGCCTGCTGGAGTCTGCCTTCTGTCCACAGATGAGCTACTGTACTTCACTCGTGCAGATACGTGTTTTTCCAGAGAGCCCCCTGCCTCTCATCAGGAGCCCCCTAATCCTATTCAGTGCAATTATCTTATCTCAACTTCTCAATGACAGAGATAACATTATCCCTCTAATCGCACACAATCCAATTGGCTCCCAAAGAGAGTCTCCTCCCGGGCTGCCAGGTCTCTGCCTGGAAGATTAGGGGGAAAAAAGTGTGTCCGTATGATGAATGTGTTTATGGTTTGGAATGTCTGTTGGGAAGCCCGGATTGTGTCAGGATCCCGCACACAAAGGCAGGCCTCTCTCAGAAGTATTGTCGGGGACAGGAACAGACTGTTGTGAAAATATCAGCGTCGTTCCGGTGTCGAGTTTTGACTCTTTTCAGTTGACCCTTTTCGCTGTGTTCACTGTCAACCAGCACACAGTAAAACAAGCGACTCGTTCCCACTCTTTGATTTGTTTTTGAGTTCAAATCCAGGACACTAACTTTGTTTCTTCTCCATTTATTGCTCCAGTATCATCGAAACCAAAGGAACCAGGGGCGGATGTGGTGGCGCCTGGCCGCAGCTCTGCTCAGCCTTCTGTTCGACAGGGGGCTCGTTGCTGGAGGAGGTGGCGCAGGACGGAGGTGAGGGGGGTCTCCCCATCTCTCCGAGGAACTGGACTCCTAATGGCACTGTCAAATCTAACACGGGTCTGTTTTTTTTTGGAGGCGGGGGGGGGGGGGGGGAAAGAGGAGACAAAGAGTCACCGCAGGACGGAGACAACCAACTTTTATACAAGGTTTTTTTCTTTCCAAGAAGATGCCACGACGCTCCGAGATTTCCTCTACAGGACAATGTTCATATTTGGGTATCTGTGTGGTGTAGTGGTTTTGTATAGTACATGGTTCTTGTTAAATTTTTTGCACTTCAACATGTATCCATCTTAAATGACCTCCACCGACCCTGGGAATGCCTTATTCAATGTCTTCTGCCAGAATGAGTATTGAGCGATTTAGAGATGAGGTGGGATGGTTAGGAAATGAAAGGGGTTGAATCTGCTCACATTTCCCGGGGCGACCAGACACGTTGATTTAACTAAATTCCAAAGAGGCAACTTCTCAGAACAAAGCATTTTGCACCTCACCTCAATGGAACATTTATCTTTCTTTATTTCTTTGTGTTGCGTTCTGTTTTTGGGTTATTTACTCCATTCGCTGCGGTATGTAATTACTACCTTTCACCCTTTAAAACATTGGGAACAACTCTCCTGCTCGTGAAAAGTCTGCACCCCTTGTAATCTAAGATGTTCTTGATCATCAGGGTGGAGTTTGCATCAGTAACTGCCCAAACAAGCCTGGTGACCCAGCATTCAACAGCTAATATTGATATTAGCAATTAGGATTATTGACATTGGAAACAAATTCTAAAAAAGCAGTTAGCTGTAATTTATAATGTGTATATATCGATGAGGTAGCATATTAAGAAATAACAATGAAAACTCCATGAAAAGATATTTAGTTTAATGTGTGCTGACTTTTGAGAGGTCTAGCCCCGGTGCACGAAATTATAACAGAGTTAAGTGGTTTTGCTTTAATACCAGCAAAGTGTTCTTTACCTTAAGTATAAAGAAACAATTTGGCCAAGTCATAGTTCCTTTAATTTGGATTGAATCAAGAAGTCTTCCCTCAGTTGTTCCCTCATTCCTTCTCATTTTCCAGTTCTCTGTGTGTCTGTTCATGTGATTGTTTTCAGACCTCCATGCCCTTGAAGTGGAGCTCTGGATCCACAGTTTTTGCACTAGACAACGTACACCCTTCAAAAGTGTATGAAGGTTTTCAGTTATGACTCTTTTTTTCTTGCCACAACATTTCATAAGTATTCACTCTTCATGTCCAAATCAAATATTCAATGCTGAGACCTGACTGAACACAGTTTGGGATCTGGACTGTTTTATGATATTTCACACAGCAGAGTTTCAGACTAACTAGAGTAACTTTAGATCCTCCATCGAAAGGTTTCTGTCCTGGTTTGTTTATCACAGCCTGTGTGTGTGTGTTCTAAAGACCAAACATTACTGCATATTCAATCTCAGGCTACTTTTATGGGGTTTTACATCATTTTATATTCTGTGATATTGGGTGCTCTTGTTTTGTCTTTGGTGCTCAGATCCAGACATTTTTAGCCACTCAGCAAACACAAACACAAACGTGAAAAAGACTGTAATTATTGTTAAAATATATTAATATGTTTAAAGACACTGTTAAAGATGCTGTTTGTTATATTCTACAATGCTGAACCCAGGCCAACTTTTGGACCCAAGAAGCAGTACATATCAGGGGTCTGGAATGACTTGCTCCTTATAATGTGTCAAGTGTATCACTGCATAATTAGGGTTTCCTCTCAATCTCCTAAAGGTGTCTCAGGGACAGACTTTGTGGGCTACAAGTGACCTTGAGAATCTGTCACATGGTTAGATAAATAGCAGTTTCTCCCTCCCATTTATTTACGATAAAAGCCCTCAAGGTATCGTAAAGTCCTTTTTCATTTTCGTTTCAGTTGTTAAATTGGCCAATTTCTCAGCACACCCATATAAAGGTACAGTTTGGCTGAGGAGCGTGAGGCAGACTGGCTGCCTGTGGTGGTGTCGGGGGCTGCTGAGCATGTAGTTGTAGGCGTGTGAGGTGCACTGAATGTGGTTGTGGTTATAGTTTCCTGCGGATCCTGAATGCTGAGCCAGTCCCTGCAGCGCCCCATCCCACCGTTGGCTCTCGACTTCCTGTTTGTGCTGCTCCTTTTATTACATGGCTAATATTCATCAGTAATTTATTTGGTTTTTCATCTAATTTATTTTGTATATTTGCCCATTTCACTGTATACAGCTGTGTGTGCAATTATTTTTTTCATTTTCTTTGTGGTTTCAGTCTTGGGACTTTTATATGCTTCAGTTGTTTGACTGCAGAGCAGGTTGGCTTGCATAATACCTGAGGTTGCATGTGAAACTCAATCTTTTTTTTGTTGTAGTATAGCTCATCTGATGTAGGCTCTAAGAAGTTAGAAGCGTGTCCCTTTATGAAGAACAGTAGCCTTGGTCAGTCGGAACTTAAGTTGGTTACAGTGGATTTCAATAATGGCATGTTCGCACATCACTATTATACAATCAATATGGCCAATGTTTGACCATAATGCACCTCTTCTGTCAGAGCTTCACAGCTTTGATGAGGACTTTATCAATTTTTTGTCCATATTTCTAAAATGTAACTGTTGCCACCATTGGAATACATTCTAACCAACGTAAATTCATCATGACTTCAGCTGTTGCCCTTCATGCAAAAGGAAACATCACCTTTCAGGCCTACAGGACGGGTGTTTGATACTCAACAAAAAAAAAAGGTATTTGGTTGGAGTATTTTACGTAAGAGGTTGGGATTTTCCAGGGAAGGGCCATACCTATTCAGACCTGTTTTATTATCTCCACTACCTGATGTTCCAGTTTTAATACGTAGATTAAACAAATATGATTTAGAAAATCAGCAATTTCAGTTTTCTACAGAATATGACCGTTACTTTGTAATGAATGAGTTAATACCCATCCACCTGGTGCTTATGACACACAGGACATTAGAAATGCTCCAACACCCAGAAAAAGGTTGCCTTCATATTAAGCCACAGGGCGTTTGTTTATGTGCTCAACTCTTAAGTTTTGATTATTGTGTTGTAATCAACATGCACTGGAAAGTACTTTGTTTCTGTAGATCCCATGGGTCCCTTATCTGTTGTGTGCTAATGTATAGGATATACTCTGGATTGTTCTATTGGGCTTATCTTGCCATGTTTCGGATGTCTATATCTGTGCGTTGACGAAGAAGGCTCAGATTGAAGGTCTGTTTGATTTATTGGAAAGGGAAACAAGCCACCGAGGTGCCCTGTAAGATTTTGTTAGATGAGGTTCCCAAGCTGCACTCATCACATAATATGTGAGTGTGGAGAATCCCTAGAGTGGGACATGTATTTTATGGAAACCGTCAGTGTCTTGAATTTTGTAGTCCACTTTATATAAAGTTGAAGTTTTTGAGGAAGGTTTTGATTTTACATTTTTTTAACAACATTTCTTCATGGTCTTTTTTAAACTTTTAAAAATGTATTTTCTTAAGAAAAAGGGTGTGCTTTTATAAGGACAATTCATCACTTGTAAAATGATTTTTAATAGAAGGACATGGTAGAGTCCTTTTTGAAGTCCATGAGATCAAGGGCATTTTTTTATATAAAAATGAACTTGCAACATTCCTTGCACATCTCATTGTGGTGTATAAACAAAACCGAGTAAACCAACACAATTCATGGTTGTGGTTTACTTGGCTCATGAGCTTTGAAATATTTTCCCTTCTTTGAAGAACAGATAAAGTGTACATGTATTTCTAAAAACCCTGGAATATGCCTTTAACTGCTCAGTTTCAACAAAGTCTTGAATATCACACAATCTCTGTGTACCAACAAATGAGACCCAGCGAAAATGTAGCATTTTTGTAAACATTGACTGTGTGTTTTCGAGACTCTACTGTGCACTCATTTTTGTGTTTATATATATTTTTTGGTTTGTTGATATAATATGGAAGTAAAGACAATGTGTTATGTAGTGCAATATGCTGTACATATGGAGCTTTGCTCTACAAATCTTTTTCTGGATTTCTTGTTGTTTATTGGTACTTTTTTCAATAAAATTGTATTGAAGGTGTGAAGTTGCATCAAGTGTATTTATTTTTGCAGAAACACACACTACCGTATAACCGTAAACAAATCCATTTTCCTTAAATGGTACCTTTCCGTTTTTTTCCTAATTATTGACATTGGTCCAGTATTGAGGGAGAACACTGCGTTTGCATACATGATGCAATGTAAATCTAATGAACAGTTCAACAGACAGGCTTGGGTTATGTTAATTACATGACTGTCATTATTAATATAATGAAACAAACTTGCAAAGAACCAAAACACCCTAATTTGTTAACGTTTAGCTTGAACCGTTCTTTCCTGTTAATGTGCCTAACCAAGTGTCAGTCTATGTGAAGTATCTGAAATCTCGCGAGAGATTATTTGTTGCCGGAAGATAACTGGGAACGCGTGTTGAAAACATTGTCGAGAGATGTTGTGAGATTTTGTTATATTGCAGTACAACAAGATACGTTTAATTTTATCTTAAAGATTGTCAAAATCCTTGCTGAATATTTAACTGAGTTATACTCCTGCGAGACCTTAGAACGAGAATTAACGAGATGCAATGACAAGCAGAAGGGATCAAGCAAGAGGTAAAGAGAGAAATGTCCCTGTTTTATAACACTAATAACGTAAGAGCAATGGTTACGCAAATAGGCAAAACAAGCAACAAAAAACACATTCCTGCAAAACTAGAGATATGAAATTCATATAGGTTTATAGTTAGTTGAGTATTTCACACATTGATTTGATGCTCTGACCCTTGGACAAAAAACCTCTGCAGAAGAAAAAGGAATTGCTGTTTTGAGATTAAGCCTCTGTTTTGAGGAGATGTGTTGTGAAAGTAAGCCACTGATGGATTAGACATGTGTCTGAGGCTGGCCAGGCATTTAAAGCTGGCCAGGCGTTTGACAGCGACTGTGGCCATCACATCCCCCCCTGCGGTTAGGTCATTAATTTAGTGGGAGCACCGGGGCTTCCAATCCTCTCAAATAGTCGCTGTTTGCACACATACAAGCAAGTGTTGCATGACAACTGAAAGACCACTATAGAGCAAATGAGTGGATTTACCAGCACTACTGTGCTCCTCAAAGGTTAAGGCCCAATGCTGCTGAGCCTGCAGATTAGTTACACTGCAGCATGGATGCCCTTGGGGCAGGGTAGTGATTGATTACTCTTGACACGTATAAACATAAAAGTTTAGTGTTTATTGCTGGCTTGTGTGGAGAGCAAAAGTGCAGTGTTCTCACAGTAAAAAAAAAGTTCAAATAATTTAGCATGATATATTTTTTAAATATCTGTCCAATAAATTTGTTACACCATGCTTACTAACAATTCCAACTTGTTACCTTTTTATTCACTAGACCAGACATCTTAAAGCCACTCCCCTTGGGGCTGACGCGTGGCACTTCCATTGTCATCCATGCCAGGTAAGGTTTCACACTTTGCAGGCACCTGACTCACCTGTTTTGCCACTTTCACAAAAAGAACTACCTTGTCTACGGCCCCCGGATGCAAACACATGCACACTATGAAAGAGTGTCTTGGTTGATGAGGTTTAAAACAAAATAACAACATAACTTAAGTCTGCTATGGGAGCCATAAAACCATTCTGCGCTCACCTCCTTAGCCATTTTGTGTTAATGTGTTAGAATTTCTAGCCTTATTAGGAGCTAATTAACAATGCTATTTATACATCTGTCATAACATATAAAGATCACGTGACTACAGAGACTTGGGAGTCATCTCTCCAGAGGGGATAGCTTTTTTGTGATATTATCCTTATTTAAAGCCTGTGTGCCAAGGATGTCTCCTGTCTCCTTTGCTGTTTACTTCAGCCTTACTGCTCATACGGTCCCCTCCTCTATACGCAGCACTTTAATGGTGAGAGCTGATGCTCTCCCTGGGCCAAACAATGGCTCCTCTGTTCCCCTGGCCAGGCCGCCTGCTGAAAGAGACACCCATTAGAGAAGCGTCTATCTCTGGGGTCAGGTCCAGGGGTCACACACAAGTACGGCTCTTGTTTATGTCTGCAAAGCCAATGAAAACAGTGCAGCCTACGCCGTTAACTCCTACTCGCCCGGCTCTCTAGGCAGGCTGAAGAGGAGTTTCTGCTTGAAGTAAAGTCCCCGAGTGCAATGCATTCAACCGCAGCTTCAACTTGTCCCTCTTGTTCTGAGCTAAAGTGGTGTGTCGTGTCACCAAGTGAATAAAGTAGCAGCGTGAGAGATAATAAAGTTGTATTAGCGTCGACAGGCTCCTCAGCACCTGCTCCGAGGCAACAGTCGCATATTCTCCCCCCGGCCCTGAGACCATTTCACGTAGCTCCTCAATCCAGCACACACAGGCAATTACTGCATTATCACCTGTGAGCTCACCCTTTTCCTGGTTTAATGTAGGCAGGATTTGAGAAAAGGGAGTCTAGTTCATTTGAATGAGTCTAAAATGACATTAAGGAGTCTGTGACTCTTTTAATTTGCTGGCAGCCAATCAGTCTGACCCTCTAACTGTGCTATTTGTTCAAAAACATAAAACTAAGCTGGATAAAAACTGACAATAAATGTTTGATTCCAGGAAATCAAGCAAATAACAACACTTTTTGTTTTGTGGTGAATGTAGCGAGGTCTATAACTAAGTTGAACAATGAAGATGTTATCTGCCATGTGTGACGCCACCCCCCCCCCCCCCCCCCCCCCCCCCACTCACCCATGCTCCTTCAACAGTCCCTAAAACACACCTTGCTCTTTCCATACTGAGAGCACCAACGTACTGAACGCAGAAACTCTACTATGAATTAGCTGGAACATAATTAGGAAGATTTCTCTTCTTTGTTGAACATTACTTTGTAAATACCACAGTGTACGTATACACAGTTCCCCCTCATGTCAAGTGATTACTCTTAATAGTGCATTTGGCGGATATGATGTATAGCCTACATGAGTAGAAATAATTTGACACCAAACTTAACCACTACTTGTGTCAGCAGGGCGAAGTAGTGTCACCATACCTAGGATATATTTGAACACTTTCCATTCTTCTTCTCCCCTCTGCACACATCTGGTGCTCAGGCGGGCAGTTGTCATGGGAATAAGCGGCTAAGCCAACAGTGTTGCATGTCGCTGTGCAGGGGGAGCGGGGCGGATCGGGGTTCAGCTGGGCATGCTCTGGGCAAAGAAACTCAGCAACCACCCCCCTCCTCACTCTGTTTGCTGTGACTGAAAACAGCTGACCTCCTCTGGCAAAGACCCCAACCCCCACCTCTTCCAAAGACCCCAACCCCCACCTCTTCCAGCCTGCTCTGCCCTGCTCCACCACCCTATCACAGCTGGCAGGAGAGCGTGCAAAAATGGATCTGTTAACACTTTGTAGCTGATAATCTGATAAACAGTTCTGGTTTCCTACGTTTGCAACTACGATGTTTTCTCACTTTTAAAACTCTCCGTTCCTCACTTTTCCTTTAAGCCGCTGCGCTCGCCCGGCTCTTTTATTTTCTCTGTCAGAGGAGAGGTTGGGCAATCACCACACAGCACTGTGAGTTCCCTTTGTTTACCAAGAGCAACCCAGCAGAGCGCAGAGCTTTGTTGAGCAGCAGTCACTCCCGGCCTCACAGCTGTGACACACACACATGCACCGAACTGAAATCTCTGACTCACAAACACTAGCAGTATCCTGTGGTCAAGGGGAGGGATTTAAAAATCCTCGGAGCACAGCACATGAACCTGCTGAACTTGTCCTCTCGGTCTCGTGCTGGCTATTGTTCCCTCCAACTCTATTACATTTCCCAACTTTATAAAAAAATCTTGATACATATCCACCACCATTTGGACCCAATTAAAAGATACACCCTGTAAGGCCTGCTCACAGCGGGCAGCTGTCTCTCCCCACGTGTGAAAATCCATTCACTCGGCATGTAGCTGAGGAAGACACAAGCTTGGCCTAATTATGATGGGGGATGTCACTCAATAGACAGTATAAACAAGCGGGGTCATTGTTTGGAGCTAATTGGCAGGAAAAAGGTTCCTGTAGCAAGATAAAAAAATAAGCAGTCACTGTGGTTTCCTGAGGACACACGAGGAGCCCTCTGCGCTGGCACGACCTGTGGTGGGCAGTAATGAGAGCTCGCCTCATGCCCAGTTTCCAGATGTACTGTCGTTGCAAGCGGGCAGCATGGATAAAAGGATGCATAAAGCCTCCGAGCTAAAGAACCGGGCCCCGTTCTGTGTGTGCGTTTTTACTTTCTTTCACCCAGGAGGTTGGCTGGGCGCCAAAGACGTCAGGCAGGCGGTCTGTCTTGTTAGCAAACCTCACCTTGATAACAGGAGTGTGGAGAGAGGGATGAGGCTAAAGAAGAAAAACAACCAGCGTACCAGGGGTGGGGCTCCGGGACAATTGTGTGTGTGTGCGCGTGCGTGCGTGCGTGTGTGTGTGTGTTTGTGTAGGTTTCGGTGCGTGTGTCGGCTCACGCAATGGGCCTCTTCCAAACAGTAACAACTGCAAAAACATTGGGTTGAGTGTTAAACTCGGAGCAGTTTTTCCAAGCTCATGTTTCACAACAGAGCACCAGGCGCTCCCTCCCTCTCGCTCTCTCTCCTTTTCTTTCTCTGACTTTTTTTCCCTCTCTCGCCTCCCATCCCCCACTTCTCTACTACTCTTTCCCTTTTTTTCCTCTCTTATTGGCCCTGTTTTCGTGCACTCCTTCGCTATCTGAATGACTATCACATACACATACACACAAACCTTCCAACCCCTTTTCCATCCTAACATACATGACCCCCCCCCCCCTCCTTGTCTTGCTGACTGTTGTTGCTGACTGACAGTGCTGATTTACTCCAGGTTTGGCCGGCTGCCAGCTCATCTCAAACAATTGCATGAGCCACAGGGTCGGCTGACCAAGCCAAGTTTGGATGGCAATAAACAAAGTCAAAGATTGGCTTCTCTCCTCCCAGTCCGACCCCAATCATTGTGACCACTACCACACTTGAAGAACATTATTCTTTACATAATACTTTTACCAAATGTTTGAGTCCCTGGGATATAGCACCACATCATTTATCAAAATAGCCAATATCTTTGAGGAAAAGACGTTCTTAAATCTTTCCTTCCTCGTCTATTTTGTATAATATTCTCTCCTCTATCCTTAATTGTTCCTGAGAGAGAAGTGTCCAGACTTTGACCAACCAGTTCATCTTGTCTCAACACAATGCCGTCTCAGCCAACTGTCGTTATCTCTGCTCGCTGATTGGCTAAAGCGAATTCCCAGATGACAGTGGGTAAACTCTTGAACCCGTATTTCTCAACGAAAGTGTTTGAAACCTGAAATAAGGGAACCACCTGGGACCGAAGCTAGGAGAACAAAACCCACTCCCATTGTATTGTTTTTGGCTTCTCATCATTAACCTTTGGTCACCTGATCCCACTACGGGAGGACATGAAAACCCTGTTTTAGATAAACAAAAACAAAATATACACAGAAATCCACTAATAACTTTGGGGAAATGGGACGGTGGGTATTTTGGGGTGGGGATTATTATAATATCTGTAATGAAGCGGTAATTATATTCCTGTTTTTCAAAAACAGCCAACTTTTTGTTGCTGGTGTTTTGGCACAACGGCAGAAAAAGAAACAGTGATTCTGACAGGCGGTCCCTGCAGAACTCCATCAGGGGAGCGCAGCAAAGCAAAAACAAGACAAGCCATTCCAATGAACAGATTTGCTCATGAATAATTCTCTTCCAAGACAGTTGAATGAATTTCAAATGCAGACAGAGATGAGGGTGGGCAAGAAAACAAAGTAGCGGTATAATGTGCAGTCGTGTGCAACATTTGTCAAGTACAGCCCGACAGTTAAACTGATGATGAAAATAGCTCACCGCTTGTATTCGAATGCTGTTGTTTAACAAAAGTTCACCTACAAGTACTATTATGGCCTCAAGGGACCTTAGTTCCTTGTTATTTCACTCCATGTAGAGCTGTGAACCACCTCATGCTAACTACATGTGATATGGTGGACTTGACCTTGTGACATTCATGTCTACTCCTATAATACTTAATTACAGCTTTACAGCACTGACCTTCTTGTCTGGAGAGAACTGTTAAAATCTGACACCTGACATAATTTACTAAAACACAGCAACAACTGCAGTATCGCCCGCTGAAGATGATGTGAAACCATACAACAAGCATGCGAAAGTGTGACTGTTCTACTCTCGCTGCAACATCAGGCAGACAGAACAAGTCGCTCTGCAGACTTGTGAGGGGTGTGAGGGTTTCATATGTGCACTTGTGTTGTGGTGCGGTGAAGTGTGGTGAGGATGAGCCCTGCCTACCGAACGGCTGCGACGCCAAAGCGAGACGGTGGTGAGCCTCGTGGTCTCAGCAGACGGAGTGCGGCCACTGAAACACACCACGCCGAGCGAAAAGCAGTGGGGGCTCTCAACTGCTGCCTGACCACTGCGAAAGCCACCAGCATACTATGTTATTACATCCTATTGAGCATTATAACATGGCTGATCATTGGGGTTTGACATAAATGGAGCTGCCAGCTTGTTACAATTGCACTGTGTCCGCAGAACCACAAGTCCCCTCCCATCTCCCTTGCGAATGTTTATATAAATCAAGGTTGTTTTGCAGATGAGTATGCCTCCTGATAGTGTTTTCAAGGTTTCCCGAGGAAAACAGCAAGCAAGCGTGATGTGGCTAGATAACAAAGATGTAAATAACTCCTACTCTCCAGCTTTAGTGATAACAAGAGGACTAACACCGTTGTTTTCTGCACACCCTGACCTATGACAGTTTTCTGCGTTTAACAAGATCACAGCGTGCCAGATAATCGCATTGAAGTTGGCTTGTACTTGAAAACAGTGAGAGTTGTGTATCACCTCCCCCTGTTGTTATCTTACCTCCAGCATGTCTCCTAATGGGTTTACACTGAAAATCAAGCAGATTAACAGCATTAGGCTCAATACATCCAATCAGAGGTGTGATAAAGACGATGCTTGGGAATATAAACTGTAGCTCCCTGCTGGGCTCCAACATACAGCACTGCTCTAATCTGAAAACCAGCGGAGGGATTTCACCCTGGAAAAAAATTACATCAGCTCTCACGCTTCAATCGTAAAGGTGAAAAACAGATGCAATAATGGACATGGTGAATATTTATAACAAGCATCTGAGAGTTTGTAATGAAGTGCAAAGATGGTGCAATGTAAATCCAGAGGTCTACATGGAAGCAAAACTACTGTAAGCCCCTTTCACATATGAAATGCAGCCCTGAAATGATCTAGACATGACCCAGAGGAATTTGGGCCAGTAACCCAGTATTCTGACTGTAAGTGAGATCGCAAATGACAGGGACATTCTGCTGTTGTATGCTCCAGGTGTGAAAAGGAAATCTCTATGACCTGAGTTCGTATGGGGTAACAGTTTTTCTTTTAGTAACTTGGAAGTACAGTATGTAACTACGCTAACTTTCTGTCCAACTATGACAATGTGGAGCCGCAGTTGATCCTCTTAAGGCTGGTTGCCTTATTCAGTGCATTGACACACTGTCACACTGTATCATTTAGCGGGCCGGCCTCAGTCGACTCACTCAAACACGTTGCTTGCTGGAAAAACAGATTTCTTGTAAAGGCCGTTCCACCTCAGTAAATAGAGGACACCCCTGAATGAATGGTGACTGCTCTCATGGGCCCCCAGACAATACTGACTCCTACAATGCCTTTAGCTGGCACACAGATTTCAGTAATTAGACTGTGACTGTTGCTGGCAGGGGGCCAGGGTCAGAGCCAGAGGAAGGGGGTAAAGGCAATGTTCACTTGTGCACACACACACACACACACACACACACACACACACACACACACACACACACACACACACACACACACACACACACACACACACACACACACACACACACACACAGATGCACTGAATGCCCAAAAACTCTCCCCTCCTGCCCTGCCATGTTTGCCCTTATGAGCTTCTATCCTTCACACACCCCCCCCCCCTCTTCTATTCTCTTGTGTCGTGTTTTTATGGGTCTGAGTCAGGGTCCTGGGTTTTTTGGGGGGTTTGTTTACCTCTGGGTAGTTTGGGTCTTTTTAGGAGTGTGTGTGTGTGTGTGGGGGGGGGGGGTTCATTACAATGGTGGGGAAAACAAACAGAGGATGGAGCGAAATGGGACTCTGCCCGTCGTCACATGGGAGCCATTTATTCATTATTGGTCCAATGGGAATCTTTGTTTTCTCTGCTTTAAGATGTTTAGATGCAGAGGTGCCGAAAACAAATATAATGTGGACCGGTAAGTCTGTTGGTTCATTGGTGGGCAATGAAAAAAAAGTGTTCTTGTTCATGATGTAGTTAATATATACTTCCATGTAGTTTATTTTCATGACTGAAAACAGATCGCAGTGCGGCAGAGTTGGAAGGAACAGGCGTCTGCAGAGTTCGGAGCATTGCTGCTGGCTCGATTTTGCTTCCCCCCTCCTTTTTGCTCTCTCTTTCTGTCTTGCTTTCTTTCGGACTACCTCCATGAACTCAGGCTGAACCGTTCTGTACTGCTGAGGTTTTATGATCTACGCATCATGGTCAGTCACCCCAAACCAGCACTGGCTGGCAGAGTGGCGTCCCGCGGTTAGCAACACAAGACAAACTATCCAGATACGATCTTGAACTCTTGAACTAATCGCATATATACAGCAAGAGGGAGCGGGCAATCGGTCTCACTCTGTCTCTTTAAATATGTTTCTCTCGCTATCTATCATTTTGTCTCATGGCAATTCAACTTGGCAGTGAACTTCCTAGTACTGCCAGACAACAAAAAACGATATACCTTTGTTGTTACTGTGATGTTCCATTGCAAACAATCGCTTCTCATGATAGTTGTCGAGTGAGAGTCTGGACATCATCTCTCCCACTCCAGCCTAGTGTAGCTCTAAGTTTTCTCCAGGGGGAGTGCAAGACAGGTGGGGGAAGGGGAGTTGGTGAGCGCCTGCTCTCACGCACCCCCTAGATTAGAACATTAGAAATCACAAGTAGGGACAGAAATACCCTCAGTGCCTAGAGCACCTCCTCCACCCGCCGTGACCCCGGGTCATCTGCTTGGTATTGACCTCAGCTAGCCAGCAGTTGGCCTCACGGGGATCCTGTCATAACAGTGGAGTTGTTTATGTCTGATAGGACGAGTGCACTTCGTGCAGATATGAACAGGAAAAAAATGCAGATTTCAATCAGGAAATTAAATTAACATGGAACACTGCAAGCATTGAGCAAGCTCAATGTGACATGTGATTCATCTTTTGAAATTTGACTCTGGCTTTCTTCAAAAATACAACCTAATGAGTGTGAAAGCCAGATTTTGGGAAGTTATTTTCATGAAGCACAGGTTTGCATTAGAAAAAACATTTGAATGTTAGGGTTGGGTAAACTAGTCATGATTTAGTAATGCTGACCGTGTATTTCATGTGCAAGACGTATCGAATGTTATCACATTATCTCCTCCTCCAATCTGTAATTTTCTCTCACAGCAGATCATCTGACTCGCTTGTTTGCGTTGGCAGCACAAGCCAAGTGAATGTGAGCAGCAATGGCCCTTATGTAGCAGTGTTTACAAATGGCTGTATTAATTCAGTGTCATGCTGCAGCATTTGAATAATGAAAGCTGCAGCAGCTGGGCCTCTGAGAGCAAGAAACAAGAGACCTTGTCTCCCTTTTTCTCTTGCACTCTCTCTTTCTGTTTTTGTCCTCTCAACAACTTGTCTCACGTGGTTCTCACACCCCGAAACCTCACGCTTTCAATCATGCCCATGAGGTTTGAGTACGTTACAATGGCAGCAACTCCCTGGAGACTGCAGAGCCAAGTCATGCTCATGTTACTGCATTGGACAAGGAGGGTTGTGTTTGAATTAATGTGGTAATCAGCACAGAGACTGCTTATTACTACTATTTTATGCTGCACAGTATGCACCCTGTGACCTCGTCAATGTTTGCAATAGTGGCTTTAGTTTACATAGGGAATAGGATGTATAATTGTCTATAATGTGCCTTAGCTTTTGATGTATGGTTCATGAACACCCTTATTTGTTTACATGTGACACATTGATTGCTCTATGCACAGAAGTAAGCCTGTTTATTGGGAGTGCATCACTGTTTGGCAAAGTGTTGATGCCTGAAGGCTGAACTTCGCAGAATTATCAATATAGGGTTAATGACTTGACCTTTAGCAACTCTCTGGGTAAATCATGCTTGGAAATCCCCCTCAAAGAGTGGCACTTCATCTGCACAGCTTAAACCTGTCCCCCTCCCCCCACTAACTTTCAGTCAACCTCAAGCTAACATCTATCTGACTACCCCCCCCCCGGCCAGCCTCTTTATCAGCTGTAGCGCTACAGACACCTTTATACTGGATGGTCCATAAATCGAGCTCAATCCCCCAATGCCCAGAGGCCTGTGAGGACGTGTCAAACAGAGTTCAATCGTATGCTTAAGCTGTGATGGTTTACTTATCGAAGCAAGACGTCAGCGTTTAGAGCAACTTTGTTAGGTTTGTCATCTGAAGGAATTCACTCAGTTTGGAATATGTGAGCACAATTCTCCAAATATTTCTTTTATGATGTTTCATTCTCATCAGGTTTTGTTTGTTTTAATTGGTCAAAATTCAAGTTGGACAAATCAAAAAATGTCCCCTATGGCTTGAATACTTTCTGGAAAATAATCTATACATGCAACCGTGCTTTTATTTGGTTAACTTGCAAAGTTGGGAATATTACCGGGTGTCTTGTACTTGTTTTGGTAAAACTTCAGTATATTTCAGAATGAGCTAATACGGTATATTCATGATGTATGCAGTATAGGTGGAGTTAGAGTAAAACACTGCAGGCCACTGAATGGTCAGAGAGAATCATCACTTCTATGTTAGACTATCTTTCAATAGCGATTTTTTTATTTCGTTGACTGATATTATTTTAAATGCCAACCTGCAAAACCTCAGCTATAGATCACCACAATATAGCGTCGCTACCACCGTCAGCTCAGAATCCACCTCCATTGAGGGGGTACTATATCTAGTGAAGTGAAAGTGAAAAATTAAATCATGGAAACTACCTGGTGCTAAAGGTGATACTGGGGTTGTTTTTCTAGAAAAATATAGTATGGTGCTAACGTCTCTTCCGTCCAAAATTACGCCCCAGCCCAGTTTCCAGCCGAAATAATGCATTAGAGCCAAGTGGAGAAAAAGAGTTTCTTCATGTCTTAAATCTGGTAAGTCATATATTGCACCTCGAACAACAAATAAATCCAGAGATACATTTCTTTACTTCCTCTACAGAAAAAAGGACAGTAAAAGAAACAATTTATTCAGAAATCAAAGTTTAAGTATAAGCCTGCTGCCAGCCACTCAGCTGATGGTCTATCTGACACGGTTCTCATATTTTTGGAGTGATAATACAGTTTTGGACATTTTATGGGGAAAATCTGCGTTTTAGTCGTAGGATGCAGCGCCCCTCTTACCCGGTTTAGACAAAACCCTGTACCTTGAATTGCTTCATTCTGACTCAAGTAAACCTTTTGAGTTTAGAAAGATCATTTCCCATTCCTTAGAATTACTGCTAAAAACAGGGGAGACTGGAACATGCTCATTATTGATTTTAAAGTCAATTACAATCAATGCACAAAAGTGCTATGAATTCTGCTGTAGGGTTTGTTTACCCTGTGAGGTGATCACTGACAAACTTGGGCAAGAGGTGGATTAACGATATGTGATGTTGATGGTTTGGATTTAATGCTACTGCATCCCTAAAGCGTCTTGGTTGTTAATACTGGAGCCATGCCGGATGCTCATCTGACTGCACAAATAAAAGATCATCAGATTGGATTCACTTTGAATACCAGCTCCATGCAAGAATCTTCAGGGTTTGTTTTGTGATTACTGACTTGTGTGCAGTGACCTTTCGCCTAAAGCCCTTTCTTCTTTGCCTCTACATTAAATAGGAGGATCTGCTTAGTAGAGTTACTGTGAAATGTCTCTTACTCTGCGTGCCCCTCTCTTCTTCCTTGTTATCCTCTGCTGCGTCCAACCCTGATCTGCGGATTTAAACTAAACAAGCTGATGTCTTCCTGGCCAGCTTTTACTGCTGGAGGAAGCCAGCAGAGGCTCCGGTCTGAGGTAATCGCACCACCAGGGTAATTGCACTCTGTAAAACACTAACGGGATGTTTATGTCCAGGCCCAGAGGGAAGTCATTAATGCCATCTTAATTAAGGGTAATAAAGCTCTTTTTTGCCTTTTGGGGTGGAGCGACCTTGACTTGATCTCCGATGCTCTGCATGGGTCAATTAAGAGAGACTCAATGGTTTTCTGAACATGTTTTCACAACTGCGCAGAGCATTCGATTTCACCCTCACCTCTGCGTCTTGATACTTAGTATGCAGGGAATAAGATGATGGATTTTGTGTGTGTGTAAGCATATCTTATGTGATTGTGTGTGTTTTTATAAAACTGGTTAATCTTTTTTTGTGCCAAAGCAAAAACACTCACCCACTCTTCTATCGACATATTCATTTCACTGTGGCAACATCTATAAACAACAAAGTAAAGAACGAGGAATAATTCATCAACAGGCCCTCAGTAACTTCTCCCTTTATTTTTTATGTGATGAATAATTTTCAGCACAATGATTTTGGGAAATGATTAAGCTAGACAAGCATTTCAAATGAGTTGTTTCAACCACCGCAGCAGGAAAAACAGCCTGCCAAGGTTAGGCCAACCCGGTCCTACAGTGACTGTAGCTCCGTTGGCTTAGAAAGAATAACACTGGGTCAGAGATGGAGAGGAGGAGCACACACTGATATGAGTAATGACTAACAGCTGCTCCGCCCGGCTTCTAAAAATACACACGTGTGTGACAGGTGTGCTTGTGTGTGTTGTATACCGCAATGTGGCGCAAGCTTCATTGCATCGATGAAAAGATAACACTTAATAGATGAGAACATTTACGAACACAGTAAGTCTGAAAGATTATGTAAAGGTTATGGAAGCCCTATTTTTTCAAGGGTGGATGAAATATACAGGTCCTTTATTCAAGTTAGATAAGCAAACCACATGCATTCAGAATCTCACTTTAGTAAACGTTTAATAAATTAACTAAATGTATCCGAACAAGAAGTAATTGTCATGAAGTGATTTTAACCGCTTTATACACTGGAGTTATACACATCTTTCTGATACTTGTTGAACAGCTGTTGACATAACAATATCAACTCAAAGGCTGCTTACTTGCTGTAGAGCATTTGGACATCTCACACAGTCTTTCAAATCGCATGATAACATTTTTGCTCATTTAAAACTGTTTAAACTTTCCATTACTCTGAGGACTTTCAACACTTCTTATGCACTTTTTCCTATCAAGGTCAATTTACCAATTTAATATTGATAAGAAGTTTTTAGAGTGCTCACTCTAATGGAAAGATTGGGAGGAGATTGTTTGGGTTGTTTATGTTCTATTGGGCTGTTTTATCTAGAACAATGCAGTTGTTTTGCTAGCGCTATAGAGTAATGTTTCAAGTCCCTGCTTGGTTTGTTCATGTACAATACGACACAAATTTATGCGTACGTGCACAAATGTATGGGTACGTGCACATGGCGATCTGTACTCCCACCAACCATGTTGATGCCAGCTTTAAACAGGGCCTAAGAAATACAGCATTTTGCTGCTAGCAAGATGTTAGACAGTTAGCAAAGCATGGGTATCAACCTTTAAGTCTAAATTTCTCTAAATGTATTCATGGAAAGGTATCAAGTATCAGAAAATAGAAATACTCAAAGCACAAGTACTCTAAAATTGCTCTTCAGTATAGAACTTCAGTGTATGTGCCTAAATGTTTTTCCACCACTGCTATTTTCATGCACCACAATACTGCTGAAACTAAGAGCATGTAAAAAGAAGATTTATTTAAAATGACATTAAAATCACTATTTGGGGCGCAGTTCCATCTGGCTCAGGCTTTTTATATCCAACTCTCGGCAGGAATGCTGCGCAAAAGTCCACAGTTCCAGTAACAGGATCTGGAGAGGTAGGGTCTGGACCCCAGGCAGCAAAAACAATCATCTGGCTTCTACTGGGAGTTAGGAGCAGGCCCTCCGCCAATAATAACAACTCTCTCATCAGCCAAGGCAGAGAGAGCATAAGAGATCAGCGAGGGGGAGTAAAATTGTTTATCTCTCTTGTGTTGTGTAGGTGGCTACGAGCGTTTTTTCGTTTTTCATTGTTTTGTTAAATTGAACCTCGGAGGGACTCATGTGTGACCACAAAGTCAGCTTTGTGACCTTTTGTTCCTACGCATGCACAAACACATACACAAACTGTCAAACAGCAGAAGAAGCAACAGGAGGTACCACTCAGTGCCACTACCACCATATTCCACCACACACACAGACACACAGAAGTGTATCCGTGTAAAGTAAAACATTTTCTTATCAAGGACAATTTTTTTTCTCTCTGTGGATTTTCTCCCTCACATGTTATCACACATATAACAACCATAAGCCTATCTGTCTGTTAGTATCAGGAAAGTGCTGATGTGTTCAACACATAATGAGGCCATAAAAAGTAGCAAAAGCACTTCAAAATGTGCTAAATAGCGGCAGTGGACCTGTATCTTTCTGGACCCTCTTTTTGTGTTTCTCAAGTGTAAAATACTTTGGAAAATTCTCAAGTGGAGTTAAGAAGAAAGGGTTAACAATGCACAAACAGAAAAACAAACACAGATGCAAGCAAGGGAACACATTTAGTGATATCCTGTTTTCTTTTAAATCCCTTCCCCTAAATATAGTTGTGTTTGCGTGTGTAAATGTGTGTGTGTGTGCGTGATTTCAGTTTAACTAAAGGGATTAGGGAGGCCTGTCTTAAATATTCTGTCTGGTTTCCCCCGAGGCCTTCTGGTGAGGACAGATCCCTGCTGGAGTCTGACTCTGTCTGCATGAATCACAGCATGGGCGTGTGTATTTTTGTGTGTGTGTGTGTGTGTGTGTGTGTGTGTGTGTGTGTGTGTGTGTGTGTGTGTGTGTGTGTGTGTGTGTGTGTGTGTGTGTGTGTGTGTGTGTGTGTGTGTGTGTGTGTGTTTGCTTGTTTATATGTGTCGGACTTTGTTTGTTCCTGCCAGTAGCTATACTGTCCCTTCCTCAGATATCCCCTCCTCTCTCTTATCATTATTTTTCGTATTTTGCTCAATACAGCCCCAGTAGTCTCTCTGTGACATTTACATTAACAGTATGTCTATCCTGTTAAAGCCTAGCTCTGGTCTTCACTTCTGATTGTCTGAGTCACTGCTGTAAAACACTCACCTGTAACCACCCACAACGGTGCTCATGTGTCATTTAGCAAACAGGCTACTGTTCAAAGACCATTTTTTATAAGACTTCAATACCAAGAAATTTAGACAGGACTCCTGGTTCTTGAATGCCTGTCTATCTGTTATCAGCTGATAGGGGTAGCATTGTGAAAACAAGTCTTTCATTTGTTTACTATGAGATACTTTACTTGAAACTACCTAACAGTATTTACAAGAGCAGAAATTATTAGTCGAAAATGAATCACAATTGATAATTGTTGAGTTTGAAAAAATAATGGTTTTAGCTTTTGCCTTTTGTTTTTCAATAGTTTTGACACTTTTGATGTTGTTAATCATTTTGGAGTGAAGTCTGGTAACAAGTATTGTCTTTAACGCTGGGTAATTGTGAGGGCATTACTCACACCATTTGAAACCAAACAGTGTATTATTTTGGAAATAGTAACAAAATAAAAAAATCGAAATTGGCTCCACATCAACCAACAATTAGAGGAAAATACTGCCATCACATTAATACAAGGGTTGAGCTATTTTATTATATAATATATGGTTTAAACACTTTGACTGATTACAAATGTCTATTTAAGTTTAACCTAAGTAACTCATTTACTGTAAGAGTTTCACTTGCTGCTTTAAGTAAAGGATCTGAATACTTCCTCCCCCACCGTCACTTGAACACAAAGAAAACTCTCAATTATAACTTGTAACTGTAAATGCTATTATGTCCCACTCTCCCCTGCTTAATGCCCTCTGGGAGATTTATAGTAGACTAAAAAGAGGGGTGGCTTTTTAAATAAACATTGAATGAACATCTACATTCACTGGTTTTGATTTAACAGTCCCGAGGCTGCTTTTCTAAAACTTCATTGCTTTAGGAACCTCTCTCCCCTTTGAATTACAGTGACTCAAGCACCACCAGTAGTGGATATGACTCCACTTTGTGTCACTTCATGGCTCAGTTGTCCTCAAATGGTGGAATACAGCCTGTAATAGCTTTCTGCTTAAGGGTGGTTGAGTGTAGAAAATCCTGACACTTCTGGTGTTGAGAGAAGAGAGTGTTTCTCTGTTTGAAACAAGCTGTGATGTTGGCAAGAGGATGACTGGGTTTAAAAGTTCAGCAGTCAGACAGATGGAAGTTGAACAGGGTGGTGCCGCGTAAAACTTCTGCGGCCAAGTATCCCACATGTTAGTGTGTGTGTGTGTCTGAACATGTGTGTGTGTGCCAGCACTACATGTCCTTTGCAGAGGCAAGTGTGACCCAGTTGACTTGCATCCTCTAGCAGAGAGACTCTTATCTCCTGTGTGCATCTGCAGGGTTTGTAACGAGGGGGTAAAGTCTGTGGTTATTTCTCTCTTCGCAGCCTTTCTCAGCACTGATCAGCTGACCTGAGGTTGACTTTTGAGGTGAAGTCTTGATGGTGAAGATCACTCGTTTATCGTGACACGTTTTCTCTGCAGAATAAGTACAGTTTATCAGTTTATTCAGACTGAGTCACGCACTGTGATTAACCCCTTAAATTCACAACAGAAACACAGCACCAAAATGTGCATCACATTTGCAATTAATCCCAGAATTACAGTAGTATATGACAAATTACAACAGGAGTCCATCTTTGGTAAATTAAAAACAAAAACAGAGATTGTGAATGCATTTACGGATCTGGGCTCACATTTGGAACAAGTCAGAGCTTTCCTGTACAACACCTGCAGTCTGTTTCTGGTTATGCCATGAGTGTCAGGTCACAGTGATCCAGGACTGCTGAGAGGATTTGTCATCACAGCAGGGACACATCCTGCTGACTGAGAACTTAAATAAGTGTCGTACTTTGACTTTACTAGGCCTGTCAAGGAAATCCGGTCTTGGAATTAAATGAAATGTATTTTATACATTAATTAATAAAAATGTGGCTCATAAACCTAGATTCAATTGTGCAGAAACATCACTATCAACAACACTGGGTCCTGCTGGATAAATGTTACTGTATCAATTCCAATTGTAATTCTATTTCTTGGTACTTGCACCACTTCAGCCCGGTTTGTAAATGTAAAAAGTTATAGCGTTGAATTATTAGTATGTATGAAATATATATATAACATGTATAAAAAACATTATTCTCAAAAAAGAGAAGAGATAATTTATGCCAGATTTAACTATTAGTTTATTTCCATCTGTAGTGTTTGAACACTGTAAACTGAGCAGTATGTGCATCTGTTGCAGGTTGTTTTTCTTGCTTCCTCTCTCTTCTTCTCTCTCCTCCGGAGCCTGCAGGCTCTGCCCAGGCTGTTTTGATTTCACAGCGGGTGAGTGGCAGCCTCGACCCCACCTGACCCCCCAGCCCGGCTTCTGCTGAAGTCAGCGTCTTGCAGCAGATTGGAGCGTGTAGTTTTTAAACAAAGCCCTAGACTCGGCCCCCTTGAGGGGGGCTCATCCACTCTGTTCCTTAAAGGGGAAGTGCAGTAATTCAACTAGTGGCTGTTTGGATCTGTTTTCTGCTTTTTAATTTCTTAAACACACCGTTGATCCTGTGCACCTAACCATTTTATAACATCAGTTTTTTAACACCAAGCCAGGTCAGGATATCCTGCCATGCCCTCTTCTACTCTGAATTAACTGTCTGTGGTGGACGAGCAGACAGCATTATGAAACCTACTCATATCTTGTCGTTTTATCTCCACGGTCTGTCTTGTCTCCCGTCTTCGAAACACCCACATCACATTATCAGATTTATTGGCCAATTTTAAATGCTATCGAGCCAGAGATAAGGAAATAATGTTTATCTTTTGGGCCAAAGGAGAAGTTTAATGTCAGTGAGACTTCATATAAAAATAAGTTTTACAATGCCCTTTCTGTAATTAAAAAACATGATGAAAAACAGACAGCAGCCTGCACAGGAACAGGCTAATAGATATGTCTTAATAGTTTGTGCAATATAAATATTCAAGGCTATTTATTTGTGTTTTTAACATTTGTGATTTCTGAACTTCGTGTCTGCGGTGTGCTCAGAGTCAGGAAAAAATAAAACAGACACACTGGGATGGTGATTCATATCAGATGATAGTGCATCCCATTTTGCAATAAGCCAAGAGAGGTACAGAAGACACAAAGGGACTGCAAAAGAGCTGAGAGTGTAAACATCCCATACAAAACAGCCTTTACATTCATGCTCACACACACACACACACACACACACACACACACACACACACACACACACACACACACACACTTAAGTCATAGTGCTGGCATGTCGTCTGCACCTGACCCAGCTTTATTGCCACTGTGTGCCCTCTTTGGCTGTGTGTGTGTGTGTGTGTGTGTGTGTGTGTGTGTGTGTGTGTGTGTGTGTGTGTGTGTGTGTGTGTGTGTGTGTGTGTGTGTGTGTGTGTGTGTGTGTGTGTGTGTGTGTGTGTGTGTGTGTGTGTGTGTGGATATTTTGTGTGAACAGCTGGGTTGAAGGCTCCAGGGCTCGGTCATTTAATATCTTCTTGCTAGCCCTGAGGCCATACATAAAGAACCTCTTATCTGGACTGGGCCCCTTAACATTGTGCTGCTAATAAAACACCACAGAGACTCTTTGACTGTATTCTAAATCCCTGCCGTATCTTAAATAACTACTCCGGATTGAAAGAGTGGATTATTTGGGGTTTTCTTCCATCTTAATCTTCTTGATATTTGTTTGCTACCTTCAGTCCTCAAAATGAAATGACTCATGATGAATAAGGTGTTAAACAGAAACTGTCTGTCTTGATTACCCTGGCAACAAAACAAGGAGTTAATTTTAGATCTGAATGAGTCACAGTTATTTCAGGCTTCTAAACACAGACGATCAGTCGAATTAACCTGTTCTACTGAATGCCCTTAAGTGTAATTTTACTATGACACGGATATCTGTTAACCATTGTTCAACAGTGGAGCCATTGTAGCCAAACCACACTGCTGACCAGCTCATCATGAGATTCATATTAGTTTTTCATTAGATAACTATGGCCTAATGTAAGTATATCATGAAGAGGAGGAGAAGCAGCATCACTACCAGACATTTAGTGAAGTTAGAGGGTCCCGATTGTAAAACTTTGGAATTTTAGCCTATGCAGACCATTTACATGCACAAAAACCTATATAACACATTACAAGAAAGGGAAAACCTTAACCATAATAGGACACCTTTATGACTGACAAGCTCTATTTTTGATACCATTATATTTATTCAATGTATTGTCATTCTGTAACTTGCTCTCTACATAGTATCTTTCTACATTACTGGCAGGGTCCGTCTTTCCTGCAAATGTCCCGATGCACAGAGGATTCGCATGCACATACTGGATGTGAGGCAGCAGGAAGAAGTTAGCATCATGCACTTGTCCTCTATGCTGTTATTTTTTTTGGTTGCCTCTTCCTCAATAGCAGTTGATAGTCATTAAGGAAAAAAATCCTCTTGGACCTGTTATTATTTAAACAAACTTGAAGTCACCCCCAGTGAGTTTGCGCCAAATATGTACAAATCCTGACTGACAAAGTGCAGAGGCATCAGAAGTTCAGGCTGTAAATTTTAACATGAGACGTGGAATTGTATTTTATGTAATTTTCACGGTATGTCATTTCCCAGTCTGTCCAGAACCAACTCTCTCAAGATGTTAATCATTTAAATGATCGCTAATCTTTTAGGAATTGGCTTATTTTTACAATGAAGCTCATTTGCATGGGAAGGGCCAATCTTCCTCCAAATATATTTATATTACCCGATTTAAAAACCTGCGAACCAAAAAGCACAGTTAGTGGTGCATTACCGGCCCAGTACCAAGCTGCAGACAGACACAGTTAACAACTCTCTGGTGAACATAGTGGTGCATTTAACAACTTAACAACCACATATTTCCCTTAGGAGATGGCCCCCTAGTGGCCAAAATAATCCTTTAAGGTTAAAAAACAGACATGTAAACTAACATCTGGGTTCAGTGCAGGCTCTGATGATTGACCACTGAGTTCCTCCACTGGAGAGTTTGGGGAAGACGTGCCTTCCCCAGCGGTAGTTATGGAGCAAGGGGAGTGACACTTGACCTTGTGGTCTCAGACTTTTTTTTGTAGCCTCCTGGCCATGGCAGCCTCATATACAGTACATAACTCTTTTTCTGTCTAGTCTGCCTTTCTTGCTCTTGGCATCTCTCCAGCGCCTGAAGCCATCTGAATGGTCCGAGGAGATGACTCTGTCATCCCGACTAATCTCAGCGGAGGCTGGCCGATTGTTTTAGATCCTAATGAGCTGCTTATAAAAAGGGCACTTCCTGTCTTTCCTTCCCACATTTCAACAAAAGCACCACTCTAAAACGGCCAGATAGTATCACGGAAATATTAAAAGAATCTTTTGAAATGAATGCTCTTTTCCTCTGACGTTTTTCTAAACCAATGTTTTTCCTTGAACATGCAAATGCTTTGCCCTCTGCAGCACTTCTAAAGAGCATTAGGGGAAAAGAGAGGTGAAGGTTGAAGTAGGAACGAGGAATGAGGCCAGTTTGGTGGGGAAAGGTCACTGCTCTTGGCAAAATCTAGTGAAATCTCATCCAAGATCACAAACATGCCCATGACAATAACACAGCTCCATTGTGTCATTTAAGGATAAGGGGCATCAATTGTGTGGACTAACTTAATCCTCAGCAACATGTATTGGCCTTGCATTTGGAAAGAAAAATGTTACAGTTGTATATTACTTTAGATGATTTTTTAGGCATCTTTATTCCGCTCCTGTGATGTTTTATAGGCTCAACAAGCTGGCCTTAAAATGGCCTGTCACCGTCTGAGCACAATTAACATAATAGGCATCTAATATTGAGAGTCATTACATGGGGGGCTATTAAATGGCTGAGATGGTAACCACAATGTGAGTCAGCACTAAAAGAGTACACACACAGACACACACGAATGTACACACACAGCAGTAATTAATTCTCCCGGCCAAGTACAGTGTGCAGCCGTATTCTGGTGGATTCATGTCCTGACATGTACCCTGACCTCAGTAGAGGGAAGCCGCCTGAGGCATGAATCCACACTTTAATAACCCACGCTGCTACTGCTTCAATCTGCAATAATTTGAATTTGAATTTAGCACAAGGTATCCAGCCTTTAATAAAGTTAGAAACAGACTCTACTTTTGCAGAGGGTATGTATGACTGACATACGCTGCTTTTGAAATAAGTTTGTCTTTTGGACTTGTGTTGGCCTCTCCTCCAGCTCCAGCACATCATGCAACATAAAAGGCAGCCACTTCAGAGGGCTTGTTGAGCTTTCAACTTCAACATGCGCCTCCTGAGACCTCCACTCACTGTCAGAGCGCTCAGAACAAAGCACAGCATCCACACGGCAGCCGCTGGAAACATTAGGCTGCAGTGTGTGATTGTGCGTGTGTGTGAGAGAGAGATACAGGGAAGGGCATGCAGCATTATTGCATGGAGATACTGTTTCATAAGGTTGCTGTTTATCTTTGTTTGGTTTTTCTAACTTGACTGACATTGATTTGGGCTGCTGTGTTTGTGTTCATATGCCATTACACGCAGCATGACAGTCCGAGAGAACAGTTTTAAACATAAGGCTTATCCGTTTGGCATTGACTAGCTGCTTGCGGTATTGCAATGATGCATAATATCACAACTTAGAATAAACCTGCACAGATGTGTAACCCGGAGGAAAACATCATAAAAGAGATTCCCAAGAGGGGAAAAAAAGACGTCTGTGTCATGTGTTTATATATAATGAAATCGACTTTTGTTTCTCTCCATGTCACACAGACTGTAAATCAAACAGTGAAACTGTGTGGACAGGTGGAGGAGCAAAAACTATGGCAAAGCTTGAAAGCAAAAATGACTCATATGACTATAAGCACGCCTAACTAAACTGTAGTCCACGGTCATTCAATCTAATTTGACTTATTCTTTTAAGTTGTCCTTGGCTCGGACGCAAACACATCTTCAAAGGGAAAAGTTGACCTATGTCCACCCCCCTCCACCCCCCTCCACACACACACACACACACACACACACACACACACACACACACACACACACACACACACACACACACACACACACACACACACACACACACACACACACACACACACACACACACACCAACACACTTTGGTTTTTCCTTGAAGATGGACACATCAAAGACATCCGTTTGAATGAGTGACCTGGTCCGACCACTATGACTGGAGCTATAGTCTCTTTAAGCGAGCACCGCTCCAGGCTATGAATCTGCAGGTCACCTTTTGCACCACAGCCTCAGGGGGGGGGAGAGAGGGTGAGGAGAGTGAAGCTGGGGTTTTTTTTCACACACCTGCAGTGGTGCAATTTCCTTTGTACTGCTCAGGTCTCTGTACTCTTGTCTTTTTTAGACATGTAGCCTTCTTCTCACCTCTCCCCCCTCTTCATCCTTCTCTCTTCGCCTCATCTGGGCGGCATTAGCAGCATGGCTGACACGCATGACTCTGATAGGCGAGAAGCCGCAAAGAGACATGCTAAGTGTGCCAGTGGAAAAATTCTACCATCAAAAACTGGAACAGCAAACCCCGAGGCCAGGCGTCTACAATACCGCCACCTGGCTCAGCTGGGCGTTTGCATCGGGGGGCTGCGGTGGAAAAGCTGTCCCCAGAGGAATGATAAGGAAAGTCCAAAGGGGAGTGCAAGACTTTCCTCGAACACAGAGTGCGGTGAGTGGTGGAGTGGGCTGACAGGAGGTCGGTCCTGACCTGTCATTCAGGTTGATGCATTAATCTGTTGACAAGCCCAGCTGTTCTCACAGCTCAAGCCTTCCCAGAGAGCCTCCGCTCAGAGCAAATTGGCCGTCCGCTCCAGTCAGAGCTGCCTGACTCAGATCTGTGGGCTTAGCTGTTACCTGAGGCGAGTTAGGCCAAGAGGCAGCCTCCCTCCCTAAATTATAGCCTTGCTGGTTTCGTAGCGCCTGAGGCCATATTTGCAGCGGCAAACTCATTGCTTTACACATAAACACAAGTGCAGGCAGCAACACACACACACAGAAAAACACAGAAAGAGAGGCAGGGGCCTATTTCGTCCACTTATCTTTGTACAGAGTGTTCCAGATGAGCAGCTCCAGCGGCCTTGGACATCCTTCCCTCCAGACAAAACTGTATGCTGTAATTATCCTGTCATATGGCTGCTAGCTGTAAATGCTCTGCACTGTTTGCACAGTTTTATATCCCTTGAGGAAGAAACTTTAAGCCTTGTTTATACTCACACAAAGTATCATGGAACAAAGGCATTTATGCTGAACACATTGTTTGTTGCATTGTCCAAACAAATTCCTAATACTGAGTTGTTGTAATGCAAAAAAATATTATCAGACTTGAACAGAAAATGTGGTTTTATGTATTGTAATCTATCCCTTCCTTCTCCTTTCCCATCATTAGAAGGTTCCAACAAAATAATGGGACTACCCGCTACTCATAGGGCAAGACTTCATTCATACAAGAGCTATAGGTAACTACTTATGAAATGATGGCAGTCCCACTTCTTTCCCTACTCAATTTTGCTCTGCAACCTGTTCTTTTTTTCTTCAAATATTTGTAGACTGAAAAACAAAAGCAGATCATTTTATCCACTTTCATTTCATTTTAACCAAGAAACAAATTAGCAGCAACACGCAATTCAACCATGGCTGTCATGTGAATTATGGAGACTAAGGATCACAGATCATCACACCTCAGCACATAACACAGCCACCTGGTACATATACAACCAGTGTGATGCCTGTGGAGCACATGATGGTCACTTCAAAGCCGTTCTCACAGAAAGCGCTGATCTGCTCCAGGATTTCTCATTGTGCACTCAGTGTACTGTCAGTGTAATAAAAGCCATGATATTGTTTAAGCACGGATACTATGACATGTTTCCATTGTGTAACACCTCCCCTCTGCAGCAGCTTTCCCTGCTACCCCTATTGCAGGGGTAATGTTCAGTTATCAGTCGTAAATAGTTGGGAATTCTTATTCCCAAACCACAGTGAAAATCATGCCCTAACCAACCTTTTGTACAACATTACAAACTGAAGGTGAAGTATTGTAAGTTGGTTGCAAGTTAAAACCAAAAATAATATGTCTCTAGTGCTTATAACTTTGCAGAAAAAGGTCAAAGGTCAACACACTTTTAGGTTACAACAAAGCCATTCATAGTTAAATTCTGGAAATATGTAATGATTTACTCTTTATTAGATGGTTAAATAACTAAAAGTCTCTTTGGTGCAAATGACATAATGTAGCTGTAACAATAGTATCTACTGCATACACAATGCTAGCCACTCGGTTGTGCTTGAAAAAGCTACATATCATCATATAGTGAGCCTACTGTCAGCTTTTAACACACTTAAAACCATAAACTATTGTTACTTACTAAAGACATACTCTACAAAACAAAGTCATTTGTTTATAAGAACAAGTCAGAGCCAAGCCATCCCTATTTCATGAAGTGAGTTGTTAGCTTACTCTCAATTTAGAGTTATTATCTATCAGAAGATCATTATCTGCAGACAGTACAGTGCTCCGATTTACTGCGGGCTGCTGGTCCTAACAACACATTTAGCTATCTTGATTGATGATGTGCCAGGCCTTGAAGACACCTCTGTTTTGAAACGCTCTTTGAAAACAAAGAAAGAAACTGAATTTCTGTAAATGATTCCCAGGAGAAACTCGTTCCACTTTCACTACTTATTTCACTTTCTATATTTTCTTTCAAAATGTCACTATATGTGCCATTAATTAAATACCAAATCCTGTGATTTAACCAGACTGATTATGTGAGTGGAAGAGAAAAAGAAGTGCAGAGTGTGTTTAAGACTAATGGCTACAGAAAAGATGTCACAGTCAGTGACAGAAAGTGTGTGTGTGTAAAGTCAGTGTTCTCGAGGTCTTGTGTCTTTGATGTCGGCAGAGTAGTGCCCACATGTCCAGCCTCTCTCTGCCAGGAAATTACAACTCCGTCCCCCTGGAGCCCCGCTGACTGCTGGGAGAAACACTCTCTGTTTGATGTTCTAAAGAGGGATCTCCAATGCAATTTAGCCTTTCATCTCTTCCCTTCTCTTTTGTCTGTGATACATCCAGACTCAATGTTTTCACAAGTCACCAGTAATATACTACTTTGTAAAATAAACATCTTGTGAAGCAAAGGGAGAAACCTAACAATAACAGAATGATATGGAGTAACCTCTGTCTCTGTTATCATTGAAAATCAGGGACAGTTTTTTTGTGATTATTCCATATCCAATAAATGATGTTATCACTCAGTGTCATGATCTCACCTCACGGTCCATTTAATGGCAGTTCTGGAGCTTTTGAACATAAGAAAAGTTACATTTTCTTAGCACTTTAAGATGCTATATTACATGTTTATGTTAAAAATGTATGAAATAACAAGGTGTAATGTGAAAGGGGTCGTCTTATGCTAATGATTATCTATGTCCATTGGATCTGTAAACTGTTTTCTAGCCATATCACCTTTACAAAGTGATAATATGTCATTTACACACCTACATTTTGTTTGATTGCCCCCAAATAGTGCCAAAAATAAAGGCAGTCACAACTGGGCCAGCTTTGTTTACTGATTAAGATATAGTGATATGGAAAAAAGACCATTACAATCTACCAAATGGTCATTTAAATGAGAATGTTCTGCTGTTGCCAAGGTTAACAATTAACTTTTCACCTTATAAAACCACCATTTTTTTGAGAAGGGGAGGAAAAGGGGAGTGGCCATTCTTTTCAATAAATCAGTATACTTTAATAAAACACAGACAGTAAATGATAAAGGGGGTAGATATGTTATGGTAAGAGGGACTATTGATGGTATTAAAATAACACTGCTGAATTTATACGCCCCAAACGAAGACTGTATAGGCTTCTTTAAGGATATAGCAACTTTACTAGCAGATAAAGCAGAGGGGATTGTATTAATAGGAGGGGATTTTAACTACATCCTGAGACAAAGTATGGATAGGCTTCCAGCAGAAGTTGGTTCTGTATCTAGAAAGTCCTCTACTCTTCAGCCAAATGATGCGTGAACTGGGCTTGGTAGATGTTTGGCACCATTTACATCCTAGGGAAAAGGACTTCACTTTCATGTCACAGGTGCATGGCAGTTATTCTAGACTGGATATGTTCTTGATATCTGGATCAGATTTATACAGGGCCAGTGTAAAATAGAGCCAATCACCATTTCAGATCATGCCCCAGTCACCATGAAGATAAGTATAGGACCTATTAAACAATTCAAATACTGGAGACTCAACGTCTCATTGCTAAATGACGAACTAACTAGAGAAGAAATACACAGAGATTTAACAAATTACTTTGATATAAATGATAATGGCACTGTTTCCCCCTCCATCTTATGGGAAGGGGCTAAAGCAGTGATGAGGGGTAACATTATTGCCATTTCTTCCAGGCTGAAAAAGAAAAGACTTGCTCAACAGGATTAATTAGAGAGAGACATTAAGAAATTAGAAACAGAACATCAACAATCTAAGAAGCAGGAAGTACTGCAAACATTGAAAGAAACTAGACAAAAACTGGATGACCTATTAACCTACCAAACAGAGGGAGCATTGCGATTCATAAATAGGAAATACTATGAAATGGGAAACAGAGCAAGCCGCTTACTGGCTTTCCAGCTGCGGAAAGCTCAATCCAGCAGGACAGTACACAAAATAAAGGGCTCATGTAGTGGCAAGATATTAACACAACCAAAACATATATCAGAGGCCTTTGCTACATACTATAGAAGGCTATATAAAGAGGAATCAGACCCACATAAAAAACGAGAAGGTTGGGTCATTTTTTTGAATCAATTCAACTGGCAAAATTAACACCAGAAGAGGCAAATAGGCTGTCTTTGCCAATTACAGAAGAAGAAATCCGAGAAAATATCTTAAAACTTAAAAACAATAAATCGCCAGGGATCGATGGGTTTGGAGGGGAGTACTACAAAACATATGTGAATGAGCTGACCCCAGTTTTATGCGAAGTGTATAACCATGCACTAACAAAGGGGGATCCGCCTGGGTCGTGGTCAGAAGCAATAATAAGTGTTATCCACAAGGATAATAAAGACCCAACCCAATGTGCATCCTATCGTCAATCAGCCTCTTATGCGTAGATTTTTAAATACTTACCTCAATTATAGCAAAGAGAATACAAAAATACATACATAAACTTGTGAAACCAGATCAGACCGGCTTCATTAATAATCGCCAGGGTGTTGATAATGTCAGGAGAGCTCTAAATTTGCAAGCATGTGCAGCCAAAAGGGATACCCCGTCAATGCTTCTCAGCTTAGACGCTGAGAAGGCATTTGATAGGGTTGACTGGACCTTTCTTCAGCAGACCCTCAGATATATGGGATTTAATAATACATTTGTCAAGTGGATTGGTATATTTTATAAAAACCCTAGATCCAAAGTCAGAGTGAATGGTCAGAGTGAATGGTCATTGCTCCGACTTCTTCCCCCTGGGCCGTGGTACCCGACAAGGAGGTCTGGGTTTACCTAATCTAAAAATGTATTACTGGGCAGCCCAGCTTAGAGCAATAGCAGCATGGATTATCAAAGATGAAGAGACTGGGTGGGTATCCATTGAACAGAACTCTTTACCAGGGATATCACTATCTACTCTTCCATTTCTTAGTCAGAAGTCTCAGAAAAAAATAAAAATAGATAACATATGGGTCAAACACACACTAAAAGTCTGGAACAATGTCCAAAAACAACTGAAGGGCAATATTGCCTTGTCAAGGGCAATGCTCATACTAGGAAACATAGAATTTCTCCCATCCGTGGTTGATAAGGCCTACAGAAGATGGGCTGAGAATGGGCTAAAAATGATCAATCAATTATTTGATGGAAATACTTTAAAATCTTTTTCACAACTCCAAGACAAATTTGACTTGCCCTCAAGTGACTTATATAGATATCTACAGATACGACACTACATTACAAAGCACCCAGACTGGGATAGTGTTAAAAGAGATCCTGTTAATATTGAGATCCATTTCATACATCATTTTCAACAACTTGTGTCAACAAAGCACCAAGTGTCTCAAATATATAAAAGGTTGATGCTAGACACATCAGATAACACTTCACATTTTAAAAGACAATGGGAAATGGAGCTCAACACAATTATAGATGATGACCCATGGGAAGATATTTGTACTGCATGCCACAAGGGGGTTGGTAGTCAGATGTGGAAAGAACTTGACTGGAAGGTGAAGACAAGATTCTTTAGGACTCCTTTGAAAGTATCCATGTTTAAGAATAATGCTACAAACAAATGTTGGAGAAACTGCGCTATGGTTGGGGACCATACCCACATATTCTGGGACTGCCCCATAGTACAGACATTCTGGAAAGATATCAAGGAAGAGCTGGAAAAAGTCTTTGGGACTGATATTCCCCTGGACCCTTTGTTTTTTTTACTGGACAAAACACCAGAAGATTTGTTTACTAGGGACCAGTGCTATATGTTGCATATTTTGCTGATGATTGCGAAAAAGATGATCACTATTACCTGGATGAAACCAAGCCCCCCCTACAATAGCTCAGTGGATACAAAAAGTCAGACAGGTCTATACAATGGAAAACATGACTGCTATCCTTCAGTTAAAAGTACCTTTATTTATACGAAGATGGACACCTGTCATTCCTTACCTGAATTAAGAATGTCAATCTGACATCTGTGTTGCATATGTAACATTAACATACATGTATCTAGCCAACGTATGTGATGACTGAAGCCCAACCTTAAGGTGATTTTGGTTTTGGTTTTATTTTGTTCAGTGTGTGTTTATTTTAGGTTTAATGTTGTCAATAAAGTCATAGATTGCTAGTTATAGAGAGTTATGAGATATAACAAAGTATAACACAAAAAAAAAGGAAAAGGTCACCTTGTGACCTCTGTTCATGCTATGAGTGCTTTTTTTATGAATGTTTATCGTAAATGCCTCTAGACTTACAATAATGTACCATCTATTTGTCTGTGGTACTACTTTTATGTATTTGTTGTCAGTCTGGAAAAATAAAAAGTTGAAAAAAAAAAAAAAAAACACCATTTTTGAAAGTCACTGAAATCCTATACCTTATGTTTATAGCTGGCTTTAGTTTTTAACACGGTATGATATGGTTGTGGGCCTTAAATATTATTTACGGGTCACGTTGACCTTAAGGTAGCCAATTGGTTAAAATTGCAACACTCCCTTCCAATCTTTTGACAAGTGCAGCTCTTTTTTCCCCTCAGAGCCTCTGTTTGGACCGTAACTCAGCAGATCTGCCAGTGTACAATCTCAAGATCCAACATCTGTCTTCTTTATATTGTGGAAAGGTTTTGGCACTCTTTAACTTTGGATCGGGTTCAGTTTCAGATTTTATACCCCACCAAAAAAAGAAACTGGCTTCTCAGGATTCATAAGCCTTCACTGATGGGTTCATGCAGGCACAAACAGCTGTTTTGGGTTGCCCTCCATTTGCTCTGAGTTTTATTAATCAGCTCTTGGTTCACCCTGGTAATTTATGATACCGTTACAGACTTGTATTGGACTAAACGGGTAGGGAAAACATAGACCGCAGACGCAGTTGGGGGTGCTTGCCTTGGCAATGTGTCGGATTAATGTTCAACAGGCTTTTATTTGGCTTAAGTTAAGATTGCTGTTCAAATGTGGCACTACCCCACCTCGACTCCATATCAACACCACATCCCTTTGCCCACTTCTCTGTAAAATGTGTTCTCGCATTCATGAGGTTGTGTGGGAAGGCCAGGTGATAAAGAGAAAAACGTTCACTGTTTAAACTTTTTTAAATTTGGTTTCTCCAAATGTTAACATACTTTTTAACCAGTGAGGCATAAATAAATAAAGGTGACCTCAGTAAATCATTTATTTGTTTTGGAGAAACAGAGTCCTTTCATGACACAACCACAGTCACCACTGTTGACAATGTTTTATTCTGAGAGCCAGCAGGTTTTTCTTTAACCACTGGACCTCAGCCTTTACTCATGAGAGAAAAACAGCCTGGCTCTGGTTGACCCTGCATTAGACCCGTCCCCTCTGACTCTGACAGTTAAATAACCTGTTTGTAACTTTAACAACCCATAAAGCAGGATTTATCAGACTAATAGCATTGATAGAGAACTGTTTTCTCGAAGGTGAAACAGCCACTTTGACTTCCAATGCACTCAAAAGTGCAAAGAATGGGCAATCTGCCTGTGTGCACAGTCACAACAAACAATGAAATGAGCATGTCAGTGAGTGTGCTGATGAGTGATGATCAGACTGAAAATATTTGACAGCCTGCAAGTATATCATCATTACCTAAGCCAAAAAACGGCAGTGAGTTGTAAGTGAGTTGTACTTCTCCTAATTGTATATGATCGGACAGCGCAGTCAGGGGATTTGTTTTGAGTTAGCCTCAACCTGAAACATATGGAGCATTATCATTTCTTGGCAGGCTTATATGGCAAGTGCCTGACCACTTCCTGTGGTTCTTTTGTTCTGAGAGGGGCTAGGAGGTATCAGGGGATTGCTTATCACTCTGACACAGGATGCCAGCAGGGGTCATGGTGCAAGAAGGGAAGTGACAGTGTGGCACTTGCTTGTTTTCACGGGGAATGAAGCGATATTGTGACACACGGCTGTGCACCTCAACGAAAACAGGAACAGTAATGACGTCCCTGAAGATTTTCAACTGCAAGAGGCGGTATTATTCGCTGCTGCACATGCTTGGTGATAGTGCTGAGTTTAGCTGCTTTTTGATGAATTGTACAAGTTGCATTCTGTCTGTCTTCACCTCTGCCTTTCTTTTCACATAACTGCACATGTACAAAAATGAAGAGTGCAGGACTGGGGCAGATATAGTGTCATGCTGGTTTTGGGTGTATGTGCCTGGTGGAGGGATGTGGTTCTCAGGTCAGGCTTTGACAGGGGGATGATAATCTCTTTCGGTCACAGGTGCATTTCCCTTGAGTATCTGTGGTTTTGCACACAAGTCACACAGCTGTGCATGTTTGCGTTCACTCTGTGAAAAAGAGACGACAGCTGCCAGAGTTCCTGTAAAAAAAGTGCGACAATAGTGACCAAATGATTTCTGTAGTTTGTTGAAAAATGCACCTCAAGTTTTAGCAAAGACTTGTTACATGCCCTTAACATATTGCTTGTTACTGTTGTTTTTACTGTACATCTGCATGTTGGAGTGTTGAAATGTTACTCAGCTAATGAGAAATTACAGTGTTGGAAGTATTGCGACATATTGTATAAATGTTCACACGACACAGTTACTGAATGGCACAGTTAGTGTAAGTTCCCTACAAACCTATTATTAAACGCTTTATTATGGATGCTGAATTTCTGCACATTTTACTACGTGGAATAAGGGAAAAAGGTTAAAGTCGTAAATCGTCGCTTTCAGATAAAAAGCTGTCGAAGAACAAAAGTCACATCATGTTTTAAGAAAAAAAAAAAGGCCATTAGCCCATAAATCATTGTTGAACATATTTGTCTTGTGACTGGTCTCCACAGAAAGGAGGATGAAGGTTGGGACTGGTCAAATGTCTCCACCCCCACTGGACCTCTTAACCCCTGATCCCTGGGTCCCCCTTCTGACTTGGAGGTCAGGGATTTGACCTTACCCGCTTTAGCTCAGCCGGCTAATGGCCTGCCAGTGTCTCACCTGCCAAAATCTGACAGCTCCATGAGTCCTCATCACACTGGGCAAACTAGAAAGCTGGGCAAAGGGGCTTGAGCTGTGTGCTTCAGATCTCTAAATGCATTAGTGTGACACAACACTGATCCCTGTTATGCTAGAAACACACATGAACAAAGTAACTATAGTTACAGACATGAACACAGAGGGATTGTGCATTTATAGTCAGTGCAAGCATGTGGAAGCATGTAACCCCGCAGAATATTAAAACAAGGGCAACTCTGGTGGTCACACGGATGGCAATTCAGAAAGTGAATTGTGTGTGTCTGTGTTAAGAGGTCCTGTGATGCTGAACAATGGTTCCTCTTCATCTGGTCATGTGGTGTGTGTGTGTGTGTGTGTGTGTGTGTGTGTGTGTGTGTGTGTGTGTGTGTGTGTGTGTGTGTGTGTGTGTGTGTGTGTGTGTGTGTCTGTGTTTGTGTGTGTGTGTGTGTGTGTGTGTGTGTGTGTGTGTGTGTGTGTGTGTGTGTGTGTGTGTGTGTGTGTGTGTGTGTGTGTGTGTGTTTGTGTGTGTGTGTCTTGCGGTGTAGCTTGGTCACATGAAAATAGTGCTAATGAGGGACTACTGTTCACAGCTGGCACCGGGGGTCAGACCGCTGCTGCTGCACACACAAAGATGGGTGAACAATAACAGCTAATAACTGCTAACTCTACCCTTGATTACAGCTGCTAATTTTTTTTATAATGTTCCTTGACCAGCATCAAATAAAAGGTCAGCCAATGAGCCTAGGAAAAATTTAACAAGCACACAAGTCCCTTTTTTACTATTTACTAGACTATTATCCTGTGACTAGTTTTAAACCTACTGTTGCTCCGTTTGTTTTTTAAAATTCTACAGCAACTTTATTTGGGAGATTCTTGATGGCTTTCTTCTACCTGCAAGATTAATTTCACCTACCACTGAGAAGCTAACGCTAACAGGGAACATTGTTAGTAGCCTATCTATATTATCGGCTAACTGCTACTAGCTGGGCAAGCTAGGCCATTGATGTTCTGAGCTTCTTACTTTTTAGTTTGTTTGGGTTTTAAAAAATTATTCTGTAGGAATGTTTATTATCCTAAGAATTATGTTTTCTTCTCTTTACCACAATATAACATAGCTCTGCCCGGTTCTTTAAGGTTTTCTGCCCTCTAGTGGCCAGCATATTATGCTAGGATTAACACTCGATACTATTAAAGCCTGGTAGGTATGTTCCCATTCCAAATACACGTTTTTAAGATGTCTGCAGAAGAAAATAGAGTTACTTAGCTATTATTAAAGAATATTATGAGTTAGGTGCGTACTCAACAGGGAGACTGTCAGCAATATCCCCCAGGGATAAATGTAGTACTTAATCTGCCCTTGAAAAAATATGTAAATTCCTATATTAATCTCACCGTTTTGTAAACCTAGAACATCATGTTATTTCATCACTGTCATTTTGTATGTCATTTTTGTTACTTTTATGAGTTACATGTTTCTTCTGTTCACACATACTTTATCTCGTTTGGTGCCATTTTACGTTTGACCATTATATTGGGGCTGCAGAAGCCTGGAATAGGGAATATGGAAACAGTCGCAAAAAATGGTAGTGGTGGGTTAATTCACACTGGGTGCACACACACACACACTTGCACAAATGAGCATTTATTCATAATCATATGTGCACACCACCGCACATATAAAGACAGTTGAAGGCCTATTGTACCAGTCAGTAATCACTGTCCCATTAGGAGGCTTTTGGCCATAGGGGGTTGTTTTAAAAACCCTAATCCCTTGTCCCAGCAGGGGTCTTTTGCTGGCCACTGCCCAGCATCCAGGTGATACATTACAAGAGGGGGGCAGTGGATGTTTCTGTGTGTGTGTGTGTGTGTGTGTGTGTGTGTGTGTGTGTGTGTGTGTGTGTGTGTGTGTGTGTGTGTGTGTGTGTGTGTGTGTGTGTGTGTGTGTGTGTGTGTGTGTGTGTGTGTGTGTGTGTGTGTGTGTCTGGCTCACAGAAGTTCTCATTGGAAACTAGCCAGCTGACAGCATTTGGCAGTGCCTGTTGAGTCTTTGTGTGAAAACTTTCCTCAGCCAGAGAACCAAACACACTGTGTAATTGTTGTTCGTGTCAGACACAATACACTACAACGTGCAGTTATTGCAGCCAGATGAAGATGGATCTCCATGTTTGAGTCATTTCTGGAAACAAAGCATTTTGGGTTTTGTTTTTTTCTTCGTTTGCTCCTCTGGTGCCTAATTAGAGAGTTAGATTAAAGCAGCCAGCATGACTCAAGAGCAGCCATTTCATCCCTGGTTCTTTTGATGGGGGGGGGTGGGGTCTGCTACTTTAATTACTGCTCTTCATTCATTCATGTTTCAATTAAATTGCTCTTTGGTCACATGATGGGGATTATCCTCTACTCGTGGTCATGGTTGGTTGTTTGAAGATCACACAGCTTCTGAAGCACTGATCACACAGACACACCAAGTAACAAAACACTTTCCCTCGTCGGTTTCATCACAACTTCAACACAAAATCTTTAATAAAACAAGACCGCTGAAATCTTATTTTACTGCTATTTCTCAAAGTGCTTATTCATAAAATCCTGGGCCGGTGTTTTGTTTTTTGAATAATTAAGTTACTGACTGAACTTTGGATTAGTTATCTGTATCCATGTGTTTATCTGCTGGTGTGTATGCAACATCAAATTCTGCAGTGGAAACAGATGTAGTTAGTCTATACAGTACACTGGTCAACACTGAGGAAACCTAAGAGAATGATTGCTCATTGGCAGTATTTCTGCAAATGAAAACCATACACCGTTCTTCTGGCCAGAAGGAAGATGCGCAGTGGAAACAGTAGATGAGCCTGAGGCCAGGAGTGATACATTACTGCCTAACCTTGAGGGACTGCTCGGCTGACAGTGGGATCAGAACAGTGCAATCAATGCCACATGCGGCAACGAGCAAAAGCATGCAGAGTGGGAATCCATCACATCTTCGTGACAAGACGGTCTTAAAGTTCTGTTTCTGTTAAGAAATGTCTTGATATGGGGTTACTGCGTGTGAATGTACACATGTGCACTGAAACAGAAATACAAAAGAACTGATTCCAAAAAAAGAGTAAGGACTATTAAAGCCATGTGTTTGGGGCAGTGCCACGAGCCCTGGGTGCCAGGAAGGAGAGATGGCAGGGTGATTTTGCAAGCCTGCATGTTGGCTGGGGGTTTCAATCAGGGGAGAGAAGTGACAAAGAATTAAAGCTGGAGCAGCAGAGATGTGTGGGGGGAGGACTGCTTGGCAAGCTGTGGTCATGGGGACGTGGAAATAAAGTTTTACATCCCCAGCTGTTTTATAGTACCCTTTACTGGAGAGCAGGTGCGGGGCTATTCAAATCTCACTTTAATATCACATCAGAACGACTTGCACAGCCAGAGTCAGAGACGACAAATAAGGAGCTGAAGCAGGGCAGTAGCAATGAGAAGCATAGAGTAGTTAGTGCTGCAAGAGTTGAATCGACCCAAGTTGACAAACTTATCGGTTGTTCAGCTAAAAGTTTGATTCTTTATCTGGCTTCTTAGCTACAAACTAGGGATGCGTGTCGTTAAATAAGCTCCCCTCAATTTCATACACAAGTGCATGTGTAGCCACTCACACACAAATCAGTGAAGCATGGAGAGAGAAGGCACTACCTCTCACGCAACAAGCCGGGATTGTGTCAGTGCATTGGGCGTCCTGCCAAAGTGAGGGGGGAGAGAAAAAGTTTAAGTGGGGGCGGGCCCACAGGTGCCGAGACTTAAGCGTGGGGGAGGAGTGGAAGGAGGAGGAGGAGAGGCAAGTGGATGCAGAGGAGGCAAGAGAGGGAGGGAGTAAGCCAGCAGCTCCCTCCCAAACTCCGGTTTGTTATTCTCCTGTGAGGATGGGTAAATGAGGGCCAGCACACATTTTTATGACTCCATAACAGCAAATGTCCTGTAACAGGATCAGGAGTCTGACCGCACGCCAAGGCCTGTGACAGAATAGGCCAAAAGGGGATTGCGTGACATCCAAATGTGTCAACAAAACCATCTGAAGTGTGAAGCTGCATGATTTCCAAGATGTGTAAGAGATCCAGGAATAACTCCTTACATAGAAATGCATGTTTCCAAATATATGTGAAGATTATTTTTACTTCAACATGTGAATTTCTAGAAATGTCTTTCTCTTGCTAATCTGTCCTCCACTCAACCATACACACATGGGCACAAACTAAATTAGTTCCTTTTAAAAAGAAAGAAAGAGGAGGGGGGAAAAAAACATGCTGGTAGATTGTATTTGCTCAGCAGAATTTAATATGAGCGAGCTGGAGGTGCTTTTCTTCTGAGGCCAATTCCCTGGAGACACATCCATCTCTGGGAGATGGTAGGGAGGACAAAGGAGGACTGGCCCCAAGGCTCAGCCCAGGCAAGCTTAAATACACACATACACATATGTACACACACACACACATGATCGTGCATGCAGATATCAACAGTTGCAAGCACACACATAGACGTGCACACAGATGCACTCATTCACATAAGCGCACTGCTGAGACAGAGACCGCCTTGTCTGACAATAACTACAGACTTGGTCAAACAGAGGAGGAGGGAGAAGGGGAGAAAAGGAGTTGAAAGGGACACCGAGATGTAGTGTATGCCTTAAAGTAAATGAATGGACTTAAGGAATAGGCATTTAATAGAAAGCGACATGCTGGATGGAGGGACTTGAAAGCCAGGGTAGGTTACTTTGGTGCTATAGTGAGGAAACACAGAATGGAGAAAAAAGAAAAGTGAGAGGAGGTTTTAGTCAGTGATAATGCTCACTGAGTCACACTGAGGAAGCAACATGAAGCATGTTTGTGTGTAAAGTTGTGTCAGGTTTGCCGGGCTGCAAGTGTTGCATTTTTTAATGCTTCACCTACTTACTGTCAGTGGCTGTCAATCATCTCCGGCATCCGCTGACAACCAAGGTAACATATTCACTGAAACATCTACTAAATCTGAGCAACAAAAAACCTCTCAATGGAACCTCCTTCAAAACTTACCTCAACACATAAGAAAACAACTGCAACCTATTATACAAATGCAATATGTAGTTAAGGGAATTGGATAATTGTGTTTTGGTTAGTTGGTATAAGAAGTTGCGTAATCACTCTAGCGTGAACCCCCTGGTGGATTCATGCCCTGGAACGGCCCCTAGCCTCGCTTAGTTCATTTCCTGTGCCTGGCGGAGGCAATAAGGGATTTTAAACTGTACGCTACGCTTGCTGCTCTTGGTGATGCGTCCACACAACCTTGTTAATACGGCAATCATAGGAGAGGTAGAGAGAAAAGGAGAGACACTAAATCTCAAGTAATGACAGATGTGACAGACGAATACAGAGAGTTCCCCTGGAAAAAAACTTGGAAGACTGTGTTGAAAACATGTCATAAAGACCACAAAATGCGAATGTGTGAATTGACGGCTTCAGTGAACCACTCCGCTGGTGTGGTGTGCAGAAGACAGCTAGTGAGATATAATAGCGGCAGTCCCCTGAGGAATATTGGCAAGACAGGCTGCTCTCTACGGAAACTTGAAAAGATCGTATTTCTGCCAATGGGGCTCTACAATGCTTCAGACAATTGTTAGGGTTGTCAAGAGGGATACATAGGAGACCAAACATTGTTTCCCATAAAATATCTCATGTTTAGGTTTTTAAAACAATGACAACAAGCTATAATATGTAAAATACTGCTGAGGTTGGTAAATGCAATGCACGTGATTACACAGAAACCAATAAAAGTGGGGTTCTGAGTGATTCATATTACAGTCCTGCAGCTCCAACCAAAATTAAATGTGATTGCTACCACAGCTTCACTCCCTCCCCCATCCCCCCCTCGTCACCCACAGCACTCCCCAAATCATAAACAGATTCTCAGATATTCTACAAGCGGTGGTGCTGCCTGGGTCACATTTACCCCAGCCCGGTCGCAGATACCCATGACCAACTGTATTACACACTTACCCAATTACCTAGTGAGACTGGGCAGGTGGGGTGGTGAGGGGACACACACCACACACACACACACACACACACACACACACACACACACACACACACACACACACACACACACACACACACACACACACACACACACACACACACACACACACACACACACACACACACACACATATAAACACACAGGGTCAGCAGGAGGCCACAGGGGTCGTCAAGTGCGTTGAGGGTGTGAGTGGATACTGAAGTGCAATGATTTGTGTGCCAGCCTGGCTACCTCCCAGCTGGCTTTGGGCCAGGCATGTCACTCGGTGCATTTACTCAAGTACTGTACTTAAGAACCAATGTGAAGTATACTTCAATTGCATAGTGCAACTTTACACATTTTTACTGGACTAATATTGTACTTTTTCCTCACTTTATTTACTTGTCTGACAGCATTGGTTAGATTTAGTTAAGATTTAAAAAATACAACTTACAAAATATGACGCACTGTTTAAAAACAATGATTGAACTATCAAACAAGAAGTACAATTTGAGCTGAGATGATTTGTCAAGTTATGTTAATTATTAAATCATAAAAAATGAATCATTGGATGTTTGGCTAACTGTATAGTTTTCAAAGCATGACTTCTACTTCTAATCCACGGAATAATAAGTACTTTTACAGCATTGTATTGGTACTTTTACTCAAGTAAAGAATCTGGATACTTCCTCCACCACTGAGGCCACTACAGGTGCCACACTAGAATCTCCACCCTGCAACCCCCCCTTCTCCGACATATCGCTCTCCAGTTAATGTGAGCCTCCACAACAGGTGCAGTAGGTTAGGCTGCAGGCCCCAACATGCGAGGAAACAGACTGTTATTGTGGGCCTGACTTCCCTCATCTCCTCTTCTTAACTTTTTTTCTAACCCCCTTCCACCTCTTCTCTTCCCTATAGCCTTGGGGAGCAATCGAGAGGTCCAACCTGAACGAGTAACCCGAGCACAACTCTGTATTGTGCAAGGATGTTGAAAAGAGGAGGAGAATAAAGTGGAGGATATGTTGCACATGCAGAGGATTGGACAGCTTGGCAGTAGGTTTGTGTGTGTGTGTGTGTGTGTGTGTGTGTGTGTGTGTGTGTGTGTGTGTGTGTGTGTGTGTTTAAGTGTATCGGGTGTGTTTTGGAAGCAGTAAATATGTAATACAAGCTGCTTTCACTTGCTGATGGTGAGGTGGCAATTAATCCATCTGTTAGTGCCTACTAATAGTGATGATATAAAAACACAAACATCTGTCATTAAAATATTCAATTGGACTTATGACTTACACAATGATACCCTCCTCTAAAAAAAGATTTATGGTATGTTATTTTGAAAAGTTTAACATGGATCAATAATCTACTTTATTTGCACATCTCATTCACACATATTTGCATCCGACAGCATCCAGTCATGTTGGAGATGTTGCATGGGAGAACCATAAGGAACGATTGTTACGTTAAGCAACAGTTGGAAAAATATATACCAAATATAATTTCAATTGCACGGAGATATACCCCCCTACTTATACAGCACCTTTTCTTCTATCACACCCATATTGAAAGTCAGCCTTTAATTTGAAGTCATCTACACACATGATGACACCAGGTTGTGCCAAGGACATAAAGTGGGAGGATTTTTTGGGATTTGATCCTCATGATGATCTCCTATACACATCTTTAACTGCATCTTACACAGTTGCATGAATAAATCTCTTGACAGACAGACAGAAATATAAGCACTTGGCAAAGTACTCTCAAAACCTCTCCTGTGGTAGTTCCTGATACAGTATGTGGCTCCAGGAGTACACTTTCCCATATTGACAAACACACACGGATTCATAAGGTGGAAACAATACCAATGTGGCTGTCGTGGCTGCTTACAAGTGATTTTCACAGTGACTGCGCTCTCTACCGTATATTTGCACAGGACAACTTTGCAGCCTACTGCATTTCATTATGAGAAATCCAGATGTGTTTTTTGGCTGCAAGTGAATGTCTTCAGCTGTGTATGACACTGTTGTTGGCCTCGCTGTGCTGAGTGCAGACAGAGAAACAACACCTCTGGGCAAGGCTCTCTTCCCTCTCTTTTCCTCTCTCTCTGCATCCCTCCTTTTTCTGATCTCCCTCTCCTTTGTCTCTTCCTTCTCCCTCCTCCACTGAGACTTACTCACACTGTGCACCCTCTTGCCTGTCGCACCTCTCTTCTTCTCTTCTGTGTATCACCCCTCCTTTTTTATTCACCCATCCCTCTCACTGTTTTTCTTCCTTTCATGCTCTTTCTGCCACTCTTATCATATCATCTGTTCAGAGACAGGTCTGTCTGACCACTGACAGTTAGTCAGAGGGCATGTGGGAGCTGGCTCCAGAAAGTCTGCCCCTATACCTACTTTGACACTGGCTGTCCCTCTCTTACACACACACACACACACACACACACACGCACACAAACACACACACACACACACACACACACACACACACACACACACACACACACACACACACACACACACACACACACACACACACAGTCACATCGTTTGCAGCCTGCATGGTGGACTAGTCATGTCAACTGTCAGTTTAGAAATTAGTCAGAGGATACAAATCAAAGAGATCAAGGTGTTGCTGATATCTACAGAGGCACACTCTCCATGACATTGTTTAAAATGAATAACACACCTAAATTCTATCTATCAGATTCTAGCCTTTTCTTCTCTGCTACAGATTAATATCAAAGCAAAGGTTAAGGCGCCATGAATTGGAAAAACCCATCTTGTTTTTAAACTTTATAATAAACATCGACTGTTCCTGAATCCAACAACATGGATGATAGTTAGAAGTAAAGTTTGCAGGGTGTTTTTGACATTGATTTTCTGAGTAATGAGGTACATCACAGTTGATCGTTTGCACATCTTCACACCAGTAAACAGTCATTGTTCTGTTGCCCTGTGTGATCACTGCAAGCCACTAATGATCAAAGTTACCACACTTTCTCCCTCAACTGATTCGGTTTTCTTTCTTGACCTGAGCGGATCAATAATCACCTCACTGTGCCTTGAAATTAAATTCCTTTTTCTTTTGCAGTTGACAGTAACTTCAAGCAAACCCTGAATACTGGATAGTTGTATCATTCTGCCCTCTATTGAACACAGCATGCAATTGCAGGATAAACTACTGAATTTTAGTACAATTTAACCATTTCTCACATTTTCTACCTTATCATTTTTACCTCTTTACTTATAGCAATACAATAGTTGCTTGAAACTTAAAAAAGGCACTTAATTCCACATGATCTTCAAATGTTTGGAAAATGCTGGGAAATTGCAATTCACAAAGAGCGAGACAATTCAATTAATTATTCAATAGTTGTTTATAAACGACTTTACTTCTGCATTCATTCTTGATTCCTCCGAAATCCTCAATCGACTTTCACGTAGTCATAGAAAACCACAGTCCTGGCTGAACGTAACTGCCATGTGTGTCACTGTGTTGTTTTCTGTGTTATTGTTGTTGTGTTGTTCTTGTTTATATATTGTATGTATAGTGTGTTGTATAGTGATGTGAAAATGATTTCCCCCTGGGGACAATAAATCTAATGTAATCAAATCTAATCATGCCCTCACACGCTGATCTTTTTCTTTTTCAACATGTCCTGTTGATTTAATTCTACACATGTCAAGTGTGTGTTTGATAGGGATATTTATTTTGGTTTGAGGCAAACTTCCAGTAAGGTTTTAGAGTGTTGCACACTTGCTTCAGTACTCTCGTGGACCTCGGCCAGACAGATTATAGCGGTTGTTGTTGAGCTGCACACTGAAGTGTATCAGACACAGTTGACAGATCACCGTCTAGACACAGAGCTGACCCCTTCCTAGTATTGTTTATTGGTGGCAGAAAAACAGGAAGAGAGTGGTACTCGGCCAGAAGAAACCTGGACCCAGAGAAATAAAGGGTTCCTGCCTTGAGATGTTTACTCTCACACATGAGATGACAGGTGGGAGGGTTATCACTAAGCTGATGTTATGGATGATTCAATGAGCATGATCAACAAGGAAGGTGACAAAGGAGAGGGGGATCAAAAAACGGCACTTAAACTGCACTACATGGCTTTCACCAGATAGGGGCAGCACTACCTAAAGGAAAGAAAGGTCATTTTAATCAATACTTTTCTCTGGTTCCCAAGCTCATACCAGCATACAACTTTCCTTCTCAAATTCAAATTGGATGCTTATCTCTGTCTTTAAACGTTAGACTAAAAGATTGTGTCTTGGAGTGATTTTGATCTAACTCGTTGAAGAAAGTGAATAAGTGGCTTTCCCAACACTTTTTTTGTGTTAAAGTTCGGCCATCAGGGTTCTCTTACTTTGAATTTTCTAAGAATAGGTTTAAAACACATCTATCCATTCTCACCTTTGCCATGAACTCAAGAATTTGCATCTCTCACACCAGGCTCCACAGAAGTATTTATATAGCACATAACCTACACTCTCCCCCTCATTTGACCTGTATCTACTTTCCTTTGGCACATGTGACAAGCATGCACATGCCGGCTAGGGTAATGATGTCAACTCTTTGCTTCAACTTCATAAAGGTCAGAGAACTTGCGCATTTCTCACATTCTTGCTCCTGCCGCCTAACCTTCCCCCCACAAAGACAGGAGTAAATCTGTGTCCCAGACATAACATTAAGCAGTGATCATTTTCCCCCCGCAAGGTGGTTGTTTCACCTCAATGGTTGAGTTAGTGGCACTGTAATTATGTCAGAATTTACAGCTGAAACACAGGTTGTGACATTCCTCTGCCAGCTGGAGATCTGCCTGTAAATTTGACACCTTTACCTGAGGATCCTACCTTCAAAGCCCACAGAAACTGCTAAAACCATCTATGTAAAATCAGGTGTGTGTTTGTACATGCAGAGGGGGAGCAGGATTTGATGGAGAAAGAGTTCATTATATTTGTATTATTCATAAAAAGCTTCACTAGGTGATTATTTTCAATAAATTAACACACACATTTTAAAATAATGAGTAGATATTTGATAAAGGAACGTGTCATTGAATAACTTACTTTTGTTTGAATATGAAACTTAGTATTAAATCATTGTGTTCTTTCCAGGACTGATCTGATAATATAAATATGAAAAATGATCATAATGAATCACAAAAACTTTCAATCTTTTCCTTCTACCAATTGGTTAATCTCTTAGTAAATAATATAATCTGATAATAAAAACAGGGGGAAAATCTCCAGCAAGAAGGGCCAAAAGGTTGGGAGACATAATTGAAATCGGAAATCTGCCCAACACTTTCCACTATCTGGTGAACATAGTGAAGCATTTAGCAGCTTAAGTGTACATTTTTCCCTCAGGAGTTGGCCGTTACAAAAAGAGAGCTAAAAGAAGACTGGTTTGTGGCTAGAAGGATGTCTCCAAATTAAGGTTAACGTTCTGTCTCTGCTTGATGTGTGGAGAAGCAACTGTTTGCTCACACATTTGCCAACAACAACTTTTTATAGTGAGCATATGTTAATGTTACAGATTGTTGCCCTGCCCTCAAGAAGACAACACATCAGTTAATGAATGTATCAAATAGTTCTGTAAAAAAAAGACCAAAGTAATGCTGAACGAGACTTTGCTGTAATATTGTTTTAGTATTATGTTATTAATGCAAAGCAGTAACATATCAACAGTGATCTGGTTAAATGTCAACCTTGAACCAGGAAAAATGCACTTCAGACCCATTGGAAATTGTATGAGGACCACACATACAGTACACCCCCACATAAGAAGAAATGTTCAGTTCATCTTTATGACAAATATCTCAAACTACACCCACTCAAAGTAACTAACAACATGGTAGAAAACTTGGATTGCAGCTCTTCTCACAACACTTACTGTAATGGCTCATTAGTAGTTCTACACAGTCTTAATAATCCCATGTATGAAAGGGAAGTTATCACCAGGCAGGTGTTGTGGGAATGGGACACAGGGGTTCTTTTAGGACCCAATCCACTGAGGAATTCATCATCTTCACATAGATTTTCAGATTGAAACTTCTGAGAAGTCCACTTAACGTTCCACCCGAGAACTACAGGGATGAGCAAGTATACCACTTATAATGGTCAAACAAGCTGGTGGCTGTTCACTCCGCAAGGTTACAGGATCTCACGGTAGGGAGGGATGGAGGGAGAGTAAGAGGCCTAGAGTTGGGCATACCGGTAATCTGGAGCCAGAGGATTTTAGCCATGACTGTAAGGAAGGGTCTGAGGCTGAGTCATAATGACTTCTGATGCCAATCGAACCCAGAAACCTTATGTGTCATTGCAGTATGTGCTTTTAGAAAGTGTTGAGTTAGTTGGTAAGAGCTAAATGTTGTAGCTCGACCCTGTATGCAGTTAGAGCACTACCAGCCTTGCTTAGATCTTTATCCATGGCTTATATGTACTTCTTGGTTGGTTTGGCAGGCACAAACCAAACTGGACAAATTGAAACTTTGACCTTGGGATAGGGCTATATAAATAGTCAAAGGATCAAGAAAGTTGTTACACTTCATCCTGAGTAGAACATGAATGTCTGTAACTAGATTCATGGCAATCCATCCAACAATTGTTGAGACATTTGACATTGAACGTGAAACATGAACCTTGTGGTGACGCTCAAGGTAAAGTGTGAGGATCACTAAAACATTAAGATAAATCGCAAATGTCTACAAAGGTGTGGGACCATCCGTTGTGTGGCTGTTGACATATTTCACAGAAAACATCACAAAGCTAATTCCCCTGTGATCCATGCATGTCTAAAGAGAATTTAATGGCAATCCAACAAATAGTTTATGAGTGGAGTTGATCAAACACAATTATTTTTGACAGCCAAATGGTTCATCCTCCAACACTTTATCAAATCAAATCAAATTGACCGTGCCCTGCTCATAAAACCAATGGAAAAAGCATTCAAACAGAAGTGATTAACATTTTTCTGGATACATCACTGACAAGATGACCTGGAATCTGCTTAAATCTAACGCTCTCCCCATTACATCACAGAAAACCACCTATAGACAAACTGCAAGACAATTTCGAGTGCCAAAACGTAGAGCTGGTTGAACCCACTGAACCCTTTTACATTCAAGCAGAACTGCTTGTAGAGCCAGCACAAGAAGGGGGTGGGGTGGGGGGTGGGGGGGTGTAGTTTTGTATCACTGCTGCTGTTTTGACTCAGGGGGTTCTGTGAGACAGTGAGAGGAAGACAGCAGGAGGCCTGACGGTGTCAAAACACATTATTATAAGCGCCGCATGGAAAACAGCAACTGGACCAGACCTCACAGAGAGAAGGGAAAACACAGACTGAGGGGGCAGAAGAGAGGAAAGGCAGGGGAAAGAGTCAAGGACAGAGGAAAAGAGTGGAGGACTACAAGAATAAAGAAATTAAGTTCACAGTTTTTTGTAATCTAGCTCTGATCTCCTGAATGATGAGATACTCTTTGGACTTCTTTGACTGTTTCCAAAGTGCTTCTACAGAAATCCAAACAAAATAGGAGTGGAGAGTGAAAAACAAAAGCAGTTGTGAGTCCCTCTGGATGGCAGTAATGGAAAATAGAAGTAATCATCTCTGTCATTTGTTACCTCAATACAGTTGTATGTTTCAAAAGACAAAACATAGAGTTGTTAATCTTTTCCTTTAAAAAAAAAAGGTTTCGGTTTGTTCACACCTTACAGATGATCTCACGACCATTCATTAGTCCATGTGTTGCTAAGCCTCCATACTAAATGCTCCACACAATGGCGATTTAGTGGATGTTTTAATGGCATTGACACCCTTCTAACTGTCAGTATGCATTGCCATTATACCCCCACCCCCTTGGCCTGGATCTGTAAAGTATGGTTCACCATGCGCTCCTAGATAAGCTCAGCAAGGGTGATAACCAGCACAGTACACCGAACCATGGGGCAAAAAATCCCGGAGCCCATCCTTTGGACTCGTAATCAGGTGTGCCGCACGCCTTCCACTCGACATGCACTCAGCACTCGGTATCACACTCCACATTCGGCCCTGTGACACCCTTAGACTGCTGCTGCCAGTGAGCTCACTTTCAAACCATCATTGGCTCCCTCTACTTGCACAAACTCCTCCTCACCACCAGCCTGACGCCGCAACAGCAGGCTGGTGTAAATCAGCTGCCAGTGGAGAGGATAGACAAGAAGCACTATGGGTAGATGATAGAGGTCCCACATCATGACCCCTCCATTTTTGAGGGGCCAGGGATGATTCTGCCCACCCAAATCTGTATTTTTCCACAAGCCTTGATCACAATCATCAAAAAAAAGGACTTGTAGGAGACAGGAAAACTGGTGCCCCAACAGCACTGCTGTTTTTTCCCAGAGATCTGTGACTCAGAACATCATTAGCACACACACACACTACTGTTACTCAGGGCCTGCTAAACGCCCTTTCACTGCCCCACCTACTCCCCCTGTTTCTCCATTCAGAGACTCACATGGAGCAGATTGTCCTGTGGTTTTAGTGAACGAGTCCCTCAACAGAATAATTTTAAAGCTTTATTTGAGCTTAATTCTGCACTCATTTGAAATAAAAACAAGTCATAAATGGATAATGTCACGGTTGTGTTTGACGCCAGATTTATTAAGTGACATTTTCCAAATGCCAAAATCACGCAACATTTTAGACAGGGCATATGCTCAGACTGTTAATGAGGGTTTTCTTCTAGTGTAGTCCAAGTCATTTTGCTGTTAATTGATGCCTCTGCTGCCCTCCGCAGACTCCTTTATGATCCTCCAGAGTCATTGTATATCTGATAACTAGATAGAAATGTGCCCTGTGACCTTTTTGCTTTGCATAAAATAAACCTCTGCTCCCCGATAGCAGGATGAGAGGTTTCTGAAAGAAGCCAGCTGGCTCCGGTTGAAAGCCCTTCGCTCAGGCAAATAGGTCAGTGCCGCTGTGCCACAATCTCTTCAAGTAAAAGAACCTGAGGCTCTCCAAAGTCCTGGTCTGATCTGTCGTCAACCAGCAGTGGGTGTCCAGCCAGTGGTCAGTCGGTCAGCCCATTTGACATGAGCTTTGAGGTGGGGATGGAGCAAAGGGAGGGTGGAGGGAGAGCTGGAGGACAAGAGCTGAGTTGTGTTGCAAGGGCTGATTATGCGTGCTGTGGGGCTTGTTTCGTGGATGTTGTGTTTGTGTTGGAGCGGGTGGCTCCGGGCAGATGTTGCAAATGAAGGAGGTGTTGTTGTGTGTTGACAGCAGGTGATGGTGTTTGAAAAGGAAATGTTTCCAAAATCCCTAATATTGCACAATCTTCAGGCTTTTGATACTGTATTTGATTTCCATTAATAAGTTGTTACTTTCCAGTTAGTCTTATAATTTGCTCAGAGCTGGCAGCTAAAGCAGCAGACTTACTGTTACCATCACACTCGACTGGTTCTGAGGACTACATGATCTGTCACCGTGGGAAGAAAAAAAATATGCCTGCTTCGCTCTTGCTCACTTGTGCAGCAGAAATGGGGGACAAACTGTGTTTTTATACGCATTGTATTGCTTTCTCTAGGTCTGCAGTGTCTCTGGCACTGACACAATCAGCCCCCAGCTGTGCCCTCTGCCCACTCACACCATCCATCTGCCAATATAAGCACACAAACACTGCTTCAACAAACATCAGATGACCTTTTGCCTCTTCCAAAGCCACCTGCATACACAACCGGACACCTACAAACATAAGCAGGCACACACAAAACGTAAAGCTGTGGACTGATATACAGCCTTGATAATGTTTGATTATGGGGCTTTGACAGACTTTATGGCCGTATTGTTGAACAGAGATTAAGGGGTTTTCTGACAACACTGTAAATGCACTTGGTGACATAAAATATATTATCTTGAAGGAGAATGACTGTATGGATTCTAATTGTATTGCCATTGTCTTTATAACTTAATCAGGGAAATTATAGTCTACACACCTTTATTGGAATGTGTAAATAGTTTATATCATATATAAAATGATATGATCTGAAGTAAGGACTAAAGGTTGAGTTACACATCATTTTCTTATAAGGTAACAATACTTCAAACAAATTGTAATTATCTATCAGTTTAAATGGCAGCTTTTTACATTATATGACGCATAAAAGCAACTTGCATTCAAGGCACTCAAAGTTGCATCATTGCGCAACAAGGAGACGAGTAGCCTAGCGGGGATAAATCAGTTCAAATCCTCCCTCCTTTCGCTCCCTGTGACTGGTCGGTGGCTGTGTCAGTCAGGGGGAGGGGTGCACCTCTAATTTGTATATGCCTGCATGTCAATTTAAGACTCAGATTGCGTTCTCGTGCGTCGCTGTCAGCAGCAACAGTGAAACCTCTCTACAGACTCGCTCCGGAATTTCTACGTAAATCATCTGAGACGCTCGAGATTTGCGTATCTACCTGCTCACACTGAGCCTTTGGATATTGCTGCCACTTCAAAACGCATCCGCACACTTCTGTCTCGTGGTGTTTTTTTTTTATTTTTGAAGTGTGTGAAAACAGCACGATCGAGACATCACAAAACTTTAAAGGAAGACTTTTCAACTTTGGAGTTACATGTAGCATGTGGTTCTAACACCAGACCAGAAGCGGACTATTTCTCTGGGAAACTAAGGGGCTTTTTTGTTGTGAAACATGTTGAGCAAGTGCTCCGTTGTGTTATTAAACGTGCTTTTTCTGGTGCGGGCGCTCTCGGCTCATGATTGCACACCGTGTGAACTCCGGACATGTCTCGTCAAAGCCCCGCACGGCTGTGACGGTGGCCAGAGCTTGGCTCGGGATCCCTGCGGATGTTGTGACCAGTGTGCCCGGCTGGAGTGGGAACCCTGCGGCGGACAGGACTGGGTGCACGGCTACTGCGCCCTGGGACTGACCTGCGCCTCATTTAACCAAACAGAAGCAGCCACAATCCCTGAAACTGGAGTATGTAAAGGTGGGTAATGTCATTTCTTATGAGTCATACAACTTGTGGCAATACTGGGTGAATAAATGTGCTGCTTTTGAACTGTTAAAAGCAATAAAAGAGCTGTAGGTGTCAACTCATTTTGTATGAAACCATCCCCTTTATGTGGCTTGAGGGCATCGCTATTCAAACGTCAGTTAAGTCCTGACTGCAGTGACTGTGTCAGTGTTTACCTTGTCTCTGACTGCCTGGAGCAGCTCCCCAGGTCTGAGGGGCTCTTGACTGCCAGGAGAGGAGTCATGTTCAACTGCTCTTTCTTCTCCTCAATGCTTCATTCACTCTCAGCTCAGGGGCATGACAATAGGTTTGGCAGGAGTGATTTTGCACTAGGTCACATATTAGCTTCAGTAGGGTTATGTTCCCTTTGCTTAAAATTCAAAGTGTCATTCATAAAAAAGGTAGTTAATTCAGAAAAGCCCAAACTGACTGTTAGAATCAGTGTGAAGTCCAAATTGGGGATTATTAATGACTTGGCCAACAGTTGCTGCAAGTGTTTTTGAGCACTGACTCACTATAATTTTATAATAATCGGCCCATTTCTTCTCTTTATTGTTTACCACCATGAGCTTAAATGTGTGACTCAGAGTTGTAATGGTTTGACGGCACAATTGCAAAAAAATCCCTTGCAGAATTTCATATGCAATCTTGTGAATACACATACCCTACTCCACTTTGCTGTTCAAAGCATGGAGTTTCATTGTTATATCGTGGATGTGCTAATTTTACCCCCAATTTGATCAACTTTTTAAACTTCAAAGAACTGTGCAGGGTGTCAGGTTCCTCACAGTGAATGAAGTAAGTAGCAATGTCCTTCCCCTGAGGAGCAAATAACTGCTGGTAGCCCCCCTCAGCCCCTCCACCTGCACTGTGTCCAGCCTGTTTCGGGATGATTGAAATGGACTTACAGGACTGTAGAGAGTAAGCAGCTCTCAGTGGGTGTCTGCATCCCCTGACCCTGCCCACCCATCATCCCTCTGTGGGGTGGTCCGAGTCAGGGCTGGAGTAAGGTTTTCCAGGGGTCTCTAGCCCCAGGCCATCCCAGGAGACACTGCTGCTGATTGTGCCTCGTGTGCAGGTTTGGCTGGCGCCTGGAGGACATCTCCTCTGCAAATTAACAGCTTTGGAGAGAGTGGGAGACCTAATGGCTCCTCTGATTGAGTTGTGCCTCTTCTGGTCCTGTGGCTCCAGGGGCCTGGGAGCACGCTGCTGACCCCTAAATCAGACACACGCAAACCCAATATCCCAAAGGGCCTAGGTGGGGGTAAATCAACACCTCCCGGTGTGTTTTCAGGGGCCACAGTAGGCAGGCTGCTGGAGGCTGATCCCAGATTTCCCTCCTCGAGCTGCGAGGGTCTTAAAGTGATTAGACCCGCAATCAGGAGTAGGGGGTAAATGTTTCCGCTTTCTGATCCCCTGCTTTTCTGCTCAAAGTTCTGATTTTCTGGGTGGTCAAAATCTTTTAATGTGGAGACACAACAACCTGTGGCAGGTGACATATTATATAAGTAGCATACCTTGGTGATGTGTCATCATTGTGTTTTTTTTTACCTGGAAATGTTATGTATGAAAATGATATCTAAAAATAATTAGAATCGTGCTGGATAAGTGGGATGTGTTTAAATCCTGGTGTTGTTTTCCTTTGAATACTTTAAATGGGCCAAAAAGGGGCCACAGTATTAGCAATACCCGTGATATTCAAATTAGTTTTTTCCATGAATGAATTTGGCACTTGTGAAGCAAATGTTGCAGTTCCAAGTTAAGTCTGTCAGGCGCTAAGCACCTGCTCTGGGGAAAAGTCATCCAGCCCTTTAACATTCTCATATTTGCATTTGTCAGTCAGGTGAAATCATTAAGTCTTCGCAGCTAAATCATTTGTTGTGATGTTCTCATTGTCTATCCTCCCCCGCAAGTTTCCCCAACCTCAAGCAGCACTTAACATACCACGTAACAGAAAGTCTGTCTTGCATGGACGCTATGTCCACTGCACTCCTCCTTCGCATGCCTTCTACTTCTCCCTTCCTCTGGTATTATCTAATGTTTCAAAGACTTCCTTTTTAGCTCGCTATCAGCCAGAGGGCCTCTAGAGGTCAGCTTTCCCATCCTGGACATGGAGGCCAAGACAAGCAGTCTCAGTAGCTAAGAGAAGAATCCCCGTGGGATGAAGCCATAGACCTTGGCAAGAATCATGTCAGATAGAAGATAGGAAGGCCAGACAGGACCAGGGTCAGGCTAATGGGGGCTAGGCTGAGGAAGTCCAGCTTAGCACAAACTGGGTTGACGGAGGTCAAGCGTAAAATGAGGTAAAGAGACAACCTCTTTACCTTCCAGCCATTTATTCATTTTTTTACTTTAACTCTTTTTCTATAAGCCAAATTTAGCACCACACACAGACAGGCACCACTGCCAACACCACCTTAAAATGAAAATACCCTCCCAGGCACAGGAAAGCCTCGGGAAGAGAAAAATGTGGAGCGGAGGATCATTTTAAGGTGAAAGGAAATCGCAGGGAAAGTTTTGGTTTGGTTTATTGAAAGGCTGCTTGTGCTTTGCCAGTCAGGCTGGCTGTCTGAGAGAGCTATTAACGGCACAGACAGCTTGAGGGTAAAGGTAGCAGGTATTTCCTTCACCTGTTCAATAGCAGCTGGTGTTTAATAGAGTGCTTTTGAGCGTCGTCCACCAGCGAGGACAATCCACACAACCTAACTGAAACTTCCAAGAATGTTTTTTTAATCTGCAATCACATTGATTTACTTTCACTACAAGGTATTACAGCAAGAGACTGACTTTTTCCCATGGGGGAATATCTGTTTTAAATCAATATGGATCAACAAATTTGTTTTATTATGATTTACAGCATTTGAAAGCAAAGCCATGGCACTCCATTTCTTTCCAGTCACTTTGAGTCATCTTATTATTTCTGAAAACCCTCACTGAGAAAGAAAAAGTATTTTCATCATCGGAGACTTTATTCCATTTAGGGCTGCCGCAGTGGTCTGATAAATATACTACGAAGTGATCGTGTTTATAGAAGATGGTTAATCATTCTCACCTTTTCCTCTTGTGCATTATTGTGTGTAGCTGTTTGCAGAAGAAAGCCAGAGTGTTATGATAAGCTCCAATCATGCTTCAACACTGTTGATTGAGGCCTGGAAGCAAAATGCTCGGGAAGAGGTTACTCTGGGTTACAGTTTGTCTTATCCTGTTTACTCTGCTGCCACTCTTAGTCCACTTCGACAACTGTGAAGGAGGATAATTTGGGGTAAATGTGTTTATTCATGCATGCATGTTAAAGGAACGTTTTGGGTGATGTGTATGTTGGGATGCACTACTCCCGCGTACATTCCTTCGTATGGTGAAGCTTGGTCCAAACTGGGCAGAGTCCCAAGGTGCCATCTCAGGGGCCAAGGAACAACATTTGGGTATGGTGCAAGTGGCTTTGGCACATAAGGGACGTCCCAGCAGCCAGCAGGAATGGAAAACCTGGGAGGGCCCCATGCTGTGAAACAAAAGCAAACAAATGGGCTCAATGGCTGAAGTAGCGTGGCGCGACGAGGACTGGGAGGAGGTATGGCAGCACAGAAGTACTCTGGACACTTCAGTAGCGGTGCAGCTAGGGCAATATGTTGCAATCGTGGCTGGGTAACCTTTCTGCACTATGAAGGGACATTTTTGGGTTTTTTTGGCCAATTTCAGTTTGTCTCGTTTTCCGAATTTAAATGGACAAACCAGTCAAAGTAAGGTGTTCATTAACTGTCCCCTATCTTAATGTCTTTTGTCCCCCCTCTTTGCAGAGCTCCCTGATCACCCGGAGGCCGGCCTAGAGGACGAACGCTGTCCTCTGATGACGGGCTGTGACAGAGCTGGAGGTCAGTGTGTGTGCGATGCCAGACACTCCTGCTTGGGCTCTTTCACATACCCAGATCAAGAAACCTGCATGAAGGCCAGTAAGTCAGGTGAGTCCTCTCCTCCTCACACACACATGTTCAAACACAGATACACACGCACACTCTGAATTTGAGTCAGAGGGAATAATGCTGTCCATTGAGAGGAGCTAATCCATGACAGATGTGGGTCTGAGGTGACTAATTCTACTTACATATCATAGTGATGACACACAAGCGCAGGTTTTTGTGTAGTGGTTCCCCACTCAGCTTTGAGTGCTGCCATTGTCTGTGACTCATTGATGACTGGTTTTGTGTGTCCGGCTGGATTTCAGAGGGTCGAAGGCACGAGCATCGGGAGAGACACAGAGAGAAGTATGTTGGACCCTCCAACCCGGCCTGCATGTTCTCTGGGTGTAACCTGACCGCCGAGGGCTGTGTGTGCGAGTCTCAGAGCTGCCACCACCACTTTGCCTACATCAACCGCAGCCAGTGCCAGGAAGCCGCAGGTAACCTTCAAATGACCTGCAACTGAAAACTGGCAAACCACACAGCAGTAGCCGACCAGTAACTTCACTCAGCTCACTTTATTTAGTAGATGGAAGAGTTTATACCTGAGAAGAACCTGTGCTAGATTTTGCTCTTTTACGCTACTGAATAATAGCTTTCAGAGGTTATTCTTAGCATAAACAACGATATATAGATATATATACAGTGGGGCAAAAAAGTATTTAGTCAGCCACCAATTGTGCAAGTTCTCCCATTTAAAAAGATGAGAGAGGCCTGTAATTTTTATCATAGGTATACCTCAACTATGAGAGACAGGATGAGAAAAAGAAATCCAGGAAATCACATTGTAGGATTTTTAATGAATTAATTTTCAAATGATTGTGGAAAATAAGTATTTGGTCAATAACAAAAGTTCATCTCAATACTTTGTTATATACCCTTTGTTGGCAATGACAGAGGTCAAACGTTTTCTGTAAGTCTTCACAAGGTTTTCACACACTGTTGCTGGTATTTTGGCCCATTCCTCCATGCAGATCTCCTCTAAAGAAGTGATGTTTTGGGGCTGTCGCTGGGCAACACGGACTTTCAACTCCCTCCAAAGATTTTCTATGGGGTTGAGATCTAGAGACTGGCTAGGCCACTCCAGGACCTTGAAATGCTTCTTACGAAGCCACTCCTTCGTTGCCCTGGCGGTGTGTTTGGGATCATTGTCATGCTGAAAGACCCAGCCACGCTTCATCTTCAGTGCCCTTGCTGATGGAAGGAAGTTTTCACTCAAAATCTCACGATACATGGCCCCATTCATTCTTTCCTTTACACGGATCAGTCGTCCTGGTCCCTTTGCAGAAAAACAGCCCCAAAGCATGATGTTTCCACCCCCATGCTTCACAGTAGGTATGGTGTTCTTTGGATGCAACTCTGCATTCTTTCTCCTCCATACACGACGAGTTGAGTTTTTACCAAAAACTTCTATTTTGGTTTCATCTGACCATATGATATTCTCCCAATCCTCTTCTCATCCAAATGCCCTCTAGCAAACTTCAGACGGGCCTGGACATGTACTGGCTTAAGCAGGGGGACACGTCTGGAACTGCAGGATTTAAGTCCCTGGCGGCGTAGTGTGTTACTGATGGTAGCCTCTGTTACTTTGGTCCCAGCTCTCTGCAGGTCATTCACTAGGTCCCCCCGTGTGGTTCTGGGATTTTTGCTCACCGTTCTTGTGATCATTTTGACCCCACGGGGTGAGACCTTGCGTGGAGCCCCAGATGGAGGGAGATTAGCAGTGGTCTTGTATGTCTTCCATTTTCTAATAATTGCTCCCACAGTTGATTTCTTCACACCAAGCTGCTTACCTATTGCAGATTCAGTTTTCCCAGCCTGGTGCAGGTCTACAATTTTGTCTCTGGTCTCCTTTGACAGCTCTTTGGTCTTGGCCATAGTGGAGTTTGGAGTATGACTGTTTGAGGTTGTGGACAGGTGTCTTTTATACTGATAACGAGTTCAAAAAAGTGCCATTAATACAGGTAACGAGTGGAGGACAGAGGAGCCTCTTAAAGAAGAAGTTACAGGTCTGTGAGAGCCAGAAATCTTGCTTGTTTGTAGGTGACCAAATACTTATTTTACCGAGGAATTTACCAATTAATTCATTAAAAATCCTACAATGTGATTTCCTGGATTTTCTTTTCCCATTCTGTCTCTCATAGTTGAGGTATACCTATGATCAAAATTACAGGCCTCTCTCATCTTTTTAAATGGGAGAACTTGCACAATTGGTGGCTGACTAAATACTTTTTTGCCCCACTGTATATATATATATATCTCTGGAACAAAGAATTCCTTATGTCCTTGCTCATTATGTGTTAAAGGAAGCATATTGCCTCCAACCATGCAAAGCTTGTGACTCCAGATAATGTCACCTTTTAAATCTACAATCAAATGTTTTAAAAACGTGTGTTATTATAATGCACTGCACTTCTCATGACAACATGCACATATTGGGCAGTGAAAAAAAGAGTAAGACAAATGTCATGAAACGAAGACAAGAAGAAATGATGTAGAGAGTGAAAGAGAGAAGGTGTGAACCTGACTGACAGAGTAACAAAAACATTAAAAAAGTCTCAGTTGCGAGAGGAGGTGTTTCTGAGACTGATGATGGAAATTGTTGGGACCCTAAGGCACAGGATACAGTCCTTTTAAGGTGTAAAAGTATCCAGTGTAAAATGAATGCTTGAAATAAGAAAATCCCTTGAACGATGTGTAGAAGAAACAAGTGTGCTTTAACCTTAATTCTGAGGAGTCTGTGATTGACACTTCTAAGTGAAAAATGTTATAGGCAGAGATAGTTAAGCTTCCTCATCTGGATTGTGAGGTGTTTGGTAGATAGACAGGTGCAAAGTGGCGGCTCCTGCCTCCTGACTGACACATCCAAATAGGACCTGACTGAAGCTGATTGAACTCATTCAACCTTTGTGTATGTTGGGTAAACCTCATCATGATTAACAAGCCAGAAAATGGTCAAACCTTCTGCAGAAAATGCTCTAGTCTAGTGAACAGATTAAGTCGAAAGCATGTGACTAAGCATTTTTTATCCTCTCTGCTGATATTACAGAGAAAGAACTGCCCTTAAAATGTGCTGAACTATGGCTAGCAGCAGGCCACAGACACATATTTGAGATTATTTAGTCTGCCAATAACACAGCCTTAATTCCAGAACAAGTACACTACAGCTGTGTGGATGTTGATCAGTAAATCCCACAGGAAGCGTGTTTGTCAAACATCATATTGTTTAGACGTATCATCATTGAAGTCTGGCGTTACAGTGAAAGATATACAGTGGGGCAAAAAAGTATTTAGTCAGCCACCAATTGTGCAAGTTCTCCCATTTAAAAAGATGAGAGAGGCCTGTAATTTTTATCATAGGTACACTTCAACTAAGAGAGACAGAATGAGAAAAAAAAATCCAGGAAATCACATTGTAGGATTTTTAATGAATTAATTATAAATTCCTCTGTAAAATAAGTATTTGGTCACCTACAAACAAGCAAGATTTCTGGCTCTCACAGACCTGTAACTTCTTCTTTAAGAGGCTCCTCTGTTCTCCACTCTTTACCTGTATTAATGGCACCTTTTTGAACTCGTTATCAGTATAAAAGACACCTGTCCACAACCTCAAACAGTCATACTCCAAACTCCACTAAAGCCAAGACCAAAGAGCTGTCAAAGGAGACCAGAGACAAAATTGTAGACCTGCACCAGGCTGGGAAAACTGAATCTGCAATAGGTAAGCAGCTTGGTGTGAAGAAATCAACTGTGGGAGCAATTATTAGAAAATGGAAGACATACAAGACCACTGCTAATCTCCCTCGATCTGGGGCTCCACGCAAGATCTCACCCCGTGGGGTCAAAATGATCACAAGAACGGTGAGCAAAAATCCCAGAACCACACGGGGGGACCTAGTGAATGACCTGCAGAGAGCTGGGACCAAAGTAACAGAGGCTACCATCAGTAACACACTACGCCACCAGGGACTTAAATCCTGCAGTTCCAGACGTGTCCCCCTGCTTAAGCCAGTACATGTCCAGGCCCGTCTGAAGTTTGCTAGAGGGCATTTGGATGATCCAGAAGAGGATTGGGAGAATGTCATATGGTCAGATGAAACCAAAATAGAACTTTTTGGTAAAAGCTCAACTCGTCGTGTTTGGAGGAGAAAGAATGCAGAGTTGCATCCAAAGAACACCATACCTACTGTGAAGCATGGGGGTGGAAACATCATGCTTTGGGGCTGTTTTTCTGCAAAGGGACCAGGACGACTGATCCGTGTAAAGGAAAGAATGAATGGGGCCATGTATCGTGACATTTTGAGTGAAAACCTCCTTCCATCAGCAAGGGCACTGAAGATGAAGCGTGGCTGGGTCTTTCAGCATGACAATGATCCCAAACACACCACCAGGGCAACGAAGGAGTGGCTTCGTAAGAAACATTTCAAGGTCCTGGAGTGGCCTAGCCAGTCTCCAGATCTCAACCCCATAGAAAATCTTTGGAGGGAGTTGAAAGTCCGTGTTGCCCAGCGACAGCCCCAAAACATCACTGCTTTAGAGGAGATCTGCATGGAGGAATGGGCCAAAATACCAGCATCAGTGTGTGGAAACCTTGTGAAGACTTACAGAAAACGTTTGACCTCTGTCATTGCCAACAAAGGGTATATAACAAAGTATTGAGATGAACTTTTGTTATTGACCAAATACTTATTTTCCACAATAATTTGAAAATAAATTCTTTAAAAATCAGACAATGTGATTTTCTGGATTTTCTTTTCTCATTCTGTCTCTCATAGTTGAGGTATACCTATGATAAAAATTACAGGCCTCTCTCATCTTTTTAAACGGGAGAACTTTCACAATTGGTGGCTGACTAAATACTTTTTTGCCCCACTGTATCTTCTGTTTTGTAACTCCCACATCTCAAAGTCAACAGATGACAGTTTAAACTCGCACAAGCGAAAAGTGTAAACAACATTTTTCAGCGGCTTATGAGTTCTCACTGCGACACACCCACCCCTCTGATGGCCCCTCATTAAGTAAAAGACCAGGATGTGAGTGTCTGCAACTATGCTAGAGGAAAGATGCATACATGTGTTTATATATCATCACGTGAGTGAGTGTGATGAGCCTATATCTGGGAGCACTCGTGTCTACATGCATCTGTGTGTGATAAATATCTTGTTTGTGTAGATGTTCCCGGCACAGATTTCCCTTTCGTCTGTCACCAGCCTCTGTGGTTAGAGTTTTATTCGCTCGGTCCTGCGTCCATCAACCCCTCATTGTCTTTGACAAACAGTTATTAAGACGTGTTAGCATGCCCTACTAGCATTTGACACTAAAAGTAAACCTTGTCCTAGTGCATAAAAGCTTGACACTTCACACAGCTAGAAATCGTGTTCCAACATCAGTCAGACAATTGCTTCTCCTCTTGAGTAAGCACACACATGGTATTGGTTTGGCCTCCCACTTTCTCTCTGACTCACTCAGTGGTCTTGTTGGTTCATCCCTCCCCTGTGACACACACTGATCTGTTCAAACGTAATCTCTTCTCCTCTTGACCACTGTAGCGTTCAATCGCCTAATGTTGCCTCGTGTAGGTCCAGTTGGATTGTGTCCTTCAAGACGCAGATGTAATTTTGCTGCAATAGTTCAATCAGAAGCCACTGATTATTAGCCGCATGTCAGGGAAAATGGATGTGATAAGTTAGGAGAGGGAGGGGAGACGCAGGAAGATATGAAATCACAACTGAGGCCAACCAGTCGAGGTATTTGTGTCAAGTACAGGCCCCAGGGTCTTGGTAGGGTGGTGTTTGGTAATTTTACACTCTGAGATGGTTTACATATTTCATTCATGATAAGGTCCCTAACTGTTATTTTAGAGGAATTCCCCTGCGGTTGCTCACTGACAGAAAACAAGCAACAGCAGTTGCATTTTGGAAGTGTTTAGTTGATTCATGCGATTAGCATCCCTTAAAGGAATACTTCATCCACAAAATGACCATTTGTATATCAATTACTCAGCCTGTGTTAACTTGAATACATATAGAAAACATTCCTTTTAATGGTGAATTAACATTAAAAAAAGATAGAATTAGATGAGTTGAAGTATATGGTGGCTACAAAACTATATCCAAACCCTTAATGATATACAAGCTCAATACTTTCTGCAAGGTAGTGGGCAAACAATGGGATAAATGAGAGTTGGATTATGCTGCCTGAATTGTAATTGTGTGTGAGAGTTTGTGAACAGATTTAGATTGATATAGTTTTGGTGTTGTTAAATGCGGCCCCCGCTTATTTAATTTATAATGACAGGTAAAAACTCAAGCCATGCTAAAGCAGTCGGACTATCAACTTACTTGCTGTTGTGGAAGTTCACAGATGGTTTATCAGATGGGGAAATTACGCCCACTATGATGCCATGGCACAAACTGACCTTACTCCCACACATCTACATTTCCTATGCCACCTTGTCCTGCCCCTCTCTGCCCTTGTGAAAGGACTGTTAGTGCTGCTTGGCTGCAGCCTCTTTATGGCAGTGCTATTACTGGCCAAGCCAGACCGCCGCCGGCTGGCAGGGACGCAAGACATCTCAGCGTAGTGTGTTTGTGTGAGCCGTCTGCGAAAGCTATGGCTACTGCTGTACGCTGTGAGCTGCTCGTTTCCCAGTGTGTGCGAGGAAACATATCGATGTGTGGGGATTGAGACAAAGCACTTCCATTTAAGGCATGATGGGATTGTTGTCAACCCCCTGACTAGCCTCTAAACCAAACCTTCCAGCATTAGGTCAGAGGGAAAAGCCAAGACACACACACGGGAAGTCTGCATGTCTCGCTCTAACCCTCACTTCATTCACAAAATCTACACCGAAAACCCAGACCCAAGCATGACCATCAACCATGAAAATCAAAGACAGCCCGACTGCAGCGGAAGCCAACTCCTTTAGTTCCCAAGCACATTTAATCCATTATCAGCCATTCCTTACCCTGAAAGGGAACAAATCCATATGGCCATATCCCTACATAGCTCAACTTGTTAACAATTTGTCCAGCAGCTGTATACCCCCCAGGTCTCCTATACAGTCATTTTCTTCAGGTATATTGTGTTCTAAGTGACAGTACATGTGACTGTTCACGTATGTTTAGCAGTGCCTTATGTTGAGCACCCTGGAGCAGAGTATACTCAGCCTTTTCATATGCATTTTGTGCCTGATATAACGATTGACCATGCGTGGTGTTGATCTCTAAAGGACAAGCCCGTTAGCCAGATAGCACTCCCTTGCTTTCTCTGTCAGTGGCCTAATCTTATTGGCCATCTGACGGCAAGGAAAGGGTGTGTGTTCAATGGAATGCTCACTTGCTGTGCAAACACACAAACACTTGAAAAAATCTATGTGCAAATGTGCACCTATGTGTGGACATACTCATTACCTCACCCAAACACGCTCATTCACAGCTGTGAGCGGCGTTACTCAGGACACTGCGATCCCGTTTTTCATCTGCAAATATTTAACCTAAGAGCCAGTGAGTGAGGCATGCAGGCCTGCCGGCTGTGTGCCTACGCCTGTCTACCTCAAGTTTCTGACCATGGTGTGAAGTTCCCACCAAGTGACCCAGACCCCCTCCCAGACCTGCTCCGCGTCCTCACACATTGACTCACACACTCTGATACAAACAGTGCACAATGCTGACTGCTGCTGGGCAGTGGGCCAGGCCCCCGCAGCTTTACGTGAGAGACGGCCCTGATGTGTCCCTTTTTTGCGGAGCAACTTTATAAAACCTGAGGACAGACCAAAAAACCCACGGAGGGCAGCTGGACTGAGACATCTTTGTTCTATGCTGACTTGCTTCCAAAGTCAGAACTGGTGAACAGAACTCACATTGTGAGTTTTTTCCATGAGTAAACTCAGGCTGTCAACACAGCCTCCTCTGCCTGGCCAAGCCGCACTGGTTTGGGGAAAGACTGTGCTCCTTGTGCCTGGGCATGAGGAGAAGAAAAACCCATTTAGATAGGAGGTGTTTTCCTTTCTTCAATGAGCTGCTGAGATGCCAGAAATATGCATTGTTAACAAAAGAGATCATTATGTGGTAATAAAGCAATTTCCGCAACCCACCTCTTCCAGACCCATGCCAGGTGTGTGTGTCTGTATATGTGTGTAAGTTGTTGTAGGTTGTGCATTGAGGTCAAAGGTTTTCTATTATTTGTTATCTTATAAGTTTCCATGAGCATATGTTGCCTCATCTACAGTGAATTTATCAAGAATAGCAAATCAGGCCTTTTGTGTTTGTGCGAGCTGGAATATGGCCTCCATTGTGATCCGAAGATTGGTCTTGTGGTCGCTGACTCTCTAATTACAGCCATTTATGCAGGGCGATAGAACACAAACAGCACAGGATGAAATCCTTTTGCTGCTGACTTTCTCTCTCCTTTGTCTGCCTGTTGAGCTTATGAATGGGCAAGCTAGAAAATTATATTAATTGGACCTGCAAGGGCTGGACCATTTCCACGGATGGATACAATTCTATTCATTTGAATAACAATGGTGTGTCTGCCAGCTGCTTTTCCCAGCGCACTCTCACCCCAGTCATTATCACAACTGAAGGAGTAATCAGCCTTCTCTGGTACACATACAATACCCAAAAGTGTTTTGTGTATTTTTCACTGCAGAACACCGTGGAAGATCCTCCCAGGGCAATTTCAATGGCTTAAAACAGTGTGAGGTTTTCATATGCAAAAACAGTCTTCAACTGAGCAGCGGCAGACATAGTTAGACGTTATTGGAAGTAAAGCATTCACCAATCAGCACTTCCAACTGAAGTTTATTTAACTCAAGCTTAGGAATGGGGCCAAAAACCGTTAAAAGGGTTGTAGCCTCCCTTAATTTGTGGGTTTTCCCTCATTTTCTATGACACTATTCAACTACAAAGTTTATCAATGAGAGCTTTGTGGCGGTCCTCACTGTTCCCAGGTTGCTTGGGTAAACAGTACAGTACAGATACCTCACACCCCGGCTCTATTTATCTGAAGCCAGAAAAATTCAAAGTTTCCCTTATCCTCCATTTCATCCATCAGAAATGTTGCCCTCACTCAACATAATACAGCAGTCACAGTCATACAGCCCCTCTCCTCCTTGTTTATTCTACGTCCGGAACACATCAAAAAGCTACTTAGTTCCAGTGTCGGCAGAGTATTAGGGATGGTTGAGAGTATACCGTACTATTCAGAGGTCTTGGGGACTGAGCAGAATCATTATCAGAGGATCAGAAGTCTGGACCCTGAACTGCTCAACAGTTCAGTTTCCCCCATCTTGTGGGAAAACCTGGAGGGATCCATTTACAGGTCTTCAAATGTCAGAGATGAGGCACATCCTCTGAGAGACTCTTGTTGCGCCAGGAGCCAGCGCCAGTCTGGGAAGCCCATCAATAAAATCAGCTTCTGGAAACATGGCCAAAACCCCAAGCCCTGTTACGTAACCTCAGCCTATATATCAATCCTTTTTTTCTTTATCCTCAAAAACTATATGCATGCAAGGATTGTTAAGGATTACTCGTAACTAAATCATGAATGACTTTATTTAATTTCCTCTGAAGGCAGTCATTTGTTGACACATTTTGTCCTTTGAAAGTCAGCAATGATTCAACTAGATTGCCAGATTTTCCTCTTCCCCATCCATCATTTTTGCACTGGTTGGTGCTGCCTTTCCACTCTCACTCTCAGCTGTCAAAGTGTATTTACTGTGCTTTCAGTAGGGGATCTTGGAAATGACTCAATGATTGACAATTATAAGACAGGACGTGATTTTGCTCCCTCCAATCCTTGTCTTCTGCTTGCTGCACTGTATACATTACAGCGACACTGAGAACCAAAATAAACACGTCCCTTTGGTTTTGGTAATCCAATCTTTGTAAGGTAGCTACTGTTCTCATACAATGGTGGTACAGAGGGGCACTCCACTTTCCTTTTCCTGAACTGGCTCCAAAATACACCCCTGAGCCCCTTGCCCAGATTTCCAGTGCCCCCGCACCTCTTTCCCCTTTAACAAGGGGTATCAGAGCAATTATGTTGGCTCTGGCAAATGAAAAGACAAACACATCCTGGTATGCTTTGCGAGTGGAGATTCTAAACTGGCAAGTAGAAAATCTCTGTTGAAGGTTGGCTGGTATTAATGGCTAGTTTTAGTGCGTGGGGGGCTGTTTGGATTGTGAGCCTGGCTGGGTGGGATCAGAGGCCCGCAGACAGGATACGCAGAGAGCCTTGTCGTGTCTAGAGCACCGCTCTCACTTCTCTGACAGGATGCTGTGAAGCTGTCACGGACTGAAGTGGGGATCTGATCTGAGCACAGAGTTTGTGTTGGGTGGCTGTTTGAACTCAGCCTTTAGACTGTAACACGAGTAGCATTGTGCTTAAGTGTCACGACTGACATGACTAAGAACTTTCACACACATGTGCACACACGTGTAAGAACAGAAAAAAAACTCCTTTCCTTTAGGAGAACAGAGTGGTTACTGTCAGAGCCTGGTGCAGTTGAAGGTAGAATCGGAGGATGAAACCCTCTTTATTTGTCACATACATGCACACAGCAGAGCACACACAGTGAAATTGGTCTTCTGCATTTAACCCATCCAAGTACTAGGAGCAGTGTGTGCAGCGCCCGGAGAGCAATGGGGAGGGGGGATTGGAGGTGTCCGGTGCCTTGCTCAAGGGCACCACAGCAGGGCCTAGGAGGTGAACTGGGACCTCTCCAAGTAGCAGTCCACCTTCCATATTTCAAGTCTGTTCGGGGACTTGACCCGCAGACCCTACGATTCCCAGTCCAAGCCCCTACTGACTGAGCCACTGCTGGAGGTGGTGTTACAGATTGTCTTCATATAGGAAAAAAGAAAAGGATGCAAAAGCTCTGTCTGTCCTTTTTAGCTTACTTTATGCCACTTGTATCTTAAGTGCATGATCTCTGTGTGTTTCAGAGGAGCTGAAGTGTGCTGGGGTGACGTGTCCCGGTCTGCAGGTGCCCTCCTGCCCTAAGGGTTCAGTTCTGACCAAGAGTTACACGCCACCTTCTGGTTGTTGCCCCTCCGTACCGCCCAAATGCACCTGTGATCTCCACGCCTGCCACAAGCCCCAGTGCCCGAGCGGACAGCGCGCCGTGCCGCTCAGTGAGGCCAGCGGCCAGCCGGGAGACTGCTGTGATGTCTTTGAGTGCCAGAAAGGTGATTTGCACTGAACTGCACGGTACACACTCAGCTTCGATTGGCCTCCCACTGGGGGTAGCAATGGCACAGTCGGTGTGAGATTCATCGCCTTTGAGGAAGCAATTATTTTCCTCAGAGTAAGCTTTCCTCCCTGCTGACCAAAGGTCCACAGATGAAAAGGAAAGCTGCTGATTGGATAATTACTGTTGCGCTGTTTATCAGGCAGAGCCGATGCCTCCCAGGGTTGTGACTATGGTTCAAAGACATATGCAGGGGGTGTATCCACCAGTATTTCTATTGCCTGTAGGAATATGAGTCTTTTAAAGCAGATTGCTGATCTGAAATATACTCTTGGAGCCTTGTCTTACCTTGAGGGAAACAGACAGAAAATGCTAAATGCAAATGTTGATCCCATATCAATATCTTACTATGCTTACTCTATGTACCAAACCCCTAAGCTAATTCCTTGCATTTAAAAGCTACTTGGTGATAAATCAGATTCTGTTTTGGAGATAACTCAGCTCCCTGACCCAGAGGCAGCAAGGGGTATCAGGAAGGCAGGCAGGGGACCTGTGGTATTGGTCTGTTTACTCTACACTCCCAACAAATATTCGCTGTTTTACCAACAGAACAAATTCCCATTCTGGCCCCTCCACATGCATAAATGAGTGCTGTGTCCCGGAATTAATGGACTTAACGAGCTCAGTGACCAGAAAAGTGCTTAGGCTATGAATTTGCTCAACAGAAGTGCAGTGTCAAAGGGTTCCTGTCTGGTCACACGTCCAAAGGGAAAAGGTTCAACAGTTCATTGATGGGAATGCTTTTTATGTGCTCCAGTCTGCCAGTAGGGAGGGTAATCAAGTCCGGCAGGCCGGCGGGGGCTGAATGGCAGCCGTGGGGGCCATGGGATCAGTGTTTTGATAACAAGTGTCTGCTGCTCTTTGGGCCTGGGGCTTGATGCCTTTTGTGCTGCCCATACCATCAATTAGGCCTGCATGACTGCGTGCCGTGCCAGAAAGATCCACAGACAGAGAGACAGGGACATGGACAAGGACAAGGACACACACTGGGCCCCCTAGACACTGTCCGGGTCCTTCATTTGGCCCTCAAAAGCACTGGCTGCAAATACTGTATGTTATACATTATAAAGGCTACTGTAATTTGCTTTCAAATACCATATACTTAACCTCTAATGTAACAGACCATAACCCCCCCCCATTGTCTCTGCGTGTCAGGCTTCGAGTGATTAACTTGTTTCCATTGCCCTCTTGGCTGAGGGGCTCATATTTAGTCAGGGTCAGTATGTGCTGTGACAATAAAGCCCACCTGTGTGTTTTGGCCTCCGTTGATGATAGACTCTTTCCACTGGTGGCTGGACAGTGGCTGTATCTGGGTGGAAGACCAAACCTGGCAGCACAGTCCTGACCTGATGTCATCTGATGCTACAGAGGATCCTGTTTGGTCCTGTTTAGGTGTGGTCTACTATTAATCAACACTCTATCTGGCAAATACATGGCATATGTCCCCTGTAGCGGGCCTTGCATCTGGTGTTGAGCAACAAGGCTGAGATCACCACACTAACAGTTCTCAGTGCTCAGCTTGGGTTTGCGTTAAATACACAGCAACCAGTCAGTTTGATTGTTTTGGGTCACAAAAGTTAACTCATATTTCTATAATTATAAATTTTACAGCTGATCAAAACTTGTAACTTGTAATAAATCACATTAGCATTATTCTCTGGGAATATTTTTTTTCCCACAGTGGTTTTGCTTCATTTGCCTCTAAACCACAAGAAGCCCCAGTGTGACAGTCTATTATGAATGATTTAGACTTGCTAAGGGTCATTATTTTATGACCCATCCATCTCCACATTAAATCCTCACCTCAATTTAGAGGAGACTAAACATCACAAAGCATGACTGGAATTTAGACTCTGTGCCGCAAGTTGTTTTAGGGATTACCATTAACAAACACTGCGGAAATCACATGTGAGCGTCCCCTCATGTGACTTCCTATTGCTTCTGTGAGCGTTAAAAAACGGTGCCATGCCTTTTGATTTCGGCCAGCTAAAGTGCTTATTGCATTTTCTATGCTTGGTTTTGCTGCACGCAATGCAGATCGGCAGAGAGCGAAGGAAAGGGGGTAAAAGAGTAAGAGAGGAAGAGAATGGAAATTGATGAACAAATCTCTGCTCTACTTTCAACTCACTTAGTCAACCTGCTTTGTATTAGGGTGAAGTGCTGCTTGTCTGGAGGCATGGGGTCATTGGTGCAGACGCTTTAAGTCTGCACTCCAAGGTATGGCATACAGATGCCACTGTAACCTCCCCCTCTCATTTATAAAAACCGCTGGCCAGACATCTGCTTGCATCTGTGCATTTACTCGCCTAACTAGCGTAGCTACTCCTCAATGAGTCTGGAGTCTTGCATAACCGTATTGCCTCACTCCCCTAATGTTGGAGTGGGTTTGATGAATAGTTGCTGTGTGGTTTGTTCAGATCTAAGAATGTCGAGCCACCCAAACCTCTGTGGTACATTTGAATGTGTAATCTGGTTTTACCATTGAGATGTCATGCTGTAATCTTCCTGCTCCCTTTGGCTACAAAACAACCACCATTTGTTTTGAATAAATGATCATATTAGTTTCATTCTGTGGAAAATTACGACTCAGGATTTTTTCCTAGTAGTTATTCATGCACATTTACGCATGGACACTTGAAGGGCCAACTGTGAACGTATTCTGGTCTTTACTAGGCCGGACCTTTGGTTTTCTAACAGTGCTGGAGCTAAGCTCATTGTGTTTCATAGTAAAGGGAACACAGCCAAAAGACGTTCCAAGTGCTTGGATGCTTTCGGGGAATGCAGGCCAGAGCATTGATTTACTCCACCTGCCACCAGCACCCTGAGCCCAGATTCTGCCAGAGTCTCAGACCCACTGCAGTTTCTTTTACTCTCCTCCTGATGCCTTTTCAGGACTTCATAGGTCCTTGTGAAATTCTTACTCATGAACTTGGCTCCATTGTCTGATAAATGCCATTCCACCCCACAAGCTTACCCTCAGAGTCTGCCTCAGCACCATTTGGTTCAGATAAACATTTCCGTCAATAGCAGAAAATGAATGAATGTGTTTATGGAGCTGGAATTGATTGTATACAGTCTGGCTAGTCTCTCATGGATCAATTTTGACGTTTTGTATGTGAAATCTGCATTTGTTTCTCATAAAGTCACGAGATGAAAGCCCTTGTCTTTAATCTTCACCAAATGTGATGGACACCTGACAGAGTGTGTAGAGCATTATCCTCCCCACATGGTGTTCAGTCTAAGCAGCTGTCTGATGCCTCTTTTCCCTGTTCTTCTCCTCAGTTTCTCCAAAGTGTGTCCACAATGGGAAGGATTTTTCCGAGGGAGAGGTGTACCGCATGGACCCCTGCTGGCTGTGTCAGTGCCGGGGAGGAATATCCTTCTGCTCCAAGGCAGAGTGCGCTGAGCTGGACTGTGAAAACTTCTACATTCCTGAGGGCGAGTGTTGCCCTGTCTGCATAGGTACATGCATTCACCTCGTTGTTTTGTTAAGGACAATCTATTCATTGTGCAATTAGAAAAAGTTTCACTGAGTTCTTGTTTATATAAATATGTTTGAGGTGATGTGGCATTGATGAGATGGCCTATGTGGCCACCAGGCAGACTGAAAAGTAGATGCAGGAGAGGAAGAGGTGATATCAAAGTCCATCCTGCCAGACACTGACCTCCAGTGACCCCTAACTTAGTGGCTTCCTCATATAACCAGTTTCCATAGTTGTTAACATACCTGGCAAACAAGCTCACAAAAAATCCAGCTAGGGTTTATTTCTACCTGGGAGACTTAAGAACATGAAATCCTTCTTTCAGAGTGTACCACTTGGCTATGTAATTTCTGGATCAGGCTTAATGGTGGGGAGGGACCCAATTGCAAAACACATGTGTTCAAAGCCAGGTAAGGAGCTCTGATATGTGCACTTGGGTTGCAGCGCATATGGCAACCACATTACAGTCTGCAAAAAGGCAACGGATAGAGATATTAGCCGGTATTAACTTCTTCCCGCTTGGCTGCGGTTGATCGGCATGAGAGCGATGGAAGAAGGCAAAGATCAAGACTGCGGCGGTGATCATGTTAGGTCAGTGTTGGAGCTACACCTGGAATATGAAGGCATTTAGATGGTATGGAATGCTTTCATCTTTTACTTATGGAAAGCTGCTCTTACCTACTGCATGGCTCACTGCGAGAAGTTGCCTGTAATGCTGTTAATCAGGATAAGGGGTTTGTGTTTAAGGTTACCTGGTCGGATTCTACTTAAATATATACTAAGCAATATTTCTTACAGTAGAGAAAATCAGTATTTGAAAGTTGAGGGCTAGATAGTCATCCCTGGACGCTTTAGTGTCTTTCAGTTCATTGTTATGGTTAATTCTTACCACTCCCATCAGTACCAGCAGGCAACTATTTTCAGCATTTAAGATAAGAAACATCAGAAAAGTTTGTTCTGGTAAAGCTGGTAAACATAGTGCTGTTTTTTAGTAGCTCAAAAGAGATCAAAAATGTTCAAGAGTTGGTGGAGACCCAAAAAAAGCTAAAAGATAAGTGAATATTGCATTTTAATCTGTCATTGGTAAAAAATAAATCGATAAATGCAGGTCAAAAGAGGTCATCTACAGGTTAATCACAGCCACATGGACAAAACTTCAGCAGCCGGCCCCGGCCGTGGCGCAACTGGCTGGGGCACCTGCACCGTACGCCAGTGACCTGGGTTCGATTCCTGACCCGTGGTCCTTTCCGGATCCCACCCCGACTCTCTCTCCCACTTTCCTGTCACTCTCCTATCCGATTAAAGGAAAAAAGCCCCCCCAAAAAACGTAAAAAAACCCCCAAAAAAACTTCAGCAGCCAAATCTTAACTGGGATCAGATTGGGCAAATAGGACTTGTTTTGCATAATACGCAGCCCCCTCTTTCCCTCTGACTAAAATTCAGTAAGGCACCATAAACATATACAGTAACCACACTTTTGTTTATCCCTAATGCTCTGAGAAAATGCTGAGACCTATTTCTAACCTGCCTCTGTAACCAATAAACAGTGTAAACAAAACGTGAATGAACAAAATGCTCCCTGAGGTGGGCTCAGGCATCATTCATCACCCGAAGCTGTGCACAATAGCTTCCCAAATTGGCTTTTAAACCATCCAAACTTTATGGTTCCCACTTAGGACTAATGGCTACAGATTGGAAAATGTAGCTTTCAACACAAAGTGCTCTCTTGGCTTTAGACTGAAATTTATCAAGCACTGACATAGCCTTTGACCTGAGGGATCACGGCTGAAACATGGATGAGTTCAAGCTCTTAGCCAAAAGGTGAGCGGACACTTTGGGGTCTAGCAGTTATGGACGTCATCGGATTGCTGTGTTTCCAATGATCAAATCTCTCCCAGGATGTCACCGTGATACCCTATAACTAGTCTGTCTCACTTTAACCTGAATCCATATGTATGTTGTCACAAAGCCAGGGGCCTCTCCCCACTTATAAATGTAGATATGTCATCTAAATTCAACGCTCAGGGTAACAAGCCAGTTTCCATATCTTGTTAGCTCCCTCATGGAGTATCCTGCTTCCTTCAGCTCTGCTCTCACTCCGTCTGCTGCTAATTCAATTACAGTAGAGGATGTAAGCTATATTGGACTGTAGTTTAGGGTTTAAATGAAATGTATCGTAGCCAAACCACGTGACTCACATCAAAGATTCTCCTCTTCCTTCACTTTGTTTTACAACCCACAATGTGTCTGTGTCTCCTCTCAGATGTGGAATTATTCCCGATGGACAGCACTAAGGCCAGTTGCTGGGTGAATAACAAGCTGCGGGCGCACGAGGAGCAGTGGAAGGAGGACGACTGCACCTTCTGCCAGTGTGTGGATGGAGAACCGCATTGCACTGCTATGGCCTGCAAACAGAGCTGCCAGTATCCGGTCAAGATCCCTGGAGAGTGCTGTCCCTTCTGTGAAGGTATAGAGAACAGTGTTGGTCTTCTGTATTTATCAAACACATTACTCATATCTTTATGAGGTAAGCTTTAGCCCACATACTGCATGTCGGAGGCTCCTGTGGCCCCACAGCTCTGCTACAGAGGCCGTGTCGGCATGGGCTCATTAAAGGGGAGGCCACGGAGCATTCTTCAAGCTGCAGGGTTCTTTGTGTTCCTTTATTACCCTTGCCCGCCGAAATGAGACCCACCTGTGTGTGCGAGGCTGTGCCGTGCTTTTAACGCAGAAGGCTGCATAATTGAAGTGGATCTTTTTTTTGTGAGTGTAATTAGTTACAGCTCGTTGCGCTGCTCCTTCCACCGAACGTGGCAAGAGAGGTTTGATGGGAATAGCCATGGTGCCATGTGTGTGCTTCAAACGATCCTCATCCTTTTTGTGGATTCACAATAAAGCTGGCCCTCTGTCTGTCTGTCCAACTTCTGTCCAGGGGAGAGTTTATTGTCTCCACTGGTAGGCCTAGACATAAAGCATGCTCTTAAGACAAACCCAACTTATTAATGAGAGACAGTTCCTCACAATAATACAAAGAGGTATAATCCCCCTTACTGTGCGACCCACCCTGGTGTAATTGCTCCACATTTATCTGTAATCACTGTTTTCTTCAAAATAAGAGCAGTGTAAATAGGTAGCTATTACAGTTGGCACAAACAGCATCGATGAGGTAGAACACCTGAGGGGTTCCTAGCAAACACACACACACACACACACACACACACACACACACACACACACACACACACACACACACACACACACACACACACACACACACACACACACACACACACACACACATATATAAGAAAAAAAGAAAGTCATAAAAGAAATCCCATTTTGTTGTTTGTTGTTGTTTTCTGTTGCTCTCATGCAAAGTTCTTACCCTCCATCGTCTCTTTTGTTCTCCAGAGCCTTCTTACGAAACAGTTAGCCCCTTGCTATGCCCTCCCCTGGAAAACTGCTCCCTGTCAGTGAACGACTGCCCCTACGGCTTCCAACAAGACAACAATGGATGCCTGCTCTGCCAGTGTCTCAACAGTAAGTTCACTTTTCTGGCTTTATGTTCAACCTAAAGTGTTAAAGTTTCTACTTGCAGAAGCATGAATGTGATACATTTCTTCTGACATGCTGCTTCTTGCATTAAAATGCTGGACAAACAATGTTGTATTTACCCGTTTGCTCATGCTGATGTTAAAACAATGTGTTGCTGTCAAGCAGGCTGCCAAAGACATGTTGATAATCGTGACGGCTTATTTGCGTACATGGCTGCAGTCTTTGCAAAGTCACAAGAATGTTCCTGTGATCAGCCCCATAGAAACTCATGTTTGTGCCTTTTTGATGGATGGTTGTACCCATGATCACATGACCTCTCCCTCAACTCTTTCAGATGATTCCTGCCCTGACCTGGGAAAATACTGTTCCCTGCAATGCCCAATGGGGTACAAGAGGGACGATTTTGACTGTGAGGTGTGTGAGTGCACCATTCCTGTGCCCAAGTGCCGACCCTTGACCTGCACCAAGACCTGCCCCTACGGATATGTGTAAGTACACCCAGTGACCCAGTGGTTTTACATCCCAAAACTCCAAATACACTCATGTGTCAGCTGTGTTTTCAGCTTTAAATACTTCAAATTGAGGATTTTCCCCCAATTAACGAAGCCGAAGTCATGATATATGATGATGAAGCTTGATTTGAAAACCTCTTAGAATACAACGTTTAAAACTCCATTCGGGCCTGCCCAACTTAACACTTTTCTAATATATTCTCATCAGATAAATCTAAATAGATAGTAATGTTTAGACATTCTGTTGAGTAAGAGTAAGTAAAGTAAGAGGTTATCAGTGTCAGAATTTATTTTCCCTCAGTCACCTCCTGTAATTACATATGCATGGTTGAATAAGAAGTTAAATTCTTGTATTATCAACTGTTGCCCCGAAGCAAAAGAAAGCAGAGAGGGCCAATGTAAAAGTAGTTTGGCATCCAAGATCAAAGGGCCTACCTTGGTGGCCATTCCCAGGTCTGTAAATCTGTGTTTGTGTGTGAGTAATTCGCTGTGAGGTCCTCGCCAGCCTCTTAGCCCCATGCAACTTTTCTCCTTCTAATCCCATTTGACCTGATCGAACATCTGGAAGTGCTCTCTCTACTGGGCCGCTTGTTCCCCAGGCACCACTCTTATTTCATAAATCATCTTTCTGTCTCAAAGCGCATCAGGACAAAAGCGGCCTTCATTAAACATGTACAGTTAGGATTCTTTCGGGTATCTCAACCACGCTTTGTGGAGCCACGGCGCAAGATGGGCCAGTTAGGTCTGCGCAGGATACCAAAGGAGAGAGAGATGGGGACCCTGTGGGGAAAAGAAGAGCAAGAAGTCCTGGCTTTATCCTTCATAAGCGGCTGTTTAGGTCTTGTCTCAGAAGTCTGAAATCCTCTGAGAGCTTGCCAGCCTCACAATCAAGATCTTTCTTCTCACACAGGACCTCTGCATGCAGCCACCACAAACAAACAAAGGGCATAAAGGATCTCTGTGTTTATGCTTGTTTTATTGATGACATCCCAGGAGTACTGTAATGCACATATCCAAAACTGAAAGCCTCCAAAGCAGGCTGAAAGTAAATTGGGTTTGACAATGAGCTAAACACTGTTTACGCCCCAGATGAAGGGCATTCTAAGGGCACGTCTTACGAATAAAGTTTTAACTTTTTTGAATCCTTCATTGCTCAAAATCATCACCTTACAGGTCATGCATGGCATTTTTCTGGTCATCACAGTTGCTGCACTCTGGAAATTGTGCCGAGCCAGCAGTCCCAGGGCCCCGGGGCCCCGGGTGCCTCCCCAAGCCCCTCTATCCCCCTGGAGCCCAGAGCGCTGCTTGGCATTCCACACACCATCTTTAAACAAAGCCTCGCTCTAAGGTCGCAGCACTCTGTGTCTCTGTATTTGTACAGTGAGGCACTGGCCGAAGCCAGTTATTGCTGCTTCAGCATAGATAGGCTCCTGTGTTTACAGAGCTGGAGATGCTCGTGCTCTTCATGGGACACGGCACCGTCTGTGGTTTGGAGGACTTCTTTTATTTATGCTGCCTTGGCATATGAAGATTAATAGAGTAATTACCCAGGCCTAATGAGGCCACTGCTGGGTATCATCACTTACCCAGACGCTTGAGAGGGATGCTAGCTGGGTGAGGCTGAGATAGAGAGTGTGAGATAAAGAGAGTGTTTATAGAACCAGATAAGTGCAGATACTGGTCTTTCTTTCATCTGTGTTTTTCACAATCTAGCAACCTGCAGCACGTCCATGTTTCATTAGGCAGGTAATTGGATCCAAACAGCCTACTTACAGCCTTAGCACTTCATACAGCTCCTCTCTTTGTTTGTGAGGACATCTCTTTTAGATAAGATAAGAGAGTGCTTTATGAGCCAACAGCTGGGAAGTGTGCACTTTTTACAGCAGCACATGCATTCAGAACGCCATAGCCCTCTGTTTTTGTTTGTCTGTACTTGGCAATCAACATGCCTGCATTATCCCTTATCTTTGGTGCTATTATGTGTCCGCCAAAGGCTTCTGGAGCAATAAGGGTGGCAGCAGGGTGAATTGAAAGCATCTGAATTAACTTTGGATTTCTCCTTCCAGAGTTTCTGGTTCGGTATGATGTGCAAACCACAGGGATGTCACATGTCTGCCTTTTTATTTGGCCTTCTTCAAAGGCGGCTAATATAGCAGGGGGAAAGCAGGTCCAGATGTTGATTATACCAGACTTGAGCATCTGGGTTTCACTCAATCACAACACCAGACCTCTGTTCATCTTGGAAATATCCGTCTCAACGTGATCTGTAAACTAGCTCCACAGGAGGGGTATTGTTTACTTACTGATATTCTCTTCCACTAATTGAGTTTTTCCTACGTGTGTGCTTCATCTTGTGTATGTTTATTGCTCTGCAGGAGGAACAAGCATGGCTGTGAGATGTGCCGCTGTGTTAAGTGTCCCCCCTTCACCTGTGACAAGCACTGCAGTGAGGGATATCGCCAGAACAGGAAGGGCTGCTCCATCTGCATGTGTAAAGGTAGGTGACAATTTTAGATGCGCTCTTAGGTATTTTCCGCACCCAATGATTTCATTTGAATCGGCACTAGGTAGTACTGATGTTATATTGTCAGTAATCTTTAATTCTACAAGGTCTGATACCCAGCAGAGTTGTTTTTAGTTTTACCCAGGAGAATATTAGTAATGGTTAACGTTTTCTAACGATTTTGATAACCCCTGAGCTCATTTCGGATATTCATGTTCCGCAAATACTTAACTAAGCAAACAAACAGACGGTGTGTTGATGGAGGATTTATAATCCCTGATACATCAATCATAGGTACTTCTTAAGAGTTGTTTATGAAGAGCTGTCTCCTGATACACAGCTACATATATAGATACAGTTCCATCACAAGGTCTTAACTGTAAGCAGTGTAAAGGGTAGCAGATGGAAGGAGATAGGGGAGCTCTGTAAGCAGAGTTGAGTTTCTGCCACTAAGCTGCAGCTTTGATTTCCTGTGACCTTCTGCTGCTCTGCTGAGGAGACTATGTATGCTTGTTTTGGTTCTTGTTGATGTTTACTTTTATCCAGGGGGCTGTGTGTGCAACTTTAATTAGATTCCCCCAACCCTTAAGTTAAAAGCAGAGGTGGTATTTATGCTGCGGCACATTTGATCTGATGTATAAATATTTGTATTCAAATATACTTGTGGTCTACCTGTATGGTGAGGTGATCCGTGCAGCGCTCCACAAACAGAGAGACACACACAGACCTATAAACTGCTGTTTACCTGCTGAAACTCTTGAATCAGTTCCTCTGTGGGCTGTTGAAATATTCAGGGGAGGACACACACATATAAATACTTCCAAAAACATTTGTGTGTTTTAAAGATTTAAATGAAAGAGAACAGACAAAAAAAAAACATCTGCTTGAACTCTGCGTCATTGTACGGTTCAGTGTGTTTGTTCCTGATCTCAGTGGAATCTTACACACTTTAAGAGTTTAACACATGCTGGGGCCAAGGAACTGGCAACTGAGGCCCTTCATGAGGTCTAACAATGTGTCCCTCAGCTACAATTATTATGTTTTTTGTCAGTTAAAAATGGTTGGATATTTATAAAGGTCTATAAGCTGGTAATAGGAACATAAATACACAATAAAGAAAGATTAAATACTCCTGATTGGCGAATGTTCCAGTTTATGGAACCACAACAACTTAGCTCTCACTTTGGCCTCAAATGAAATTGCACATAAGACAATAATACTGGTTCATTTTACTGTAAATCATAAATGTACTTAATGAAATTTCCACAGCCGATTTACAGGATCTCTGAGCCATAGCAGGCTATGTAGCTCTCGGTAATTTTGCAAAGCTTTTCCACGAGTCCCCAGCGGTCATTTATTTGTGCTTTTCATGTTTGTGTCCCTAGAAAGTGGCCACTTCCCCAGCACCACTGCCCTGGCCCCGAAGCCCATCTATTGCCTCACTTCCAATGGGAACAGGTACGAGGAAGGTGATGGCTGGCACGACGGTTGCCGGGACTGCTACTGCCACTCAGGAAGGGAGATGTGTGTGCTTATATCGTGCCCCGTGCCCAGCTGTTCTAGTCCTGTTGTGAGGCCTGACCAGTGTTGTCCTACATGTGAAGGTATGTGCAATTCTTATGTTACTTTATATTATCAAGTTTTAAGGGATGCTATTGTTTTCTAAAGGTTTATTCCTGGATATCACAACTTCAGATCTTAGTTTGTGGTTTTGGCCATTATACCTGTTGGTAAGGTTAGAAGCTTGATTGATTGATTGATTGATTGATTGATTGATTGATTGATTGATTCTATTATCTTTTTTTAAAGACATTTCCTATGACTAGATGACTAGGAAATTACTGCTGTACAACACGATTATTTTTAATGATTTTTTATGCCCAACTTCACTTTGACTTTTTTCATTGAAATCATTCATGGAATACTCTACTATGACTTTTGTGATATTTTTAGGATTTTCTTTTACATTTGATTTACTATACTGTCTTTTTTCTTATACTGTATTACATTGTATCCATTACTTAATTTTAAAAAATGGTATACTATACAATTACATATCTTTTGAACATGCTATACCATGACTTTTGTGCAACTTTTGTACAACATGCTATACTATGACTTTTTGTTTGCATGCCTATACAAATACATCAAATTGGAATACAACTCTGATTGTTTGAAAGATGTGGAACATTTTAACAAGTCTAAGCCCTGTTTTTGTGTTTATCAATCATATAGGGTTAAAAACCACTGATGATGGCAAAAAATACAGAAACGACACCCACGTTTTTAATCAGCTGGAATTTTTTTTACGGTCTTTTCCTCATTTGGAAACTACTCTCTATCAAAGGCAGTGGTTTGATTGTAGTTCTCTTTTAGTTTGTTGTAAAGCAATCAACAATACCATGAATTTAGGCTCCACATGTAGCAACATTTAATATAATACATTTTGTTAACATTTTTAGGACTCACTGAGACAAAATATAAAAGTAATGAATACACACAAACAAGAATCTGGCAATACACAGTGTACAGTCCCAGTGCACAGTTCCTTTAACAGCTTTGGATCTTTAAGGCTTTAGACTTGTTGGCCAATTAAACCCTCAGTCTTACAGTCTCTGTCTGTTTCTCTAAATGGAAAGCACACTGATCCACACCCACACGTTTTTTTATCCACAACCCTCCAACTCATGCAGGATATTTATGGAGGAGTGACTCAGTTGGCTGTTCAAATATTTAGGAGTTAAAGAATGTCTACAACTTTCAGAAGCTACACACACTTTGCAGTCAGGGGACAACAGGCTAACTCTTCACAGATGTCTGCTACTCTGCTGGACAGAAAGATGTTTTCAACTAAACTAGTGTCAAAACACAACTTGGACACCAACCTAAATGCCCTCGGCTGATTTTTAATGGAACGCGGCCTCCAATGCATCTTTATTCCAGTAACCTATGACTCACGATGGTTGCTTCATCCGGCAGCAGTTATTGTAATGGGCTAAATAAATGTTTAAATTTGATAGCAGACACATGACCGTTTCCTTTTTCTTTCCTTTTTTGTAGACGAGTCAGGCAGCGGTCAGCCAGAAGGGATGGACATGGTGGTGTGCAGAGCACCTGGGGGGGAGTTTTATGTAGAGGGGGAGACATGGAACCTGGATGACTGCACGAGATGCACCTGCAGGAAGGGACGTGTCCTGTGCGACACTGAAGTGTGTCCCCCGGCTCTCTGCCAGACACCGATCAGGAACAAGGACACCTGTTGCCACATATGCGAAGGTAACATTAAACAAAAGCTACAGGGGTAATTTCAGATAAAGCTCAGCAGGAGTCACTAGTTGGGGTAGTTGGACGGGAAGTTTAAATCTGTTTTGGGTGTGAGCATGTGGTTTTGGAAGGTCTTGCATGTTGCACTTTGTCAGGCAGTTTTATGTCAAGCCACCGATTCATAAAGAAACTAGCCAGGACTGGTTGGATTTACATAGTGATCCTGCAGGCAGGCAGCAGCACATGTGGACTGTGGCCCACACCGGAGGTTCATCCAACTCCCCTTATAGCTGGAGGGGCAAGAACGTAACTAATTTCACAAAATCTGCGGTATTCGTCTGGTTATGGGAATTAACCTTTGACAAAAATGTCAAGGCAAAAGTGCAAAAAACCACATGCATATTTTATTTACAACAGTACCCAAACACTGAAGCCTCTTCTCATAGACTTAGAATCAACATATCCCAAGCACTCCCAAGCATGAGGCCCACAAATCAGCAATGCATGACTGCGCCTGAGAGCTGCTCCTTGAGAATGCCGGGCCCACCTTATCGCTGCATCTCCCCTTCACAAAAGCAGATTGTCAGAGGCCAGCCTTTGATATATGTATGGGCTTGGTCACCAGGAATGTGGGAATAATACACATCTCACTGACAGGCCCCATGATGAATGTGTACAATAGGGTAGTGCAGTGTGCACATGCTGACTAAAGTCTTTGGTGGTGCGAGGGTCTGAGACAGAGAGATAAAGGCCTCCTATGGAACTGACATCTGACATATGGAGTCACTTGTGTTTGTGTTTAATGTACAGTAAAGCATCTTATCTCGGCCCTCAAAGCTCGATAATGTTAGTGGATTGAGATGTTAAACGTCTGGGATAAATGAGGAGCCATGTAGAATCAGACCTCTCTTGGAGCAATTATTTATAACTCAAGCTAATCTTAGGCTATAACTTTGCACTGCCAGGTCATTCCGCAAGAACATAGGTCACAGCCATATGTTTTACATTTTAGCCTTTTGTCTATTCTCATTATTAACCCTATTTATTCTTGTGTGCCTCCACAGAGGAGACGCTGAGCCCCTTACTGCCTGTGAACAAAAGCCAGCAGGAGTACTGCATAACCAGCGATGGAGACGTTCTACTGGCTGGGGACTCCTGGAAGGCCAACGCCTGCACCAGCTGCACCTGCAACAACGGCACCATTCAGTGTTTCTCTCAGCACTGTCCCGCTGCCAACTGCAGGGTGCCTGTGTTACGCAAGGGCCAGTGCTGCCCACACTGTCTCGGTGAGTATTTAGGTGTGTCTCATTAAAGTCTTTGTGTTGCTTTGAATACTTTTACCCCACTTAAAATAAACATAACTTGGATTTTCTAAATGTAGTTTATATCATAATTCCACAAATTTAAAAAGTTTAGCAATTCCAACCAGTTTTTTATTTTTTTTTACAATAAGTGGTACCACTTTAACAAGGCACAGCCTGTTGTTGGGAAAGTTATAATTCAAAATGCTACATGTCAAAAAGAGGGTGTAACTGAGGCAATGCCTGTTTCCAGACTGAATGTGTATGTGTTTGTTCGTTAGACACAGCCACTCTGGCGCTTCATGGGCAAACACCATCATTCGCAACAACATTCCATGTGACATACACACACGGTCCACTCCAAGCAAAAACATTCCTCCGGCATCCGCACATTCACACGTGTTTCCTGTCCCCAGCTGAATCGGCCCGCGACACTCTCTCTGTGGCGGCACAGGAAGGCAAAGCTCCATGTCAGCTTTTCCTATAGAGGAAAACCTCGGCATAGGCTCCCATTGTTCAGCCCTTTGTTTTTGTTATTCACCCTGGGGAAAACAGTTTTTTTACATAATGCCTCAACAAAGAGGTACAGTGGAAGTTAAGGGGACAATTCATATAAACACAGCTTACCAATGAGACACCAGGGAGTTTATACACTCATGCACAGTTGGAAGTGTTTGTCTGGAATGTTTTGCATTACAGCCGCGATGTTATTAATGATTTTATTCCTTAACAGAAGTTACAACGTCAGTGCCGGTGATCTTGTCCACCAATGGCCCAAAGACAACAACCCCTACTACAGTGGAGAGTAGAGTTTGGATAACCACTGTCACTGTGCCGCCCATCATTGCTTATACAGGTACCTGCTCACTGAATAACTTCACACACTCCTCTGTATATTCCCTCTAAAACACTGTGTAACCCTATCCTAGTACTGGTGCCATTGTTTGTACTCTCTCTGCCAATCCCTGCAAATATTTATGCTACTAAAGGGTGTTTGAGATGCCTTGATAAATGACTGAAAGTTATATATTTCATAATTATACTTTGATGCTGAAATAAAACACTGATGACAAATGGACATTGGCTAAACATTAGACAACAAGTGTTCCTTTTTCATTGTTATGTAATGAGCAGGGACTTTAGCCAAAGTCATAATCTGTTTTCAATTTCGATTTTGTAATTTGTCCCACAGATGATCCAGTTTTGGGTGAGAACTACCCCAGCCATACAGAGATGGCCGTCATCTACCAATCAGCAGCCTGGATCCTGGCAGGTCTTCTGCTAGCAATCATCATCTTTCTCGTGGTGGCGTTACTGATCAACAAGAAAAAGAAGTGGGTGCAGATGTCCTGCTACAGTGCACCAAAGAAGGTGAGAAGTTTATCAATCAATCACATAAATCGGCTTGTTTTGAAGGCTTAAAATGGTGCTGAATTACACAGGCTCCCTGGTATAAATAACAGAGGACAGTGTTCATCTGGGGGTGGGTCACAGGGAGTTTTCCTGTGATCTTCCAGCTTCTGCTACAACTAGTGCTAAAGCTGTCATGACAAGTAGGATTAATGCAGTTTCCCCTTCGAGCCGTACTTTAAAGTGGAAAAAGGTCATGTCTATCATAAAATCTACAACTCTACCATGAAATTAGTTTGAAGTGTCAGAAAATCTAAATTTGTCAGAGTATAATCAAAAGTATGAGATTAGGTTTAAAGGGGCCCTATTATCCTCATTTTCAGGTTTCACAATTGTATTTTGTGCCTCTACTGTGACATGTTTACACGCTTTGATGTTCAAAGAGTCTTTATTTTCTCATACTGCCTGTGCTGCAGCACCTCTTTTCACCCTCTGTCTAAAACCAGAGCCCAGTCTGCTGTGGGGAGTGTTGGAGAGAACTCCCTAGGGTGAACTGAGAAAACATTCAGAGATTCAAGTCTACCTGAAGGAGAATATAAATGGAAATTCTCTTAGGTTAAAGTAGTACATTAGCACATACCTCTCAAGTAAAAATTCTGATTAGAATTTATTTTTCATTGTAAACTGCTTTGCTCTGCAAGGTTGGGCAACTCTTACATTTTCAATGTTATTCCCAGAGAATATCTGAGTTTTTTCTTGTATATTTGTAACTTTATTCTCATAAATTCCTTTTTTTTCTGATTCATACCCACCAGCCCTTGCTCTTTATTTCTTTTCATTATATTTACAAAGGCCCTTATATACATCATAAAGAAGCCATTTCATGCAAGTTAACCTCAATTATTACACTTTTTTTTTAGCTATTTAGACCTTACTGATGTCTTCAAACTAAAGGAGTATGTATTTTCTTTCCTTTTTTCTGCTTAGACGGTGATCCTCAAGAAGCACGTCAACAAGAACTCAGTGGTCTACATGGAGCCCTCCAAGGAGAACAAGTTTCAGAATGCGAAGAACGACTGCGGCATCATCCACTTCTCTCCAGAAATGAGCTCCACCTGTGGGGACAAGATGACCATCCCCAGGGCCAAGCTGAGCAACGACTGGCGCTAAAAGAAAAATAAACACCTCTGGAACTCTGCAGATCAGAGCTGTCCGACACCTCCCACTCTCTCTTACTGCTGTTTCCAAGGTGATTAGTGCAACAGTACACACACACCTTGGGTTCCGCCGCTTTGTCTTTCCACCCATTTGTCTGTGAAACTGAGGACACTCTACAAGAGACAAAGCAAGTGACCTATGCTTCTTTCAATTTGTGTCCATATTCTTCTGTGTTTGGATCACTGTGGTGGAGTGGGATGCTGGGAGGTGAATGGACGGATGGACATAAAAAGGACACAGCCACTCCGGGCTTTAAGACAGAGCGGGAGGCAGCCAGAGAGACTCCTCTCTCACAATCAGACTTTGACTGTGAACATTGTAATATTATTGCTTATTATTGCCTCCTTTGAAATTGAAATTCTGAGGCCATAAGAGGAGCATTAAAAAGCTTTAGGAGAGGGGCTTGGGCTTGGGCTGCACCACCCTCCCTTTCTTGAGTTTAGCAGTGCTTCATGGATGTTATCATTTTCATCAGCAGGGAGGCCAAAGGAACTGATAATCCAGTTGGATCAAATTGGGTTCAGCAGCCAAATCATAAAAAGTCAACAGGCTTTATATAGACCCACAGATCCAAAGCCCCTGCTTTACAATGTGTGGTTTCCATCTTAGTTTTTGTATATTTCTACAGTATTTGTACTAGTTTTAGTGTTGTTCTTGGCCACCTCTCGTTTTTATTATGGGTGTCTCGGCGGGGCCAGATTGAAACATTTTGAAGATGCCAGTCTAAACATTCCTGCGATCAAGTTCAGGAAGGACACGCTTCCAAAATAATAGCCTTTGTTCTACCTTTATATGACCCGAGTCATTCCATTCATAAAAGTCCTGACTACAAACAGCAATTCTCAGAAAGAAAGAAATTTGTGAACTCGTGCAAAACGTGTCTATAATACGGTAGCAAGTCACCTTCATCTTTCCACTCTGTCTCATCCAGAAGGACTCAGTCGTACTTCATCATTATTAAATCTGCAAAGTGTAATGATGTTCATCCAGGAAGAATGTCATATTATCGAGTGCATGACGAATGTCTTTGATACCATGTCTCATAATTTAATTCACAGCCATGTGGAGCTTCTGCACACACCGAATGTTAGTGATTCATTTTAAAGCCTTAATTCTATAGCCTTAATGCATATCTTGTTTAATTTAATTACTGTGTAAAAACATATCCAGGAACTTAAAAACGGTAATTTATTCACCCATTATTAAGATGTGCAGATATGTACAGCGTCACATCTTCAAATACAAGTGAATTATGTGATGTGGAAGAGTGTAAGCGGAGCTCGCCAGTAACTCTACCCAAGGGTACACATTACAGAGCGTGTTAAAGAGACGTAGCACTTTTCTTTGGAGCCAGTGTTTTTTTGTTTTTTTTCTTAGAAAGCTCCCTGCAGGATTCTTGTAGGGATAAAATCCCTAATCAGGGATTTGATAGGCATATTAAGCCCTCGGAGATGTTAAACCACTCAAGTGAACACGCTGTTGCAGCTACAGGCTCTGTACCAGTGTGATCAGTACAGAGGAGAGGATAGAAACTGAGAAGCATTACGAAAACAAACCTGGGTTTCATAGGAAAAGGTTTTGGATTGTAGTTCTCAACCCTTTGCCAATTTCTCAATACAAAGACCTTTCTGATGCCAAAATTGGTTGGAGACCAATTTATATTGAAGTGTTTTAGTATCTCTGTAGATGTGTCTGTTTGAATCATGACCATGTGCTTTAAAATGAAGAGGCGACTGTAAAAGCTTACGCAATTCTTTGTTCTTCTATGTGTAAAAAAAAAGTAGTTTAAATTAGTAGGACAGAAGAGTACCTTATTTATTTTTTCACATAGCTTTATTTATTAATACTAAACTATAGTTTGAGATTGTCTTTCTTTTTTGAAAATGAACTTTTGGTAGCCAAAGCTGCTGTACATTGTAGACTATTTACCATTTCTATCTGCTATATTCTATACAACCTTATTTATTTCACTGTTGCAAAACCTGTAAATATGTTTCCTAGATGAACTGTAACATTTACACTTATTTTGAAAAATAAATGTGTGAACCAAAGTGTCCCGTGCAAATGACATTTAGAGGAACAATCCCCCAGTGATGCCAGTGCAGTGATTTCATTCAAGATGGTATCCGTTAGTGGTTTTTCACTCGCATTCACATCTGGTGCTTGAGTTCTGGCCCAAATGGGACTTTGTCTTCTCTTAATGGCTTTAAATCCGATTGTTCTCCCTTGTTCTATTATCTCAGTAGCACTTGCAGATGTGTTCAGTGGCAGTAGGTTGTTTTCTGAGGGGGGGGGGGTCCTCTGAGATTTTAATGCAAGCAAAAAAACAAGTAGCCCTCATCTATCCAATGGGCTAATAAAACCCCGGAAAACACAAAGACATGCAGGCCTGGAAACCTGGATAATCCTCAGCGCAGACTGTGCTGTTGTTTTGACTTGTCCGTCCAAGCTTGCTCATAAACTTCAAGGTGAGGAAGCTTTCCGGAAGGATCAATAAAGTAAACATTAGGGTCAGTTTCCCAGGCCTTGAATATGTCAAATACGCAACACAAAGCCTTCAAACTCCACTAAAAACTCCCCAAACATGCCCAACGTGTCTCAACTGAGCAATAACTGAGTTGATGGCAACAAGAGGGTTAAGTATTAGCTTATGAGGTATTACTCAGTAGGCAGGTAGTCAATAACGAGGCTGCAGGTGTGTTGAACTCACATGTGTATTAAAATAGACACAAAATATCAGCTCTGTGTGGGAAAAGGTCATTTATTCCTACTATTCAACTTGTTGCCGATTAGAAAAAGTAAAATTGTTGCCTTCACAAAATGTTCAGTAAAAATCTATCTTTCGACTTCTATAATTCTGTTAAGGCAATAGAGTCCAGACTCTATCTGAGAGTCTACAAAACACTGGCAAGTTAAGGACTTTGAATTACCATTCAACATGGTAAACACGTCTTTTTGGGCTCCTGCTTTCCAAAAAGAAAAGATACGAGTCCGTCTTGAAACAAGTTCTGTAGGTCCAAAGATGAAAATAGTCTTGGGGGGCAACCCCTGGGATTTCAGAGAAGGATCTTGTAATAGTCGTCCTTGTAGCTGTACAAGACCACCACGGCCAGCCTGCAACAGAACAACATCAGTCAGTTATTGATTCAAAAGAATATCACAACAAATCGGGAAATTCAACCAAGAAGGTTTCCGTATCCAATTTCTCTAGATGCAGAGGTCAGTCAGTTTAAATAAACACAGGATTCAACTCTGCCATGTCCAGGGTAAGAAAGTCCTTAAACTGTAGAAAAGATAAACTTTTTACAAAATGAAGGTACCAATTACTACCGTTATTTCCATTAGTTGGCACTGCCATTGTTGGCTCAAAGCATCGCTGTGCCTGTGAACAGCCTCACAGAGCTGCTAGCATTGCTGCAGATGTGTAAAAACAGCAGTGGAGATACAAATCGTACATGCCAGCAGTGGTTTTAGCTAGAACTAAATCTCAGCGAACGGGGAGCCCTCGGGATAAGTTTACTTTATGATCTTGCGGCTGCCAGGTGACTGCATGAGCCTTTCAGCCCACTCATCTGGCCTTAGTTGCCTGTGCCCCACATTCGATGAAAACAACAAACACCACAATGAATATATCCATTGTTGCCTCTGTGACGCGTATTTATCACCAGAGACTTTTCCCCCACTAAATGGCAAATCAAACACACAGCAGACAGGAAATTAAAACCAACTGCTCTGGAGAGGCGGACGGGGAGGCAGAAAGAGAAGATCTTTTTTTCCTTTTCGTTACCATCTCATTCATGAAAGAGAAAAGCCGCTGAATCCCTCACAGGGTTGCTCTCTATTGGCATTCACCAGCGTCACAACACAAGGAACTCAAACACAGGGGATTTAGCCTGGGCTTTGAAAAAAAACAACGTCCTGCTGGGAAACTTGGGAACATTAAGCGCTCCATCCACAACCGCAGCAATTGGTGAAGTTAACCCCCCCCGCCTTGTGCTGAAATCTCTCTGTCAATCAACTTGGGTGTTAAGAGACAGACCTCAGAAGACCAAACAAGGCAAATCCTTCTCCAGATTTCACCTCAGGAAACGGGCTCAGTCGAGGATTTGATATTCTGCAAGGCAGTAGTTATCTGTATTACAATTGCCTTTGAAGGACTGACTGTCACTGTTACACCTGGAGTGTGTGGGCTCGCTCCCAGATTTGGGGAGGCAGCTGCCCGTAAAAGGAAGTCTGCATGTTTACCTCAGGTTTCATTTAATAAAAATAACAAGTGGGAAACATATGAGCGGAGCAGTGGGGTCTTTGGCTCACCGCTCACTTGGGTTATGTCTTCACGGTATCAAGTTCAAACTGTTTCTTTACTTTGCAGGGGTACAACATTTTGACACATGTGAATGTTAAAATGTTTAAGAAGTGGTGTGATTCGATTATTTTGCTTTCTCAAATATAGAAACCTAAAAAGTAACTAACTTAAATATTTGCATTTAAATCATGTCTGTTGAGTCTCTTTCTATCATGGAACAAGGCAACACAATGGTGATTAAACCTTTTGCCCACTCATAAAATCCCTTGCATTTGCCATGTTAACAACTAGGTATTTGTGGCCACATTTCCAAGTAAAATCTCAAGCAAACACTCCAGGAAAATAAGATCCAAATGCATCCATGCAACTAAAGCTTGTTGGCACTAGTGGGGCCAAAGAGAACACAAAAGCGAACTTTGAGAATGTTAAAATAAATAGTTTGTAATTAAAACATTTCTTCATATTATAAAACAACAACAGTATTTCTGGTTGTGTCAGTCCACCACGTGGCCCTATTTTAAATATTTCAACACCACGTGGAGTGATTCCCTACCTTACCAATAGCGCTAGCAGTGGGCTTACATTTTGTTTTTAAGTCAAATGTCTATTCAAGTTGTGCATAAAATGTGGTATACACATCCATAGTGCCTAGATGACAATTTTTAAAACTTTGGGGAACGTCCTCTTTTAATCAGGTCAAAGTTTCACTTAAACGGTGAATTATCTCAGCATCTACGAGTTGAATTAGCACAATCTTTTGTAGATAGATATATATTTGACTTTCTGATTCTTTTCTTTACAATATAAGTGATATAGCTAGCAATGTGTGGGAGGAATAATAAAGAGGATTAAAAAAGATCTGCAACAAGTTGGTTCTTTTCTCTGCTGATAAGAACACAAAAACTCACTTTTTGGTAATTTTGAAATGGTGTATCTCATCGCAGATGGACTTAAGGTAGCGCTGCTTGGGTAGACGAGACAGCAGAGTCTTCACGCTGCTGTTGAACTGGTCTTCGCTATCAAACTGGTAGGGAAGAAAGGATAGAGCACGTGTGAATGCAAGAAATTAGCAAGGACTGAAGGTGAGGTGAACGGGTTACAAGAAATGCAGAGGCCGAAGTCAGTGCATCAAACAAAGCCTGGTAGAGGTTAGTTTACTATGTCAACACTCTGTTCAGAGTATCCAACACAACGGCTCACATGGTGTCAGTTCCCTTTATGTTTGTGAACAGAAAAGTAAACGGCATTTTAGAGGAATAAATGGGCTTTTTCTTCTGCAGCGTTGGAGTATATTTTTTCAAGTCAAGTGTAGCTACAGTGGGTTTATAGATTTCCTCTGCTTCTTGTGTGACTTGGGGTAATTTGCCGTATTTAAAGCAGGCCTTTCCTGCACGCCTGGCTATACCCACTGTGTATTGTCACCCGTTTTATATACTAAATGTGTTTTCTTTGACACATGTGCTTGCGAAGGGGGCCGACTGTATAGGTGGCCCATTCATTTATGGAATGGAGGCTTTGCTTACATAGAGGGGTGGTGTAAAGTGCGTTCTTCAGACTTCATGTTTCTTAGCACAATATAATTTAAGACTTTTAAAAACCTCTGCTCTTAGGAACCAGGGTGCTGCTTTGGTCAGGAGTTTGGAATGTGAATTTTAACACCTCTTAAGTATGCGTTTTCTTAACTCTATGTGTCTGTCCCGTATGTGAGCCTTGTTAAAGAAATGCACGTCTTTGGCAGATTTCCCTGGCTGTGGAAAAAGGCCGGGGTGTTCCCTCAGTCCACTCCTCATCGGGACTATAAGGAAGGAGACGGGATCCCCTCTTCCTGTCTGCGATCTTGACCTCTATTGGCTCCCTTCCAGCATAAGGATGTAGCCTTTTATTAACTCTGCCAAAGGGTCTCGATAAACGCAAGTATGGAACCTACCTCCAGAGACAGGAAGTTGACCAGCGTTTCCTTGTTCAGGTCCACCTGTGGGACGAAAAACAAGCAAAACACAATGGAGCCTTATCTCGTGTACTAACAGTTCCAGAAATGTTTTTATAATAGAGCTAAAAATATCAGCCAGTAGCTTATGCAATTCTTTCAACACAAGATAATCCACACCACTTGGACATCAGTAAATGTACCCATAATTCCACTTACACAATACTGTGGCCAGGCTTAAAAGACACTATGTCCCTTTTACAGGAAGAGTCTAATAGCCTCCTGGTATAATCATTGGAAAATGAGTACCGCTGTGTTTCAATGTGAACGAAAGACAAGCAGGCTACTGACCACAACGAAGATTTATAGGCCTGTGTAACTCACTGCTTATGGGAATCAAGGTGATTATGTTTCAATAACTTGTATTTACTGCTGATGAAATCCAGACCCCAATACGGAAGACAAATGAATTGAGAATGTGTGGCTACATTGGTAAAAAAAAAACTAAGAAAAAAGTCAAGCACTGGATAATTTACTTTGTGAATATCAGGCCATAAATCTTCAATGCAACCCCAAATAAACACAATATGGCAGCCATTTACATCCCCTCAAATGACACGGTGACTGCCTTCTGTTTAGTGTTCATTGTTCTGTAGCGACTGGAACGGATTCACAGCCATGTCAACCTCCAGCGAGGGATTCCAGCACGAGTCGAATCACTATAAAAGGGCTGCTCCCAGAGATGTTTGCGATTTTAGCTATCAAAAAGCTCTTTTGTCGCTCTGTGATTTCACACATGGATTCAAGAGATAAGGGTGGGAGAGCAGAAAAAGGAGAGCCGGGGTAAAAACGATAAACAAATGACTTACTGCCAGAACCTCGATGTCATTGGTCTTGTTCTGCAAATTGCTACCGAGATTTTGTAATCTGGTTTGGATCTGAAAGAGAGAGTTAGAAAGGAACTAAATAAGAAAAAGAACAAATAGAAAAGGGTGAAAGTACATAGTGGTGGTTCCCATGATTCCCATTTAAATAAGAAAATTGGGCTGGCCTTCAGTTACAGTCATCAAATTCTTTGTGACAAACATTGTGTACTGTCATTTTTCCCCATTTGTGAAGCTGTAGAGAAATCTTGTGAGGAACAGGTGCAGACATAAACTAGAGTAATTTAAATGTCAAACATTTGCGGCTATTTTTATTGGTAACTAGATCACAAAATCTGGCTTAATCATTTATTTCAGAATGGAAAAGATGGAAAGAGAAGTGTACGTGTGTGTGCGCATGACTGTGTGTGAGTGTGCATCACAAACCTGAGTCTCATAGCGTCGTCGAGTACTAGAAGAAACTTTGTCCGGGCTGATGACATTCACATTCATGTTCATGCTGCTGCTGCTCCCATGTTGTTCTGAAGATCCTGGAGACAGAAGCAGGACCATTTCCACATTTCCTCCAAATACAAGGCTTTGGTTAAATCACACCTTAATCTCAAATGTACACATTCCAATGACATGACAGTGAAAACTGCCTGGCTAAAGTGTTTCAATTTAATTATATCCGTTTGTAGGCTACCTGTGTGCATGCCAGAAGTTGGTGTGAAATATAACACTTATTCTCTTTTTGCACTTATCGTACGTCACTCTGGGTAACAAATCAGTTCAATTCCAGAAGTGTAAATTCAACAATAGGATCAGTCACAATTTTCCAAGCGGAACTGTATAAAAGCAGAGGTGTGAATGCTTCAGTAAGACTATAAGGCTACAAATTCCCAGTTTAAGCTGTTCATAGAGGCGTTCGGTAGAGAGGGATAATCAGACCTGTGGTGTTGAGCAGCGATCCTTTAGGGTTCTGAGACATGCTTTCAGAGATTTCTCTGCAAGGGGCACAAGGACAACATTATATAAGAACAAACTGCCTTACATCATGCAGACGTCTGAGCAGCTCACAAAACCAAAATGTCTTTACCTGATGTTTCTGTCCTCTAAGAATTTGGTTCGACATTTCTGAATGATGTGGTCCACCAAGTCCATCTCAGAAATCCGTTTCTCAGACTGCCTGTCTTTCTCAAAGGACTTGACCTGCAGACAGAAAAAGACTTTAACATGTGCTGCTGTTCAGAACCGTTCTATAATTCTCTCTTAACAAAACAGTTTGGACAGCATTATAATCTGCAATGCTACTCACATAAAAAGCAGTTTAAATAAAAGGAAATGTGTTTTTTTCAATGTAATTTATTCCTGCAAAATGCTTTAATGCACTGTTAGTCTGGTTTACCTTCACATAGTTTCCCTCCTTGTCAGAGACCAGGGCTATGCAGCTGATGCCGGCCAGCCTGCAGTGCTCCATCAACGTCTCCTGAGTCTAAACACAAAAGGACAAATGCTCAATTACTCACACACAGACAATAGAAGTGGTGATTTAAGGTGTTATATTATGCTAATTTCCAGGTTCACACTTTTGAATTTCCATTTGAACATGTCTGATGTTCCTATACAGACGACTGAATATACCTGTAATTACAGGCAGCGTTAAACGCTCCGCGTTTGCTCCACTCTGTCTCTTTAAGAGAACCTTCCTGAAAAAGCTGCTCTGATTGGTAAGTGTTTCTTGGTCTTCAGCATCTGCTCCTATGATCTGCACCCCTTATTGACGGCGGGGATTGACTGTAATGGCGTGTAGCGGCACTTATAATTGTACCTATGAATTGTATAGTTGTGAAATCACAACCTAATAAGATGTGAACAACTGGTTTGAAAGGCAGTCTCCAAATACAGGCTGTGTGTTTTTTTGGGGAGGCATTTTAATACTAGACCTGCTTTGTATTACCAAGTAGAAGGGAAATCTCACTCGCCTAGATTTTCAGTGCCTGCAATCAGTTGAAATATGAGTGCATCTAAAGAGAAGATAAATAACATACTGAATATGTGTGCCATTCACTTCAACATTTCCTGTTTGGTGTTGTGTTGGGGCTTGAGGATGCAACATGGAGGGACACAGTGTGGGCTGAGTTAGGAGGGAATGTTTCCTTTCCATCAGGCCTTCCTTTTTATTAACCATACCAGTTTGACAGTGAGTTTTCTTCCATTAATTACTAAAAGAATCACAAGTCAAGTTTCGCATTTTAACTTAAAACTGTTTTGAAATCAGAGCTCATTTTGGGAGGAACCCTGATTTAGAAAATTCTTCTAAAGCAGCCAACACTCAGTGTAGGTAGAGTTTTGGTTGAAATGAGAGTGTGCACCATACTGGGAGTCACAACCAAAATCAATGTGTATTCAGGTAATGTGTTCAACCATGACACTGTGTACGTACGTGTGTGTTTGTGTTAGCCCAATTAATTCCGCCAACTTGCAGCCCGGAGTTTCATTTGGCTGCTCCACTAGACGAGCCAGCGGTAGTGCAGAACAAACTCTTCTGTGTTAAACAAGCGCGTGTGTGTGTGTGTGTGTGTGTGTGTGTGTGTGTGTGTGTGTGTGTGTGTGTGTGTGTCACTTTGCCTCGTCATCCTGTACGCACTACCACTTCCTCTTTTCTTATAACTTTATCGTTGACAGAACAAATTAAGTCAAAGTTAAGCCATTGCTCAGGGGGCCGGTGGGCAGCTCCGGGCCATACGCCTAAGCTGACCGCATGTGGAAAGGAGTTTGCCATATTTGGCAATTAAAATCTGAAAAGAGTGGAACTGTCTCCTGAGGATGAATTAAAGCTGCAGATTTGTGGCCTGTTAAGAGGCCAGCATGTGAAAGGTGTTAACAAAAGTCTAGTGAGAGGGGAGGGATGGATGAAAAGGTCCGAACAAGGTGTTCTCTCCATCTCGCCACTCAGTCAGTGCGCCTGCCTGCATACGTAATCTACAAATACAAACAGTGTTGACAATTTGCCGCTCTTTTTCAGCCAAACCCAATCTTTCCTAACCCGTAAGGACTTGTAAGGGGAGCTGAAGGTGGCCAATAACTTTTGTCCTGTGCCAGTACATAAAGACAATGAAGACCGTTGAAAGCGAAGCACTTGTGCACTGTACAAGTGGAAACAAAAGGTTATAAAGACCAAAAAAAGGAATACTGAAATTTGCCAGGGAGGGCGTTTACACCAACACAAACACAAGGCTGAGATCAGTTTGTCACATAAACATGAAGAATGTGACAGAAGCATGGCATCAGGATTTCTGGACCGGGAAATAAATAACTTTGAGGGGTCTTATCTCATCTCGGCTGTTTCCCCTAACATGAGCGTATCATAAAAGTGTATTGGAAGCTTGTCTAACAGATGCCTGACTTGATTATTGCAGAAATGACTCCACTTTGTATTGTCCCAATATGGCCAGTGAGCCTCTTTCAAGTGAAAAAACAAAGTGCAGCTCATTCTCTGCGATGTTTACTATTTCTGATGCTGTCACGATAAAGTGTGTTGCTGACAGATTAGTGGCATTTTCCCCTCAAGAGCGGACGTCCAGTGTCGCCCCCTGTATGCGGGTTGAAGTTACTACAGGACAAGAAGGACAACATTTCACACAATGGTTAATTTCAGATCAGGGGTCTACAAAGATGCAAAGGGACAGAAAAAGGGGGCTCACTTATATAATTATTTGTGTACGGACTGAAATCCTTCTGAACACAGATGCTGCTCTAGCCATGTCCTCTCTGCTGACGGCTTCCTTTCGCAGGTCCGGAAGCAACAGTAAGTGAGTTTCTGAGAGGTGGACTCTGCTTCCTAAAGCTGAGATACATTCAGGTTTGGACCTCTGGTGCCATGTAGAGTTTCGATAACTAGAAGCATGAATACTCTTATGTCCTTGCTCGGACATACATTGGACAGGACAAATATTTCCGCTACAACTACTAGTGGTGTTACTGCTCCAACATGTGCAGCAATGCAACAGCAGATGAAGGGGAGTAGCCAACAACTAGCAAGAAAACATTGATGCTGGTTTCAAACAGTTGGAAGAAAATGTATTAAACACCATTCTGAGAGATCACTGACACAATGCATTTTGGCAAATAACACTGAATGTAACCATAACCTCTTGTACGAGAAAACTGTTTACTTATTCTCTCACCTGTGAGACGTCGTAGGCGATGTCTGCAGAGACACCATTGCTCCACAGCTTCTGGACAACATTGATGGCTCTGGACATCGAAGAGTATCCCACTGGAACCACCAGCACATCGCAGGAGCTTACCGAGGGCTGTAAGGCAAAAACAGAGAATGTAAAGAACAGACATATTAAATAATGCAGTAATCTTGTTGTCTTCACACCGACACAAAGTTTTCTTAGGCACATCATCTATTTTCTCATATAGAAATAGAGAACATGATGCATTTTCATAAATAACAGCGTTGAGTGAATAGTCACAGCGATCATTGTTATTAACATGTTTCTAGCGGCTGTGTGGCGGCCGACTGCTGTAATAAGGCATACTTAAATATGTAGCTGTCTGCTGCGCCTTCATTGCAATAATTAAGAATGTCAGATCCCAGTGGTTGTGTGTCTCACCGGCTCCTCCATGTTGGCTATAGCAGCGCAGACTTTGTCCAGGGCCACACTGGCCCCCACTGCAGAAGGCACCGGCACCGTGGAAGCTGGCCCACGAAACTCCAGGATCTAGCAGCACAGAGAACATTTTTCAATTATTGGCTGCAGATTTTTGTCATTACATGGAAAAAAAGTCACGTGTGTGGCGCGGCAGACACCAGTTAAACCCACCAGGTGGTCGTAGCGTCCTCCAGCTGCCACTATGTCCGGCACAGTTCGCTTGCGCTTCCTGATGAAAGCCACAAACTGGAAAATGATCCCAGAATGATGCTGCACCTTGTATACCAAGCCTAAGTTAACCACCACCTATAGAGAAGATACACATGTTTTAAAAAGGAAAGAGAACCTACACTTCAACCTTCATTCACAGAGAATCCAAATCACCGGCAGTTTCACTCCCAGTTTCCGCAGCAGCACTGTGAGCTCCTCCAGGTCCTTGAGGCCCTGCTTGGCCAGCTGGGTGACGGCAGTCTTCTGTTTGGTGAGTGATGTCAGCAGTGGTGCCAGATCCTGCAGATTCCCCTTCTGCTCTATGTACTTGTACAGCGTCTGCAACTGGACGCAACAGAGGAGAGATGTCTGAGTTTAGAACAAGTGCGCTGCTGCTGATTATTTTCACAGCAGGTCCTCGTCCATCCCCGTCTGACACTTACGCTGTTGGTCGACAGGGAGAAGTTACAGAACTTTGCCTCCACCTCACGTTTGGTCAGCTTTTCACTCTGGGGAAGATACAGGGGAAAAAAGAAGGCATTAACACTATTATATATGCTCACACTAGCGTTAAGGCAACAGTCACGCACTGTGAATAACATCTGTGATGCATGTGTGACCTTCACTGACCATGGCTTCACACAGTATGGTGGAGGCCTGGCTCAGTTTGTCCTCAGGGACTCCGCTGTGGAGCAAGATGGCCTTCAACAAGCTGGTGTGGTTCAGGTAGATGTTGTAGTTCCTCTCCTGTGGGTGCAACACACACACACACACACACACACACCTTTAGACCTCTCAGCCGCAATTACAGTCAAAACTGAGAGCACTACTGTACAATGAGCGCCTCAAGTGAATAATGACTGTTGTGTCCGGCTGCCCTCTCATTCGGTCTGACTCACGTATTCTTAAAAGCTTTCACACAAAGAGCAGGGTGGTGGAGAGGATCACAAACAGGATCTATGAGGGATGAATGATTAGGCCAGACCCTAAAGTGACTGAGTTCATGAAACATGAAGGAGGAGAGCTGTGACTGCAGACTGACGTGGCGCTGGGGTGTGTGTACAGGACATGGATTGGACTGGGAGGCAGGGAAGGAAGTGCAGGGAGCTGTGCACAACAGATTTACTATACAAATAATAAATACTGTGTGAATCTGTCAGTCTTAGACATACTTTGGTATGTTAGGAATGTGAGCGGGAAGTCAAAAGGGAAAAAACAACATCGGTCCAGGCTGCACTTAAGGCATCCGTAGGAAAATAAAGAACAATTATGCACCCAGCCAGTCAACAAAGTGTGTGGATGTGAATCAGGACCGTCAGCTCACTGCGTACTGTAACAAACAGATTGTTCCTGTGTATAACCTGAAGCACGGGGAATTCCTGGACTATTTCAGAGATGGTGTAGATGGTCTCAGCATCAGGCAGCAGGCTGTTAGTCACAGGGGTGATGATGTCAAAGGCGCACTCCAGAAGCTCCCTTGGATGCGCCCGATCCAGCTTCCTGGGACGGAAAACACGCTCGATGCTGTACCTTCGAAGACAATGAGTGAAACACAGAGACAATGTTAAGTCTCAACATGAATATCAGCCTTTAAGTGAACTGTTTACTTGTTGGATATTTGTAATAACACCTCATTTTATTTGAATTGTATTATATTTTAAGATAATCTGAACACATACCCCTTAACACAAAAACATAGCTCTTTCCTAATTGTTAATAATAAAGATTTGACATGAATATCACAGTCGCATTACAACTATAACCTAAATTAATGCTTAAGGATCAAATGCACCGTTTACATTTTGTAGAAAATGTACAAAAAAGAAAATACAGATTGTCCAAAACAATTCTGGTGGGTCTAGGTTAAAGTTAGTAAAGTAAAAGAGAAACAAAAATGGCATTGGCAATATCAGAGTGTCCAACACAAGTTAGATTGTTAATAAGTCAGTGACATAAATCCTTTGAGCTAATAGCTTGGTTGCAGAGACCATTTCGAAAAGAGCATTTATCTAATAAATGATGAGATCATTGAATTAGGATAAGGATTATATGCATATAAGTGTTTAAAATAATTGAGCTTTACCTCTTCAGGTGCGTTATGTTATTGCGAGCGACGTATCTTGAAAACGCCATCTAAAGTAAAAACAGAGTTAAAACATTGGGTGCACTCGTATAATGACAGTGAAGTCAGTGCATACCAGGCTGCAATCAATCACAGAATGGAAACAACCATTTAGTGTTCAGGGTTTCCTGAGGTAGCAGGATATTAAGGCGGCTGCTGATTGCAGTCTCACACTATGTGTGTGTGCATGTGCTGATGCAAATAGTTGGGTTATTAGTGTTTGCGTGCAAGCGCCGACATGCACACTTGAGCGTGTGTTTGGTGCGTGTGCTTCTTGGGCTCACGCGAAGGTCGTAGGGCAGTGTGACCAGCATTCCACTGTGATCCATGAAGCAGGCCAGCTCGCTGCCATCATACAACTTCCTGTTCCTGGGGAGGAGCATCGGTGTCTGGAGGCGAACCGCACCTGAGAAAGAACATCATGTATTACTGCAACATCTGCACAAGATAACACAACCCTCAGCTGAAAAAGAGATGATGCGTGTGAGTATAAACAAATAAGTACAGCTGGACCTCATCAGCAGGAAAAGAACACTAGCACCTGCACAGAATCGGCGCTGCACCACAGTGCACTTATTGTTTTGCTACCACTCGCTGGAGCAGATGTTGGGGTTCAGAAAAACGTGCTTACAGTGGGTCAGGAGTCCAAGTGATTCGCGGCAGAGAGTCAACAGAGGCTCACACGCACACTCAAACAACAAAAGTGTACCCACCATGCTTCTTGAAGATCCTGGTGATTGTTTCGTAAACATGCTGCTGCAATTTGGCACTGTTTAAGCTGAAGCTGCCCTGAAGGGAGACCAAACAAACAGCCTCTGTTAGGGATCAGGAGACATCGAGTAAGCACTACCAGGCCTTCTGCTGGCCGTTCATACAGGCCAGATGAGAGGTAGCAGTGGTGAGTGTGTGCAGCCATTCAAAGGTCTGCAGTGACATCTTCAGGTGGTGAGGGGTAACTTCACATTCATATCTTACACTGCACTGTACCTATTATTCTTGTATTTTACTTTACTTACTTTACCTAGCATTTTTTAGTTTGTTTCATTTGTATTTATCTTGGCTTTTTATTGATTATTTTTAAATGTAATTTTAGTTTTAGTTTCTGTTTAACACTTTGTTTTCTGTAGAATTCTTTAAAATTGCCTTGTGTGGAAGTGTGCTTTATAAATTAACTTGCCTTGCCTTCACACTGCCTTCACACGTTGAATAAATAAAACCACTTACAAGAATTTCTGGAGGGGGACGATTTGACAGTGTGATGACAGCTTTGCAGTCTACTGTTCTTGTTTTGTTGCTTTTTGTTTAGTTCACTGATCACAATATGAAGGAACACTTGTATGTGGGATACAATTGCTGTCTACCTGTGTATGTACATGCCTGCAAAAGGTCTTTTATTTTATTCCTTTTAAACCATGATGAGTAACAGTTAGTTACCAAACAAGCTATGTACCACTAATATCTGAATATTTCGAATTTCTTCAAGTGCTTTTTTATACTTATTGATGTGCGTATTTATGTGTTTTGTTTTGTGTCTTTGTATTGTAAGAAAAGACAATTAAAACATGTGTCAAAAATAAACCACTTACCATGTATCTACGCTTTTAATTCCCTAAATACCTTGCATGCATTATTCAAATAATGCGTACACCAGTCAAAATATACTAGAACCACACCTTGTGCAGGTCTATGTCGTAGGTATAATCCATGACCGGGGAGGTGTTCTGGGCGAACAGCTGGCCCACCATGGTGCGGTAGGCTTTGCCGTTGATATTGGCCATGGTGTGCTGCAGCACCTCGTGCAGCTCAGACTCCTCCATCTGTGGGGGAGGCAGCAGCTCACTCTTCAGCAGCTCCTGGGCGGTGGGCCGCAGGGCCTGGTCGTGGTTCAACAGCCACTCTATCACTTTCCTCTGCAAAGGAGAGCATTGTTAGACTGAGAAGTCAGAGGAAAAGGCTTCATATAAAAAGCTGTGCTTCAGCGTCGTACCTGTGTTCCCTGCTCATAATCAGTAAAATCCTCAGGAAAGATCATGAGCTCCTGCATCGTAGAAAGAAAAGGGATGAGGTCAGTCATAAGTAAGTTATCAATTTGAATGCAGCCAAATTAACATGGGCTTGAGTGGAATAGTATTTTTTGCTTAGGAAGTGGCAGTCATGAAAACAGCCGTTTGAATTTTCTCATTACTTAGGAAATGTGCTTCAATGTTTCTTTCTTTCTCCTTTAGCATAGAGTAGACTGGCATGTCTTTTACCAAGGAACAGGACAACTAAGAGAAAACTCTGTCACACAATTCCATGCGGCAGCCCTACATACATACTGTAGCATCAGTCTTTACATGATAAAGTTGCCTAGTGTAAATCAAGTTGGATACTGTTGTGTATGTTTTTTGTAAGTTTTTTTAGAAATCTGTCTTTGACCATCACAGGTTTTTTTCAAAATCAAGGAAAAGTGTTTAGGGAAAGAAAGACAATGACATTTTTTTTACTTTACGACTTCAGCGTAAATCGCTTCCAGTCCTGAACATACCGCACGCAGCTGGCTCAGGACAGAGATGCGCTCGGATCCAGTTGTCATGGGACGGTAGGACATCTCAAACAGGATGATGCCCAGGCTAAAAAGGTCAACTTTCTGAGGACAAAAAGAAGGATAAATATTAATAACCTTTGCCACAGGAGGGAAGCAAACCTGGACAAAAACAAATCAGATGGAGCCCACTTCACAAGCTCAAATAACATATTTGAATCAAAATCTTACTTGGTTGTAGGTGGCTTTGGTGTGTCCTTGAACCTCTGGACTGACGTACAGCGCAGTACCAACCATGCCTGTCATGTTACCTGTAGAATAGTGATGCAATGTGTCAGAGAAGAACATTCATATCAGTACAAAAACAGCTCTTCCCTGTGTGAATTTTTCCAAACTCTCTGCACCTGTTGGGTCTGGTTTGGGCATTACTGCTGACCCGCTCTCCTCCACTTCAAATGTGCCTGCAGCCTAAAATAGAATAGCAGTATTAAATGCATTTAAGTAGATGCAATCTACTATTTGGAACTACTCAGCTAGGCAATGAAACAGATTTATAATGTTTTACAATGCATTAACTCCACAGAGCAGCCTGTCTCTGTTAGGGTAATACGCACCACATTAGCAGGGTGGTCCGTAGCCAGGCCAAAGTCTCCAATCTTTACGTGGTCCTGTGAGTCGAGGAAGATGTTGACAGGCTTCAAGTCCCTGTGAATCATGCCCTAATAGGAAAGATAAATGAAAAGATCTGCTCAGTCCTGCATCATAAATAAAAACATGGCTTCCTTATTACTGCCATTACCGTTCAAAATGCAACATATAAATACCTTGGATATTTAAGTGTGACGTTAGGTTATGGGACACTTGCAAATGGTATAATTAACTTTCAAACCATGCTTAAACACATAAACACACACAGATAAAACACCTGCTCGTGGATGTAAGCAAGCCCATCCAGTATTTCCCTGAAGAGTCTCCATAACCGATTCGGGTCCTGGTGCAGGCCTTGATCTATTGTGTCCCTTAATGTGCTTTTTTCACAGTATTCCATCTGCGGAAAACAGAAAAAACCAGCATTAGCTAAGAGGCAGAGACCTGTAGTGGTAGAGAATGGAGTATGACGGTGAAGCTTACTTGAATGTACAAGTGATGTGCTATGAGGAGGGGCCGGTCCGAGTCTGTGCTTTCCCCTGCATCTGTTACAGCCCTTTTGCTTAGCTCAACCTGCAAGAGGAAACCGTCTGTTAGTTGCACTATGGACAAATACCAATGAATTATAGATAAAGTGTAAATATTCAAACCTGGGACATATCGTCTGTGCTTTCATCTCCATTGTCAAAGATGATGTCGCTACTTGAGTCACTGTCTGACGGTCTAAAAACAAAACAAAATAGTAATAAGAGTTTGTGCAGGAGAAAGTATTGCTGCACTTTATGCCACGAAAATAAAAATAAAACACTTACAAAAAAGATGCACCAAAAACATCTTCTTCATCGTCCTCATCATCCTCTTCATCACTCGACTGGTGCCTGCTACATTTGGCGCTGGAGGACCTCTCGATAGAAGTGGACCACTCCACGGAGCTGGACAGGGCCGGAGGCGGTGCAGCGTCCTCCACGTTATCGGCGAGGCCCAGCTCGTTGATGGGCTTCGGAGGCTCTTTGCGCTGCAGGGGCTTGTCACTGGAGCTCCAAGGCTCAGAGCTGTCGGTGTTGCTCAGCATGCCTCCCGAGGGCGTCTCATGCCGCTCGATCCACGCATTGTAGTAGCGCACGATATTCTCATGGTTGAGGCGCGAAAGAAGCGTCACCTCGCCCTTGATTCGCCTGAACTGTTTGCTAGCTGGGTTGACCTGGATGCGCTTCACAGCGTAGTAGCAACCGTCAAGGTTATTCTGAACCTGGAGTTGCAGTAAAGGGGAAATGGAAGTGAGGAAGTGAGAACAGCCAGCTTAATGGCCAGTGAAACATCATCAAAAAAAGCTTTAGAGCCTACCTTAATTACAGCACCAAAGGCTCCCTTTCCAAGGAGCTGGAGTTCCTCAAACTCATTGAAATAGCGGGAAAACTGCCTCAGCACCCCGGTGCTGAACGGAGCGTTGAGGATGTGGCTCTGCGGGATGACTGATGATGGAAAGTCCACAACAGGATCTGAGATGACGGAAGAAAAACATGACATAACGATTGGAAAGTCGTGATAGAAAGAGAGAGTATACAACAGTATGACATCAGAACTATAGGGCTGGGATCAGCTGCCTCTCCTTAACATACCTGAACAACGTTATTTAAAACAATGCAATAACAATTATATTATAATATTATTAGTGTACTCTGCTTTCAATGTAAATATATGCTGCAAGGAAAAATATCTTTATACGAATAGGAAAATAAGGAATGTGAAGATGTCAACATGCTTTTTGGGATGCAAATGTTTTGTTAAGATTTGACATATATAGAATAAATTATAAAATGGTTAAATTGTGTCTGTAGAAATCTGTCATTTAAGTGAGCTAAATTCACCAAAATGTTTCTCACGTGTTATCCACCTCATTTAAAAATGGTGTATGGACGTTTATATCACCTTCTGGGCTGTCAACCCGGTGCTGTGGCAGGTCTTTGGGCGAAGGAGGCTTGAGGAAGGAGTGTTCTAAAAGCTGCTGAGTTGTCCAGCGATCAGCGTCATTCAGGCACACACACCTATGACAAAAGTCATACAGCCATATTTAAAACAAGGAAAAGGTCTAAACAATTGAAATAAAACGTAATTTTATGTATGTAAAAACAAGTTAATGTGAATTAACTCAATTTTTACACAGCCAGCAAAGAGGAAGACAGACGATCTATAAAATATCATGGCCCAAAGAATGATTTAGCATATTAACAAATCCAGATGCTTAACAATACTGAGAAACATTTTCAAGGCCCGCCCCTCTGTTCTTTATGTGTTCCGAACCTGAAGCAAATGTAATATTTTGAGGTGTTTTACCTATTGTTGAACAATCTACAATATTATAATGGTAATTTTTTCACAGTTTGCTGCTGTTTTATAGATCAAACAAACTATTGCAGAAATAATCATTAGTATAAGGTCTATTGTACTGAATCTTACATTTGCTTCGGTCATTATCATTTATTTTTTAAATCAACATGCATATAAAATCACTTACACACGTAATTAGTGCACATGACTTATAGTCAATGGGCTTAAACACTATTATATTCCTTTAAGAAGCTGGTAATGTATCCTTCAAACCATACTTATGAACGAAATCCTGGAAGTCAGCAGGCAGGCTTGCTGGCACTGTCACTGGATACTCCTGCACCTCCTTCCCCTGACTTAGAGCCAGAAGCATCAGCCCCAAGTTCCACACGTCCCCTTTTTTGCCCGTTTTTGTTGGCATCGCCGTATCCTCTGAGAATCGCACATGGGCTTGCTCGAAAATGTCTTCTTTACAGATATCAGCAAATCTTTTGGATAAGCTGTAATCCGTCAGTCGTACGTTACCCTCGGAGTCCACCAGCACACTGGAGGCCCCTAGCTGTTTGTGGACCACGGAATTCGAGTGAAGGTAGTCCAGGGCAGCCAGCAACTGAGCCGTGTAGTGGCACAGTTTGTCCAAAGGGATTGGGGTTTGTGTGACAAGGCTTTGGGTCAGATTGACGCCAGGCACATGCTCCACCAGCAGGTTAACCATGAGGCAGTCCTCTTTCTCAGTAGAGCTCAGCGCCATGTAGCGCATCAAGTTTGGATGATCAAGCCGCAAGAGGGAGTTGAACTCGTTTTCTGCACCGTGGATCTACACAGGAATTCAGAAGTATGGTTTATTACTTACAAACTATTTTCCAGGTTTTCTTAATCTTAAACATGGTTAAATACATTATTGAACCACTATATTCTTAATGATAATATCTGCTTTTTTTTACTTGCCTGCTTTTTGCAGTTTTCAATCCTTCCTTTCTCCTGGCTGGTTAGAAAGTTGCCCATCTTCTTGTTCCATTGAAGCGACCACTCATAGATCACAGCAAAATCTCCGGAGTTTGCCTCAAATCCATAATAAACTTCACGGCGGAGCCTCTCGCTTACACCTGTCACAATCAGGAACACACAATTACGTAACCAATGGTTACAGGGTTGATCAAGCAGCTTTAAACTTTAGTTGCTGCATCCACTCAGACAAATCTTACCTAAGCTCTTCCCTCTGTGAACAACGAGATCTCCAAACGCGCTGCTGAAGAAGTGAAGAAGCTCTTGCGAGCGAGGGATGTCTTCATTAACTGTGTCACGTCTGGGAAAAGGGATACAAATGTAATTCAATGCCTTATTTCAATGTTTCTTTAAAACGAGAAGCATCAGTTGGCTTGCTGTGTACCTGTGACGCGTACTGGAGGTAGTCCGGCGGCGGTTACTGGCAGATCTCTTGCCTTCTATCAGTTCAGGAGGAACTCCGCTGGAGCTGGGTGGGCTCTTCCCTAACAGTGGGGAGTGAGCAGGGACTGGCTGATCCATACTATCAAGTCGCTCCTGTGAATATAAACACCACACAAATGGTTGATCAGAACACCAGCTGTGGTTAATTGATTTTATTTTTCTGCAGGGGGATACCGAGAATAGTGCAGTACAGACACCTGTTTGGCAATCTCCTTTCTTCTCTTTTCTTCTCGTTTCTCCTCCTCTCTTTTTTGGATAACAGCCATGATCTCTTTTTGCTACAAGAACAAAAAAAACTTCTGTGGGTCGTCTGTGTTTTTCCCAACAGGGTGCATAGTTTGTAGTGCTGCAACGCTTAGTAGAATTATTGAAATGCAACAATCTTGATCATTCATAAATCGTTAAAGTTCATTTTCATGCAAAAATCCATCTTCGATCTTATGTCAAACAGAGTTCTTTCAGCAAAGGCGATCCAATAGGGTGTTAGCAAAAGTAATTTGTTCAGCATTTTTACATGTAGTCAGATCAGATCAACATCATGAATTTCTGCTTCCTATTAATGGAATTAGCTCTTATTTAGTTTCAATGTATCACTCCCACAAGATACATTTTGAGATCTTTTGTGAGTGGGACAACCAAATCACTCTAATACAACACAAGTGCAAAACCATAAATAAACTACAGCATGAAGGTTTTTATTAATCTCTTTTCCTTACCATCTCCTCCTCCTGTTTGCGCCGCTGGTCCATTTTCTGCTTCTCCTCCTGATCTCGTATATCCTGCTGTCTCTGCAGGTTCTTCAGCATCTCCTCATGGAAGGAGCTTGGTGGAGGCTTGTTGTGCTCGCTCAGAAAGCCCTGGATGTAGTCTGCCAGTTCATAAATCATCACCTGGTGGACAGGAAGGTAGAGGTTAAGGTGGTTGTTGTATAAACTTGTATCCATGTGTGTGTGTTTGTGTTTGTGTTTGTGTTTGTGTGTGTGTGTGTGTGTGTGTGTGTGTGTGTGTGTGTGTGTGTGTGCATCCTCACCTCCCCACATCGTGCTCCCGCCAGCTTGGTGAGTTCACTCTGTAGATTCAGGAGGTTTTCGTTCGACAGACCTTTGGCATTATTCAGTTCCAGTTCCGGAGGCCTGTTGGTGCCACGAGACATCAGTTAGTAAGCGAAACACTGAGAGGGCATTAACAACTCCAACATGGAGCTCTGTTCTGCTGTCCTGGAAAGTTAAAAGAACACAGTTTGGCCTGTAGAGAAATATGCAGCATCCTTCTCATTTATTATCAATCATGTGGGATCACGCAGATGACATCCACAATCAATCACATCTGTTATGTTTATTTTGCACTAACGTTTGTTTAATTTTTTTTATATTTAATTCACACAGGAATATACATAAACATATTTATTAACTATAACTTACCATTACGAAGTTATTTCTTAACAAATATGTATTAGAAAACAGCATAGTGTGACTTGTCTCAGTATGTTTGTTGATACCTTGCAGTGCAGTGGCAATAATGACCATGAGATCTGCCAAAGGTCAGGGGTCAGTACTCACGCATCTGGGTATGTGGGCGGGCATTTAACCTGCAAGTCCACAGTCACGTAGCATTCCTGTCCATTGTTCAGCCAGTTGGGCCGCAGGCAGAGGTGCACCTGAGGAGGCCTTTTAACCTGAAAATACAGTGAAGGACTCCTTTTTAATGGGGATGACCATGTTGGATCACTGCAAGTAAAAGTAGTTATGTTTCAAACGTCCATCATCTGCTCTCTAAAGGGCAACGCATTCTGCTAACTTTCGTCTGTAGCTACCTTCCATGGATCCTTGCTGCGTAGATCCTGGAAATCATCTCCAAAGATAGACGCGAGAGCTTCTAGCTCATTTTCTTGCTGGACCGTGTAGTCCTCAGTCCCTTCTGCTGGAGTGTGCTGCTGACTGCTCATTCTTCTTCCTCACTACATGGCACTTCTCTGGTCACACTCACAGACAGAAGGAGGAAGAGGCTCCGCCGCTGAACTCACCGCCACCCTGCGCAGCTCTGACACATAATTCACTGCAAACTTTAGCGAATAAACCCCTCAATATTATTAACTAGTCAGTAGAAGTCACTTACTTATAACACACGCGACAGACGACCACAACAACGCTGCCAAGTGGCGCATGGCTGTTGCAGGCTGTGTCGCAGAAGGTGAAACGTCATCACTTTGCTCCGTCGAAAAGTGGCCTCGAGAGGGCAGTAATCATCCATCTTCTTTGGGCACATAACGTTGCTGAACATAGACCAGACCAACTGCAGCAACCCCAGCTCATAGCACTGCCCCCACAGGTTTGTGACCTGTTTTTTGGCCTGGCAGTGTATTTCCTATAAGGCAGGAAAAAAGGCAATAAAACCGTTGTGACAGGCCTACAGAGCTGGCCAGACTTCAAATAGAGATAACCAAAAGTGCCTCACATGGGTAATTCAGCACAGAAGGTTAATTGTAAGAAATGTACTTTTTCACATTCTGCAAAGACAGTACAGGAGTATAGCAGCGTGTATAGGTCAAAGGTCAAGTGTGATATTGACATACTTCTAACTATAGCTATCAAAGTGGATAGCTAAACTGTGCTGCGGTATTTAACCATGTTGGCAGATACAGAAAAAATACATGTAGAAACTGGGCTCCAATAATGGATTTATAAAATTGGTTTTAAAACAAACATTACAGGTAGCACTACAGGGATTAAGAATGCTTCCATAAAGTTTGGGGACTCAGGAGAAAGATTTCCAAGTTGATAGAGTAGAGAAATACCCTACTGTACTGTCTAAATTACTTCCTTATTGTTGTGCAATCTGCACAGTGCACAAAACTTTTGAAACCTCAACCCCTCTAATCCATGGAAGGTTGCTAGTTGCTACAGACGGTAGTTAGCAGAATGCATTGCCTCTTAGAGAGCAGATGGGCAAAAGTTGAAACACAGCCTGACATCAGGGAGAATGATGTCGTCATCAACCTGCTACAGAGGTCCCTCTCCCACTTGGAGAAGGCTGGGGGTACTGTGATGATCATGTTCTTTGATTTCTCTAGTGCCTTCAACACCATCCAACCCCTGCTCCTGGGAGACAAGCTGCAGCTCTCGGGGATGGATCACCACCTCACCTCCTGGATCCTGGACTACCTCACCAACCATCCACAGTACGTGAGGACCCGGGAGTGTCAATCAGACACCATTATCTGCAGTACGGGGGCACCCCAGGGGACGGTGCTGGCACCGTTCCTCTTCACCCTCTACACTGCAGACTTCACCCATAACACGGTGACCTGTCACCTGCAGAAGTTATCTGATGACTCCGTCACGTCAGCCACATCTCCAATGAGGACGACAGGGAGTACAGGAAACTGACGCAGGACTTTATCCTCTGGTGCCAGAGGAACCACCTCCAGCTCAACGCAGGGAAACCAAGGTGCTGGTGGTGGATTTTCATGGTAGGTTTATTTTAACAGTGAGAGACAGAATATCAAAAAAACAAATCCAGAAATGTAGATTCAAAAAAGATATAAATTAATATGCATTTAATTGGGGGAAATAAGTATTTGATCCCCTTGCTAAAAATGCCTTAGGGGAAGGAGGTTATCAGCCAATATTCTAATATACATGGACCCCTCCATCATCCCCTCGATGCAGTGAACCGCCCTGTGCCCTTAGCAGAGAAACCCCCCCAAAACATAATGTTTCCACCTCCATGCTTGATGCTGGGGATGGTGTTCTTGGGGTAATAGTCAGCATTTCTCTTCCTCCAAACACGACATGTCGAGTTGATGCCAAAGATCTTGATTTTGGTCTCATCTGACCACATCATCTTCTTATAAGCCTTCTCTGAATCATTCAGAGGATCACTGGCAGAGCTCAGACGGCCTGTTCATGTGCCTTCCTGAGCAGGGGCGCTGCAGGATTTGAATCCATTACGGCGCAGTGTGTTACCAATAGTTTTCTTGGTGACTGTGGTCCCAGCTGACTTGAGATAATTAACAAGTCCCTTCTGTGTAGTTATCGGCTGATCCCTCACCTTTCTCATAATCATTGATGCCCACAAGATCTTAGATGGTGGAGACCCAGACCGAGGGCGATTGATGGTCATTTTGTGCTTCTTCCATCTTCTAATAATCAAACCAGTTTTCTCTTTCTCACCAAGCTGCTTGCTGGTGGTCTTGTCTTCTATTCCAGCCTTGTGCAGGTCTACAATCTTGTCCATGATGTCCTTAGACATTAATTCCACCATGATCACAAGATGTCTTTGGTCTTCCCATTGTGGAGGGGTTGTAGTCTGATTTATTGACTGTGGACAGGTGTCTTTTATCCAGGTAACGAGTTGACATCAGGAGTACTTTCTTAAAGCGAGAGGACTTATTTAACTGGTCCTTGGGAGCCAGAATTTTTGTTGTTTGCAAGGGGATCAAATACTTATTTCCCCCAAATAAATGCAAATAAATGTATATCTTTTTTTTAATGTAAATTTCTGGATTTTTATTTGATATTCTGTCTCTCACTGTTCAAATAAACCTACCATAAAAATTACAGACTTATCATTTCTTTGTAAGTGGGTAAACTAACTAAATTGGCAGGGGATCAAATACTTATTTCCTCCACTGTATCTGTTAATAACTGCAATATATATACCTGGCTGCCTCAGAACTGTTTTTGAGGTCTATTTTTGTGTATTTTGTAAAATTGTGTAATTTTTGTATATATTTTTGGATCTTGGGTGTAATATTAAGCTGCCTTTTGCCTTTTTTAGCTGTAACAAATAAAAAAAATGTCCCCACTGTGGGACAAATAATGGTATTTTGATTCTGATTCTGATCTGATTCTGAAAACTACTTTTACTTGTAGTGATCCAACATGATCATCCCCCATTAAAAAGGATTCCTTCACTGAACTTTCAGGTTAAAATGCTCCCTAAAGTGCACCTCTGCTTGCGGCCCAACAGGCTGAACAATGGAAAGGAATGCTACGTGACTGTGGAATTGCAGGTTAAATGTGCACCCAAACCCGGTTTGTAACGCTGGCTTTCTGTTATGAATTTCAATAAGCTTCCAAGCTTCCAAGCTAAGTGTGGCAGGTCCCATCAAATATTGTATTTAACATTTCAAAATACCCGTAATACAGTATATAACTTATTTTGTATAAAAGGCTTCAGAATTTACGAGTACTCATTGTCCCTCTCTTTTTCTTAGTATAAAACCCTTATCATGAATCATATCTCCTTTTTTATCATGTTTTAAAATAAAATTAATCCAATCTATGAAAGTCCCTTCTTTCTTTACATAAACAAAAAACAATGAGATGCTTCATCCAGCCTCTATCTATTGAGATAGAGAGAAAACAGAGCTATTTACAGGCTCTGTATGTGGTCTATTAAATACCTCCAGCTTTGATATAACCTCACATATTATACATTCACCGTAACACCTAGTTATCATTGCTAATACATGGGTATTCCCTGACCATATATGTAATTTTATCTGGAATGAACAAATATTCTGTTAAATGTGTGTATCATTCCTGCATAAATGAGAGTATTACCTCATAAGGTACACTTTACATCAAGGAAAATACATGGAAAAGTGGGTGGCACAAATATGGACCTCCTCTTTGCAGACGCCTGGCTAGGAAACCTTGGTGGCTGCACATTAATGACTCTGTTGCTCACCCTAACCCTAAAAGGAGACAGCTGGGCCAATCAGCTCGGAGCACTGACAGCGACAGGCCACTCAGACGGTGAGATCCCACACAGAGCCTGGCTGTTAAGATCAGCTGTTCTACAAGACGAGGAAGCTCAGTGAGCACACATACCAGCAGCATGGTTCAGAGACATGTAATGTTTTCATCTCCTTAACAAGGCACCAGTGATGCTGTCCTGACTGGGTCATCATAGTGTGCCTGAGTATAATAATCCCTCTTCAGAGTTATAAAATATGTGCAGAGTGAGACATTATGCACCAGAGTAACATAAAACACAATGTTTTAAAACTCTAATTGTTAGTCCCTTGTGCTACATGATGACTTAAGTTTCCAGGGCTATAAAGAAAGAATACTGCAACACAAATGTGCATTGCTTTAAGGCATAACATTGCATTTATAAGCTCATGAAATACACTTCTCATCCTAGAAATAGTTTATTCTTTATGTTCCTTTTAGAAAACAATTGCATTAATCATTCATTATCATTAATGTTATTCCTTGTATCCAATACAATTAATATATCAATTTAACCAAACCTTTCATACTTTATAAACATTTCATTAGTCAATGAAATCACTGCACAAATGTCCCATCCATGTATGTAAAACATACTTTCCTTGGGCTTGTTGATTTTTGCTGCCAGCTCTTATTTGGACTTGTGTGAACCCCCAGCCCCGCCTCTTGTCCCTCGACCCAGTCCTGGTCTTATTTAAGGGGCTCTTCTCACCCTCAGCCTTTGTCCCAGTGGAAGCATCCGTCTACCAGTGCACCTTGGTGAGTACATTTTATAAGTTTCTTCTGATTCTCTTAGGTTATTTGTCCTTTTTAGATTAATTCCTAATTGTTGTGCTTTGAGCTGATCAGCCCTAACTGAATGAATAAATAGATGATGCCACTTCATCTTAATAAAGGTTTCACATGTTGTACCTGACGTGTAGAAATGGAGTTACATGTTATTCAAGGTTGACTTCTATGGTTTGTTGAAATTAATGTAATAACATGTTGTGGTTTTCCATGCTCTGGAACATTTCTGTGTTTGACATAACTACATAAACAGTAGTATCTCAAACTAATTATAACTTGGATTGGTACACAAAAGCTTGGGGGAAGCTGGCCAAATCCATCCATGCTTCAATGAATGAAATTAATAGGCAGCTGGGGCATGGAGCCATGTAGTAAAACCAAAGTGTCACGGTGTGCAGACAGATGGGGGCCGGCCCGACTCTAGAACCTGAAAGAGCAGGAGATCCATGTGTCACTTGTTTGACCCTGTTAACCACAGTGTGGCTGCTTCAGAGCTTAAAATAACTCCAGGTCTCTCTGTTATGCCCCTTTTTGGTGCTACCTCAGCAGCTCTGAGATATCCCAGGAACAATCACGGCTGTGGTGATATGTTATCAGTAGTTGAATGACAAGGCTGAGACCAAAATAACATACAAAGGCACGTCTAATTAGCTTTCTATATATAGCTCCCATTGAGTTGGGTTGTGTTGAAGTGATAATAACTTTTGATTAGTTCTGAGAGCATTGGCAGGTCTTCAAAGGCGCCCTGGATCACAGCTAATACATATATTAATAAAATGTGTCTGTGGTCTAGACACTTCATCACATCATCAGCCAATTCAGTGATAAAGTGTTTATGATTGTTCAATTATAACAGGCCTTGGTGCTATGTATTCTAATGGAGGGAAGTATAGACAGCTGTCGCTTACACCCATCCTAAACCTCCATGTGCTATGTTTTCTTTGATGGCCAGTTTAGACAGCTGTTCCCAACAGCCACCCTAAGCCTCCTTGTGTTTCTACTCATATTTTAGACCACCCTAATAAAGCCTAATCATGTGTGACGACGAAGAAACTACCGCCCTTGTGTGCGACAACGGTTCTGGCTTGGTCAAGGCTGGATTTGCCGGAGATGACGCTCCCCGTGCTGTCTTCCCTTCCATCGTTGGAAGGCCCCGCCACCAGGTAAGCTATAAAAAAACTCTGAACAATCTCTAAAGTTTGAGTGAGAGTACTCTCCTACATCTTACATTCCTCTCTTGCTTCTTTCCTTAGGGTGTGATGGTGGGTATGGGTCAGAAGGACAGCTACGTAGGTGATGAAGCCCAGAGCAAGAGGGGTATCCTGACCCTCAAGTACCCCATCGAGCATGGCATCATTACCAACTGGGATGATATGGAGAAGGTGTGTGATGACAGTGAGACTCATTTACAACATTCATGGCAGCTGAACCTCCTCATCCTGGCCGTCATAAAAGCTGCTTATTTATAGAGGACCTTTGTTTTTGTTGTTGTTTATTCAGCTGAGAGTTGTATCAGTGCTGACATCAGCTGTTCTTCCTCCTTCAGATCTGGCACCACACCTTCTACAATGAGCTGCGTGTGGCCCCTGAGGAGCACCCCACCCTGCTCACTGAGGCCCCCCTGAACCCCAAAGCCAACAGAGAGAAGATGACCCAGGTACTTTACAGTCAATATTCTGCGCTACATTACCACATGTTGGTTCTCAGATTTAGATTAACCTTTCATATTCTGCTTGCTTTTTCTTGCAGATCATGTTTGAGACCTTCAACGTTCCCGCCATGTATGTGGCCATCCAGGCTGTCCTGTCCCTGTACGCCTCCGGTCGTACCACCGGTCAGTACATTGCTTTTTTAATATGTACCCAATTTACCCAGTTACGCATTGAGATAAAATAAGAGGAATTTGTGCTGCAGGGGAGAAACTGTTGAGCATTTACGCTCTGAAGGTGTCTGTCATCTGGATAGAATCCTGTCCCAGGTGTTAATCCCTCTCCAGCAGGGTGTGTGCCATCAGATGTCAGCAGCATTGTGTAGTTTATGATGTGAGACATGCTTTAGGGGGCAGACGTTTACAGGCATGCATAGCTGACTAACCATGGTCCTTCTCTTGCTGCTAAAGGTATTGTGCTGGACTCTGGTGATGGTGTGACCCACAATGTCCCCATCTATGAGGGTTATGCCCTGCCCCATGCCATCATGCGTCTGGATCTGGCTGGTCGCGACCTGACTGACTACCTGATGAAGATCCTGACAGAGCGTGGCTACTCCTTTGTCACAACTGGTAGGTATATATCATTATGGTTGATTATTTGATGAGAGGTGTACAAGTGTTGTTTCTAAATACGTGAATTTTCTGCTTCTTAGCTGAGCGTGAGATTGTGCGTGACATCAAGGAGAAGCTGTGCTACGTGGCTCTTGACTTTGAGAATGAGATGGCCACCGCTGCCTCTTCCTCCTCCCTGGAGAAGAGCTATGAGCTGCCCGACGGTCAGGTCATCACCATTGGTAACGAGCGTTTCCGTTGCCCAGAGACCCTCTTCCAGCCTTCTTTCATTGGTGAGTACTCCTTTGCATTTGTTTTTGTGTATATTCTAAGCAATGCAGTATTTGTTTCAGAGAAACTCATCTTTTATTTTTTGTCTTCTACCAGGTATGGAGTCTGCTGGTATTCATGAGACTGCCTACAACAGCATCATGAAGTGTGACATTGACATCCGTAAGGACCTGTACGCCAACAATGTGCTGTCCGGTGGTACCACCATGTACCCTGGTATTGCTGACCGTATGCAGAAGGAGATTACAGCTCTGGCCCCAAGCACCATGAAGATTAAGGTGAGAGAACTGCAAAGGTTTTTAAGTCATTGATTTCATCAATGAAGTTTTTTAACATGCAATAACACTCAAATTATGTTTATTCCTTACCTAGATCATTGCCCCCCCTGAGAGGAAGTACTCTGTCTGGATCGGTGGCTCCATCCTGGCTTCCCTGTCCACCTTCCAGCAGATGTGGATCAGCAAGCAGGAGTACGATGAGGCAGGCCCCTCCATTGTCCACAGGAAATGCTTCTAAACACACATCCAACCTCCTACCATCCATTATTTGTACGTTTTTGTCTCTTGTATATATATGTTGTTGTTCTAATGTAATAAAGATAAGCCCTTGTGAGAGTTTATACTGTACTGTGCTTTCTTACAGCAATGCAAAAAACTAAACTGTGATATTTCTACATTAACTGCATGATATTATTACAATACATGCCTCACATACTGTATGCCAACAACTCAATAATCAGAGTTTGCTAAAACATGGATGTTGATGCTTCCTCCTAGTGGTTGAAGACAAAAATGAACATTCATTTTTACTTCAGCATCTTAACAAGTACTGACATTGGCATGCATTCCTTTTTAACCCTGGTTACTTATTTGTTTTAAATACTTTACTTTATATAACAGTTGAAGGATTGGGTTGATACGGCCATTAACAATATGGGCAGTGAAAAGCTCACCAGTGTGGTTTTGTGCAATACACAGTCTGTTATTAGGTTTTACATCACAGTTTACGTACAGTACTTTAATCTTCTCATTCTGTTTAATGTTACTCCATCAAGCATTCTTAATTGTGTGAAAAAATGTACTACCAAATGCTGTACACAGGCTTTTACGACCGTAATATGTATATGCAAACAATCATTATACCTTGAATGTACAAATAATGCTCAACTACTGGTTAGAATTTAATCAGATATGGACATTTGTCTGTTAAAATATATGAACTATGATCTTAGTAGACGTGTAGTACAATCTCACTTTTGTGCATAAACCATTTAAAGGTGCGACTAGTTTTGTTACAGTCAACCGGTTGCCAAAAGGCGTCCACTTGAAGATTGATTTGGCCTAATGGAAACTGTCCCGCCCGCCGAGGCTACCCTGACTACTAAAACGAACGCCCAGAACAATGTTATTCGAAACGATTACCAGCCAATCACAGCGTGAAGCGTAGGAAGCGCTGCTGTTTGAAAACTCTGAGGAAACAGACAGCCTGCCAGTAACCGCTATGACGAGCGAATCATAGCACAATGCAGTTAGCTAGCTAACGAAATTAAATCGATGTAAATAATACAGTTCGTTTAAGAGGAAGTAAACACAATTTCTAAGTTGTGTGACCCCAAGGAGATATTTCGGTTTTTTTTTGTTCGAAGCTTGGCAATAAGCTAATGTGCCTTGCTAGCTGGCTAACATTAGCTAGCTAACTGCATTGCAACAGTAGCACGAACCTGGCCATTACATGGTCATGTCAGGTTAGTTAAGTTGACCTCATTTTGGGTCTGGAAACCTTGTAGCTGTTACAGGTGGACTGTTTTAAAGATTAAGCGTCGTGTGAGCATTACGAGCCAGGTGAGGATGACTTAGCGAGAGAGGTTTACAGAAAGTGATAAAGTTAGAGAGACTCGGAACAGGACAGAAGCAAAACAACTGCGGATGTCAGTTTGGTTCTGTCAGAAGGGAGTCAACGAATTGTTTCGAAGTTCGTTTTGAGTATAAGAAAGGAGTGTAAAATGAAAGTCATGGAGAAAAACATGATGCGCCTAGTGGCTGTGCAACATCTCCGCGCAGCGTATGGGATAAAGACAAAAAACTGGAACAAAAACAAAGCAGTCAGCTGTAAGACTGCAGCCACCAACTCGGTAAGTTTAAATAAAAGCTATTTTCAATGTACTTGCGTTACATTTGCAGTGAAACCTTCGACTTGACATTCTGTTAGTTGAGACCACCAATACACCACAGTATCGGCCTTGGACATGCTATTGTTTTGGCAATTGAATCTAATTAGCATATTACTGAAAGCGTGCCCCCACTGATGGGACCCATTTGTTCGCAGGCCGTTGTCACTCATGTCAGTCAGTGCACAGGCTTTGTTTGGCATTATTCACACCATAAAGTTCTTTACCAGTCAGAGAAAGCCAAGTCTAACAATACACAAAAGGGTGATGTTTTCCCATAAATCTTTATGGCACATGGATTTTGGGTTATTTTGTCAAAAGAAACTAACGTATGGGACACCCTTCCTTATTGCATCTAACGGCAAAATATCTCTGAAAGCTCTGCTTGTTTTTTGTTTTCTTTACTTGTAATTGGCTCTGAGTCATAAGGTTGGATGAAAGGGACTATTCAGATGAATACTGACCTTCAACATTTACAGGTTTGCTCTAGAAATGTAGTAATAGGAAAGAATTGCCACACATTACGACTATTAAGAAATCAGGAACTGATGTGTAATACTTCTACTCTGAACACTTATTTAGGTTTAAACAAAACCTCTCATCATAATTAATTAGTTATCATCATTCAATTAAGAATAACGTTTTTGTGGCAGTGAAATCCCTGTCTTGTCACAGCACCATGCAGTATTTTGCTCATTATGTTAAAAAAAGATTGTAAAAAAGTACATGAGGGATTTGATGCTGCTAATAAAACATTGAGCAGTTAACATCCTTTTATTCAATGTTTTTTTCTTTATTCGCAGACAAAAGTTTTCGGGGTCTCCCTGGAGACATTACCGTACTATAATATGGAATGTGGGAGCGTGCCAAGGCAAGTGGATTTTTTTGGTGCATTCTTACATTAACTTGAGCCTACAGGTAGCAAGTTATATCTTGTCACATCTTCTAAATTTTGAATTATTTCACTGTCTTTTTAGCTTTCTGGTTGACGCATGTATGAGGCTGCTGGCGCACGTGGACACAGAGGGCCTGTTCAGAAAGTCGGCTCTGTCATCCGCCTGAAAGCACTCAGGGTGAGTGATGACTGAATTGATCTTGCATTCACTCAGGAACCTTGACCCTTGAACAGATGTGTTTTGTCCGTCCAGGCTAAACTGGATGCGGGCGAGGAGTGTCTGTCCACTGCACTCCCCTGTGACATAGCCGGTCTGGTAAAGCAGTTCTTCAGGGAGCTGCCGGAGCCTGTGCTCCCCACAGAGCTGCAGGAGGCATTTCTCAAGGCCCAGCAGCTCCCCGCCAAGGAGGATAGGACCTCTGCTACCATGCTGCTGTCTTGTGTACTACCCGAGAAAAACCTAAGCATTCTGCGTCACTTTTTGGACTTCCTCTACAATGTGTCTATGAGGTGCCAGAAGTATTTTTACAAGTTGCATTTAAAAAATGTTTTCCGTCTGGATTATTTGCACCCATTCACCATTAAATTATGTTTAATCCTCCTTCTTACCCTTGTCTTCATATATACCTTACTGTTGTTTTTCCATTTTTATTTGCTTTATCACAGGAGTGCAGAGAATAAGATGGACAGCAGTAACTTGTCTGTAATTCTGGCTCCCAACATCCTTCACTCAGGAGACGGTACCGAGAAAATGAACGCTCACACAGAGAAACGCCTCAAGCTCCAGGCAGCCATAGTGCACTGCTTCATAGAGAACGCCCACAACTTTGGTACGACCTGAAGCATGTTACCTTCAGCTCGCCTTTATGTCAGTCAACACTGTAATGTTTTAACAGTAAATACTTGGCTGTGTCCACAGGAGTGTTACCACAGTTTTTGCTTGAGAAAGTACCAGCCATGATGGGCTGTGAGGCGGGGGTCCTGTCACCTTCTCATGATGGACTTGAAGAGCTGGACTTAAACTCGGGGATGAAGAAGAAACTTAGGCGCAGCTTCGGAGGTAAGACTTTACCATACGTTTAAAAAAATATATAGTGATAGCTGCAGTGCTCAAAGAATGAAATCAAAAATTGGATCGGCCCGATACATTTCACATGGAACATTTTTAAATGCCCTACAAGTAAAAAAGGAGCCCAGTAACTGTAAACGTATTGTCATTTTGAAGCAGATTCTTTTAGAGTCTGTAAATACTGTTTATATGATTCGGTTTGTCTCGTATTTCAGATATGGTCAATGGTGCTCTGAATAAGATAAAAACTAATAGAACACCCACAAATGCCTCCCTGTCAGACAGTCTTGGTAGGTACTCGGGTCGAATTAAAAAAGGTTGTCTTTCATTAAGCATGATGCTACTGGAGTAATCTATCCGCAATGCACACAAACCAAAAATGCTTTCTGCAAATGATTTGCCTTGATGTTGAATGATAAGTCATGTCAATTATGCTTTTTTTCTAAATGGCTTTTGTTTTTCTTTGGCTATTTGCATGGTTCCATGTGTTTCAGTCAACAACTTCCTATTCCTATTCAAGTGCCTTGGCTCACAATCATCTGGGAATGTTCTTAAATAATTAGGAAAACATGAAATCTTAAATAAAACCAACAAATTATTTACATTTGAAGGTATTAATTCTACTTCTGTGATTTTTGCCAGTCTTTTCTTCTGCCACTCCTGTGATTGCAACACCAAGCTCAAAGCGAAAGCTTCCTCTGGAATCCGGTCAATCTTTTGGATTCTCAAACAAGAAACATAGATCTGTGAAAAAGACTCTGGGGATAGACCTACTCTCCAACACTCTGTTCAGTGCCACTTCCACTCCTGGATCAGGTATTGATGATTGTTTGATCTCATGGTCACCAACAATTATGCTATCTGTGCACCGTGGGGTTTAACATTTATATTTCCTTTTTTTTATTATTCTAGCTTACAGTGCTTCTGGGGTCTTGGACTCTCCCCACAATCCCCTGTCGTCAGCAGGGAAGTCTAGAAGGATGTCCGCTATCTCTGTGAGGAGGAAGAGCCGACGACTCAGCAACAGACATGCTGTCAACAGGTACAGACTAGTTACCTGTTAAAGCTCAATTATGTTGTGTTTCTCAGGGAAGATGGAACTGCTGGGTTCTTTACCAAACTATAACTAGTAATGTGATAGTTATTGCAATTTCTACTTGCAAAGAAGTACCAAGTATAATCAGGTAAAAGTAGTTAAAGCAAGGATTATATAATTAAAAGTGTATTCTTTACTTCTGAAATGTAACAGAGTTAAAGTATAAAGTAACAGAAAATGAAAATACTCGAGTAAAGTATGTCCGAGTAGTACTTACTTGAGTAAATGTACCTAGTAACATTCCAAATTACTTCGCATTACATTAAATGAACAAAATGTAAGACAAATTAATGCCACAAACTGCACTGCCACACAGCGAGGTGTTTCCCACTGGGTTGTAATATGCAGAGTTGGTTTGTAAACCCTTAACCTCAGATCTACAGCCCTCTTTAAGTCTATCGTATGCTGACTATTCTATGTATCGTTTTCAGAGTTGAATCCGGAAGAGCTGGCTGCTTCTCTCCTAAAGTCAGCAAAAAAGAAGCTCCCCGCAAATCTCTGCGGCTGCGTTTCAGCCTGGGAAAGAGCAGCAAGGAGGCTGTAAGTGTGGTTCCACGACAGACTTCCCATTCCACTCGTATTGCTAAAAGTTAGATGGCAAAAATGTATAATAATCAAATGCATTCAGGCATATAGCCCCAATTAACTGTATTAAAATCAAGTAACATTTGCACATCGGGGTGTTTTTAAATGGGTAAAGTGTTGCACGTTAGCACTTTTTAAAAATTGTGTAACAATCTAAGTTTACTCTCAGTAAGTAACACCTTTTAAACTAACGCTTTAAAAATGTAAAAAGAAATGTCTTATATCTGTAATGTAAAATAACTAATGTTCATGCTTGTGTGGTACAAAGCCATAGGATATGTCCTGTGATTTACAATGTTAAGCACTCAGGTGAAAGAATGTTATTAAACACTATATAGCACAAATGAGAATCTATTGTAACCTGTTACGGGATACATTGGGTCAGCTGTTTACAATGCATAGCTTCTCTAATGCATGCAGTCACATGTGAATTCTTGACTTAATAAAAAGTTGATGACCAACTTATTGTTTCTTCTGAGTGACTTTTATCATCCTCTGAAGAACTAACCACTACAACCATTGAATTAACTCATTAATGGTGCATTCTGGGAAACATCTGTGGTGTCCTTTTAACAAAATCACATACTAAATCTCCCTCCTCCCTGTTTCTTTCATTTCTCATTCATGGTGGTGTTGAAGGTATCCGAGTCCATTGGCTGGCGACTTGCCATGCAGGAGAGCACTACCAGCTTTCGTTTCACTGAAGAGACAGAGTTCAGTCCAGCTGTTCTGCCTAGAAAAGCCGCATCAAAAGGTGAGTACCGTGTGCAAAAATCTAATAAGAATACTGTTATTCTAGTGTAATGTTCTGTAGTATTTAGGTTATCCCACTTTGTTTCACAGGCACCAAGTACATCAGTAAGTCTGAAGACAACCTGCTGACCCCCCAATGTGACTCAAGTGTCCACCAGACCTCATGGAGCGGGGAGACTCCAGGAGGAGCGCAGACTTTCCGTGGAGGATCCTTCACCGACACCCCCATGAACATCTGCCTAAAGAACAACTACAACTCTGAGCCGGCCATCGTCGTATTGAAGCCCCCAGCAGTGTCCAGCTTTCCTAAGAAGCTGTGTTGTGCTCCAAGCGCTGAGAGCCTCGAGAGCGAGTTCTCTATCACTGAAGCCCAAAGCCAAACTGCTCCAACCCTGATGAAAATAAAGAAGGCCTTCACAGAGTCCAGAAGTGACCTCCAGGATCCCTGCAACTCTGAGGAGACAGATGCATCAAAAACATTTGATGGCATCCTTCCCCAACCACAGACTCCCACAACCAAAGTCCTTCCTGTGGACACGTGTGCCTCCAGCTTCCCAGCTGTTAGCCTCCTGGCTTATGACCAAAACATTACCTTTGGCCAGCTTGAAATCGCTGCCTTATCACCTTTGCATATTGACAGTGTCCTTTTTGAGTCTGGTGCGTACCGTACTCCAGCAGCACAGGCTGAGGCAGGTTCTTTCTGCGCTGCTCCCATCAGTAGCCACAACAGCTCCACGGTGGGGGAAAGTGATGCAGAGGAGGAGCAGCTGAACTGCAGCCGGTTGGTTGATGCCCTGGACATCCAGAGTCCGGCCCACTTCAAACTGTGGGCCCCCTCCGGACGCCAGTCCACTCCGTACAGGTTGGGCCTTGAATTCAGAGACGAGTTCAGTACCCCGCCTAAGATTGGTACTAAACACTGTGCGGTACAAAACCAATCTTCCTCAGAGAGTGGTGCCGAAAAACAGCAACCCCTCTCCCCACGCAGCCTGGAGACGGAAAAGCGTCGGGTGGCAGACCACATCCATCACTTCAACAAGCTCACTCTTCTCTCCCCCAAAGGTGCTTTGGCCAAACACGTCAGATCACCGCTCCAGTTCAAGCGCACCCCCGTTCGTCAGACCGTGCGCAGGATGAACTCTCTCCTTGGGGAGAGCAGGAGACCAGTAAGAAAGGAAGACCTCAGCATCAGCCAGAATGGTCCGATGATGAAGGCAGTGAGCCTCGAGAGCGGCCTCTCCCCTCACCCTCAGCTCCAGCTTCACCTGGGGGAGGGAAAACTGCCAAACAGTGTGTGTCACATAAAAAAACCACCACCCGTCCCTCCCAAAAAGCCAAGCACCCTGGCACGTAAAGCTAAGGTCTGCGCTCTGGCCGACTTGACCAACAAGTTCCAGCCAAAGACCAACGTGGACAGCTCTGACCAATCAGGAGCTCAGAAGCCTCTGTTGGAGCAGGTAGAGGAGAAGGACATGAGCCATTACAGAGGGTCCCCCAGGAACCCCCTGAACCAAGTACGCCTGATGTCTGCCACCAAGCCTGTAGATTTATAGTTTGAACCTTTTTTGTTTCCTCCATACTATGCAGGTCTCTGTCTGCTAAGTGACATTAAACATCCCCGCTTATATTCATATTTTCAGGGGCTTTAATTTATTTTTTTAAGCTATGGTAGGTGATGTTTGTATTGTCAAAGGGTCTTATTGGGAGAATGTTTGTATGCCTTGTGATTGTTTTACTCTAGTAAAACAAGTATTACAATATTGTCATATCAGCTCACAGCATTACGCTGTGTAGTTGGACTGTAGTGTGTAAGCCAAATGATGTGTAATGTGATTGATTGTATGACTGGAAACTGAAATGGTTTCAGATCAACGTAATGCTTTTTTATTTATGCATTATGTGTCTAATCCTTAGCTAGATTTTGTAAAAAAACAAAAACTGTTTACTGAACGTTGAAGCTGTTTTTTTTTTTTTAATTACAGAATATGTCCGCACTGTCTCATCTTGAACTGAAAAAGAAAAAATGCACCTTTTTGTTTGGTTTTCTCAACAAACAAAAAAAGCCAAGAAGTATTGATCTATCACAGTCTATTAATTACAAAACCGGCTAAATGCTTTGCTATGTAAACTGCTTCAGGAAAAATCAAACCAATAAAATCAAACGGTATACCATAAGGGTTTAATTGTTCTCACTTCTCTTAATAGTAAGTACTTGTTTGCGCCACAAGGGGGAGTAATGCAACCACTGACTAAATATTACATTGACATGTTAGTGATTCATGTTGATATTAACAGAAGGCTTAGCAATGTATTCTCAATATCCCGACTATATCCTGATATAACAGCATAATATCTAAAAAAATAAAAATAGGGTTGGTTCTGGAACGAAAGATTGCTTGCGTCACAGATGCATTTATGTAATAATAAAAACTGCATGACTTGTGAGAGGTGATAGGTCCAGATAGAATCTGCAGAGTAGACCGTAAAAGGGTGGAGGTCCAAATCGTTGCTTCATATTTAAATCTCCACAGCGCGATGAGTGGCTTGGCTGCCTTTTCAGGTGCAGGGTGAACTTGGAAACAATTATGTTTAAAAACCTCAGTTTCGGCAGCAGTAGCCTATATTACTTGTATCTCTGCAGTGATGGCAGTGCAGTTTCCCTTTGTATTGGTCTGATTCTCCACCTTCGGCCGGTGCGTCATGATGCAGTACAAGTATTACGCAGTTGGGCCGAGGCCATGTGTTCTCCAGATTAATGTTCACCCTTCTGTAACGTCATGATATATGATAGAAAACATGCTGCAACATACTATTTCCTAGTTAGTTATGGTATTAAGATAAAGACACGTTTGATGCTTGGCAGACATATTCTAAGGTTAAACCAACGACAGTGTTGGTGCTGGAGTTTTATTGTCAAGAATAAAAGAGCTAAATGTGACTTCATACTTACACGTAATTTGTTATATTTATATACAGCAATGATTTACCTTTTGAAAGCTTTATTTCTGTTCGGTTTGATTTTACCAAACAAAGTATCACGGGGCATTTCACGACCGCAACGTCAACATTTCTCCTAATGGCATACACTGTTAAAGCATTATATATTTTTTTAATATCCAACCAAATTGCATTAGTAATTAGTAACAACTTATAAAATAAATAAAAACTGAATTTTCTTAATTGAATAAAAATGTAACGGCTAAAAGTAGTTTTACTTTGATTTTAAAACTGATCAAATAGAACTTGTTGCTTAGTGGACTTTTCTGCTCATGTAGAATAAACGTAGTTTTGGGACTAAAATAAACTAAAAGGATATGTCTATTAGGCTACTGGACTTCTCCATAGCGTTCCTAAAATTCACAATCTTCTGGTTTTAAGACCATTTACTTTTTCCAATAAAAGCCTACTTTTTGGCTCAATTATATTCCTGGTGTTCAGTCACACTAAAATGTAGCTCTATGTATACTTTACAGGTGTGCTGTAATGTGACAGTCGACCTTTCTAATTAATTTTGTCCTTAGATTGCATCTGTAATTTACGAGAGTAACTTGAACGCCTCCTTTAATGTTTAACATTGGGAACTATTATGTTATTATCATGTTCCTTTTAATAAATAAAATAAATCTCCAGTTATACTTTTTTCCCCCATGTGTGCATAAACGTTCCGGCCTGTCGGCTCTCGGCTTGTCTCCCCGCTCCCGCCCTCCCTCCCTGCCTTCCCTCGCTGTTCCTCTGTTGTCTGTTTTCTTGAAGTGGGTTCAGGGAAGTGTTGAGGGGGCGGATAGTTCTGATTTTCTCTACATCGTGCTTAGCCAATAATGTAGAGGGAACTGTTGTGCACATCTCAGCTGGCAGACATTTAAAAGGGAGACAGTCCGGCGCTGGAGCAATTTGTATTAAACCCCCTGGCCCCTGTCTATGGATCGCTCAGTCTCCCAAACATCCACATCCCCACCAGTGTACGGCCGACAGCAGTAGGTGCCTATCACATCGGAGGGTGCCGCGAGAGGACTGAAAGGATCACATCATCGCACTTGTAGCAGTGGAGGCTCTCGCAGGTGAGTTAAACTCGGACTGTGTGTGACTACACAAAGAACAGTCTTCATCCATCTTTAAACTTTATTTGGTTTCTTGCTTATAGAAATTACAAAACGCCATTCTTTTTCTCCACTGGTATGTGCATGTGTGGATATGTAGATGTGTTGTTAAACGTATTAAAGTGTTTTTCTTTGGCTAAATCTGGTGGCATTACTTTGCATAATAGTCTAATAAAGTATTGGGCCAAGGTAAACATTATATGTGTTAGTCAAATACTTAGATACTGTTTACATTTTTTTTTAAATTAAAGATGAAAAAAGCAGTCTGCGCGTTTTTACGCAGCGTAAAAGTGTTGACAGCTGTGCGTAAGGCATCCAAAGTTGAAACGGCATAGGTAATGAATTATTTTCCTCTTCTCCCCAAGGATGGCCAACTCAACGCATATCTTCTGCAGTATGGTTTTCATCATGGGGTTGCTCTCCACGCCCGTGGAATCCAAAAGAAACCGAGGTTCACAAGGCGCCATTCCTCATCCTGACAAAAGCAACCCAAACGAATCGGAACAGCAACCGCAGCCTCCGCAGGCGGGCTCCGGGTCCCGGCAGAGGCAGGGCTCATCCTCACCGGCCGACGAGGTGCTGGAGTCCAGCCAGGAAGCGTTACATGTGACGGAGCGCCAGTATTTGAAACGGGACTGGTGCAAGACGCAGCCCCTGAAGCAGACCATCCACGAGGAGGGCTGCGTCAGCCGCACCATCATCAACCGCTTCTGCTACGGACAGTGCAACTCCTTCTACATCCCCAGGCACATCCGCAGGGAGGAGGGTGCCTTCCAGTCCTGCTCGTTTTGCAAGCCAAAACGTTTTACCACCATGACTTTTACTTTGAACTGTCCGGACCAGCAGCCACCCACAAAGAAGAAACGCATCCAGCGCGTCAAACAGTGCCGCTGTATATCCATAGACCTGGACTAAAGACATGGCTTGGGTGTTGGTGTGTGTGTGTGTGTGTGTGTGTGTGTGTGTGTGTGTGTGTGTGTGTGTGTGTGTGTGTGTGTGTGTGTGTGTGTGTGTGTGTGTGTGTGTGTGTGTTTCATATCCCCTCGCGGACAGGATTGTTGGTAGAAAAAAAAGATTGTCACATAGCCAAGAACACGTGCCTGTCTCCACTTGGAGGATGCATTCACGAAAGCTTCGTACATGTAGGCTGCAGTTTCTTCTTGCATAACGCGTGAACACATATGGACATGCAACTTATAGACCATCGAGTGTTTTACTCCTCACCAGTTTGAAAACAAGCATCACTGCACGGGAACGCTGACTTGGAATGGGCACGTTTTACGCACGGCTTCCTCCCCCCGAGAGGACTGCATAACCCCGGGTTATTTAATATAGAAAACGCTTGTTGTGACGGGAAATGTACACTTTGTATTTTAATGTGCATATGTGTTTGCTTGACTGGACGTTTCCACTGTGTGGAATTTGATGTATGAGGATATTTGTAAATGGAAATGTGATTTTTTTCTTCGATGTTACAAGAATGTTTGAAGGTAATTGATTTCTATGAATTTCCAAGTAAATTGGTGATTTTTTTTTGTAAGTTGAGGGCCTACTTTTTTTTAGGGTTAATTGGCTTCTTTGTTAGTTAAACCGGACGCTGTTCAGTGATGGGTTATCCAGTATCGAGATTAAATAGTTGTCAATGTAAAGGCATCTTTGATGTAACCGGTTTGTTTATCCCTATGATTAAATTATCCATGAAAATATAAAATAAACGGATGTTGGAATATTGTGTATATCATATGTGACTTAAACCAGATATAAATTAGGAAGGTGTTTAAACTGTTAAATTATACATGGCCTCATCTGCTCTCCAGCTTGGAGAGCATCTCAGAGTTTGACCACATTTAATTGTAAAAGCATTCAGCTTAATGACAAAATATGGGATAACTTTTCCAATTATTACTTGGAATTATATAATTGAACTTCACTGCATTTTGTGACATGGCTCGCAAATCTGTCGGACGACTGAAATGGGGGAATGCACGAAGGATGGGGAATCTTCACATTTTTACTTAAATGAGCTTCAAACTTTTTAGATTTTTTTGGTATTTAGATAAGCAATTATTCTTCAGCCATCCATTTTGAATATCACCATTATTATATATGTTCCAGACCTCAATCTTAAGGAAGTTCTTGGTGTTTGAATAAAAGGAAGTGCCACAGGTGTTTATCTACAGTCGGAGCTAAACAGTCAATAATCAAACATTTGTAGTTATTATGTTCTCTTGGTGATTTATTGATCCTTTTTTGATGAACATAATGCAATTATTTCATCATAAATGTCGTTTTTGAAAAGACTGTACAGTAAATCACTTATATCACTGTTTTCTTATAACAAAGTCCAGGTGAAATAATCCTTGATTAAACACAATTTATCACTTCATTTTTAAGTGAGTCTTCCCGGAACAGATATTACAGTCGAAAGCTGAGACCTGATTGAATAACCGTTTTGACTCACAGCCTGGCCGAAGAACGAATCATCAGATTCTCTTTGATGACTCAGGTTTCTCACATTAATACCATATCTGTTTGGTTCACTGCAGGCCTAATGAAGTGTCGACAGAAGAAAATGTAGAGAAGTTGTTCAAGTTTGTTCGGCATCCAGTACTTTATTCTCGAAATTTAAAACAATTCCATAAAATTACAGAGCACCTACATGAGAGCTACTGAGGGTTACATACATAGAGTAGAGGCTACAGCAGTTCCTTTATCAGTATCAGCCTTTTTTAGTTGTCAAACCCTCTGAAGTAAAACATAGCAGTTCCTTAAATATTGATCTTTTTACGAAATAAATGGCACAGGTGAAAGACTTTGGAGGGTAAAAAAAAGTAATTCAAGGTGCAATTTTATGGATTCTCTGATAATAGAAGTCTGTCTGAGGTATAGCAACTCGAATGGCTGTAGGTGATATATTAAAATGTTCTCAATTCCCAAAAATACACCCCTCATCTCTCCAAAACTAAAGAGAAAAGGCAAATCTTCAACAACATTCAACAAATCATCGCGGGCACAATATCTATGTGAAAATATATCTTTCATCGGATTTAACCACGCAGCTTCTAAGTCAATTACAACTCATAAAAATACAGCCTCAAAGGGACCAACGCTGATGCTTTTTGGCAGAAAATAAATCTTTCCTTACATAAATAGACTTTTCTTGAATGACAGGAGTATGGTTACATCTTACATTTCAGATAACAAAACATACACTTTAATAGACTTTCTCAGAAAAAAAAAAATCTAACATGTTTAATTCATAAAGCAGTAAAATTCATAAAAATTCCAACAAGGAAAGCGTACCCTTGCATAGGAAAAGAGGTGCAAAAAAAGTGCAAGACATCTAAAAAATGCACGCAGTTAGCATAACCAGGGGAGTGTGGATAATAGCGAGCTACGACATACAGCTACAGCAAGCAGTAAAGTGCTTAAAGGTGCGCTGACACTCAATGGAGGACTAACAATTTATATTTAATATCCGCGATGAGAGTGGGTGAACGGCCAGAGTGTGTTGTTTCCTTCTGATGTTTTTAAGTACATCTGTGTGTGTGTGTGTGTGTGTGTGTGTGTGTTTGAGGGCCTCTTCTCTGGCCGTCACCCAGAGAGGTCAGTCTGGTGCATTGCTACACAATACAGTGAAACCTCCACGATTTGTCCGCGCACACATTTATACACAACATGTCTTAATCCGCACATGAAGCCTGGCGCGGATCATTCATCATCCTCTTGCTGCATGGGCCCTGCAGATTCTACAACATGACATATTTACAAGACTTTTAATGAGCCATGGGGAATGATAAGCTAGGAACACTAGCGGTTTTACCGCTTCCAGACACAGATTTCTCGTTTGTCAATGGGGATTTTCCTCTTCATGAGCACCGTCTTTGAAAATGTAGCAGCGTTATCACTCTGCTCTCTTACGTCTTCATTTAGGAAACAAATGGTTTCTCAGCTCTTATAGATCCAGAAGGAACCTCTTGGATGTGTCAGCTGTGAATCACACTGACCCCTTGAGACCTTTCACAAGCTGGGCACTCAGAGGTCGCGCCCTGCCGGAGGAATGAGATCGATCTTTGGCCTTTAAGACTCTCATCACTTCGGCTGTGGCAGCCATGCATCCCCGCTGCAGGCCCAGCTCCTGTCCATACAGCAGACAGAAAAGGGGAGGGTAGGGTGGGGATCTGTGAGTGTTAGTAAACAGAGAACAGCAGTAGGAGTTGCCCGGCAAGGTTTTTGTGCGAGTCTGTAGAGAGAGTGAAGAGCAGACCGCTGTTGTCGAGGCAGGTGGAAAACACACAAAAAGCGGGCCTTCGGATCTGCGATCTTCTCCTACCACTCCTTGTTTCTTTTCAGCTGTAATTTTACTCAGGTGGATGACACGCCAGCCTCCTTCTGCCGCAGCCTCTCTTTCTGTTGGCAGGAAACACAAACAATATTCAGTATGCATTTCATCGTGGACACAAGTAAGAGCAGCTTTCAGGAAATTCCATCTCTGTATGTAGATCAGTTCTCACCAGACTGTTGGCATTGATCTTTTTGGTTTCCACTCTCTTCTCTGCTGTGATTTTCTTGATGTTTTCCTGAGCTTCCTTTAACCTATGGGGAAAAAGAAAGTCCTTGACTTTACATTTGCAGGACTTTAAAACTCGACGCACACACACTGGAAGTAACTTGGAAAACATTACAAATGCAGAAGCCTCTCATCACTGTGTCCTTGTGAAGCTGTAAGTAAGGGCAAGACATTTAAGTATCTCCCTGGGGCCACACACACACAAAGATTCTCTCAGGACTTTGCGGTCAGCGGAAGCCCCGTAAGCCACTAGCAGTAGAGAATGACAGTGAGTTGATGAGATAATGAGGCAGCCTTTAAAAAACACTTGGCTTTTATGAGTGTGCAACAGTATTTAAAATAAAGTTAATTGTACATAAGCACCATCAGCTGTGAGTAATGAGGGACACTATTACCTAGTAAACAATTAAGAGAGAGAACACGGCGGGGCTGAGAAATCTGCTCAGTTTAGACAGAATCACCTGTAGGACACTAAATGTAAGATTCATGATACGTCTCCCGCCATGGAGGCACTACATGATACTTAAAACCCCGAAAGAGCATGCAGTAATGAAAATCTTCAGTCCATATCAGCGCATGCAGCCCTCCTGCCTTTTGGGCTGCATGTCCAGCATCATTACAGTGATTATCAGTTCTCCAATAACGCTTGCTAGTAAAGCTAGGCGGCTGCAAGGAGGGCCTGCTGTCCTTTGGTTGGAATGCCCCCCTACCACCATACTGACTTAAGGCCTCAGGTCAGAGGATACATCATAAAATCAGGCCCCCGTACTTCAGGATCAGGGCCGAGGCCTCAGCTCCTCCCGTTTGGCCACCTCTTTGATGGCCTCCCTCTCTGCTGTAATTCAGCATCTGCACATCGCCCTTGACGATTAGCGGTAATTTGGTGTGATGTGTAGAGGTCTTTAAGCGCCTATCTGAAGGTGACAGAGACAAGGAGCCGACCCAACGATATGATGGTTTAGCCTGAGTTTGGTAAGGGTGTGTTCCGCAGAGAGGTAAATCCACTGACAGAGAAAGATGTTTCACATTAAGCTTTAAAATATGTGATGTTCCATTAAAATATTCCCTTTATTTGATTTCAATTTAGAAAATTAATAAACAAGTTGAACTAACGAGATCCGGCGAATCCAAAAACATTGAATGATGCGCTCCTAAGCACAACCGGGAAGCCAGGAACGAGTCGCCTGAGACCAACAGTTATTTAAACTGGAATTAACTGCCGGCTGTTCACGCAGCAGAGAGGAGAGGACAAGAGAGGTTGTAAATAGTGGTAGTAAAAATGGAAATAGTTCAGTATGTAAAGTATGTGGAGCCTCAATTTGTTTTTCTCCAATATTGCTAACACTTGGGGCCACATGAAAAAGTCTTGCATATATAGATCCCAATTTGTAAAACCATTACAGAAACAAATTATCAAAGCAATTCAACAAAGTCTTAACAATAAAAAAGATGTTATATTTTGTGTTGTACTGCACAAAAGCCATTTTTACTTATTTAATTACTGTGCCATTTCCAAGGAGGATTTACAACAGTAAGAAAAATGTGACAGGAACAAAAAAAAAAGGTTCTATTTCAGAGGGTAAGAAAAATTCTCTCTCTTGGATGAAGATCCAAAAACACTAGATCTTACATTTCCCATCATGCACACTTGTAACACAGGCTTACAGTTTCAAGTTTCAAGAATCTGTGATAACTCTGTGGGATGTCATTACATGTAATCATGTGACTTCGACAGAGAAACCAAACAAAAAAAAGGAGCAACCCCACCAGAGTCCAACTCACTTCTCCTTGGAGATGTTCTTATTTTGTCGTGTCCAAGCGTTCTTGAAGTCGTTGCAAAACTCGTACCAAAGCATAAATACGTAATTTGGGGCCACTTCTTTCTCTCCGGACTTTGGCTTCACCCCAAAGTAGCTCACTGTGTCCTGGAAACTGCATTGGGAAACAGAACAGAGGAACAAATAGTGTCATCTTTATCACACACTTTAAATGATCTCAGACCTTAATAATACTGTGTGCCAGTGACTATGTTATATTAAAAAGCTATAAAAAAGGAAACTAAGGTGTCCACCAAACACAGACAAATGGAGGGTAAGAAGGGTCAATTTCAGGCACAGCGCACAGAAAAAGATGGATGTGGAGTCAGACAGAGAGGCGAGAAACAGAGCTGGAAGGAGAGTATCCACCCTGCTGGGCCACTGGGGAGAGTCAGTAGCGGCGGCTGCCATTATCACATTGACCTCCACAGCCTGCAGGGGAAGACTGCCAGAGGATACGGAGACAGCCAAGAACAGACTGCTGCTCTTCACACACACATACACACACTCATAGCTCCTACAACATACTTGCTGGCAGTCTATCAAAGATGTGAATATGATACAGGCTGAAACATCAGATCTGTGTTAATAAACACATTTTCTGTTTTCTGTTCACAGGGACTGTAGCACTGCTGAGGACCAGCTCCTCAGCCTAATTCAATTGTAACCAAATCTGAACTCTTCCCAAGGATCCCAGCAGCACACACAAGGCATGAAACGCAGCCTGCTGCTTCAGATTCCCTCCCTAACCCAAACATAAAAGACATTTTCTTGCCTTGACTGTCAAAGGGGTTGATAAAAGGCAACTATGATTCAAGGGATGCTCCCGGTCCCATTGACACCCAGATAGGCTCTGACCTCCAGATGCTAGGTGGCTTTTTGTGGCGCTAATCTAAGACACGTTCATGTGGAGGGAAATGAAACAATATGCTGCACAGACGACGAAAAAATAGGCTTCTGCTTCCCATTTCCCAGTGATGCGTCATTTTGCTGAGATGCTCAAAAAAGCGCAGTAGATCATCCTGTACGCTACAAAAGAAATCAGAGTCTCTGGGATGTTTAGATCGACCAAACAGACCATTCTTCCCAGGTAGCTTTGTTGAAGCCGGGCCTGCTTTGGCATCATGAACACAGTCTCTTCTCTGTCATGACCCTGGGTCATCATGTCAAAGCGTTCACAAATCAAGCAACAGCGCCTTCTCTCTTCTACCCTCTCAAGCATAGGCAAGAGGCAGATACACAAGGGTTTCACTCAAAACAGATGCAAACACACTCACACACGCAAGTATACCTACCAAACATAAACAAAATCAAGCCTTTGTTCATTTGCGAGCGCGGAACAATTAAATTTGCACACACACTTCTGAAATCCATGCTATGATGCCATTGCCGTGAGAGGGTTTACTGCAGCACCCACAGCCGGCATTCCTCACTGACAGCTATAAAAAAAAAAAACATTACAAAACCATGAGCAGCCGTGAGAATCAGGGAAATATTTGGACAGGCAACTCTGCATTCCTTTGTTTCCCCAGTAAAACGATTACAGAAGTAGACTCTATGTTGTTGGCTGATTCAGCAGAGGCACTAAGCCGCTTTGTGCCATCGTCAGAAACGCAGTGCCCGAGTAGAGTAACTTACGAGCTAGCATCTATGAAACCATGAATGCCTGGTGGCTGTGGAGGAGGCCGTCGGGCCAAATGAAATTGAGCATGATGTGGGAGAAGGAAGCTTAATGAGACGGAACTGAGGACAGAACCAGAAAACCTCAGTGAACCCAAACGTCAACCAGGCAAATTAGAACTGCATGTTGAGAGGAAAGGCATCGTAACTCGCTATGGATTAGCCAAATAACCTTTTTTTTACAAGAATGTCTCAAATAATTTACTTTGTGCCACACTGTACACACAATTACATCAAGCTTAAAGATATTTTGGACTGGTAATGCTGGGCAATAGTTTAATATTATTGTTTACAAAATGTACTTTTTTAGATTTAGTTTTACATATGGAAAAGGTTATGCACAATGGGACTTTTTAGATGTGCTATGAAACACTATTGGAGCAAGACTAAAAAGTAATGCTAGCAGATCTGTAAGGTCATAAACAGCAGTGCTTTTAGCTTAATGCTAACGCCTACATGACAACATGCTGCTAATGACAATGTTAACATGCTGACGTGTAGCAGGTATGTGTGTTTACCATTTTCCAATCTGAGTTTAGCATGTTAGCCTGCTAAAATAAGCTAGTCATTCACTTTGCAGGTATTTTTTTTATATAGGAAAGTACTGGGAAAATTTAAATTTTGACCTGCTTATGACACTAAATGTAACACTAAGAGATCGTCAAATGTATTACATTTCACCCAGTGGGAAACATAAATGTGTGTACAAAATGCAATATTATTAGTAGTCCAACAGTTTTGGATTTTCAAACCTGTGCCAGACATCTAGCATGGTTGAAAACAAGATCAGGACTCTATACTGTAAGCTTGATTCTATTGGCTATATGATACCAAACAAATAAATATGGCAAATGTATGTCAATTAATGTCATAAACGGTCATTGATGATGCAATCAAGACAAGTGAAATGTGGTCAGAAAATATTGGTCAGAGATGTTTTTCTTTAGAGATTGTGATGAACATTATTTTTTCCTTTAAATCAATACTGAAAATAATTTGTAGTTGCATCATTGTTGTAGACAGTCATCATTTGAGTCACTTTCCTGATGGTGATTCATTTGGCCCAGCCCTTCTTACTGGTGGCTTACTTTCACTGTCAGGCGTCTAAACTCAGACACTCCTCATGAGGCCGAGGTATTTGGTGGCACTGAGGATGTGTTATCTATTTCCTTTATTAACACCACAACGGTGCGGCCACTGCTGCTGATGTGTGCGAGGAGCCCTCATCCAGCGCAGATGTGAGAGCCCACCCAAGGCCCGGTGAGCCCGCTGACGCCCATATTCATCAACAGCGTGTCACTTTTACGAGGTGGCTCTGTGGGAACCTGAGAAAGAGCCCTCCCCTCCCTCCTGCTCTACCTAACGACAGTCAGAAAGCCCCCTCTTTAGATGAAATTAAAGACAAACTTCATTAAATGCAAAAGGTGCTGTCAGCTGCGGGGCCTGTTTGATCAATATTCCCCCTCCAAGTTCAATGCTTTCATTACAGTGGTGTCACTCATGCACAAGAGGGCACACACACACACACACACACACACACACACACACACACACACACACACACACACACACACACACACACACACACACACACACACACACACACACACACACACACACACACACACACACACACACACACACACACACACACACACACACACACACACACACACACACACACACACACACACACACACACACACACACACACGTCAGTACAACTATCACTACATGGAGAAAAAAGGAGTGAGAAGTGCAGCAGTTCTCACTTGGGTTAAAAATGGCAACATGAAACAGAACAGTTTGGAACAGTTTGCTGAATTATAGTTTTGTCCAAAGCAATCAACTTCCTAATTGTTTACAGTTCCCATTTTTCGTGCGTCCAGCGTCTCTCACTTTCTCCTTTATGCGTTTCATGATTTATATTGGAAGTGGGAGAGTTGCGATATAAAGCAAACAATCCTGCTCTTTATCCAAACAAGGCCAAAATAATCTAGTTGCTTTGTTTGTCTGCTCCACCATCTTCTTCCAATATGAAATGTTCCAGATATGATTTTGCTCGGACGGCGAGCTCAGCGGCTGCCAGTGTGTCTTTCGCCTATAAATCTCTCGGAGAACTCTCTGGAGTCTTCTGCACAAAACATGGCAGATAAGAATGATAGGAACTGCATGGGGAAGAAGCACTCGGTTCAGGCTGAACATACAATATGCATGTGTAATGATAGAGGCTGCTGTCTCCGGTAAGCATATTTATTTGTATTTAACACCAATTATAAAAGGCGTAGAATGTATATATAGTTGAAATACAGGTGCTTCATTCTGTAAAATAAACTGCTTCAACAATCCCTGTCTAATCAAAGTTGGTTTGCAGTTTGAAAATGTCTCAACACGATACTTTAAAAGCTACTTCATCTTACTAGAAACCTTATCAGCTGCTGCTAATATTTGTATGCTGCTAGAAGAGTAAACATTAGTGCTATCAGAAATCAGATACGTTATCTATGTGAAGCATGCTAAATAGTTGCTATGTAATGTTTGCATTTCACTACACTTGATGAAATCCAAAGAAATAAAACATTTTATGCATCCAAACATAATGTTTCATTCCTAACTTTAAATTTATCTCATCTTGTGGCTGTTGTAGTCAGACAGTGACCTACCTTCTTTGCGCTGAATCCAGTCTTTCCTCCTCAGCTGAATGCTCCTTTTGAGCTGTAGAAAAGGAGAGAAAATATTGAATTAGGACATATAAAGGGGAAGATAATAGGGTTTTGGTGCTATAGGTGAACACAGTTTTCCTCTGAAAGCCAATAAGAGCCGATCCCAGGAACACTGGTGGTTCCAGAGGGGGGCGCTGTGTTCATTAGCCGTCCCTAAAGTTGTTAAAAGCGAAGGAAAGAAGAAGAAAGGGGCTCTGGGTTGAGATGTCAGTGACACGGCAAGCGTGTTATCCAAGTGACAGTTAAGCACATTGTAAAGTTTGACGTGCTTCTGTGCGTTGACGCATGAGAGTGTGAGCCTGTGACGCCTTGGCTCGGGGCGGGGAGCCGTGGTCTGTTTTGCGTGTGTGTGTCGACATACATGTGCATGTTCTAAGCAGAGCCGAAAGCAGGGGCGCAGGGTTGAGCAGAGAGGCTTGGGAACTGGAGGCTCCTGTGGACTCCTGCCATGTAAAAGTGTCTAAATGCAAGGCAGATGTGTGCGGCGGGCCAGACCGAGGTGCAAGAATTTATCTAGGGCCAGAGAGTGCCTGTGATCTCAGATTTATTGCATTTTTCCAGATTCATCCTTTTTACAATGATGGGGGACCTTTCCTACTTGAAGATTTAAGAGGGGGAAGTCTCCAAAAAATTGTTCAAAGGCAGGTTTGGGGGTCTTTTGGGAGAAGGTGAGCTTAAGTCTCTGACCAACTACCTCTTACTTTCACTCTTTTTTTTTTGTTTTTACATGTATGTGAGTAAGGGGGCTGAGGTAAACCTAATGAATGAAAGTTGTGGCCATGTCTGGGATAGAAGAAGGGGGGTGGGGGGTAGAGGGGCCGTGACCAATGGCGTTAGTCTCAGTGGGGGTCAGGCTGGCGCCTGAGGTACCCCTCTGGTGCGACTGTGCAGAGGTGGCACTGGAGCCGAGAGGCTGAGGGAGAGAGAGAGAGAGCGAACCAGAGAGTGAGAGTGTGAAGTCTCTCTTCCACGACTCCCTGTGTAAACATGAAACCAGTAGTCGCTAACTAGAAAGTTATGAGATGTGCATGCTGAGACGGACAATAAATTAGGGCTTTAAAACTCTGACACACTTTTCCAAACCGCGGCTATACCTAGCAGCTAGAAGACAAAGAGATGGATAGCAGTGTTGGAGGGATGCTTGGTGGAAATCCTTAGCATCGCTCTCTGTTTCCCCACAGCACCTCTACTTAAAACACACATTCACATCTTCATCAAAAATAGCTTCCTTAGACAGTTGTCACATGCAAAAGCTACGCAGTCTACGCAAGTGGAATCTTGGTTATCGGGGTAACAAAGATTGACTCACTGAAAACAAATAATGTGATAAACATGTATCCCCTAAGAGGGCCGGTGAAATGAGACTTACATAAAGCTGAGAATAAAAGCAGGAATTTGTTTTCAATTAGTCATGGCCTTGTTTTCAACATGTAAAAATTTCCAGGAGAGTATCCCCAAAGGTTTCAAAGAGCTCCTATTATAAAAGGGAAAGGAAAAAGGTGCTTGATTAGATGACAAAATCGCCAAGGGCAGTTTCTTCTTTTTACTTAGAGAATAGTTCTGACAATAGAGAGAGATACAAGTTGTTGGTAGGGAGAAGTTGGCTCAAAGCAGGGACAGGGCTAGCACAGGCATACCCTTACGATCACTAGGATTTCTGAGGTATCCCTTGTTAGATCTGGTAGAGATCACACAGCCAAGTTTAAGAGGCAGAGTGCGGGCCGTTTGGGTTCACCTGCAGGCCCCGCTGTGAGCTTCTCCACAGGCGAGGTTATGGGTCAGCACTACTCAGTCACACCAGTCTTGATTTGCTTGTACACTTTTGTGTTGTTGTTTAAAAAGGAAAAAGTTTTCCTTAGCACTTCATTTCAATATGTTCAAATCATGTGTCAAACACATGCATCTGGCATCAGCCTCCTGAGCGTTCACCTGGGTGAGAAATGTATTCGATCACTGATGAGTCAGAGTTTAAGAACCACGGCCACTCTTTGATGTGAGGAGCTGTTGCTTTGTTTTGCCTTTTGAAGTCATGGAATCATCACGCACAATGATTAAACCCCGCTCCTCCCAACGCACGGGCAACAGCTCGCGGAATTCTGTTTATGAAAGCGAGGTTTACAAGTATCCCACTGGAGAGTTTATGTTCAAGATGTGCCTTTGCAAATCAATGCTGCTTTGTAGCCAGTGGCAACCACAGTGATTTCTGTAAAAGCTTTCAAATATTTAGTGATACTAGCCAAAGCTCGGGGGAGGCTTTAGCGCTACTCAGAAGTTGTTAAGGGGATACACTAACTAGAACAATGTCATGGCACATTTCCATTAAAACAAATTGGCTTGGTATGAAATAACAAACAATTTTCAGGAATTTCACTATAAACAGGGACTCTCCGCACAGTTTCACTCTGCACCAAAAACATACAGCTCAATCTTTTGGGGAGATACCTCATCACCTTAATGATGGAGTGAGTCTATCATTTCAGATTGAAGTGGGGCTGTATGAGGTACTTATCCCTACAGTTGATAGCGGCCGGTCAGCATGCCCCCAGTTGGTGAACAAGACACAAATACTGGCATGAAAGCCAAGATATGTACTACTGGTGAGGGAGGCAGCAGCAAAGAATATTAAATACAGGCCCTCCTAAAGAAGTCAATATAAGCCACCCGACTCCATTAACAGGCATTGCTGGTCGATTTCTGATATTTGGGTCTTTTTTTATCCCTTAGTTTTAAGCCTCCACGATAACACAGTGCACCATAATTACCTACTGATTTGAAGTGCACATCATAAAACTTTCATCTAATTAGGTCATTTCAAGCTATTTTATCCAGGCACATCTGAAACAAGTGATGTGACAGCAGGAGAAAGAGATGGAGCCATCTGCGGCAAACGAAGATGTCTTGAACGCAGCGGAGGGTTTGTGTCTATACAGCTTAGATGAAGCAAAAGTGGAAAAAGTGGAATTTGTGTCTAATGGCTGGCATGGACTATTATTTTATTTAAGTGAGACAAAAGTGTACTCAGAAATCTTTCATAATGAATCAAAAAAAGCACTTGTGTTTCAATTCTTACACTGTTGATTTTCAGTTGAAAATAAAGACATTAAGGTTGAAAGGGACATTTGATGTGGAAGGATTTATTTTCCTGTGTTGTAGCCCAACTTGCAGTCTGTTATTTCGACAATAGAAGAAACAAAGTACGGATATTTAGGGTGGCATTTACTACAACTATAATAAATGGTCAGAAGACCAGTGTGTTGATCCGAAAGTGGGCACACGGGGAGATGCTCAGTGTGTCCCGGGGGAAGCTCTGCTCCTGTCCCGGTGGTCCACAGCCCTGATCCACTGAGGCCGGCCAGTCTTTACAAGGCCGCGGCCAGAGGTGCCCTGCCAGCTTTATGGCAGCAGAGAGTACATGAGAACCCTGTTAGAGGCAATGTGATCCCTTCTACAGGCCTTTAGACTGCTGTCCAAATGCTGTCTTACAGCGCACCAAGACGCCCTCTCCCAGCAAGAACACACACACATATATACATGCGCTGAGAGGCAGATTGTGCACCACACAGCTGACTGTCTGACATGCCGGAAAGCATAATTACATCTTTCTCTTTTTAAAAAGGTCCCATGTTGCGCGTCAGGGTGAAAAAGGGGATTTTTGCTCTGTAAGCGTGGTTTCACGAGTAGCTCCTAACCTCTATCTTTGAAGACACAGATTTTTCTTTCAGGGTCCTTTACAACTTAAGACAGGTCATTTTATGAGCAGGACTGAGGACAAACATCTATTACTAGTTACTTTGTTTTTTACTGTGCGTGGAGAGATTGACGAGATTGGGCAAAGGTGCCTTTTCTTATCTAACACAAAACTGTGTCGATCACCTTATTAAGGATTAAATAAATGTGTTTTTTGGTTGCTGTCTAAGTGTTTTTTGGTTGCTGTCTAAGTGTGATGAGATGTTTTTGCAGTTAACTTTTCTAGTTATTTACAAAAAATAAATCATTCATGTTTCCATAATGTTTTGATAATGTTCAGATAAAAGGTCTCAACTCACCAGCAGAGACAAATCCGGTCATCTTCTCCTTGAAGGGCTGGAGGTTCTCTTCCGAAGAGTTAGTGGACACCTTCTGCACGTTCTTTTCACACGCTGTCAGAGAGAGCAGAGGAGACAAATAATGGAAATGATGAAGGATAAAAAGGCCTTACAATAAAAGGAATAAAAGAAAAAAGAAACTAAATGAAAAGAGTTTAGTCATTACAGGATATAAGCTAATTAAAGCCTGAAAACAAATTAATAAAAGGGGAAGTGAAATACAAGATCACCTGAAAGAAGCTTGGGCTGTCTTCAGAGCCATTTTATTAAAGTACAAACTCACTTTCTTGTTGTTAAGTGTATGGAACATTATGTGTTTCACACTCAAAATAATCACAATTACTGACTGACTAGATGTGCCACAATGGAAAACCACCAACACACTTCCCTTGTTACCTCCCCCCAATGAGGGGGAGACAAAGCTGGGCGTAACACAAGGAGTAAAATGGAAGTTTAATTCAACTAAAGGGTAAACTGTGAAATTCAAACATGAAATAATAGTTTCACTTTATAGTTTAGTTAATTTGTTTTTAATCCTTTTTCTATTCCTAACTGATGTCAACTGATAGTGGAAAGCATGTGAACAAATCAGTAATATTTGTGTGATTTGTACATGTTGTTTCTGTTTCCAATGTTCTACTATTGTATTCTGGAAAGATGCAGTCAAAGACACATTTCTGCTTTGTATTCTGCCTTCGACCTGGTTGTCCATCTGAGTGCCACAGATGTGTTTGCTGTTTGTGGACGGGCTTCGTGCCAAATGAGCCAGCTCACACAGAGGAAACAGCCGTGACTGAGCGTGTTCCAGTCGAACCTCTCCACTGTAAGCCTGGGTTACTTTACACACAGACGTCTGGTGAAAGAACTTCGGCACATTCCTCCAATCTGCAAGTCATTATTGGCCGCAATAAATACCTTAACTTGCTTATGACTGCATAGCATAATAGTGCCGCAACACAACAAGAGCATTAACAGGTCTGGCCCGCCGTCTCACTTCACTGCGTCGCAGCTTTTAGATCCGACTTTGGCTCTCATATGTTCGCACGTGGAGCCGCTGCACCTGCAGCTTGGAGAACTCAGTCCATTACATGTTTTATTTATTGGCTGTCTTGATATATCAGACAGGAAACACGAGGAGTAACTATGTACAGCCTCATAGCTCGGATTCCAAAAACCCTTATTGGACAGTCAGAGCAGGCAGTTTTGAAAATAAAAAAAAGAAACAGACAGGCATACAAACATGACCACCAAAATATCCTGTTTAGACAAACCGCATTTCCTTACCAGAAATCCCCCAACTCAAAAGGACCCATTAAAACTGTGTTCAAAACAGCAAGTCTACAATTTAAAAAAGGCGGCTTGCATCTAAATGTGGTCCAGACAGCAAAGGCCGCAAAAAGGAAACCCAAAAAAAACACAGCAGCTGTAAAGAATAAAAACCCCAGTTTGAGACAGTGTCATGATTTTAAAGTTGTGTATTGAACAGCAGAATTCTGCTACAAGTAAACCACTGACTCCATGTTTATGGTTGGACAGAACAACGTTAAGGGCCTTTGCCCAGTTTATATCATTCTCTATCGGTCCCAAATAAAGCCAAGGGGAGTTAGTGGAGCAGTGAGTGTTAATGCGTTGCTCTGCACAAACAGTAAACCTTATATTTATTCACACATTTAAAAGTAATTTGAAATGAATAGAGCAAAAATTTGCTTTACAAAAAGTGTGTATCTAATGTTTTTAAACTAATTGCTTGGATGTTCTGCTTTGATGCAAAAACTATTTGACAATCATTTTCCCGTTCTTCCCTTCTAACTTGTTTGATTTAAAAAACATTTTTTTGTGTTTTCCTAAAAATATGTTTCATTTTTGCATCATAATTATGATCATACATTTTTTTAGATACCTATATAGGTACATTTTAAGACTTACAATTTACAAATATATTATAGTCAAAATATAGAAATTTATATGCTGGTTTGCTATGTTTAGTACAATTGTATGCTACGTAATTTGAAAAATAAGGTCACTCACAATTATAAATATTATTAATTAATTACAAATAACGAAATAAATATTTTTTGTGATCTATGCATATCTATAAATTATATTTTCATATTAAGATGAGAAGTTAATAACACAGAATACAAAAATCTTATACAACAAAAGGAAAAATCATAAACCAAAAATCTAATATTTTCTTAGTCAAGGTAATGTCTGAATACAAATATTTAAGATGAGACAAAACTGAAGTTGGTAACAAAATGGTAACAACAGCTGAGAAAGTGATAATACACACTTCACCCCTCCTATTTTTAACTGTTCCAACAGCTTCCTTCCTCCTATTGAGACTAGCGAAAAAAAACAACGCTTATTTTACAATTTAAAACGACGACTACACCAGAGTGTTTCCCCCTGTATCCAGTCAGGTTCTCAGTCAGGTCATGTAGCCACAGAGGACATTGTTCTACCAAAGACACACACACACACTACACACACATTTACTAAGAGAGAAAAACAGATGAGATCACAGGCAGTGGTCTCACCATTTCTGGAACCGAGGTGCTAATGTATTCACCATCAAGACATCATTGATCATAGGATTGTTAAAAAAAAGCTTCCTGATAAAAATGAATCACTTTTGTGGAATGTGTTAGGCCAGCAAATACAGAGGACAGAAATGTTACCTTTTCATGAGCCACATTTGAGCTTCCATGTGCGGACATATCCAACCAGAGCTATAGGTTAAAATGCCACAATGAGTGAAAACACAGACTGAATCAGAACTGGTAACCTAAAGCACTCAAGAAACCCTTGCATATGCAATTCTATCTATAGAGGAATCATCCTGTAATCTATCACATCCTACGTGGGGAGAGTCAAGCAGCTATTGTGTAATAATGACAACAGCTGTGGGTAACTGGGGGCGGTGGGAGAGTTAACGGGAAGAAAAACAAACAAGAAAGACCTCTACCCTGCGTGGTTTGCAAAAAAATTTGCCCCTTTGATGTCAATATGTACTTATGAGTTAACCACAGTGAGCCAAAGCCCCTCACTACAGCTACCAGGAAATCACATCACACCAAGACAATGCACAACTGTGTGTGTGTGTGTGGGGATTATAAAAATGCTTAAACAGAGGATGGGCAGACTGTGGAGCACCACAAGATGAGCAAGCTAGCAGTGTGATAAATGTTCCTGTCTCAAAACACCCCGTCACCTCCTGTCTCTGTAGCTCTGGATCAGTATTAAAAGTAAACACTGAGGGAGATGACTACCAAACAGAGAAACACATGAAAACACAAAAAGATTTGTTGCCATCAGAATTACAGTCCCAACTAAAACAATAACTTCTTATTTTCAGTTTTACAAATCCCTCCATGTAGAATCAGATAGTGAATCTCAAGCCCTGTTGTAAAAAAATTAATTCAATTGGGAGGTACTTTGGAAAATGTTTTTATCGGAGGTTAAATCAGTACAGGGCTCCATCCCTGGCATATTTTTTGTTATTTATACCTGGAAAGTGAATTCTCTCACTGATCCCCAATTATCTCCAATCCCAGCAGACTGTCAGACTTCCAGCTCCCCCTTCTACGGGATGAAGGCAGCTAACCCCCCCTCATTGAGGCCAGCCAGGAGACTACCTCTGTAGGGAGAGAATGTAAGACACTCTCTCCCATTTCCCTCCTCATAAATCAACCGCTATCCTTCAAACTATAACCCCTTTTCGTACCTTTTTGTTGGAGATTACTGTGCTGAAAGGTAAAGACATCATGCAAAATGTCTGGCTCATGAGGGAATGCCATGGTTAGTCAGGGCAATATGTATCTATAACAACTAATTCATTTAGTTGTACTGTTAAATAAACAACGTTTTGATCGAAATTGAAATGAAATGTAGCAATAATGTGGACAAATTTGATACATTATTTAAGGCACATGCCATTTGCAACCTAACATTGACAAACATCCCAAACAGTTAGCATTATTTACCTGTTATTTGGTGACTGTACCTCAGCACGCCGAATTCACACATGCCATTCCTAGCGGAGCCTCTGTCGTAAAACAGAACTCAGGCTAAAGGCCTTGCCTGAACCTGACATTAAAGGCCATTTAAAATCAGGACACTGTCTACATTTGCCACAGTGATGAATGCCTAGCCTGGGCCAGGGCTTCTATGAAACACTAAACTCCCCTGAGCAGCAAATGAGCTCTGACCGTTTCTTTTTATTTGATCCTATTTCATTCGGTAGCGTCCCTGCCTCTCTGTCCAGTCCAATTACGCAGCAGTTAAAGAGATCTTTATGTAGGTACACACAGGACTGAAAATACAAGTTTGAATTTGATGAGCAAGTTTGCCTGATAAATGTTTAGTTGTTTTCTTTAGGTGATGGACTCTAATTGTACTACATGATTTGAATTGAAGACTTATGGGATCCCTACAGTAGGTTGGTTCCTCATGGCCTCCCACTCATCCCTCTCCCCCTGAGAGGAGCACACAGAGAGGTCATCACCCTCTCCCCAAACAGGAAGCCCCATCAAAAGAGGATCATGTTTCTGCACAAGCCAAGTGAAGGAGAGGGCAGCCAAAGTGGACGGGGACCAGCTCCTGAGCATCACTCCAGCTACACGCTAAACACACACGCAGCATCTGAAAACCCACTCCTGGGTTAATTTACATACAGTATGCTGAGATTTGTGTGAGATAGGCACCCTTTTTATGCGTGTATGGAGGAGGCTAGCTTAGAGACTGCTCGCAGCATAGAGTCTCCTGACCTGTGACCTTAGCCTGGAGGGCGAGACACCGCCGACCACGGCAGTCGCCACCTCAGGATCAGGTGAGGGGCAGACAGACTTGTCGCCTCAGTCAAACAGAGCGAGTAAACCAAAGTGTGAGTCAGTGTTAGCCTCGCGGTGTCAGACACAATTCACAATGTGGATGGAAGTGATCTGTGTTAGCATTATAATTAAGACCACTTGCTTTCTGTAGGCTGGTTTATAATAGCCCGGCATAAATATTTATTCCTGGCGGCTGGAGAGGATAAAAATGGTGGGAGTCAAAGGTGGAGCTCGCCAAACATCCAGAATCCAACGCTCGCCCTATGATGCTAATACCCCCGAGGACTACTGTGCCAGACTGTGCTGCAGCAGAGATCAAATACGAGGGCCCTTATGTTGCATTTATTGTCTTCAGGTCTTCCATTTTTCCTAATAAATGAGTGACAGCTTGAGGTAGGTCTGGGTACTTTAGTAGACTCTTTGTATTTTTCCCTCGGGTCAGAGAGGAGAGGGCTTTAACAGCAATCTAAAAAACATAGGGGAAAGCTGCTGAGCATATCTAATTGCTTTCATATGCCGTATTATTGGTTGATTTAAATAACCACAGACACCAGGGGCACTGGGGGGCATCGCCTTTAACCTCCAATTGGCTTGGGCCAAGACTGGCTGGCTGGCTGAGAAGCTCTGCACCCACGACACTTTGAGCTCTGAACACCACAATCAAGTTTACATTGCATCAGTTATTATTACGATGTTTCGTCAATGGGCTGAAAGTCGCCTTTTTTGGATTCAACTTCTGCTCTAAAACAAAGAAATGCAGGATTACACTTTGGCTAGACGCTCTGACATAGTTTCTGAAACATGAGAGGTTGTGGTGTTATGATGACACGGCTTTTCAGAGATACAATGTCTGACAACTGGGAAAAAGACGACCTCTGGCCATCCAAGGTCTTCAATGCAACCCCAACCCTTCTTTACACAGGGCAGGAAGATCACATGGAGACCAACATTTACATTCAAACTGCGCTGGTGAACGACGGTAATGTATACAATTACTCTGACTGATTTACAATGAAACAAATGTGACCTAACAAAGGAAAATGCAATGTGGTGTGCGGTTTAAGCCTCAACACCCACAGTGAAAATGAATATACAACAGGGTATGTCCTACCAGTCAGATCTTTTTTCAGCTTCCTCATGTCCTTGGTGAGGTCTTCAAACTTAACCTGAGCAGCCTGGAAGAACTCCTGAGGCTCAGGCATAGGGAACACACTCTTATCTGTTCCAGCGTCCTGCACCAGTGGAGGGAAATTTAAAAGTATATATGAGTGACAAATGTTTTACAGCAAAGTATTGTGTTGATGTGATTGACAGTTCTTTACCTTGTCAAAGTTACGCAGGTAGTACGAAACAACATAATCCACCAGGTTCATCCGATTGTCCTGATAACGAAATTACAATTTTACTTACTAGATATGAATATACATCTCTCTAATTTTATTGTACGGCCTTACTTAGTGAACCAGGGAATTATGGCAGATTTTCAGTATTACATTGCATGCATTACCCTGCTTTTGACATCCTTTAATTTGGGGAGGATCTCCAGTCCGAAGCCATCAGCCTGACCTCTTGTCCTGTTCCCTCCATTCATATAGTTCCCAAAGGCCAGAACAAGACCCATCACTTTCCGCAAGCTGTTACAATCCAACAGCTCCTGACACAGACACACACAACCTTTGGGTCAATAAACCTTAACGCAGCTTAATGACACTTTCTGAAAAATGTGCTTGTGGACAAGGTGTTCTTACTTTGCTGACATTGGAGACGATCTCCACCTTGCGCTGGATGGAGGAGATAGTATCGAGGAAAACTGCCTGGAAGATGATGCAGTGGGCTCGGCCCTCAAAGTCGGGAATCTGGGAGAGCTCATAGAGAAACCTGGAAAACAAAAGGGGAGGAGGAGGTGGTGGTGAAAGAGAAAGGGGTGTGATGTGTTATGACAGATTTAAACAAAACGTCTAACAGGAAGAACTATTTTGGATCCTTGGCAGGCTGCATTTCCCCACGCAGGCCGGTTGAGTCAATGTTGCTTTTTTCAGGCAGCTGATAGTCATGAGCGGTGCTGCTCGGCTGGGTTTGAAAAGTCCATGGGGTCAGGTGGAGGTAGAGCAACGAGCGGTGAAGGGAGACTGATCAAAGAAAGCTCCGGCCTGATGCAGGAGGACTTATGTAAACAGTGCCGTGTCAGAGGGGAGCGGAGCGGTAACATCCTGTGTGATTAGGCCATGCTGATGGAGGGAGACACTGAGTAGGGATGACTTGGGCAGCAGTAGTGACAGCTCTGGTCAAACATGGCAATAAGAAGGCCAGGCCGAGCGGCACCGCTGGGTCCAGGCCTCGTTAACGGGCCCGAACTACTTAACCCTGACAGGAACTACTGGAGCAATGTCCATTACACACAAAGTTGGAGAAGACTTTATGACAAAAAAGACTTTAAGAAAGAGGGAGTACAAAATATTCTATTTCTAATTCTAATAAACTTATAAATGATTAATATTGGAATACATTTATTTTTTTATTTTCATATATTTGGGATTGGTCTGTTTTGTGGGAAATCTCCAAAACCCATGTTAATATATTATACTTAGCTAAATAACTGGGTGAAATATCAGGCAAATAAATACTGACAGCACTAAATATAATACCTAAACTCACCTTAACTTATTTGAGAAATACAGGTGAGTTAATCATGGTTTAAATAAAACATTTTAGTAAATTTGGTCTTACTGTTCAGGTTTGTCCAGCAGTTTGACTTCATCTTCCTTTGAATTCTCATAATGTTTTGTTATCTTGACCAACTCATCACTGGTGGCCCTCTATGAAAAAACACATAACACATAGAAAAAACAGGAAACATGTATAACAATTTGTAGCAACAAAAATAATATGATCTCTCTATTCTCTTTTAAGCTTTTGGATAACTTTAGAGACTTGATTTTATTAAACCAGACAGACCGCTCCTTCATACTTACATTTTCATATAAAGCCTCTATGGTCTCCAAATCCACCACAGAGTTGTCCACAGTAAGCACAGCTGGAACAGTAAATGTATTTATTATGAGCAGTCAGTCTTATAAATGGATAATATCTTTGCCAAATCATGCCTCTTTTAACTGCTGCCAATGCATGGAGAACAATCTTGTTTTTACCACTGTAAACTCATGATAGCCCTATAACTCTTTAAAACTTTGGCTAAAAGAAATGTGTATCTTTGGCAAATCTATAAGTAGGACATACTACATTTAATAGGAAAACATATTTGACTCTACACTCCACCAACACACAAACCATGATTGAACTAGCTCATAGCTAAATTTGCATATCAGCTTGAAGTGGTGAAACCAGGCTCTGGGTGTAGATATATGGAGGTCAGACTGGGTCTGACGCCAAGGATGCTTTGGCCAACACTGACTCAAAACAGATTGCCTCTTGGCTCACATATAGAAGCACCACAGCTGATGCTAATGATTTTTAGAGATCAGCAGGAGATGGTGATACAAGCGAGATACATAATTAAGGTTAATTAAGGCTGGCAAAGACCATGAATAAGCCACATAAAAACTGAGATGTGTGAAAAAACTGTAAAGTTTCTTGTCCTGCTTTGCCTACTACTGGCTGTGTGTTCGTTTAGCCTGACTCAAGTAGTAAAAGTGTGCAGGGAAGGCAAAAAGAGAAAGTGACTCATGTTCTGTGTCTGAGAAGTGTCACAGGTTTATAGCTCAGTGAGGGAGGAGGACACGACAGGAGGGATGGCTCCAGTGCTGCAGAGTCAGTTGAAAGCTGTCTGGTTGGGGTCAGCTGAGGAGGGCAGCATATCACCTACTACTCTCAAAGCACTCAATGTGACTAAACATGCAGTAATATAAAAGTATTCTATGTAGAATAGGCTCACACCTACATACTTTTGGATTAGAGATATTAATGTAATTTCAGCTGTCAAAGTATATTAAAAAAATTAAATAAAAAAAAACACAAACCAACTTCAGCCGGTTAATGATATCGCACAAACTAGCTTAAATTTGCTAACAACAAATAGCATAAAGTTAGGACATAAGCATAAGAAGAGAAAGAAAAATGTAAAACTGGTTACTTTTTGCTAAATAACAGCCAATTTACTGTTTGTAGCTTATTGTATTTTTGTATTGAATAATAGTAGCTCAATGGTCAAATATCTTGTAACATAACAGCTACAATGTCTGAAAGTTGGTCTACTCCGCAAACTTTAGCAAACTTTAGCAACTGTTTGCTAAAGTTAGCTAACATAAAAATTGCTTTTTACTATACTAACATTGAAACAAAACTTTGTATGTTTTTGCCACCGAGACTATATTGACAATTATGCAATGACAAACAAATGGTCATATGTGTTGTAGCCAAACATTAGCACAATGTTCGTTACACAGCAAAATATAGCAAATGTTTGCCATCAACAGACAATAAACTACCGGACCAAATGCTTGTCATGCCAGACCAAGTAAATGTGATTGGAACTGGGAGACAACATTTCATTTCTACAGAGATGAATGTGTTATTATGTCTTTGAATTAAATTAAGATTAATATCACAGTGTATTTAATTCTAGCTGCTAACATTATTCATGAATGGTATGGAGGACATTCAAGCATTTGAGTTTATGTATGACAGTTTAAAACGTTTTTTGAGTCAGTAACACAAATCATTATCATATTGGGACAGGCAAATGAAAGTATTTTAACAACACAGCCCTAGTCTTTTCAATTACACACTGCTTCCAGCTAACAAGGTAATACTTTTCATTCTGGTTCCCAGCTGTTCTTGTGGCAGAGAAGCTGTCAATGTGGTCCAAACGTCTGGATCACAGAGAATGCTGGAGGTCCACTTCCTACATCTTATTAGAGTGGATTATTCAGTCCCTCAGCCATGCAGCCGTCAATCACACACCAAAGGGGGGCCTGCTCCAGTGTGCACAGGAGCACTCTGATCCGAGGGGAGCCGGATATCTCTCCACACCGACAGATCAAAGCCTGCCTGCCAACCGCCTCACACCCTCTCCTTCCACTTTTCACTCATCAGCTTTGGTGTGGAAGGGCATGTGTGGTGTGTGAACATGTGTAGGTGTGTGTGTGGTTAGGTGGTGTGTGGGGGAGAGCCTCCCTTTGCCCTTGAACCATGGTGGCCCTTGAGGTCCCCCAGTCACTCCGGCGGGTGCAGTTGACCCCCTTTCTCACTCAACCAAAGTGCTACCTTTCCTACTCCCCTTTTTCCCTTTCTCCCTCCCTCCCTAAAAGCTCTAATTACATTACATGTCCCATGTCCTTTTAATTTGGCAACAAAGGGGAGGCAAGAAGGCGAGGCAAGAGACTGGAGGCCTTAGAAGTGCTTATTAAGGTCCCTCATTGTCAGATTCAAATTGTCCATTTCACATCCAACACCCCTTAAAGACACAAAGAAGCAGCTTCATGCTGGGTGTTTTATCAAACCTCCTCTACAAACTGACAGTGGAACAGAGAGAAAAGGATTGAAGGGTTAGGAGAAAAAAATGGGCGTCCTGGTGTTATGTGCTGTTTGGCTTGTGTTTGAGGTGGTTTTATGTGGTAGCGCAGTGTCTGCTAACTGTGGAAGGTGGTTTTGTACATGCTTAGATCATTAGTGGGGTGTCAGTCCCATTAGGCTTGTGGAAACCGTCACTGGCTACAATAAACAGATCTGCTGGCCGCATGCTCAGACTAGCAGGCGGCAGGCACTCTCTGCCGCAGTCCCTTCTACGCTGTCCCCAACACACGTATTATGTGTTTACACACACATAGCCACTGTACCACACACACACGCCTGCATTTTCCACTTAACAACCAAGCATGCAATCAATTCATGCAAATGAAAAAGATTACCATTAGATTTTAAACAGTGCAGGAGGTATTTAAAGCAACCTGACAGGAAAAACTGAAAGGCTGCTTTTATCTGTCTCACATTTTGGCAAACTAGGCAGTTTCTTTCTCATCATGGTTACTGGAAAAGTCATCCATGTTCCATTTGAAACAAAAATTGTTAATATTTAAAAAGGTGGCTCTAGTTACAAATGAATAGCTGTCAAGAGCTGGGAAATAATTCTCTGCTGCAAGGCTCACTATCTCATCTCTAAAAATAACTCCATCTGCATTTCATCAGGAGTCATCCTCAATTTATTGTTAAACGGGAATGTAAATTTGGTTTATTGCTGTTGAATTGAAATAGGAGCTCCTTCCTCGAAAGAGATTAAAATTATATCATAACATGCACAAAGATCTTAACATTTCAAACAGACTGACATTGGAAAATACTTTTTCACCTTGCTGAATGTCCTTCATCTCCAGATGCAGGCTCGATATTAGAATGCCGACTGCTTGCGAACGCTTCCCATCCAGAAGCTTGATAATCTGTAGAGAAAAAAAACGAAAACACATTAATTGCTATTATGTAACAGAGAAAGTTGGTGGAAATCAGAATAAACCTCAAAGTATGCATTTCAGTAAATAAGGCTTAAGCTTAATGCCAAATGTAAAATTAATTATATAGTATAGAGGCTCATTATTGAAAGGAAAACTAAATAATGTATGTATTATGCATTATTGCAACTTTGTAGGAAGTTTCACATTTCAAATAATGTTAGGGTTAATTACTAAACCTTTACTCAAAATTAAACAACCAGATTTCTTCCAAACAAGAGTTTATCATCAATTTCATTACACAAACACAGACATAAAACAAGCTGAGGAACAGATGGTTAATAAAAAGTTAATTTCTGCGATGAGTGGCCGGTTGAAAATCACTTAGTCACTTCCCCCGGCTGTGGAAACAGATGATAGATGATGAGCCCAGAGCAGCCTGGGAATCATCTTGGTTGACCCACACGACCAGACTAATCAACATACATTTTCGCAACCCATCATCGTGATGCAAATGACTGGGAAATATGCCAAACACACGTAGCAGGGACACACTTTGTCAAGTTACATTAGTGAGGGAGCAAAGTCAAACAGAAAAGTACCTCCTCCAGTTTACCGAAGAACATGTGTGAGATATAATCAAAAAATATCAAGTCGCAGTGAAAGTACAAAGGCAAAAGTGGCACCATAAAAGGACAGTCTAGAAGAGCAAGCTTTTATAACAAACTATAAATTCACAGGATTTTTATTTGTGCGTACACATGGTCACAATTACTTATGACTGAATTAGCCGTAAAGCCAGAGAGAGTTTTGGCAAGGTAAAGCCCCGCTCTAAAAGTTAATGTGTCAGGCTTCTTCATTAGCTATTATGGCAGTGTCGGCTACTGGGCTGTCCAGTGGGAGCTGGAGGGCCGAAGCCTTAGAAGTGGGTATTGCATTACAGGGCGTTAGTGGGTGCCATGCTGCTTCCAGCTCTATTACCTGGATCACTGGGGATCTCCCACTCTAGGGACTTGAGACGGCTGAGTACCAGGCTTTCCCAACACCTCTAATTAACCACTTTGGACGGGCCACACTTAAAGCAGTCCAGGAACCCTTCCCGCTTACTGTGGCTACAGAAATCGCCAATTAGCCTAAACAGTTACGTTAATGAAAAAAAGACAACTGATACTGGATGCTTGGTTTCAGAGGAGCAAAACACCGGAGGAAGCCGCGTGATGCTGATGCTGAGACAGGTACAACAAATAGCTGATGTCTCCCTCCTGTGGGCAGATAAATACTTTTGTTTGAAACGCAAACAGGTCAGAAAGAGAGAAAGGCGAGCAGCCTAAGGAAATAAACAAAATAATGAAGGGGAGACACTGGGAGTGTCGGCAGTTTGAGCTGAAGCAGGTGGCTGATGTTATGTGAGGTGGGCAGGGGGATGCTGGTTCGGAGCCGAGAGGAAAGTTTACACAACCACGGATGAGCAGCCAGCATGCTCCGTGGTGACTGTCTGTCCGACTATCTGTCTGGAATCACCCAGGCAGATGTTACAATAACAATTGGATCAAGACTTCACATCCATAACCACCTACGATACACTCAGCAACCCCGGCCGTGTTAATCTTACACCCACTCTCCCACGTCACAGCCACAGCTTCAAATATGTCTTTAATAAACGCACCATGATTGCTCATAAGTCATCCCCATAAACCAGTTAAAGCTGATGTTTGTTTAAGGAGATCCGCTATGTATAAACTTGATACAGGTTTGATTTATGTGCTTAGGGGAAATGACTGTTTTTGTTCATATTTGCTCACGTACAAACTTTAGCTCGATTCATTTCCTCATTTCTGCCTCCCTTCTAATCCCTCAATCAAGAATGCACCGACATGCCCATCCTCCCAACCCCCCTCATTCCTATAGGTGCCCCGTCTTCATTGCCTCCTCTCGCCAGTGGACCGGAGCCACATGCCTGCAATTACAGTACAGTCCAGTCCAGTCCGGTCTGCTCGGGTGGGAGAGCTGTCTTCCATGTCATCTCCTCTGCTTTGATATGCTAATCAGCAGCAAGAGAAGGGCTCCAGAGTAAACAAGAGCTTTGATTTCTCTGTGGCACACATGATAAAGATTATCTCATTCATGTAGGCATTGTCTGCATCCCCCGAGTTTCAACATTTTGGGAGTGTGGAGATGTTGGAAAGTGGGGAAGTGGCTCATATGCATAATGTACACACACATTCCATTCCCTCCCACTCATCTCCTCTTGCCGCACACACTGCCCCGGGCCGTGGTGTTAGCATGATCTGGCAACACTTTCTGAGCAAGTGCATAATGACTCGTGAGGAGGACGTGCCGTCATCACACACGTGCGTTCAAGCACACAGATGCACGAAACACCGAAACGTACACATGCCGGTGCATATACAAACACACGGAGAAACAAACAAACAAACAAGGTAATTGAAAACACGCAAATACCTACACAGATTCAATGCCAACATTATAACAAGAGGCAGGTATGAGTGTCCTCTGGTATTGGTGGACATGCAGAAGGCATAAAACACTGTACGTTTTTTTTCTTAATGATAGAACATTGCATAACTTTAGACATGTCAAGATGTCACCATGGGCTCAGCGTTGGGCAGTTCTTTTTGCCATTTGCAATATTGCATCTTGTAGATCCAGATTAAGAATTGCTACATTGAGAAATCACATTGTAAGCCCTTAAATTAGAAAGAAGTAGAGCCTTAAGTATATAAAAAATGATTTCACATTAGCTCAAAATGTAAAATATAAAACACATTTAGTTGATCTTGATGATCCATTCCTCCTTAACTCAGTAGCATCTAATCTCTAACCCTGCTCTCATCCTTTCCTACCATATATTTGGTTATTTTCGTTCTATATTTCCACTCCTTTCTTTTCCACAAGGTAAACCAGCTGAACTTCTTGGAAGACATCATCAGCTGATGATTCAGATGATTTTTTCCTCAAATAATTTCTCTCTACTCAATACAAACTTTGAAAGGATAACAAATGATTGAGTAAACAAGTTTTTTGACCTTTCCAGCAACTTGGACTGGTAAAAACAACCATGACTTAACGTATTCACTTCCCCTCTTTAATCGTTGATTTGGACTGTGAATGCTCTCGTGGCTCTAAACACAGACCTTTATATTAAATCTAAGGATCCTGTCTAATCACAGGGCTGGGGACAAAATGTCTAAACATGGATATCAACCACAGCCTGTGTACGATATCTTAACTACAGACCATACATGTCCTTTTTTCCAATAAAATGTTGGCCAGGAGTTTTTTTTCAAAGATTGATATGAAATAGTCTCAGCAGTGTTTCCATTAGTGGGGTCAATCCTCTTCCAGGCTGATGTAAGCCTAGGCAGGAGACAGTTGGCTAGATTTGTGTCTGGATGTGGCTGTCTGAGTTGGATCAAATGTTGGACAGTTTGCTGCTTTAGAGTGACCAGACTGAACGGAGAGATGAAGGACAGAACACACACACACACACACACACACACACACACACACACACACACACACACACACACACACACACACACACACACACACACACACACACACACACACACACACACACACACACACACACACACACACACACACACACACACACACACACACACACACACACACACACACACACACACACACACACACACACACAGGCCCTCTGGAGTGCAGTGGAGCCTTGACAAATTGATCAGAATAGGGGGATGTGTATGGATTTAAAGGGGGAGAGTCTGGGGCAGTGGCCGATTTTTAACTGCTTGGACGCCACAGTGAGGACCACAGGGCGTCCTGGCTGCTGACACGGTGCTGGCTACAGCAGAAGTGCAGCGTTGCAACATTTGACAAGACATCAACAAGTGGGGGGGAGGGCGGTAGATCAATGTTGCACAAAAGCACATCTTCACTTTCGTTTCATCTTTAAAAACTTGACTTTGAAGCTTGCACAGATGAAACAAAACTACACAATTCTAAATCCCTCATTTCATTGCAATCCAAAGTGAGCTTGGCTTGCACAGAAAAAAAACAAGGGAGTGAACCCATAAACTGATAGCTGGTGTTGGCCCCGTGCAAGACCTGGCAACTGCACGCAACAGCCTGGAGGAGAACCTGATGAGAGTCACAATCCATTTCTTCTCCGGTTCAACCCTTTGTTATTTCTTTCTTTGATTTATTATTGAACATGGAAGCATACAGAAAGTCTTTTTTAAACAAAGTTTGAAAAGAAAAAACGCCAATAATGCCTCCAGGTTGCTGCAGCGAGAGACAAAGTGGATAAGATAACCATCAAAAGCAAGAAGAAAACGCAAAAAAGTAATTTGGCTCTACAAAGCCAACATTAGGAAAAATTTAGATAATGAGAAGGTATATGAGGAAGAGCGAGACGAGGCAGTTAATCTACCTTCTTAGTTTTTGCTTTCTTCTCAAAGGTGTCAGATAGGGGTTTCTTCTTTGGCTGCGGCGTGGCCTTGGAGAAAAGATCCTCGAACTCATTGGCGTTGACAAGATTTGGTTCCTCCAGAGATCCCCAGAGAGTGTTGTTGCTGAAAAATGAAGGGAAAATTTAAATTTGTTTTATAATGTTTACATAAATCTAAGCATTGAAACTAAAACTCCCTATGACAATGGCTCACAGGCCAAGCTTTGTTTGAGTTAAACAAATTGTGTGTTCTATTTGTGGAAGTGTATTTGATGTTTATTCAACCTGCCCACTGCTTTTCATTTTCCATTTCGCTGTCCCGCAAAAACTTGGCAGGAAGGACTGCAATCTCAACTTTAAAAAGCTCTGTTTATGAGCTAGGTGATAAAAATAACAACATTTTCAGACATGCTCGTTTCTGCAATATGGGGCCATTCCCGGGAAATGGACTCAAATACGGGAGGCAATGTTGTGTTTCAGAAGTTGCTGAGTAACGTGGAAGAAACAAACAGAGGCAGAAATAAGATCAAGAGGTGTCTAAAGTCAAGAGGATGTTCAGGATTTAAGCACTCTGTTGCTGGTGCAATCCCATCTGTGTCTGCTTTCCTTTCCTAAGTCTATTAATAAAATGCTTACCAACAAATAAACATATTCAAACAACAGATCTTGGAATGACGACATTTTTAATACACTGCACATGCCTAAATCCTGGTTTCCTATTGTTTAACAAGTCGCTGACTCATTGTTTAATGACATTAAATCTCCACTGTGAGGTCATGAGATTGGCAGGTCATTTCCCCCAAATCAAGGCCCAGTTACAATGAAAAGAGATCCTGGACACAGCTCACTAACACAAAAGCTCACACGCTTATCGCAGCATAAATAACAGAACAATCAACTGCATTGCCAGTAACTCAATTAGGGTCCTGTAAGTCCAATTGTCTTTGCATGCTGTTGGCCTCGTATTGCGTTAGTAAGAGTATTCATCTGGGGCGGCCAAGAGGTTTTTCTGTGAAAGACATAATGTGTCTCTCCTGAAAACGCTTTGATTTTGAACTCCTTTGTGAGAGACTGAGTAAAATAAGACAGAATACGACTCCCAACTGTGCAGGAAACCATCTTGGAAAAGAAAACAACATCCAAAACCAAAAAATATTTCCACACTGGACATCTTTGTAATTGACCAGATTATGACAGTAAATGATTTTGAATCCTTCCTTAAACTTCCCATTTCTTTTTTCCCAAGAAAACTTGCCCCGCATGCTGCCAACCATACTTTATGTTGGGGCTCAAATTCAGACACCTGGCATCATTTCAAACCGTATACTGTTCCCCCCCTCATAACTCAGAAACCTCACACCATTAACAGAGATCACACAGCTGATCCAGCTATAGTTAAACATCTGACCCATTTAATGCCCCTTAACTTGGCCCTTTACAGTTAAATTTATAGCTGACGTGAAACTGCTGTAGTGTAGTCAGGCAGTCCTCCAGGCAGCGCTGGCCAGGACCCGAGAGAAAGAGAGAGTGCGAACCACAACTCAGTTTCCCCCGCTAATCCAGCCATGGAAATACAAGGCCATAAAGCTGCAAGCCTGGCACTCGGAGGCAACAACCACAGCCACTGTAAATGGGCTGGATAATCCACTTACAATTACAGAGTGTCTCAACAGTGCCAGAAGACGAGGGAGCATGGTGCACAAGGCATTTCTTTGATATCGCTCTGAACAAAGCTAAACTAAGACCCCATTAAGACGTCATATTCATGACATACTACAGATATCCACCAAAATCCATCACTGAGGAGCCAGGTTATTCAGTTGTAACGGTAATAAATAACAAATACAAATGTGAATTGAGTTTATACTAATCCTTGGCTTTTTGTAGCCCTGGGATTGTAAGTGTGAGAAGCGACTATATTATAGTGTTTTTCTAATAATGTTTTTTTTGCAATTCTCAAGGATAACTCATTTCTGATATCCAAAAACATGGCAACATGTGTACATTGCAGTCCAGTAGTGCAAGAAATTAGCTGTCAAACAATAAGAGTGGCTGTAAACAAGTCAAAAGTTAAAGCAGATAATCTAAACCACTTATTTCTTCGGTTAATGTGACCTCCAACGAAATGTCGACAATTATCCCTCGCTGCACAGAAGAATTGTGTGTTCACAATTATGGTGAGTATGGAAGGTCAAGATTGAAGCAGGAGGTCAGTCTGTAAATTGTGTTGGATGTTAACAATGGACAGTTTGGGCAATAAATCTGCCTTTTTACTGTGCTCTCTCTCAAATACATTTGGCTAATTTGGTGTTCAGCACCAGTATGGTCCCCTGACTGCTGGTGTTCCTTCCCAGTTGGACGTCTCAATAGCAACACTGCCACATTCTCTGCAATTTACTTGCAGAGTATAAAAGTTTTTATGACGAGCTGCGATGATAACCAAAACACAGAAAACAAGAACCAAGTTGTAATCAAGTGAAATTATCCTTTAAAAACACATGAGAGATTAAAAGCGATGTTCCACATACTTATTGTCCTGTATCTGTATCCTGGTCCAGTACAGGGGCTTCATGGGACAGGCGGGCTCAACGGCAACTTTCCTGGGGGCCTTCTCCATATTCTGGACAGAACTGAAGCCCCCCATAGGGGGAGGAGGTGGCGGGCCTCCGCCTGGTGGAGGTGGAGGAGGAGGTGGGCCAGATCCAGGTAGGCCAGGAGGAGGAGGGGGAGGTGGTGGCGGTGGCGGACCACCTCCAGGGAGTGGAGGTGGTGGAGGGGGTGGTGGCGGTGCCCCAGTGGTGCCTGGTAAAGGGGGAGGAGGAGGGGGAGGAGGAGGAGGAGGAGGAGGAGGTGGTGGTGGTCCTGAGAAGCCTGGTGGGAGAGGGGGAGGAGGTGGCGGGGGTGGCGGGGGTGGGGGTGGTCCAGAAGGCCCTGGGGCTGCTTCAGGTTTTAGATTCAGACCGATAGAGTCAAGGTTGAGTTTTTTTGGCACATTCAGGTTGGGGCTTTGAACGAGCCCTCCACCATCCCCCTCTGGGCTCTTAATGAAGCTCTCCCTGTCCGTCTGGATGCTGACGGTGCGGTAGGTCTTGGATGTCAGGTCATCTGAAGTGGACACAGCAGCGTCCCGGACCTCACCCCTCAAATGACCTGCACTGTACCCCCTGTCTCTTTGCATCTTAGAGATTTCTAGTTCCAACATTGACATCGTGACAGCATGCTCACCACGCAGTTGGAACATTTGGAGCTCAAAGTCGGACTGTAAGGAACAAGAGAGGAGTGACAGAGACAAAACAAAAACCTAAAGTTCCATCACATAATATAGCAACAAGTTCCTTGCTTGAATTTGCGTTAAAGTGTTTAATCATTCATCAAAGTTTTCACAAATTGTTACTTTCATGGTTTGTTTTCAACTTTATTTCTATTGAATTCTTCCCTGAGGAGAGTAGCATTTTTATCTGACATTTCAAACAATGAAGAAACTGTTGCACCAAAGCAAAGTGTTGATTTGATACAATAAGGAAATTGTTTTTGCAATAAACCTTGTGGGCTGTCTGCGGTACATTTGCCTCAGTGGTTTAAAAAGGTTGACGTTAAATGAAACAAACGGGCGGAGAAAATAATTCTGAGGTCAGACCTGTCAAGAAAAATAGTCCATAAACCAATTTATCAGTGGTACAAACTATGTTATATGGCCACAACTATGTGCTCTTATTTTTCCAAGTGTATAAAATAAGATTGACTATTGATTAACTTGACAGATGAAAGAAAAGCATCTATGAAGCACTGTTCCCAATCCCTGCTTCTGATGAATAAAACAGACATATCTTAATTGGATTTGGAATGAGCCATCATAATGGAGTCACAGGGGATCTCCATCACAGAACTCTATTGGAAGACATTTACAAGTTATATTATAATACTTTACCTAAGGTATGAACATGTGCTCTCTTTTAGATTTTTAAGTGCCTCCATTTTTATATAATATGCCACAAAAAAATGAACTTCAGTTTAACTCTTTGTTGGAACTCAAGACATAAAGACATTAGGCGTTTTATGTTTTCAATGGTAAAAGTCTCTAAATGCTTCTACTCTGGTCTTAAATTATTTTTTAAAATATACATATCTTTTTATGTCATAAGAGTTTCTACAATTTTGAGTTTAACACTAAATAGTCTCCTACATTTAAAAAAGACTAGAAAAAGACCACAGAAAAAGACCACAGAAACACAGAATAAAAAGTTAAAAATTAAAATCTCAACCTGTGATTGATTCTATATTATGCATATTATCCATTCTGGGTCTCCTATGATTACTGTAAGCTTGCAACTAAATTCCATACCTCTATATTAGGAAATAACACTATGAAATACATTGAACAGTCATTTTAATCTGAACTTAAGTATTAATTGTTTAACCTATGTAAACGGTTTCTCTGGGAACATGTTTTACAAATCTTTTAAACACAAAAACAAAACATTAGTAATTAATTAATTAAAACTTGACAGACAGGGTTATTTGAATATAATACATAATACTGGTCAACTTCAAAACCTGTGGCATCTTAAAGTGTAACCTAACCCTAACCGTGCTGCTGCACTGGATCATTTCCTGCTTACTTGCTGCCATCTTGTGTTCAGGAGAGTCTACTGCGATATCAGACTACGTATTCCAACATACATAGTGGCTTATTAATTCAAATGTGCTGTTATTGCCTCACACATACTGTACATGGGTTTTTGTCACAAATGTATTGCTGTACATTATTTACCCTGTCCTAAGTGTGTGTTTCTTTTGTTTATTATTTGTCAAAACCTATTCACGTACATATTCTAGTTAACTAGTCTGCTCACACAGAAATGCATTGCATTGTCACTGTTTTCTCCATAGTGTAATATGTTTTCAGTCAGTGTGTTAACTTTTCTTCTTATGTTGTATGATAACTTACATGCATCCTCTCCAGATCCTCCTTGCACTCTCTCTTCAGCTGCAAGAGGGCAGCCTGGTGCTCTGAGAGGAAGCAGAACAAAGACACATGTTTAATGAAAACACTCATTCAGCTAAGAGTTTTGATTTATAAAATATACGCAAGTAATATATCTGTAAGCTGGAGTGTAAGCTCAACTCAGTAATCCCGGCTCATTGTCTGTGTTTTTATTCATGTACTTGAGAATTATAGATTGTGAAGACTGGGTTAGAGTTATGTTATCTTGAACTACTGGCTACACAGTTGGTATGTTAAATCCTAATCAAGATAATCTGAAAGACAGACATGTGCTGATGATAGTGGTTAGATTTTACAGAAGGGTGGAACACTTTATCTATAAAAGGGACATATTTACAACTCAACCAACCTGTTTTAAATTATACTGCTGGCCCAAATGAAAGCCTCACAAAGCCTTTTTTAAGGTCACATAAATGCTTAACTGTTGGTTAAAACCAACAGTTTTTTCTTTTTTTAAAATGACGGCACAAAAGTGAAAAGATCACCCACCAACTGATTCATCTTCAGTCCATTATGGAAGAGCAGTTTTTGACAACAGGTTCAACTTAAGTTTAAAATAGACACCAAATAATAGAGAATAAGTGTTTTTACAGATTACACACATACATGCAATACAGTTGTGCTGCAAAACAGACACCAAACAAACAGCAGCATTAAGGAGCACACACAGTCTCAATGTTTTCTTAAATGGATTTAAAGGATGTATTACACCTTGGGCATGATGCTTAGCCAGCATCGTATGACTTATATCAAAGTGTGCGTGCTCATAAGGTGCGATAGTAGTGGCTCTAGTTTTCTTTCAGTGATCACAATGATCAAATGTTTTTCATTCAAAAAATACCATTGACTGAAAGACAGACACAGTTGCAGTTCTTACCTGCCTCGGTGTATTTGAGGCCCACCTTCTCTTCCTCATCTTTAGCTTTGGGTGGGGGCCACACAGCCTGAAGACGCCCTGGTGTTCGGTCCTCACTGTCTGTAGGGGAAGTGATCTCCGTCTGTTGGGAGAAAATGCAAAAAAGTCAGCGTTGACACAGGCAATGTAATAACAAAGCACAATTTTGCCTCATCATCCCCCCCCCATCTTTGTAGAAACATATTGGGTTTCATACATTAGCCTCTGTGGGACTGCTGAGTTCCTTGCCAGGCGATTTGGAGGCTCTCTCAAATATAGACCTCAGGTTTTCTTTGTCATTCTTGATTTTCTTTCTCACTGCATCCAGATCAACGTCTTCAACTTTGTCCTTTTTGACAGCTTTTGGACCAAAGATGTTCCTAAAGGTCTCGTAGGCCAGGTCTGAGGTTTTCTTTTTCTCTGGTGTGGAGGTGGATGTTTCTGGGCTTAAAATTGTCTCCTCAACAACCTCTTCTCCATTCTCAGACTCCTTTCTGCTGTGTTCAGGATTAGCCTCCTGCCCCACGACTGACTTTTTGGACTCAGCGCGGTTGTCTCGGTGGAGCAGGTGACTGAGCTGTCCCATCACAGTGCTTTTCGTGTCCACAACTGCGTTAGGCTCTGCATGTTTTCTGACTGGAGAGGGCGTCTTCTGCTCAGGGAACTGCTTGGCTTTGTTTACCGTCTTCTTCAGGCTGAGCAGGGCCAGGTCAGCATCCTTCTCGCTCTGCTTGATCTCTGAGACCGACTCCCTATCTTCCCCCAACGCTCCTTTCTTCAGCACCCGCAGCCCACTGAAGAGAGCCGGCATCTGAAAGGAAGAGGGCGAAGAGAGCGCCGTGCCCCTGGATGGGGAGGATGGGGTAGATGAAGCTGGCGGTGATGTGTTTTTTGTTTCTGGGGTCTTTGGAACAGTTGTGTGCTGTGAAGCAGGATTTGCACTTGGCTGGGTGACAACTGTGGACTTTTCAGGTGTGGATGACAAGGAACGTTTTTTAGTTTTCTCACCTGCAGATTCTGACTGTTCCTCTAAACTGGAGGAGGATTGAACTATGACATCAGAAGCCTTAGGGATAGAGGAAACCGAAAAAGACACCTTGCTGGAGTGAGGTTCTTTCTTCATCTTCTCCTCAGCCTTAGCCATTTTGTCATCCGTCTTCTCCTCTTCTGCACTATTTGAGTCCTCCTTTAAAGGAGAGGTTGTTGCAGCATCATCTCCTGAGGCCTGTAAAGCCAGATTTCCAGAGAGGATGGCAGGAACAGGCAGAGAACAATCTACACCGACAAACTCTTCATCCTCTTTTGAACCAACATTGTGTATACTTTTATCTCCAGTAGATATTTCTATGTCTGAAGACACAATGCTGGTGCTCTCTTTGGGACTCATAGAGCTTCCGTCCTGTTCGGAAAGCGGAACTGTATTAGAGTCCGTTCTGCTGGCGCACCTGTCGGAAGAAAGCATAGCTTCTATGAAGGATCTTCCCCTTAATCCGTGTGTTCTAAACACAGGCATTTGGTACTCTTCCTCAGAGGAGTCGCTTAGCTCATCATTATGCTCCACTTTGCTATTATCTTCCTCAGGTGGGGTAGACTCCTTGGTCATGGCAGGCTTCTCTGATTTACGATTGCTGCTGCAGTCTGCCTCCTCATCCTCATTGTCACTATACGTGTCCACCCTAGTGACCTGGACCAGATCCAGGTCAACCGAAGCCACTGATGCTGTTTTGCCAGACTCCTTGCAGGTTTCCAATGACTCAGCACTGTGCCCTGTATCAGAGGAAACAGTCACATTATCCTGAAGCATATCTTCGCTCTCTTGGAGCTTGTTCTTACTGTAAGTAGTTTGACCGCCTTCAGGAAGAGAGTTATTCTCCGACAGGTCCTTGAAAGATGTCAGCAAGGCTGACTCCGAAGCAGATCTATCTTGGCCAAAGAAACTGCTGAACACGTTCATGAGAGAACCGGAGCTCTGCTTCCCTGGTCCATCTGACTTATTACTTGCATTTTCCATTCTTGCTCAAAGTGTCACACAAACTGAGAAGAAAGAGAGGCAAACCCAAACAGGTAGCAACTCTGGCTAAGACTTTCCAATGAAAATGTCCCCATATCCAGTTATCCAAGCTGCTGCTAGTCAACCACCAACGCTGGCTGGGGACAAAAGGCCTTTGTGCGGACAAATCTCCCAAGCTCCGCTTACCTTCTCCAGGAGTGCGCCAAGTGTAACAACACTATTCTGTATTCGTGTTTAGTGAATTGGAAACCAGTTCTACAAAGTAGACTTTTATAACGTAAAGTCCGCTACCACTCTGTTGTCAGTAGTACAGTCCAGGGTCCTATGTGCGAGCAAGATTCCCATGAAGCTGCAAGTGAAGTCAAGCTGTTCAGTAGCGGGAAATTGTAATCTCCCTGGGAGAGCAGAGTTCACCTTCCTTTCACAGAAGCATTCCCATTTGCTCCGTCAAGTTGAGCAGTTGTATCCATAAAGTTGTAGATTATCCTTCTCTATGCGCTGGTCAACAGTCTCAGTCTGGAGTCCATGGCTTAACTGTCCCTTTAGTTTTTCTCTGTCCTGTACTTGTCTCTCAGGGAAGCCTGTTTGCTGGTGTGTTAAAAAAAAAAGGCTCCCAGGTTGTGAAAAAAAAAAGTGTCTCACTGGTCTACCCAGTCTGGGGACGCCTCCTGTCAGGTTCCTCCCTCCTTGGGAGGGGACCTGCAGAGCCGGCACCACAGGTGTCTAATTACCTCTGCTCACTTCCGTAAAATGGCTGCTGAGGTAACAGAGTAAACACAGAGGGGGAGCTAGTCTGTGGTCAGGTGGAGAGCTCCTGAGGTCTAAGAGCCCTGAATTGCACCATTATGCGGTGAGCTACTGCAATATTAGGCTTAAGACGTGGTGAAAGGTCAGCCTGGCTGCATAGCCAGCTCTTGCTAACATCTGTAATTATTTGAACACACAGGCAGGACAGCTAGGAAGAAAATGACATTTTGTATCACTTACCTTGATTCTCTATACACTATCAATGTCAGGTTTGATATAAACTGGGAAAGACTGTATGCTTCATAAAAAGCTAACTTCAAGCTAACCTTCTTTGTTGGAAAATAAAACAGCAGATGAAACTTTGGTCCGCTATTGCTTAACTTTGATTTAACTTGCTCCTGTCCTCATCTCTCTAATGTCATGAAAGGGGTTAGGAAAACTGAATTCTTCACTCTGTGGTTGCCCTTAGGAACCAAAGGTCATCCTCTGTGAATGCATTCCTTCAGACTCCCCGAGCAGGGCACATTTCTAAAGGCTGGGTTTCAAATATTTTGAAAACTGGTTTTATGAATTGCATAAAGTTAAACATTTTCAAATACAATCGACTCCCCTGTCAAAGGACCACCCTCTAACAATAATTAACAATCTATGATGATACATGATGCTTCAAGATGACAACTGGGAATCAAATAGTGGACATTTTTCAAAACTCAATATGGTCTAAATGGATGCAACGAACCAAGCAAAAGAACTGCATGAATGCTGAAATCTTTCCTAGGTGATTGAATATTTCTTTGTCACATTATAATTTAGCTTTGGAAATGTCTAAGCGATTAAAAAAAAGAAGTTAAAACAATTAAACGATTAATTGTATTTGCTAGGGATTGTTGTTTAATTCCCCTCCCCCATCTAAACAAAGCTACAATTAGAAGGAGGGGAATTCTGTGGTCGAGGAAATAAGTTATGAGCAGCTGTATTTCATACACACACACAGTAAATCACCCTGTGTACTAGAAAAAAGGCACCACTAATTGAAAAGACTGTGAACACAGATTTAACACACATATGCTCAGGGAGGAGGTAACCATATTCATATACAATTTGCAGATCATCCTGACACTACATTTCTAAAAAACTATTATGTCAACCCACATAATTGGATTGTGTCATCGTCATAACCCTCCCTGTGTGGGTTTACAATACATTGAGTAGAAATCATGTGCACCAGAGGAGTGTTTCTTTCTAACGACATGAAAATGGATTCCAGAGACAAAGAACTCTGAAGTGTGTGTATGCTTATAACTTTCAACACAATAAAGAGTATCTATTTCTGTACAGCAGGGCCTTTGTACTGGTATGATACCTCATTATTATCACAGTCAGGGCAGTTACTTTTTCTTCAGAATACAATGCGCAGCTTGTGTTGTCAAACTCCCCGCCTAACACCACACCCAGGTAAGCTGCCTCATCTGCCACAGGAATGAATGCCTTTGCCAGACAACGTGATGGAATCTGGAAAGACTTAAAATGGAAATAGTTTTCACATCATTCGATCTCATGACTTAGAAGTGCCGTTTGGTAGCTCTTAAAATCGTATGCTATATTAGCATAATTAAAGCCTACAAACGCATGGACACATTGTTTGCTGCAGGCTACTGTACAGCAGGATTACACCACATGCTCTGTGGCAAGCAACATATCCTGTGTTGCAACTACTGCTCAATAACAAAAGAGAAATCACACTAATTACTCTTAATAGCCTTAACCTTTCAAAATAAGGCTGTAGAATGTTCTGAAAATGCCACAAAAGAAGGAGAGATTTTCCAGTCTTTGCTCTGGATAAAAGAGGTTTGAGTGGAGTGATCTCACTCAGTTTTGGCTTAAGACCCCAGTCTGCAGATTAGAATCCATGACCTGTTAATCCATTTCTAAGAATGTATGATCAGGTGGTTAAATGCCCGAGCGGAGAGAAATCCCTATGAGTCCCATGAGGGAAAGAAATAAGAAAAAAAAAAGTTCTATGGTACACTGATTTGGGTGTGAAAATACTCAACGCAGCTTGTATTGATCTGTGCTAATTGAGGGCCCTCACCGTGCACTCCAGCTTGGGACAGTAGGGCGTGTCCCCCAGGATGTCATCTTCAGGCGGTGTGATGCGTAGGAAGTCGAGGTGATCAGGGCGTGGAACGCGGGAAAGAGGCTCCTGAGGGTCGTCGCCATCCAGCATCCAAATGTCATCCTGACGTAAGAGGGAGTCGTCTACACAAAAAAACACCACCAAAGGATGATTAATTGTTGCGCAAGGAACCATAGCAGGGAAAAACACAACAGCATACCAGGTGTGATCATGTGTGACAAAGCTTAGTAAACAGCACTGACTGAGGCAAATTGTTTTCCTGTGTAACCTGCATGAGTAATTAAAGTGGAGCCAGTTAGAAAGCAGGCATCAGTATCTTTTAGCATCAAGCAGGAGAGACGACTGTTTTGCTGCAGGCTTAAGGGCACAAAGCTATTTTTATCTGCACTTAGCCGGCCCTGTTCCCATCCTCACCACCAGCAGAAAGCCACACTTGATCCAATAAGGAAAAAACGGATGCAGAGCTTTGGGCTCAAACACAGATATTGATTTTCTTTCAAGATTTGTTCACTAAAACACAGCCATGGCGTACTCAGCAGTGCCACTGTACTACAACAAGGTGAATTGCAGATGGGTATGTTAAGTCATCCTAAGTCCCTGAAGGAGTTAAAATACACACATTTAAATTAGGAAAGACTGCCCTCTCCTGACAAGGCAGTTACACAAAAAGAGATAAGTCCATAGATGAAGACTGAAATAAAAAAAAGAGAAGGTAAATCTGGATAAAAGTACATTTAAAATATCAATAGACCCACAGTTTGCTGTGGAGGTTGGATTTGTTCAGTGCTTTTTAAGAGCACTGGGCCTTTAATATTTACTACTCAGCCTCAACCTGCAGAACCTCCCTCAGGCGCAAATCCCCAAACAAGTCACATGGTATTAACTTCAGGAACCAGGCTAGAGCCACTCACAGGAGTGGCAAATGTAAGTTCACATTCTTCTCACGTGCACCGAAACAAGATATATCGTTCCCTGATGCACGCATTAGCGGTCTCACATAAAAGGAAGGAAAGGTGCAAGTTAAGACAAATGGGGCAGGAAAAGTGAGGTTAGGAAGAAGAAAAGGGAGGGGTAGAGAGACAGATTAGAGATGATACACATCTTGAAGATTGTTGACCTCAATTTCCCCCAGCAGTAAGACAACACCTTGACCTGTTTGGGCAGAATTATGAGCTGGAAACAGAGAAATAGAAAAATCACTTTCTGTTCGGTAAGCTGCTAACATATCCCATATCTTCCCTTTGTAATGAGTATCCTTGAAAAGGACATACAGTATTACCATACTGCTGCATAGCACAGCAGCCACTTCTAAAGCCCTGGAAGTCGCCTTGTGTAGCTCCCCAGAGTCTGAGCCAAATGCTTATTTTCAGTTTAATTCAGTTATGAGCCCACACACAGAACTAACTGGGGTGGGGGTTGCTTGATTCAGAAATTGAAGCATTGAAATTCAGCTTCAGTACTCCAGCCCTATCAGTCATTATGAAACAACAGCAGCGCCTGCAGTCCCTCCAGTTATCTAGGATTCAGACAGCAGAGGGAAAAAAAGGATTAGATTAATAACTTTTCATTATCATAATGCTGCGCTGTACGGTCCCGCAGTGGGAACTGCTGACTGTAGGTTGGGACATGTCCAAAAGCAGAATTAAACCCAGTCCAAGCCAAGGGAAGAATATAGTGATCAGAAACAACTCTTTTACCTCAACTATCACATATAGAAAATGACACCTATTGATATTGATTGATGTTCACAATGTCCCTCTATGATTTCCAAATCCTTACTATTTACAGTTAAAGACTTTGTGGATGAGCGCTTAATAATCAGTTAGCTTAATTAAAAGTCTAAGGTGGCCCACACTGCCACCATCTGGATAAAGAGGAGAAGGTGTGTGTTTCTCTATGTAGTCAAATACATTGCAGTGAAGCTCTGATGTCAAGGCTGTAAGCTAGAAATACGACATAGTTAATAAATGCACAACGCTGCAATATAAAGACGGTTAACAGATACAGAGAAGAAACTCTTAGATGCATTAGGCTTGCTCGGGATGCTTAATGAAGACACTGCACTTTTACACACAACTGACACACAGGGTTCACTGACCCTGGGGAAAACTCTGCATATTGCCATTAATCTCCCTCCCTGGAGCTCTAAAAGCTGAGGGTTAATCACAGTGTCTCTAACTGAGGGGAAGCAGGGTGCAGATGGGATTGTCCATGTCTGTTGGAAAGTAATTTAATATTAACTGGAACATCCCAACCCGAGACCACAGCAATATGTCAAATACCACCTGACACATAATGCACTGCCCTTTAGTCAGTGTACTTTAACAGAGACGCCTACAGCACAAACAGGTGTTTCTTTAGATACCTGCATGTGTTGACCGACGCAGTACGATAACAGTAAATATCACAGCGTGTGAGTGAGAAGCTGTCACACTGTTTATGTGCTACTGTAAGCATTATGAGTTAAACAATAAAGTATCTGTCCTTCCCTCAGATCAGAGGCCATCTCATGTCTGATCCTGACAGGTGGGTGCCGTCTGTGGTCATTAATCACCCTCTCACTCTGTCAACTGGTAATCCCTCATCCAGCGGTGAGAGGAAGCTTAAGGGGAGGCTATGTCCACCTAAACAAAGCAGACCTGAAATCACTAAAAGGGAATTTGATCATTTCTTTGATATTAATGAAGGGACCACTGCATTCCAGACTAGGGCTTGAAAACTTAAAAATGTAAGCCGCAGCATGAACTCAACCCCACCAAGTTGTGTGACTTACACAAATTAGTTGATAGTATCCGTTGCTTGGTCCCCCCTTGTTATTTTGTCAGTAGTCTAATGGTAATTTTTTGTTGTTGTATGTATATGTGACACTTTACTTGTCTTCAACTATTCTGTAATCACTTAATGATTTAATAAAAGGTATCAGTAGGAAACTTTAAGATGGAACACTTATTGATCATATCTTTGAATTGGTGCCTTCTGTTTAATGTTTAGTTTAAAAGATAACAGATTTTTAATTCAACAAGCAACTTCTAGTATTCTAGCATTTGGTCTTTATGCTGAAAGCAGAAGAAATGCAGACTGACTACATCAACTTTGCAATTAATATCGTTAAAATGATATTCAAAAACGTAATCGGATATTTTCCTCATATCGTGCAGCCCTAGTTCTGCAGACATAGCAGAACTATTTATATGCATATTTCTAAATCAAGAGCTTTCACAAATGAACACCAGTCTGTCTCCTCTGCTGCTACAGTTGCTAATTCTTATTACAGAAACTCAAACAGCTTTGCCCAATCTGTCCTTTTTTTATCCACTAAAAATCTGTAACCTCATCCTTCAAAGTAGAAGATCTGGGCCATATGGCATACTGAGTGCATATGGCAGCCTCCACCCCTCTCCATCACTTTTAGACAGGAAAAAGGATCATGGACTTTTGTATAAATCAGGAAAAATGCAGGATTTATAAATCCCCCGGTTTCTTTTGCACCCGACATAGCTGCTTTTTCATGAGGCTTGTTTGTCGTGCACAGCTGTTGGGCTGGCTGATCGACTGACTGGTTTTCGCTGGCAGTGCTGATATCCATGTCAGAGGAAGTTACAAGTAGAAACTCAGGGATGAGTGTTAAGGCATGCCGAGGGCCAGAGCAGCAACGTAGCTTAGAAATATGGTCAAAGTTCTGGACGCAGGTAGGATAAACAACTGAGGAAGAATAAAGAGTGAGCCTGGCAGGGCACTGACTGGGGGACAAGAAACTTGGTTAGAGCTGCTCCAGTTTAAAGTAATGGGGACATTTTTTTTTTTAAAGCTGCTCATACTGAAAAGCACAAGATGGAACATTTCTAACATTGGCCAAGTGCAGCAGTGCTCCATTAAAGAAAACAAGTTATACTGTATGAGAAGGACCTTTGTGCCCTGTTTGCCTGCATATAGTGTGCAGCTCTGAGAAACAGTGTGAAGCAGACTGGGAGGAAAGCTCTCTTAGCCTGTTTTGGCAGAATCCACTACATTATGTGAATAGAGCTGGCCCTTGTCTTCCCTGGGCTGAATGATGTTGCATGGCAGGGCACTTTGTGTTGAATGACAGAGTGGGGTGATACACTCATGCTCTGCGCTGATCAGTTTCATATGACCTCGCAGGAACGTATTGGCTAATCTGATTATGGTATTGCCTGCCATATGTCCAACAATAAAATAAGTAGGAAACGGGGGGGGGGGGGGGGGGGGTGGGGGAAAAGAGAAACACTAATGGCAGATTATATTGGAAAGGTTTTCCCAAAGAGCTATCAGTATTTTTATGACAGTGGTCAATGCAAATTACTTTCTGTGGGTTCAGTGAAGAACCCACAGAAAGTAATTATCTCCATCAGCTCTATATTGACATATTGCTTTAGGAGCATTGTTTTGTTTTTTTGCATACAATTTCACCATTTTGGTCTAGTTTCGCTCATTCAGACACATGCCAATGTAAAAGCTTTTAAAGCACCAGACTGCAGACACAAAAAGTCAGTGGATAGTCAGTAAATATTGACTCCTAATGAACCTGATATTTACTTCATAAACGTGTGAAGACCACAAACAAAAAAAATTAAGTAACCATTGCACTTTATGTACGAGTTGGCCAGAATAAAAGCTAATGCCATATATCTTCTAGATGTAAGTAAATGTCTCCTGTTTATACAGCTTATGTCAAAAAGGTGATAGCATATGAAGCATAAGAGAACAAGCAACAGAAATGCAAACTTTAAGAAAAACTAAGAGATATACAGTATGTAACATAGATATTGTGTAAACACTTAAACAACAATATATACACTCAGTAAATGCAAATGATATTCTGTTTCATGAGACTGCAGTGCAAGAAACGTTAGCACATGAATAAGACAAGATAGTTTGTTAGCTTAAAATTACCATTACTATCTGCATAATAATCACACTCATTAATAAGAGCTGAGCTTCAATAAGAAAGCGTAGATTAAAGAGCCTGGATCATAATTAGGTCGCCATTTGCAAACCAGGAAGAACCAGGCTTCACAGTGACCCATTTGAGTTCCTGTGATGTTCATTAATCTGCGTTAACATCTGAAGCGTGTTCAATTATCAGGCAACAAAAGGGCCATCTAGTAAACAGCTTAAATCCACAAAAGGATATTTTTTCAGATTAAAAGCTTTAAACCTTCACTGTGAAGAGGCTGCAGCAAAAAGCATGATGTGTCACAATGTAAGTGTATCTGGCTCTGTTACAGTCTCACATAGACAGATATTGGGTTATCATATCACACAGATACATCTAATGATGACTAAGGATATTTTCCTAAACCCAGCTCAGGAAATTAAAAGAAACAGTGCTCTTAATGTCACTTTTGACATTTGCAAGAACATTGAATTTAATAAAAATGTGTGGACTGACGCCACAAAATGTGGAATTTGCGCGTGCAAAAATGATGATGGTGCCGTTAATGAATTCCTATATGAGGCGTATATTAGGACATTATCTCAGAGGGAATCGGTCCAAATCATCTTCACAGTAAAGGTGGGCTATCCATTCCCCTATCCGCCAGTCAGCTTAGCTTCACACAGCTCAGCTCTCCTCCCATGCACTCCTGCTGAGTTCAGCATTTCTGGATGTAATGCTTGAGCTAATGATGGTTTGCGATGTAACAAAACAGACACGCCTAAGTTCAGCAAAGTCTTGAATATGGGATAAATGCATCTATCCTGACATTAAAAAAGGTCCAACTATTATCTATGGTATAGTGTACAATGGAAGGCCATTTGTTTGCAGCTGCAAATTAAAGATTGTGTTACACTGACTAAAAGGGATGACTAGCCACGCTACAGACATGGGTAACGCAATAATGCTAATGCTTCCTTCAAAGCATCAGGCCAACAGCAGCAGCAGCAGCAGCAGCATCAACTTGGATTGATTCCAGTAAAGGATGGATCAACTCTAAGCCAAAACAGAAATCTCCTCTACTGAAGAAGGAACAAAAATGTCACAGGAAGAGCAGTTGTAATAAATACAGACCGGTAAGAAAGGCAAGGTTAGCCATCGTCAAATGATGGAAAGTGACCAATGGCCATTTAAGGAAAGCAGATCGGCTTGAGACTTTATCATGGCTTTGCAAATATTATATTGTTGCGAGTATTTAAGGCATTTTAACCAACTATAAGATACAATGGTTGAGATTATGAAAAGAGGAAAGCTGCTCTGCAAATAAGGAAACTCTAATCCTTCTCTCTGTAACCCCTGTGCCCGCTGGGTCCCTGATCCTTTGTCAGCCTCCTGTGAACTGGAGACGATGAGGGTTTATGGGAGGGACAGCAGATCCCTTAAAATCCAAATTGGCGATGCTTCAGTTAACACTGTGCACAAGAACCATGTTCAGGTCGAACAATGTGTCAACTTTGAGCCTTTGATCTGGGACATTCACTAATCTCTGCCTTCCCTTGCGGCACATAGAGAGTTAAAATGAATCATCAGTGAGAGTATTCTCAAGCCCTGCTTGCCCCTTGTTCAACTCTGCTGGGTAGTTTTTAATTTGTGGTCACAAGCCTGAGCCAGGCCGAGAACACAGCAGCTAACAAATACCAGGACTAGCATAGAGATTTTGGCAGGAAATGCTTATTTACTGGTCTACCTAGTTTATTAGATAACCTGCCAGAGTGACAAAGAAGAACTCCCTTTGTTTGCGTAAAACTGATGTCTGTTACAATGCTTCAAAGTAACTGCTGACACAGACACACACTTTAGAATCTCTTTCAAGGCATCTCTTTCAAGGCATCTCTTTCTAGTTTTGTTTTTTGAAATGCCAGATGAAGGGCACACTGACAAACGCTTCATGGTACTAAGAGCTAAAAGCACTTATTTCAACATTTACATCAAGGCAGGGAGTTCAAACATGAATCAGTGTGTTCCAAGTAGGATTGTTTTTTTATTTCTAATAGCTCACCTGTTGTTGTTGTAGAGTTGCTGGAGGAAGTCCATCTGGAGTTGCTTGGCCGCTGCCTGAGGTTCAGATCTAGTCGGGTAAAGGTACGATTGTTGCCATTCTTGTCGATGGACTCTGTGAAGATTTTGGACTCATCTGTGTTGCTGGAGCTGGCTCTTTCATGGTCCACATCCTTATCTGAGAGCAGAACAATGCGGTGGTTGAGCTGTGGACTTGCTTGCTTGGAGGACAGAGGGGACAGGACTGGGGACATGCTGTGAAGACTGTTGGAGGCAGGAAAAGATGTGTTGAAGACCCCAGCGAGAGATGGTGAAGAGGGGCTTTTTTTGTGGTATCTGGCTGGTGGGTGAGGCTCGGCGGTATGGAAAAGGGGCAACCGTAGCCCCTCAGAAAGCTTGTAACCCAATTTTTCTCTGTTGAGACCCAGGAGAGGGTCCCTGTTTGGTCCTCTCCATTCTCCAAACCCCTGCTGGCAGCTGCTAGTCCCCAGATGTGGATTTGAATGGCTCCCTTCCACATCCTGCACTTTGGCGACAACCCTCGGCCCATTGTTACTCTGGTTGCTTTCACCATACAGCTGCTGAGCGGACTTCACTGTCAATGAATTCTCAGATAATGGCTCACCTGAGGAATCAGAACGTCTTGTTGGTCGGAGGTTGCTGCCACTTTCCCGCCGGGTCAGTCCCTCCATCAGGCTGCAGAAGGACGACTCATAACCCAGCTCACCGTCATACTCTGAGAAGTCATTGCAGAAATCAATGTCGGGGTCGAATGTCCGGTTGTCTTCCATAAAGTCCCAAACCTCACGAGCAATCTGGAAGGGTTCCTCCATGGGCAGGATGGGATTACTCGCCGCACTGACATAAGAGCCGGTGACTGGGCTGTCAGTGACATGGCCAGAGGCCGGGGTACCTGGGATCTGCTGCATCACTGAGGTTGAAGATATGGACCCACTTTTGCGAGCCCCAGACTGTTTTGATGAAGTTCCACTTGAAACTTTCTTCTTCATCTTATTGTGTTGGAAATCCTCTGTGGGGTCAAGCTTCTTGCCTCCAAACTTCTTCATCTTTTTGCTCTTAGATGTGGATTTCTTGTGTTCTGGAGACACGGTGAGAGAGTAGTTTCCGAGGTAAACTTCCTGACCCTCCACGTAATCCTGTAGTTTCCCATCCTGGTTACCCATCCTGACTTTGACAGCACAATCCCTACACAGCGATAAGAGATCTGCCAGCAACTGGTGGTGCTCTGCGGCCAGCCAGCAGAGCTCTGCAACCGCCTCCTTTGTAGCCTGCTGGCAGATGAGGAGCTCGCCTGAGGAGCTGAAAGACTGGCCTCTTTGTTCGGACACTGCGAGATCCTCCTTACCCCGGTCATGGTCATTACAGGTCCTTCCTGAATGAGGGGCGCGGCTCTTGTAATTGAAGCTAGGGGCCAGCCTCTTGGGAAAATACAGGCTGATGTTGCTTAGCTCACGGATGGGTGCATAAAGCAGCAACACAGTGTGTGTGCTCTCCATGATGGGTGCCATGATATAGTCACTGAAGCACTCTGAGTAAGTGGTCAGCCCACCTGACACAGTGACCACCTTGGACTGCAGGGCAGGATCTCTGGCTATTCATCACCTGGCCTTTCCAGGTACTGTCGGAGAGAAAGTAGCACACAGGTTAGTGATCTGAAGATATATCAACAACATGTCAGTCTAATAGTCTACTTATAGTGACGTTAATGCACTTTGAGGCCATACTGTTAATATCTTGTAAAGTTTAAGCTTTTTAAAATTGCATTCAACAAAAAACCGAATAGGACACAGCTAGGGCTCTACAGACTATTTTTATGCTGATGCAGAGTTAGTTTGGAAACATAACAATACAAACTGCTCCTTTACCAACAATGGGCCCTTCATATTTCAATGTCAAACCCATTAGTTAATTAAGAACGTAATAAAAACAAATACTGCATAGAGTAGGCCAAAAATACGATTGTATTATATTCTGACTATATTTGACCGTCATCCTGCTCTTGGGCATTACGTGGATGAAACATTTTTAAACCGCATTTCATCAACATTTCACAAGCTGCTGCAGCATAAAACCTGAGTGTCAAACAAGGTGACGACATGCAAAGCCCAATGCCATGGCTGCCGTTTTAAGTGTTTACAAGCAAAACAAGGACAGATTTTTACATGTGCTTCAATGGATTCCCTTAACATTTGGCAACATCTCTGAACTGTTTACATCATAGCATAATCCCGCGGGTTACTGTCACCTTGCAGCGAGCCCAAGTTCTAACATGGCAGCATAATGTAAACTATTCCACGGGTGTAATGCTGTCCACTGCAACTAAAAATCAGAAAATGCTCTCTTTCATGTATTCTGAATTAAAATGTAATCCATAAATCTCGGTATTAGCATCATATCATCTTCACTTCAATGTCGTATATTCAATTAGAAGATGAAAGCACGTTACAGTCGATTGCACCTGAAGCAGGTAAACGCACAGCTGCACTTCGTAAAATATAAACAGTTACTTACCCGATTTAGTGGCATGGCAAATATTTCTTCACATCTCTGTACTGCAGCCAGCCAGTGATCACCGCTGCTTCGCAGGGCTCGCTTGTGGTGATTGACAGGAGTTTGGTCCAATAGATAAACTCAGCGCCGGCTCAACGCTATTTGATTGGTTTCTTATTGTTTGTCACATCCCACATTTTGAGTCATTGCAGCTGCAGCTCGCAGGTAGGCCATGTGATCGTTTTAAGTCAGGATATCGTACAAAGGGGAAACAAAGTTTGGCTGACATTCATTTATTCAACAGTCGTAGCAGTTTCCAGTGTTTCCCCGGCTAATAGTTGCATTTTGTGTTACTCATGCAGAGAGGTAAGTGTATGTGAAAGTAGCTGCTCTTTAAAGGCCCGAGGTGGTGCCATTTCTTACAAAACAGAGACACCTTGTGGTCAAGGTTTGTATCGCTGTCATACACTTTCAATTCATGAGAGGGTTTTCTTAAATAATACAGTATTCATCTCTGCCAAGGACATTATGTTCTGAGTCCAGTGTTGTTTTTATTCCATGGGGCAAATCATATTTAAAACTTACATAAATTAATATTTGTTGTCATATTAAATATGCACTTTTGTTTTTTTTTACATATTGTTGCATTCACTGAGTAACCGAATAGGCTACAGACAGAAAAAATATAAGGAACAAGAGGAAACTATTCAGGAAAAATACATAGACATTTTTACAAAAATATAATCTATACACACATACAGAGATATATTTGGTGAAAATGAATTACCTGGGTTACTCATTACATTTTAATGTTTTCATTTTGAATGATTAGGTTTAGCATATTAATGTAGGTTGTTATTGCATACTGTGGTAAGACTTGTCATATTTAACTTTATTATTAACCACGATATTCATTCCATTATCATTTAAATAACTTTAACTATTGTTTAAAAACAATGTTACCATTTAACTCGTTATTTCATGTACCATTTGCGTGGGAGCCTAATTTCAGTTCCTTCCTGTCATGATTTTTAGGGGATAGCTATAAGTGTAACAGAGACACAGTAAAATGTGCAGATGGTCAAATTGGTGTTTATTGAAAGAACATCATTCAGTTAAATATTGTAGTCTACTTATTTCAGATAGGCCAGAAGGACCAGAAAACGCTTCCAATCAAGAGAGTCGTTTTTAACATTTATGATTTGAATGAAGTACTTTTTAAGTGAATAATTAGGTCGTGTAATGTTATCATTACCCTGGTTGTTTAAGATCTGTCACTGTTCATTAGAGACAGGATTGGAGACGGATAATATCTAATCATTAAAAGAGGAAGAACAAATGATTTAATTGTGGGAGAGGAGATATTGCAAGAAAATAGAGGAAATGAAAGAAGGAAACGTGCACAATAAGGAAAGCATGGGTTGTGTCCCAGTGTTGACACTAGAGGGCGCCATGGTATTATGATAAGGGATTAATTGTTTGTTTAATTTAGTTGGGGAGATGATTAGGCTTCATTGTGGTTAGGCTAAGGGTCAACTTTCATTGAACATTGAGAAACCAAAGACCAGACTGATAACTGTTGTCACTGCGCGTGTTAAGTACACCCAAAGAGTTAAAAGAACTTACATTGCATTTTTTATTCATACATGTTAAATAATTAAATGACCTTCATCCAATGATAATGTTTTAAATAGTTTATCATGTGAACATTTAAATGTCACTTTTGCTGGCTGTTCTGTCTATGACTCTGCTCTATGAAGGGAAACTCGGTTTTACTCAGAAATTACCTTTTTTTCCCCAGTTTACTTAATATAATAGTAACATAATACTAATACAAATAATAATAATGATAACGATAATACAAATATTAATAACAAGAAATAGCTACATCATAGCATACACCTTTTACATATTATATTTTATTTTAACATTTATATAGTAGAAGTGTGTCTTTAATGCTGACCATGGTGCTGATTTGGACCAGCAGTGGAAATAAAAAGCTACCATGAATTTCCTGCACACTGTAGACTCACATTTCGATACATGTTCTCAAATTAGCATTATTTATTACTGCGTAGCTCGGGGTTAGTGCAGGAAAACATAGCGGATGAAATACCTGTTCGATAGTGTTTATTGCACCGCGTTTAATGTTTGAATATTCGCGCTTTCACGGGTTGTATTCATAAGGTCTGTGGGTGACGTCGAAGATAAAGACCCCGCTGCTGTTTCTCGTCTACACGACTTGGCTTCTCGCTGTCTCCCCGCCACACCGTCCCCAGTTGCTCCACCGATGCTGCTGACACACACTCCTCCTCCGGGCGGTGTGCGGGGCTTGAGCACAGGGGCTTGAGTGACACATGCTGCGGTAGTCTCTCCGCTGTATGGCCGTGGATTAGCTATATATGCTAATATCGATAGGGGAGAGGAGCCAGCGGAGGCTTCCCGAGTCTGAACAGGCTCCTTTGCAGCCATGGCTGAAGGTGGAGAAGGAGAGGATGAGATTCAGTTCCTCAGAACTGTAAGTAGATTTCCTTACGCTCGTACTTGAAGCGCTGCTCTGGCGGCAGTGGAAATATGTGTAGCTCTATTACATGTTGCGTGTGGGGTTATAACAGTCTATTGCCTGCCACTTGGCTTTCCTCCCAGATGTGATTGTATCCCGTAGCCTTTGATAACCCCCTGCTTTCTTGCAGATGTTATAGGCGGTGATAGTGCTCTATTGTTTTGCGCATCGCTCACTGACAGCTATTGTCTTTTCTGCAGTCTCAGTCGTAAAGAAGTTTACAACAGTAAGTGCCATGTTAAACTTACATATGCACCTTAATGTAGTCACTACGAGATGACAGGTTGTGACACTGTGGTTTACCTTATTTTTAAAAAATAACTCGCATAATTAAAAGGCGGGTTATTGGGGCATCACTTCAATCTTTTTAAAGATGAATGGAGTTCTGACCCAGTGAGCATGCTGTGTTTATAATATATTCAAATGTTGTAGCCTGGCAGTATATACTGACCAGACAGTCACCCCAGGGTGCTTGTGCAGCAGCAAAGGTCTATGCAAATATGAACTGAGGAAAACATTTTGCAATAAATATAGTATTGCTGCTCAAAAGGCAGGTTACTGAGGCTGTCTTACCTGTTGGACATAACGCCAGTGTAGACAGACTGTATTATATGCATAAAAAGAGGCTATAATTGAGTATTAAACAAGCTTTAGCCTATTTCTTTCTTGACTCTAGTAGTTCACTTCAGTGAAAATATTTGCAGCTTTTTAAAAATGCATTTCTTAAGCTGAAAATATATATTAAAGATCGGAAAATGCCTGGTTTTACAGCAAGGCAGTACACTATCCACTGTTGACATAGATAGATGATGACATGATTTGCTCATCTACGGTGAAATGCATTGAGAGGCATATCATGTCTGAAAATACATGTTCACCTAGGACAGATGAATGAGCATAGCGCTGGAGGTCTTCCAGAAGACCTAGAGTCAGTGGGAGGTGGTTGGTTGCAGATTTCTCTGGCACTGCTGCTTGTGGTTTCACTTTATTAGGCTGCTCACAGATGCGCAACCTGCTGTACTTCTGATAAATGTAGGAGGGATGTTCTTGTTTTTATTGGAATGAAAGTCATTTTTCTTAATTCAAGTTTCTAAACACATTTGACATAGAAACATCTCTCTAGTAATACCCTATATGGTTTAACCTACAAATAAAACAGAAACTTCCTAACACTACCTTAAGGTATCAAATGAATAACATGTAAGTGAGGAATTCTTGACTAAGGCAGTGTTTCAGCACTGAATGGCTTGGCAGTGATCTTTAAATTGTCCCTTTCTTTCCGTCGGAAAAGCCGATACCTTCTCCTCATTTGTCCTTGAGTCCACCCGACCTTTTAACCATGGCACATAGAGGTCACCACATCAGCATGCCTGCCGCTCCAAAACGAGAGCTGACATTTCAGCACCACTTCTCCTTTTTCTGAGCTTGAACTGAAATGCCCACTGTTCATATAAGAGTATTTTTTTGTTATCAAGAACAAGCTTTATATGGGTTATGAGATGAATAATTTTAGCTTGGCTTGGCTTTGATCTCATTTGTAGGAATCACAGGGAGTATTTTTTCCCAGATGTAACCATGGTATAAGAATTGAGATGACATTGACAAAAGGAAACGGCTGTTGCTTTAAAAAGGGCTTAGCAGCAGCTTGTTGCATCCCTCCACACAAGGAAGCAGCTGACAGGCTGGATGGTGGTGGGATGGGGCACAGCTTGGTGCTCATGAGTGTAAAAGCGTCTGTGTGTGTGTATGTGTGTGTTGAATGCAAATGCGGAGCTGTAGCTGTGTGGTGCAGTCAGGCTGCGCCAGACGTGCCACAGCAGAGCACAGTGCAGAAATTATTCATTAGTCCTAGCAAGGCACATCTGAATTACTCGGTGTAGAGGAACAGAACAGATATACACACGAGTATGTACATGCACACATTTATCTACATGACTCAAGTCAGTCCTGCAGAAACAAATGCTCAGTTGCAAGCACATATGCCTATTCAAAATCATACATGCACTGGCTCTAAACTTGCTTTACATTGGTTGCACTAAGTGGCAGGCAGTCTGTGAGGAGATGTAGCTAGAGGCGGTATATTCTCTTGCCGGCATCCAAATGTTGCTTGTTATTGGAGTCGAGGAGCTTGATAAAGCAGTTTCACAAACTGCGTTTTCTCCAACAGCACAAAGTAATTTCCCTGGAGTGGAGCAGAAATTACCCCTGCCGGACTGCTGCCTATAAAGCCAACTCAGTGGGAGTAGGGGAAGGGAAGAGAGGGAAAGAGCGAGGGTATCTCTGCCATGGGTAATTTGATGTTGCAGGGAGAGGAACGGTGCTGATTGTGAGCCAGGAAAGTCAGAGAGAAGCTTCCCCCAAACTGCTGTTTAATGTCAGAGGGTGCAAGGGGGCCGTGCGAGCACTTTAATAAGGCTGCATATTTTACAAAACCTTTATTCGTCCTGTTTAGAAATTGGAGAAGTCCTCAGATGCACCATCTCTGGCAGCACTAGCTTCATTATAAGCAGTATAGTGAATAAAATATCATCTTATGGTTACATTGCTCAAGCTGCTCATTATGTAAGAGTAGTTTTCTAAATGAATTGCCTGCCTCCCTGCTGTGCGTTGTGTCATTAAAGCAGATTGGGAGAACAAAAAGAAAAAGGCAAAACATTTTTCTTGTCTCACTCTGCTTTTTTAAACCCGTATAACCATCCTAGCAGAACACCCATAAAGTAAAAGCATGGTGCAGCATGCGGGGTGATTGTCCATGCACAGGCACACGCTGCACAGCTTCTCTGTTGCGAGGTTCCCTGCTAGGCAAATATCAGATTCTGGGGATCTATTAGCGGTTTGAGTGGGAGTAGCGTCTTTGAAAAGGCCAGAGGAGGGCTGTGACTAATGCACTGTGGCAGCACTGGGCTTGTTTATGTGAAGGCACCGGTCTCACTTTTGCATCCAGGCGATGACTGTCAATGCAGCAACACAGAAGTAATGCAACAAGCTTAACCAGCAGACCAAAACAGTAACCACATCAGAGGAAAATACTTTAAAGCAGTGTCCATTTTAGCAATGCTATGAATCCATGCCACCAGTGCTATAGAGCTTGCTGCTTCCTCCTCCTTCTGTGAACATCCTGCTGAGTGTCTCTCCTCTGGTGCTCTTCTTTCACCTTTGACATATTTTGCATTTCATTGTTTCCCTTTTTCCTGCTTTTTACTTTTATCTCTTGCCTTCCTGCAGCTCTTATTCTCCTCACACCCATTGTGATGTACTGTTTCTTTGCTTTTTATCGGCATATACTAGTACTTGGTGTATCCTATTACTGTGCTGCATGTATTCTGGAGAATGTTGCCTCCAGTTGGAAATAGGGATGTGAAAAACTCTGGGACGGTGGAGGCTGTAGCAGACAGGTTCACACTGGAGCAGAGGCAACTAAATGTGCCATTGATCTGCAGTGTGCAGTCAGAGATGCACTATTCTTACTATGAAACTGTGCAGAAGCATCTTTAGTAAGGCCACGTCGCTTAAGCAGCACATATACAACACGTTTTCCAAAGTATTGCTGACCTTTCTTCACAAGTGTGTCCTTTATTTCAGTGCTACAAGTATGCCAGACTTCATATTCATATTTCTGCTCCTCCTGTTACTCTGCCCCGTGTATAATTATTAGAGATCCCCATGAAATTATTCCCACTGATGGGAGTTCTGTTGGGCACATCATCACATTCTACTTGACACTAAGGAGGGGAGCTTTAATGTTATTATGATGAGGTCTGCTGTCATTTCATGGTCAAATTAAAAAAGTAATGACTCAGTTTCATTAGCAACCACAAGCTTTTTTTGACAATACTGTTGCAGATTCGAGCGCAGAGATTCCCTCTGAAATAACTTTTTAAAGAAGGGATTTCATGAAATTGAAAAAAATACCTTATTTTCAACAAAATGATCACAGGGCATTTTGTCTTGTCTGGTGTTTTTGTCATTTTGTTTTAATGTTGATGTGTGTTTTATGAACAATGCCATCTGCCATCTTTTCATGATGCAAAAAAGGATGCTGCGGGAAAGTGAAAGTGCTGGACTTTTCTCATCTATGTATTGGTGACTTAATGACTTGAGCAACTTTAAAATCATTGATTTATAGTGGTACTTATCCTGAGCGAATTGCATTAAACTACACAGTATGAAAAGTTATGTCATGCATAACGGTCATGATATTGGCCAAATGCATGCTCTCTTTCTGCACTGCACACACGCACTTCCATATTCCTACTGCAGTATTGATTTCCCTCATATCTCCCATTAACATCACCTCAGACTGTTCAAAAGTTCAACTTGCAGAAAAGTAAGTTTGGGGAAAGGTTTGGTGGGGAAGTGTTGTTCAGCAGAAGGCTATTAGAGGGAATTAAGCCAGCAGGCCTGCCTACAGACAACCCGGTGCAAAGCTGCTGTAATGAGCTATTGATCCTGCTACCAAATGAAGAAATTTACTCAGTAATGTCTGTGGCATGCAGTAAGCAGGCCTGATGGATCTGCTGTTCAGAGCATGAACATTTAATAACACAGTGTAGGAAGCTTTCTTTTCCAAAGAAGAACCCTTTTTTCTCTTTTTTTGTAGAGATCCAACATGTCTGCCATATATGTTCACAACTAATATAAAATCAGGGGGTGGCCAGCCCTGATATGACTCTACCTTTTTTAATGTGGACTCAAAATCCATTAACTGATCATCTAAATTGTTATTTAATAAATATATTCTTTGACCCAAAGATATTTAGCCTGGTCAGTGATCAAATCACAGGCAAACAAACAAAATAACCAAAGACAAATTAATTTAGATGCTTAACATGCGTCAAAACGTTCCACTGTTGTACATTTCAGGTCCCCGCATTGCAGTTTAAGTATGGTAAATGTTGGAAATGTAAATAAAACAAAAAGTCAACAAAACTACTTGCGTTAGCTTTAGTGAAAGTTCATAGTATGACTCAAGATGGGTATTTTTTTTACTGCATTACCTAAGTTTCTTGTTCTTTTGGTTACAAATACACAGTCTCCTAGATAAAACTCCTGTGTTTGCATCAATCTTGCAGACCTCCTCCCCACACAAGCTCATGTGGACTTTGATTGGAAACATGTTGAGCATAACTCAACAACCAACATGGGGGAGAAATCTGATTCCCTCAGAACATAGTTGACATTGATGAAGTAAAAAGTTAGAACAAAATAAGTGATTTGTAATTCATGTAAATTTACCTCACTCAACTCATTGAAGTGTAATAGTTACATGTTAGCATTAGCATAAATGCTCCCTGACAATTGGTTGGACTAACATACAGTGGGGCAAAAAAGTATTTAGTCAGCCACCAATTGTGCAAGTTCTCCCATTTAAAAAGATGAGAGAGGCCTGTAATTTTTATCACAGGTATACCTCAACTATGAGAGACAGAATGAGAAAAAAAAATCCAGGAAATCACATTGTCTGATTTTTAAAGAATTTATTTTCAAATGATTGTGGAAAATAAGTATTTGGTCAATAACAAAAGTTCATCTCAATACTTTGTTATATACCCTTTGTTGGCAATGACAGAGGTCAAACGTTTTCTGTAAGTCTTCACAAGGTTTTCACACACTGTTGCTGGTATTTTGGCCCATTCCTCCATGCAGATCTCCTCTAAAGCAGTGATGTTTTGGGGCTGTCGCTGGGCAACACGGACTTTCAACTCCCTCCAAAGATTTTCTATGGGGTTGAGATCTGGAGACTGGCTAGGCCACTCCAGGACCTTGAAATGCTTCTTACGAAGCCACTCCTTCGTTGCCCTGGCGGTGTGTTTGGGATCATTGTCATGCTGAAAGACCCAGCCACGCTTCATCTTCAGTGCCCTTCCTGATGGAAGGAGGTTTTCACTCAAAATCTCACGATACATGGCTCCATTCATTCTTTCCTTTACACGGATCAGTCGTCCTGGTCCCTTTGCAGAAAAACAGCCCCAAAGCATGATGTTTCCACCCCCATGCTTCACAGTAGGTATGGTGTTCTTTGGATGCAACTCTGCATTCTTTCTCCTCCAAACACAACGAGTTGAGTCTTTACCAAAAAGTTCTATTTTGGTTTCATCTGACCATATGACATTCTCCCAATCCTCTTCTGGATCATCCAAATGCCCTCTAGCAAACTTCAGACGGGCCTGGACATGTACTGGCTTAAGCAGGGGGACACGTCTGGAACTGCAGGATTAAGTCCCTGGCGGCGTAGTGTGTTACTGATGGTAGCCTCTGTTACTTTGGTCCCAGCTCTCTGCAGGTCATTCACTAGGTCCCCCCGTGTGGTTCTGGGATTTTTGCTCACCGTTCTTGTGATCATTTTGACCCCACGGGGTGAGATCTTGCGTGGAGCCCCAGATCGAGGGAGATTAGCAGTGGTCTTGTATGTCTTCCATTTTCTAATAATTGCTCCCACAGTTGATTCCTTCACACCAAGCTGCTTACCTATTGCAGATTCAGTTTTCCCAGCCTGGTGCAGGTCTACAATGTTGTCTCTGGTCTCCTTTGACAGCTCTTTGGTCTTGGCCATAGTGGAGTTTGGAGTATGACTGTTTGAGGTTGTGGACAGGTGTCTTTTATACTGATAACGACTTCAAAAAGGTGCCATTAATACAGGTAACGAGTGGAGGACAAAGGAGCCTCTTAAAGAAGAAGTTACAGGTCTGTGAGAGCCAGAAATCTTGCTTGTTTGTAGGTGACCAAATACTTATTTTACCGAGGAATTTACCAATTAATTCATTAAAAATCCTACAATGTGATTTCCTGGATTTTTTTTCCTCATTTTGTCTCTCATAGTTGAAGTGTACCTATGATAAAAATTACAGGCCTCTCTCATCTTTTTAAATGGGAGAACTTGCACAATTGGTGGCTGACTAAATACTTTTTTGCCCCACTGTATCTGTTGTATGTTTCTAATTACATTCAAATTCAAAAAGCCCAATGCATTACCCTCTACTTGTAATGAGTCAGTTGTTATTCACACCAGGGACAACATAGCTATTGTAAGTAGACCGATCGTTCCCTGGCTACAATCCCTAGTTGTTTTTATTCAGAGGAAAATGTTTTTTCTCCCTTATCTTTACAAAAAGACCTGCTATCGATGAGTCAGAGCCCTTTCGGTTTGCTGTAACTTCTTTTGTGCTTCGGTCACCTGCTGATATCTATGTTTGTCTGCTTTGGACCAACAACAATGCAGTGTAATTAATTCTACAAGCTCCCCTGACAGCATATAGAAAACATGCAGACATAACATTATTGCACACCACTCCTACTTTCTAACAGGGCTGCTCATCTTGTCGACAATAGAGGCTATATTAGCTAGTCGTTTTAGTCTGCGTAACGCCACATTACCCAAATGAATTACCGAAACAAATAGTATGTTGAGCAGAAAACCTACACATTCACTTAGAGGACGTTAAGTTTAAAAAACAAATAGCATATTGCCACATGTGCACTTGCCACATAGGTCCTACCACCACCAGCTACTGTTGGCCTGTTAGCTACAGCCTCATCAATACAGCTAGCAGGGCCATTTCTGCTTCTCTTTGCCATTTCTTCTTGGCCGTTAATGTTGACTAACACATACAAAGCTGACTTTCTGAGTATGCTGTACATCAAAAGAATGTGACTATCCATTAGTCACTGGCTGTAGAAATTATGTGCCCCTTTGTAATTTCCTGCCTTGACCATACAGGGCAGATATTAGCTTATTATTAGCTTATGTTAGCATAACGATGGGAAGCAAGGGGAAAAAAGGATCGCATATACACCTCTTGTATGTATAGCTTTTAAGTGAACTTAGCCTAAAACAGAGCCAGGCTTACTGTTCCCCTTGCTTCCTATATTTGTGCTAAGCTAAGCAGCTCTCTGTAAGAAAGCAATAGGTGTATTTCACACAATGTCAGACAATTCCTTTAAGTTGATTTGAAACAGGAATGTGGGAGATATGGAAGGTAGACCTACAGTGAAAATAAAAAACAGATGCTTATATATAAGAAAAAACTATCTGTTGGCTTGTTTCTGTGAGACTTCCCGGGATTGTCAGGTTTCTCAGTTATCTTTATTTTCTTAATCATTTGATGATGAGCTCTTAACACTGGGATATGCTGCACAGCAATAATTATATCCCCCTCCAAGGTGTCACTGTTTGCTTCCATTTTACCCAAAACAAACAGAGGAATCACCTCCTCTTTCCTAATTAGCTGCACAGATGGCTCTAAATACATTCAGAAAGGAAAAAGTTGGCCTCATTTAAAACTTTCTGCAAGGTAAAACAGATTCATATCTGAATTTGTAGGATTCACCAAACAGTGTACAGCTTTCTGTAAACATGTGTTTTAATTGCTTACAGTATGTGGACCTGCTTTATATATGGTGTTGACGTCTGGTGATGGAACTCGCAAGAAAATGATAAGAATCAGGAGGAGTTTTAATGAACCAATACGATATATCAGATGTATCAGTTTACTATATGAGAACTTTTCTGAGTGACAGTGAATGCTGTGCAACTGGACCTTTTTAGGCAGTCTTTAAATGTGCAACCGGCAGCCTTGTTACCACAGAAACAATCTCAGAGCATGTTGACATTGTTAGAAATCATTAAAATGCTCACTACTTTTTGGCCATGCTTCTGAATCAGTCTCCCTCCTACATAAGGCAGCTCTGGTATCTGCAGTAATTATGTCCAATGTTCTGTCTCCCCACTGTGCTCCTAATAGTCCATTTAGAAGTGTTTACTCCTGCAATCTGTTGCGGTTGAGGCCCACTTAGTAGGAGAAAGTGTCTCTCTCTTGACTTTAGTGAGTTTCGAAGCAAATTTTGACAATCCTCTGAAAATGTAGAACTGGATCATTATGCTGTGGGCATGATGCTCCCAATGGCACCGGTGCATGTTAGCGAAGCATCCTATTCTCAACTGAGGGAATATAATTGAGTCTTTTACTGGATCTCCAAACATAGTTGCATCTGGTGCTCCAACAATTACTGTGTTGAGAAAATCCACTGATATTCCCTCTTTACGCGGGTGCAAAAGTCTCAGCCTTTTCATCGGATATTGACAACGGTGGCGTTTCTCACCTCATAAAAGATTCATACCTCTTTAACAACCACTGCGTTGCACCACGCCAGACAAGGAGATATCAACCTATTTATTGGGTCTTGTTGCTGCAGAGTCAACGATGTGCAGTATAAAGAAATGCACTATCCTGCCTTGCCAAACAAGAACGGTTGAAGGTTCATTGGGGGGGGGGGGTGCATGAACAGTGAGGATACTCATTAGAAACAAGTGAGCATGCCAGAACATATAAGAGAACGCTAAGAGGTCAGAAACAAATGTGCACATTTCGAGAGTCTTCCATGCTAACTTGGAATTATTCTGTAACTTTATCAAGCTTAGGTATGTTTGTAGCTCACATAGAGATAGTTGAGCTCCCCCCCACGCCGAGAATATCTGCAGCATTTCCTCGCTTTTTTCTCAACCCCCAGTAGCACTACCTCTCAACTTACAAAAGTGTATCTGAGGCAGTATAGCAAAGGAGCTGACTCTAAAAGTACCCCACCAAGCTCTTAATGGCTTTTCCCTGAAATATATGACAAGTCTGATAGCTGCAGGTTGATATTTGATGCGGTAATAAGAGAATGTCTTCCAACGAGCCCAGATGAGAAAAATGTCTGTTTCTTTTGGTTGCTTTTACCTGACATGTTGCTCAGGGTGATGCTCCCTAAATTTGGCAATTGTCCCCAAGTCAAACTGTTTTAGAGCTCTGTCTTCTCTTTTCTTGTGTGATCCTGCCCTCTGAGTCTCAGCTGTGTTTATAGCTCTGACACCAGAACCCTTCACCTGGGCATCGTCACCACTCCCCGAACAAATAGAGTTTGACAGCGGTGGCTCAGCTGTAGTTCAATCTCAGCTCTCCTCTGTTCAGGCATGTGGATGAGTGCTCTGAAGAATTTCAGTCAGGTCAGGCCTTAAAGGACAATGGGTATTTTTATCGCAGAGAAACTGACACTGCGATCACTGTTATTGCATGTTTAGGGAATAAGTATAATACCGTCCATGTCTCTGCAGCACAGGGTATAAGAGGCAACGTTTCTAACATTTATTTCTCCAGTTTTTGAACAGAACATTTAGTTAGAATAAGTGTTGACGGAAATGTTCCCTCTGCTTTGGCATTGTGGGATGTATAGTGATTGGATCTTGTCTCCATTACCAACCATGACTTAAATATGAACGTGGTTGCTTTTGAATAGGTAACATAGATTTTTGTGGTGTGAGTTACCGAGTATTGGAGATATTGGCCGTAGAGATGTCTGCCCTCTTTATGGTGTCTGTTTGTTACGCTCAAAATGCTAAAAAAAAATACTATTTGCCAGGTGTCAACTACAAGCTAGCAGCAGTTAGCTAACATTTAACGTTGCATGAAGACTTCTCTTGAATGGTGAAAAAAAACTGATAGCTACTTCCTCTATTTCCAAATCTAAGCTAAGCTTCTTAGTTAATAGACAGACATGAGAGCGACATCAATCATCTCATCTGACTCAGCAAGGAAGCAAAAACCAGTAAGTGTAGTTACCATGTCAAACTATTTCTTCATAACATTGGCAGGCAGACCATGTAGACATTGAACTTCTCTAGTTTGATACACCCCTCCTTACATAACATCCTTTCCAAGGGATTGGGCACAGAATGTGGGAGTGCTGAAATGCCTGCAATCACTGCTCCCTTTTTCATATTCTAGGTCACATATACAGTACCTTCACTTTCTTGACCTGAAAGCAAAGTTTAAATTTCATCTCCTCCCCACTTGAGCCTTTCTCCCTTGTCACAGTTAAAGTGAGTCAGGCTTCACTTACTGCTTGCAGGATGGTTACAAATGCACCTGTTATTGCTGCTTTCCCTTTGGACCTCCTAGAAGGCTCTCTCTCTAAAAATAAAAAACATGTTGCGCGTGTCAAAAAGTAGAACCAGCATATTTTCCATTCTCTGTGTTCTGCCACAGAAAGTCTCAATTCCCTCAGTAACTGAGGCCACTTTGTGGAAAAGAAGGAGAGGGTGTGAAAAGTAGTTTGTTCCTTTTGTTCCCCTGGTACCAGCTCCAGCTATAGCGCTGTCATATATGGCACCAATGCCATCGGGTTGTCAGGAAAAATAGCCAAATCCTCCTCTATATGCCTCATGTCAAATCACTTTAGAGCAACACAGTATTTTGGTTTTTGTTCAGTAGTAGGGACAGTGGAAACACAAAGAAAAGAAGGGCTGAAAATGCTTACTTGGCCTTTCCCTTTAAAGTCACCACCGGGGAGCAGAAGCAATACTGCAAGGTGCTATGAAACACTTTACCGCCCTCCTCTGCTCCTTCAGTGCTGAAGCACGCAGACAGGCTAAATGCCTCCAGACCTGGGAGGGGTTTGATCTGCCTGCAGGGCTCGCTTAAAACTCATGTTTGATAAACTTTATCCTCACATGACTTGCAGCAACTTTCATTTTTAATGGACTAATATTGAAGCTTTTAAGTTATGTTAAAGCTAACAGCAGCTACAAACATTCTGTGCCATTTAACATGTAGCCGTCTTCACTGTACAGCTATTTGGCTCTCAGTGATCGCCATACCTGTCTAATCCGAGAGATGGATTGCCCACGTCCATATGGTGGCTGCTGTTCACAGCTGTATAGTGTGAGTGTATGGTGATTGTGTAATTAGATTGCCTACAGTGATTAGGCAGTACAGGTTTGATGAGCAATATGCACCAGATGACTGTTACACACTCAAACTCACACACCCAACCTGTGAGTATAAACCACCAAAGATGGACTTTTCAGCCAATTACCTACCTCAAACCAAGCTGAAATGAGAGATAAAATAGTGTTTGAGCTATTTTTCTGTGCTGTTGAAATATTAATGTAGAGACATTGGAGTGGTAAAGGAACTGTTGCAGATGTGTGCCTGAAAAGTCAGTTTAAGCATGGCAAATTGCATTTATCAATAACTTATTTTACTTGATTTTTGCAGAATTTATGATCTACAGGTAGAGCCCACTGTGTACAAATAGGGAAATGTTCCAAGGCAACGTTCTGTATCCATGCCAGTGCAGTCAACAATGCAGCTGCATGCATTTTGTGTCAGGGACTTTCCACCGTCAGTGTTCAATAACAAGCAGTAAAGCTGTCATCCTCAGCACCCATAGCAAAGCCTTTAAAGGAGGCTGAAATTTAAGCGGATGTCAAGATGAATTTATAGTTTCACTCTGGATTTTAATGATGTGTGTGTGTGTGTGTGTGTGTGTGTGTGTGTGTGTGTGTGTGTGTGTGTGTGTGTGTGTGTGTGTGTGTGTGTGTGTGTGTGTGTGTGTGTGTGTGTGTGTGTGTGTGTGTGTGTGTGTGTGTGTGTGTGTGTGTGTTCATTGTGCTCTGTTTGTGTTTGCCATTCTTTCTTCATTTCCCTTCCTCTCTCTAATCTCTCCTTCGCTCTATCTGTGCTCTGAGGTCAGCATGTTCACCAGTGTGCCTAGCGATGAGCATTAGTGCTCTCATTTACAAAACAACACTGAGTCATGGGAACAAAGCTTTGCTGCTCTGAAAGATTTTTTTTTTTCAGAGTTCAGAGCATCCATGTAGTGAAATAAAAGAAAGGCATTTGTTATAAAACTAATCCAACTGACTTTTTTTTGTCATTGAAGATGATATTATCGACTGTTTGTAATTTCAGGTAATACTAATGTGAGTTTTGGCTGTAGATTAATAATGAGTGCTACAAATAGACTATTTAAAAAAAAAAAAGAAGAAATTACTATCTTGTGCTCCGAGACAATGGGATCACTATACTGTAGAAAAGATGGGAAATTAGGAGCTTTAGTCTGGTAAATAGAGCTGATTATTCACTTTGGGTTGATTCTATGTGAAATCTCACCTGGTCTTTTTCATTCTATTTAATTAAAAAAGATAGAGCTGCTCCTAAAAGGACATAATGTACCCTACCTATTGTTACTTCATATTTAACATTAGCATAATCCTACCAGGACCAGCAGGTTAACAGATGTTAAGCTGATAATTCACCTGTGTTTAAGTAGTGCGTCACTATAGACTGCAGTCCTCTCCTGTGACTGCTGTAAATAGCTTTCTAAGAGGCCTGGGAAACACCTGGTCTTTTTTCTGTACCTACTCAGTGTGAGTGTGGGTGTGAGAGCGTGTAGGGGGTGCAGCGGACTGCCCAGCTCTATTTTGTTCTGCAGTGCCCAACCAGCTGTATCAATCTGTCCCGGACAAAGTCTCGGTGTGTGAGCCAGCCTGTGCACAGTGTTGACTGGCAGCGGGCCCCCGGTGATGAGGTACACTTATTAGCCGGTACACTGTAGAAACATGTCACACCAGGACAAAGGCAAGTTGAGGAAAGTGCTGTGGACTGTGTGTGTGTGTGTGTGTGTGTGTGTGTGTGTGTGTGTGTGTGTGTGTGGCTTTGCTTCCAGGATATTTTCCATCCTTCTTTCCTTTCCTTATTCCTCTTCTCCTCCTCTCATCTCGGCTGTGCTGCCATATTCTTCACTCTCCTCCCAGAGGGCCACTCAGTGCCACCCTCAGATCGGTTTGCTGTTGAGTTTTTGGCACGGGATCAAGATGAAGAAGACAGAACTGTTCTGACCTCAAAGAGCGAGGCAGGGAGCAAAGAGTCTGGATTTTATCACCATGAGCCTTTACATTGATGAAGGAATACTTAGCAATGGCAATTTCTTAAAGGGAGGTCTGATTGCCTTTTCTTTATTAAATCTGTTATATTTGCTTCCCTTTAGCTTTGATTGGTAGTTTGAGTCAATACAATTTGTGCACTCAGGCTTCAGGATTTTAACTTTATTTACCATCTCAGGAGAAGACAGAAGATGTTGTTGACGGACACATTGCCTTTTGCGGAGACATAATAATGATGAGACTTCTTGTCATGTTGATCCTGAATTGTTGTAACACTGTAGACCTTATTATGCAGTGTTTATTTCTCTGCAGCATTGATTCCTAAGACTTGGGGTAGACTAAATTCTCTAAATGAATTTGAGTTGTAGTAATGTCATGCAACATAGTGCAAGCAGTGGTAACACAAGGCCTATGACTGACATTGGCGCAACACATGAAATACCAGAGCAACTCAGTTAAAGTCACAGCCAGTCTGTGCAACCGACAGCCCTGTTACCAAAACGGGAAGAATCCTGTTTCCTGCAGAGAGGCAGCCTATGAGTGTCTTTAAGACATTTAGTAGTTATTGTAGTGCCTGGATGTACTTGAGAATACATTGCCAATACACTGCAGCCCTGCGCAGTGCACAATAAGGTGGCAAGAGTCTTTTTACATGAACCAATAGCATTCACTGCACTGCTACCTGCTGAAACACTGTAGAAATCTCTCTAAACCAAAGGCTTAGATACTCAACGCTTCTCCTGAGATCACGTTGGCTCACACTGCTTCTACTTACTCCAGCACTTAAGAGGGAAACTTCTCTAGAATAAGATACACGCCACAAACCCTGGACATCTTATCTTATTTTTCTGGAGGGCTAGAATCCTATGCATGTGTACAAAATAATAAAGAGAAAAAAGAGAGGAGAGGAACCAGCTGATCTTTAAATAATTACAGACTTATGAGAGCTATAATAGCAGGATTTTTTTCACATAACAACCCATTAAGCTCTAAACTCTGTAATTATTTCTTATTATCATCAATGATGAATATTTATTTAAAAACCGTACTGTCGGTGAGTCCATGCCAACAGCACTACAAGGTCAGTCACAGGGCAGCACTGATGGGTTAGCACTCTCCAGACTTATTGGTTTACGTGATCATTTTTTTTTCATCTCAATCAGAAATTCATTGGTCGATTAGCGGGCTGCACACTTGTTCTGCCCAACTGTCACTATGCAGAAATATCCGCCAATGTCTTTATTCCCCTGCGTACCAGAAGCACATGATTGGTTAAAACCAAGAAAATATACGGTGTCATCACAGCCCTGCTCATTGATATTCTCCATGTGTTACTGACACACATCTCATTGGAATTTGACAGAATTGTTGTTGTGCACACACACACTTTTATACACAGTGGAGATGACAAATTCATGATTTACACAGAACAAAGGAATATGTCTGAGAGGGCACTGTATGAGAGTGGGAGTATTATGATAGAGTGAAATTCAATCTCAAGGTGCCCTTGGAGACTCGGCTCACTTCTCACATTGTTAAAGGACGGCTGAATGAATTAGTGTTTTCTTTAATCTACAGTATAGAGAACTGAAGCCCTGATGTCACATTTGGGCTGGAAGGGCCTCTACAACATTCTGCACATGCAATTAGATTGAGTTATTTTTATATTTCTTTAGTGCCACCATTGGCTCTAAATTTGCCTCAGTTGCATTGTTAACATTTGCTAATGCATGATACCACTGCAAATTAAGATGTTGTACTAGGTAACAGAGTCCTACTGTTTGTTCTTCATAAAGACATTGTAAGATATTGGTAATGGTAAGATGTGGGCAGAGAAATATAACTGTATCTTGCAAATATCATGGAAGAAAATGTTAGAACTGAGTTTTCAATGCGTTTACCAACAGTAGGTTATAATGTGTAGGTGGATGATTTCAATATTTGAATTAGAAAAACATGATACTAATATATATGATCTTTTTTGTAGAGAGAGTCATTAGAGAAGTCCATGTGATGATTTTAATACGGGTTTCTGACCCCTTACAGAAACACAAAGTTCCAGTTTGTCATCGTCTCTCGACTCAGCACTCTGACCTTTTTCATTGTTGCTATAGAGATCTTTACATCTCTGCTTTACAGTCTCGCAAAAAGGAACACAATCACCCATTTTTGGATTTTGGAAACTGACCCGTCTCCAAATTGAGCAGAGCGTCTCCTTTCCTCCCAACCTGACACACATCACTATAGAGCTTTACTTTATGAATGATTGATAGCAGTGAGTGTCTCCTCTTCCTCTGTAGAAGCCAGGTACAATCGGGGATGAGTGAGTAAGAGAGGTTGGTGACAGGCGGCAAAAGGGACAGACAGAGAGACAATGTCAGATACGTAATTGTGCTTCAGTGTGGGGGTGAGACGGTGGTGGGGGGAGGCTAGACAGAGGCAGAGACATGAGAGTTGGCCTCTCTGATTGAAGTGTGTGTGTGTGTGTGTGTGTGTGTGTGTGTGTGTGTGTGTGTGTGTGTGTGTGTGTGTGTGTGTGTGTGTGTGTGTGTGTGTGTGTGTGTGTGTGTGTGTGTGTGTGTGTGTGTGTGTGTGTGTGTGTGTGTGTGTGTGTGTGTGTGTGTGTGTGTGTGTGTGTGTGTGTGTGTGTGTGTGTGTGTCCTGGCACTCAGACAGACAGGAATGTGATGCGCGGATCGATACCGTCCTTATATTGCCCAAATCAACCCAGCGCTCGCTGCCTCACCAGAGAGGCTGATCGCGTGTTCCAAGCCAAGTGTTGATTTACCGTAGAGGGCTATTCATTTCAATCTGCATCTGAGATAAATAACATTTTCATATTGATCCATGACTGTTAGCATTATCCAAAGTCTTTCCTATAACAGTCCCTTGAATGGCTCAATCTAATCTACTCAGTATTCTTTCAGTTAGATATGCCTTCTGCTGTAATTATACTGTAAATACAGACTCTAAATTACAGTGAAGGACCAATGGCGATGTAGCCCGAAAATAAAATTATGACATGAAGATTATAACTAATGTCACGTTCATGTTAGGGAAAGAACGGGGGGGGGGAAGATCCCAAGACTACTTTTAGTTTTACAGTGTTGGTTATGTGAGGATAAAAAATTGCAGATGGACAATTTCACTACAAGACGATCGAAACCTAGTCAATGAATTCACTTTAGTGGTGTGCAGACTTGACCTTTTCCTTAATTTACACTCATTTTTTAAAGCATTTCACTGCTTGATGTACAGATGATTAGTTTTATTCAACTTATTGACACTTTTAGTTTCCCAGTCATAAAAACAATGAAGTTGCAGAAAAATTCCGATAATGCTTTAAACAAGTCAGAAACCGAAGATTGATCATCCTCTTATCTCATTTGCTTGCTTTGCCGAACCATAAATAATCTAAACTCCAAACAATACAGGTACAGGAAACACTACCTAAACCCTCTAATTCATGCATGTTGCTTCAGAAGGTATGATGCAAATACAGTAGCATGATACTGATCAAAAAGTCAATATAATCAGATGACCAACATTTTAATTACATTACAAATAATTGTGGTATTGTCACAAAGGGGCAATCATCTATTCAAATGGTCACAATGTTTTCCCAGTCAGTGTGTGTAGTAACATGCAGGTTTTGTCGATTTTGTTGCCCTGCTTTTAAACGCACCAAAGTTAAAAACAAAGATATACATGCACAAACACTCAGAGCCACGTAGATGCATGATCTTTTTCTCCTTAGCGCTCTCTCTCTTCATCAGGCTACACTATAAAAGAGGGCTTCACTGTTACTACTACTACTGCTGCACTCTGCTCTCAGCACAATCCCCCGTACATTAAATAATGCAGCTGGCCATTGTGCAAAAGCTCCCCCCGCGCCCCATCCCATAGCAGCACATATCAGCAGATTTCCGCTTGCTCCGCTATCACAAAGAGTAACTATATCCAATTCAGCGTTTACAGGGCCAACACTATAAACATAATCAAGCCATTCACACAACAGCAGCCTCAGATGTTTGTTCTCAGCTGTAGTTCTCCTTAAAGAGTGCTAACTGGGGGGTTTTCTCACCACTACACCTGCCTTTGTTGATATGTATGTAATTGTAATGGATAAATCACAAAGACAGAAACAGGCTTAATACCCACATGGCTCATCTGCATTAAATATCTAAATAGTTTATTTAACCAGGATTACTGTGTACGCCTTGTATTAACATAAGCATAGCAAAGCTATAGATAATGTTGTTGTTAATTATTTATAACATAGTCCTTCTTTATCCCTGTGCCGATGGCCGTTTGTGCTGATGCTTAATTGTATTTAAAAGGCTTTCCAATAGTCACTTACTTTAATTCTCTAACACGAACATCAGGATGTGGAGGTCCAAAATGATTAAAAATATACATTTTTCTTCTGTAAGTATTGCATTTAGATGCTTTTAACACTGTACAAAGAGTTTAACTGTCAAATAAATGGATTAAAATGCAGTCCAAGACATTTCCTAAATAAATATATACATTCGTTCAACAAGAAAACATGCTAAAAAATATGCACACATAATTTCCTACATAATTACTATTGGGCATCAAAGCCACACAATTCCGCTTTTTCAAATAAATACTTATATAGTCAAATTCACTCAGACCATCATTTTCTTTTTAAAAGTGTAACGCTCCAATTGATTGCCTCATTTGTACAATATAAACAGAGTAAACAGCCTAAAGCGTCGACTCAAAGGGATCCACCATGTTTGCTCTCTGTGTGATCATCACATTCAGACGGATATCCTCCCAATTAGCTGTGCCCAGGCATTTTAAGAAGCAGGAGGAATGTATATTAGAATGAACTCTTTTATTGTTACACTTGATTGTGTGAAACTACTCAAATTTAGTTTGAAGAACTTGCTTATCATCAAGCTATTTCAAAAATGCCAATATTTCTATACAAATACAAATATGCAAACTTTGCATGTACAGATCTTTTGCATTTTTAGAGAGTCATACTTTATTTTGAGCGTTTTGTTTTTGCTCCAACAGTCTCCTGTTGTCCTTCTAGTGGGGAATGGCCAAAGACAAAAGACTTTTAGTGGCAGAAGAGTCTTGCCTGATCAATAAACTAGGATGGGCATGTGTGTGGGTGAAGTGGGGTTGTCTCAGGACATGAAACACCCACACGCTGCATCTACATGCACAGACACACAGAATTAAGTCCTTTTTTTTTTCTCGACAGGATGATGAAGTGGTGCTCCAGTGCGTGGCCTGCATCCAGAAGGAGAATCGCAAGTTCTGCCTGGCTGCCGAGGGGCTGGGCAACCGGCTGTGTTACCTGGAGCCCACATCTGAGGCCAAGGTATGCACCAATCTTTAATCCTCTCTTATCTGAAAAAACAGAAATGAATGTTATTGTGTGTGTGGTGTCTCTTTTTGATAAAAAATCATCTACTTCATTTGATGGAGTTTGTTTTCTTTGCTGTTTTATAATCAACTATATGTTCAAACACACACATGCATACACAGACTGTAATCAAACATCACATAAAATATTTTGCAGGCGATAGCTCCATGGAAACTAGACAACCATTTTATTCATCCTTGTTGTTCCGGAAACGATTCAGTGAAGCTAAGCGGGTGCACAAAAACGACAGATCAGCACGCCATCAAAGCTTAAATCCACCGCAGTCTTTTTGATGAGCTTTTCTTTTAAAAGGTTCTGGAAAGACGTGGCACCTCGGTTGGCCTGCCGTCAGATGATAATTCCCAGAAATTATGCACCTGGACATGTTTGATGGATCGTTTCATAAACAGTGCTGCTGTTGGCTTTAATTGCCTGAGGCTTTATTGCAGCAGAGCTGTAGCTGCTGACGCATTTGATAGTTTGTAAAGTTTTAATTACGGCCGTTAAGATAAATGTAATTGTTTGGCTTTGTTATCAAGAAACTGCATACTTTATTGCATTTTTGTGTTACAAATGATAAAATAGTTTATCGAATTTGTTCAAGCTACAGTAGTAGGCAGGAATATCAGAACGATGATTGGCTGTTGGAGTGAGTGTGTTCCCAAGAGATTCTCACCTTGTTGCTCTGCTGCTTATCTGGCATTATTGTTTTCCCATAGCAAAGCCTGTCGACAGCAGGCCTAATGGGCTCTGTCCGCATTGATTGTCTTTTAATCATAATCCATTTGTATTTTCTGAAATTCATTAGGCTGAAGCTATGACACCAGTGTGTAAATGTGTGAGATACAGCGAGGGTTTCAGGGGAAGGACACTAAAAGAACCGGGGATTAAAGATTGTTGTTGTCCTGGCATTCAGTATGATCTCTTCTTTCACACACCACTTCCTGTCCTACAACAGCTCTCATAAAAAGTATGTGTGTGTATCTTGGGGGGGCATTGTGCCCAGAGGGAGGTGATGCATTCACCCCATATTGGATGGTAATTACACCTGAAAGGTGTGATGGATGTTCTCCCTATTTGGCAGTTTGTCTTCATTGCCTGATTTTTTTTTTTAATGAAAAGACATCACTCCACCTTTGGGATCAACGATGAAGAGGTGAAAAAGACCCAAACATGGCAATTAGGAAGCGGGCCTGAACAACTAAATTGGATGCCTCCTTTTATTTTGTGAACTAGTCTAGTAATGGGGCAAAGAACCAGGACCGCAGGATGAGGTTGATTTAGAGTTTGCACAGTTTAAATGGCAACATCAATCAGCCTGAAAGAAGCTGCTTGATTTTGATGTACGACCAGCAGCTCTCGCCTGTCAGGGACTCAATATTATGACCACCGGAGGGTTGATTCCCACATACCATAATGGCAGGGTGTTTTTGTTGTGTGTGTACAAAATAGATCCACTCATGTACGTCAACTGACCAATAGTAGTTTGTAAAATATCAGTTTTGTCTTCCGTCTTTGCCGCTTAAACTACCAGTTTCAGCAGCTCCTCCAACTGGCTGAAAAGGAATGGTGAAGTATGAGTTCACCGCCTCAGGCCAATCAGCTTTGGCCTTTAGTGATCGTCTCTCTGCACAAAGACATAAAGACAACATCCATCCCTGTCCACCATCTAGCTATGCTTTTTCTCTCATCACACTACTGGTCATAAAGCAAACGTCATGGCATGGCCGGTATGCTGTAAAGCTGTCTCCCTGCTCTGACTTCTAAGAGGCCATCTTGACAGGGCTGGACACTCATCATCCTCTACAGCTGTTTTGGACCCTCATTCTTCCTCTCCACACAAACTACAGACCTGTGTCTGGAGAGCGCAAAGGTCAGCCATCAGTCACCCAGAGAGGTGAAGGGGGAGCTGGATTGCTTTGTAGGCTCTTTGTTTTGAATTGTATAGTAACACGTCTAGAGGGAAGGCTACTCAGTGTAGAGGCATCAACAAATGCCCAAACAGCGTACTGAAAATCTGTTAGCCTATATTGCATATTGATTGTAGGGGGAGGGTGTGCTAAATGTATTGAGTGGAGACCAAAAAAAGCTAAAAGGATGGAATATTGGATATACATTGTCAGTTGGCCAGAAACCTGACTTCAAAGTTTACTCCAAATGTTTTCAGTATCTGACTAGTCATTTCCCCTGCATCCAAGCTTTATGCTTAGCTAGGATAATCATCTTCTGACCTTGTTTTGAAACTTGCAAAACTGCACTTAACAACTGTTAAATGTGTTTTTTTCCTCTGCTTGTCTCGACAACAGATGCTCAATCAGACCATTAAGGTGAAAATAGTCTGCCAATGAGACTCATAATTGTTGAAATTCAACAAACTGGCATGTGTTGCTATTTTCACAGTCTCGCCTGGGGCATCTACACTTCTACCTGATTTAGATTTTAATGATCAGATTGCTATGGCTGATTGGCTCAGTGCATAGTGTTGGTCAGCTAGCCTTGTATTGACTGTTCATCTATTGTGGCTTCATCCTGAAACTAGGTTGTGTGAAGTTTGCAAATGGGGTTGCTTTTACCTGAACCAGTTTTTGAAAAGTTAAGAACTCCGTAAGGAGGACAGTGGGGTTGTTTAGGTTGAAATAATTCATCTTGTAGCCGTTCTGCATACTATCTTCATCCCTGCTTCCCTCATTCTGTCAGTAGATCCCCTATCCTCTCCTGTCCTGGTTTTGGACGCAATTGTTCTCTGTTTGTATAATAGTGCTATGACCAAGACCTGACCTGAAGACCTATCTTTCAGCAGATTGACCTGAGAGCACTTCATCTATTTTTAAATGACCTTTTATTGAATATCTCCCACTTGATTAAGACAAACTCGGTTCAAGTGCGGTAGTAATGCAGTAGTCAGCACATATTTTACGAGTGGACATCTAATCAGAATATCCCTGCGGATTCAGGGAGCACTTTTCATTTTTCTGGCTATAAGTGGATGTTTTGCTTATGAAGCAAAAAGTTCTTTACATACTCCATCAAAATCTGTGTTAATGCGAGGCGGTACAGTCGGCTGTGGTCATCATTCCTTTAATGCTGCTTCAGTCATGGAGCATGTTGGACTGATAAATTGGGGTGTTTTCAGAGGCAGATGCATTCAGAAACGTAGTCTTAACTTTTCATTTGAGACTTTAGGCAAACTTTAGTTAAACACTTGCTGAGCTTACTTTGCCCTGGATTCTTCGCAGAGCAAGATCATTTACTTGGTTTAGTCAGTAATTAGATAGATAAGATAGCTTTCTTAGGGATTAGTAGACACCAAAAACATAAAGATATCTGGCTTCCATTGGCGAGGTGGGTAAAAACGCAACTCAAAATGAATGATAATATTTTTCTGTATCTCCTGGGTCTAAAGCTGAAGTGGGAAACGTTGCATATTAGTAGTTTCAGATGTTAGCATGATACAACAGTTTCTAAGATTTCAGCATCCAGAAATGAATGAACTGCACACTCCTTGAAACGTAATGCCTTTTTAGAATCTCAATGGAGGGCGGGAGAAGATGGTGCAATAAAAAGTCCATTATGATATAAACTACTTAGGCAAATAAGCCCTTCTGGTTGCTGTTTAGAGAAAATATATGTGTTTTTGCTAGCGGACATCAGGAATAAACTCTAATACCGTACGTCTTCTAAGGTACTACTGGTGGCTCGTTAAGAATTTTTATAGGCTGTCACAATCTAGCTCATGCTGCTTGACACTATTGCTATAAACCAACTTTTTCATACGAGACCAAGTGAGTTTACCAAGTGGGTTAAATGAGCTTGAAAATGTCTTGATTTGTAACCACTTGTCTGTTGTTGCAGTATGTTCCTCCAGACCTGTGCATCTGCACCTTTGTGCTGGAACAGTCCCTTTCTGTACGGGCGCTACAGGAGATGCTGGCTAAAAGCGGACAGAACAGTGAAGGGGTGAGTGATGGAGAACACACACAAACACACACACCCAGAGTCATGTGCTGTAAGTCCCACTCTGTTCATACGTTCAAAAGAGGAGGTTGTAAAACAGTTTATTGTAATGACTGCAGTAAGCTAAGTTGAACACTCTTAACTTGTTCAGTCACTTTAAAGAGATTAATGGGCAAAATAGGCCCATTACAGTGGCCTTGGGACCCTGGCTGCACAGAGGTTCATGCCCCAATGAATATTAATGAGGATGAAGTGGATGCACTGGAATTACTAGTGCTTTTTTCTCATGTGCTGCATGCACTTTTAACCCATTTAATCAACACTAAGGCTTGAAGAAAACCGGCTTTTTTAAATGTTTCCCTTTGTAAATTATTGAAGCAAATAAAAATGCTGATAGAAGATTTACAGTTTTTCATTTAATTGTGGCTGAATTTGTTATCAACACTCATTATTCATCACTGAATCTCTCCATCTGATGTTGTTATAGTCATGTTCTTGCAGGTGTCTTGGCTACTCTTTCTCATTGCTGTTACAAATGTGTTTCTCTTCCATCTTTATCTTCTAATTTCTGTGTATAATCTCCATCTTCCTCATGATAGACACGCGGCCCGGACCGATGGGTATGTTCACTACTCAGACCATTAACCTCTCATCCCTAATGCATGATGCAGTAGTTTAGTCTTTATTCAACTATCTTCCGTAACACATCATCGAAGAACACCCGTCTTTCATCAGGAATCATTAGAAACAAGGGTTTATGCTAACACTAGAGCCCTGCTTTGAAGTAACTGATGATCGTATGGATTTTTTGTGTATCCTGGGTGAGAAGATTGTGGCTGAGCACCTGCCGAGTTGACAGAGACAAATAGAGGTTCGTATAGACTTCCGAATAACGTTCCCCACAGCCATCAGCTATGTCACAGCTCTTCCCACTGCTGCAGAACTGGAGCGCCTGGATGCTGGATTATCATCCGGTTAACGTTAGTCTTGCCCTCAGGGGAATTCAGATGGATGCTCATTGCAGTATCATTTGTTTTATTCCAACCCAGCCACACAGGATAAGCTCTCATTTGTCACAGTATCATTTTTTACCCACTCATTTTTACTGTATGATATGAGATGCCATGAGTGGATGGAAACAGCTGAGACTGAGATCTCTGCCACTGGAGAGAAAAGGATCATGAAGGATTTAGTCAAAAAAGCTCTCCACTGACTTAAGTCAGCTTTAGCCATTTCACCCTTTAATGCCACATGGCTAACGATGGCGAGAATCTCCGTAAATCATCCGTTGTTGAGGCTCATATTCATTGACTCAACTCCTGAGATAAATGTTAAGGGCTGGAGCTTTGTGGCCAAAGTGGGCTACAGAATGACAGAAATGCAAGACCATTGGTTCCACTGCCTCTACGCAGGGTGTAAGGGCTAGCTGGCAGGGAATTAGGGGAAAAAGGGTGCTCAAAGTATTAAATGCTAAATTACAGCTCAAAAGGACATATTTAAATGAGAGTCCAGCTTCATCCCTCATGCATCAGAATCCTTTGAAGACCTTGACATAGCACTTTAAGTCCAACTGAAATTCAACTGCTTGTCTGTTTACAATGCAATTTAAATCCTGTGTTCTAAGAAATCAGAAACCAAATTAAAAATGTCCATTCATCAGTAATGTCACCAGATAAACAAGAGCCCCAGACTTTGATCAACAACCCACAAAGTCATTTTCTGAAGGGTCATTCTTTTCTTTCTGAACATATGTCTTGTCCTGCACCATAGCTTGTTGAGTAAGGCCAGCAAAAAAAAAGATAATTCACTGGGGTAAATTGCACTGCTAATGTCAGTTTGCGGGCTAGATACCTAATAAACCGTTCAGCTGCAGCACATTTAACACCTCCACATGTCCCTTTGGTCCACTCAGATGCTGGTATGGTTCTTATTCTTCAATACCACTGCTCACCACGTCTGACCAGAGCTACAGCTATACAAATACAACTTCAAAAATAATAATATTTTGGACTGCAAAACGTGATTAATTGTGATTTCAGTTGGACTTAAATATGGTTGTGTTTCCTACTTTCTATAAGGGTAGTTGAAAGATTTACTCATCTCAGAAATATTTTTCTAAACTTATCACACCATTTGTGCCTTTTGTAGCAAAGACCCCATGGACTTTAAGATGGTTTAAAATGACCATTTGGATTGTGTCTCACTGTTTTCTCTCTACTCACATTTATCTGTTTTCGATATTGTCTTCCTATTCATCACTTTTGCCTGTGCTGAAATGTCACTGGAGGAAGCGCCATTAAAGGGGAAATGGAGGTTGAATACGTCTCGGCCGAGGCTCTGAAATCAATATGTCTTTGAACAGATGGGCTTATCAATGGACAGTGGCTGGAGCAAATTGGTAGTTCAGGCTATCTTAGCCGTAAGGCGCTGACTTAGAAACAGAGAGACTGAAGTGGACCTGCTAAGAAAACACACTTACAATTGTTGCAAATGCCAACCCCCCTTTAGCTCAGTATCCACCAGTGATCACTTTGTGTGAACCTTTTCGTTGCTCGTCCAAAAAGCACTGACCTGTTTGATTTGCGTAGCGCTGGTCAAAAGGGTAAATGATGAGATCAGTCAGTCAAGGAGAGATAGCTGCCCTGGCGACATCAGGCATGCTAGAGTTTCCTTTCCTCTGCCATCCCTCTTGTAGCTGCACTTGCCCTTTCTTCATTGAGAAAAAACACAACACTGCAGCCACACACATAACGTGCTGCAGGGCTCACACACCAGGAGGCTGCCTCCTGCTAAATGCCATGCCTTTAAATTGTCATGAAGATGTCACTTGCGGTCAACAGCTGGACAGGAGATACAATACTTATTTGTTTTTTTCTCGCACCTCTTAGATCCAACCACTTTTCCATTCTGGTTCAGTGAGCTGAGTGTAACACGGTTTTACTCATTTCAGTTGCTCAAGTTGTATCGAATTTTTTCTGGAATGTGTCTCCACATGCAGAAGGTTCTCTTTCTTACTGAAATGAGCTGCTATTTTCCTCAGTGTGCTCTCTATCTGTGTAATGCAGTCCCCAACCGTGGGATAAGGAAGAGTTGTGGAAGGCTTGGGTTTATTGGTTGTGGTGATTGCAGCTGGATGTGCCTCGCCGCATTAAGCTCAGTACCTCAGCCAGCATATAGCAGTAGCCAGAAGCACAGAAGAAAGCCTGAAAGCCAGTGCTGCAGTCTGCACGACACAACTGAATCAAATCACAGCATGGCCATTGTGCCAGTAGCCAATCGAGGGGACTAGAGGGGGAAAAAACAAGAGGGAATGAAAAAGAGAGGAGAGAGGCGGCGCATGGTAGGGTGTTTTCACAAAACACTGCCATGATTCATATACCTCTCAGTTCATTATCGGAAAAAAATCTACTTATCTAGATTTTAAGTCTTTACTACATATCATTAGTGTCCTGCAGTGGTTGCAGTTTTGATTTAATATGACTCAAATTTGGCTGTTTGGCATCGGTTCTGAAATTATTTATGGATCTTGTGCCAATGGCATCAGTTTGTGAGCTGCCAAAGAATGGGAGTCAACCTGCTTTCCTTGATCCCTCTCAAAAAATGACTTTTTGAAATAATGTGCCTCTGGGGACTTTAATAATTTGTACCAAAGACTGAAATAAGCCATAGGAAGGCAAGACAGCCTCGGAAAAAGAAAAGTTGTTCTGAGTAATGAAACTCTTTCTTACCTTAATGCTTCCTAGAGGCTCATAAGGAAGGTGAGTAAAACTGGAGATGCTTGCCGAAGAAAATAGACAAAAATCCTTCTTTACCCCCTTTGCATCTCTTACTGTAGAGACACCATTTTTCCCCTTTTGCATCCCAACCCAACCCCACAAGCGACGGAGCCCTTCCCTGCTTAAGTTTTTCACATTGCACCGGACACTGACAGTAGTTGTGCATCCTTCCCACATTCCTGTCGTCGGAGTGCTGGAAAGATGACCCCGTATCCTGTTTGCTCATGGATACAGGACCCAGAAACACCATCTCCCGTGACAAGTCAGATTTGCATGTCTTCATTGGCAAGATTGGGTGGCATATCCCTCCCCAGGAGATATGTGCTCCCCCCCAAGCTTGAGGTCATCTTTGTTGGCGAGAAGGTCCTCACTGAGGTCAACATTCAGTGCCAGAGATTGAAGCAGTTGGAGTGAGACCTCTGGGGCTGTTCTGTCAGGAGCTTGAGCCGACATGTAACTACGCATTTGTGTGTTTGTGTTTCATTTTTGTGCGCTTGATCATATCTTTAGGCAGCGCAAAGCGGCGGACACAAGACTCTTCTGTACGGACACGCCATCCTCCTTCGGCATTCCTTCAGCTCTATGGTAAGAGTTCCAACACAATTAATGTCATAACTCAAACCGAATTAATCGCAATAGCAGGATTTAAACACCATTATCAATTTGAAGGGAAAATGTGCCCTTTATTTTCTGTGTATGTTGAGTTAGTCTAGTAAGTGTAGTTGATTAAAATCATACATTCCTGAGTGCGTTTGGTATTAACAGACAAAGCTAAGTTCTCCTGCTGTCAGAGCAGGGCCTACATGTACCAGGATGCATTGTGCCCAGGATCTTTGTCCACAATATCCTCTACACTCATATTTGCCTCTTTTTTTTCAAACCGTTAATTTTCCATCAAGTCTGATTACACGTCCACATGAAAGGTGGAGAATTTTCCCTTTAAGTATATGGCAAGCACATAAACATGTGATCAAGGTATTCTGCATGTGCGTTTGTTTGTGTGACAGTTCTGTGCTCTGTGCTTTGTTGACCACAGTACCTGGCCTGTTTGAAGACATCAAGGTCGCAGACAGATAAGCTGTCCTTTGATGTCGGCCTGCAGGAGGATTCTACAGGTATAAGACAAGCTCTGTACATTTTGCTTTTATCAATCCCAGTGGCTCTTTTCTGTCCCTGTCTCTGTTCTTGTTCTCACTGTTTGCTTATTTCACTATACCTATCTCTCTTGGCTGTATGCAGGCCCCCCCTCCGCATCTTATTTGTTATTTTCTCAGTAAATATTCCCAGTGGAGTACTGTAGACACACAGTGCCTTACTTTTGTCGGTGCTGATTTCATCTCTGCTGAACATTCCCATCATTATTTATTCCATACAGTGCGCAAGCTTACCAGTCACCTCAATATGACTTAAAAAGATTGTTGCCATGATGCATCCATATTTGTTCAAGATGTCATTTCTGCCCACCCTCGGCTCATCGCATTTTAAGTAATTACAGATGACATTGGGGCAGTGGCAGTGTGGTGCACTTAAAGATGTTCACCATAATAGATTGTTTCTATTACAATATTGAGACAGTGCGTATGTTCGAATATGTGTGTGTGTATCATTGTAGGCGAAGCCTGTTGGTGGACGATCCACCCTGCCTCCAAACAGAGATCTGAAGGGGAGAAAGTGCGGATTGGTGATGACCTTATTCTCGTCAGCGTGTCCTCAGAGCGTTACCTTGTAAGTTAATTGTGTGCTGTTTGATCCTTGTGTGTGTGTGTGTGTGTGTGTGTGTGTGTGTGTGTGTGTGTGTGTGTGTGTGTGTGTGTGTGTGTGTGTGTGTGTGTGTGTGTGTGTGTGTGTGTGTGTGTGTGTGTGTGTGTGTGTGTGTGTGTGTAATATCGAAGATGTCTTAGTAGGAAGGTATCAAGTCTTCTTCCCCTGATGTAACAACATTTCAGATGATCCCAATCCTGATACCACATGCTGCGCTCTCTTCGTGACCTCTCTCCTGCAGGATGCTTTTAACATTTACAGTAACAACTCTTACCTCCTGGATGACTGCACGGCTGCTAACAAGGACATTTGATCGGAACTGGAGATTACATGTTTGATGGATTTACAATTTCTTCAGACTGCTGCCAGTGCCATTTCAAAGGACTCACTCCGTTTTCATCCTCGTCACATCCCCTCACCCTCCTGCTATCAATAACGATAATCTTCCTTTTGTACTGCTGAACTGACTTTTTCAGCAGTACCCATCTTCTTTTATTGTTACTAATGTAGTGCCCTGTTAAAACATGCCTTTGGAACAGGCACATTGTTTGCAGTTTCTTATGTACTGCTCATTCAAAAATCTTCACTCCGCTCTCTTAAGTCCTGTACAATAATCCTGCTAGGACATAACCGCCTCCCCTAGCAGACCTAGAGTTTATGCATCATTTGCTAACTTGTTGGCACCAGGAATTTTGCAGGAACAATACTGTTCTTTCCAATGCTACATTGCTAATGTTTGAAATGTTTGAGTTTGCTACAATGTCACGTCTCCAGCTGCCCTTTCTTCATGTGCTCTTGTACGGTAGCCAGCAACGAAGAGCGAGCTGTACTCAGCAACTACATATCACACTACTAAAATATATGTACTGTAGATTTCAAAAGCTTGCACTTCACACTTCACTTCCTTGATCCTAAGTAGTACACCTGACAAGTGTGAAGTCAATCGGATGAAGGATTGTTGAGAAAAATTGAAGGGAAGAATTACCGACAGTTAGAGAGTGCTTCTATTCTATATAGATGCCTTCCTACCCTCTATGATTCAAAGCACTGAGCGACCCTGGGAAAAATGTCCCCTGAGACCCATGAAGTTGGTGACAGCAGCCAGGCTGTGTTTACCCCCCCCCCCCCCCCCCCCCCATGGCGACAAGGGCGCGGCCAGATGACCACTATAGCCTTACTGTCACCAACGTCTATCTGTCACCCACATAGTGGTATGTGGGGACAGCACCTCAGGGCTGCGAAGGGCTCTGGAGAGCGAGGATGATCAGGACACAGCTGCCATTAAAAGTAGTTTTTTGGACACACAAGAACTAGGAAAAACATGCCCATGTAGACACACACACACACACACACACACACACACACACACACACACACACACACACACACACACACACACACACACACACACACACACACACACACACACAGCATCTGAATGGCTGGTATGAATCCCCAAACACTCAACTGCATCTGTCCGCCATTATTTTATGCTTCCCTCAACGCTCGATGATAAACTGGAGCTTTTATCTGGATCAATGATTGCAGAGAGCTTCAAACTTTAACTGAACCCTGATTCAAAATCAACATTACACACATGTGAAACCCGGTGTCAATCTTCCTACAGATTACATTACATGTATAACCCAAAACTGTTTTTGGTTATCCAATAGAGATGCATCTTTTAAACGTCTTTTTCTTAATGGTATTATTCTGACAGGGTTTTTTGTACGAAATAATTGATTCTGAAAGTAAAATCAGGCAAGTAAAAATTTAAACTTCCTTCCATCTTTCTCCACAGGCTGTGTTTCACAGCTTGACACATGTCCCGTCAACAGCGTTGATGTATGCACATATGTAAATGCTTCATCTGATAGATTCCTCTTTTCTGCAGCACTTATCCATCAGCAATGGAAATATCCAGGTGGATGCTTCCTTCATGCAAACCCTCTGGAACGTCCATCCCATCTGCTCCGGCAGCAACATAGAAGAAGGTAGAGCCTACCCACTGAAACCCAGCTTTCATACGTTTTCACTACTTCCTCTAACATTTAATTGTTTCTTTTAAAAGTCTGCATAAACATTTTTAAATTTAAGATGTGAAAGAAAGAAAATATACACGTAGAGTTGAATATATGGGTGTAGGCTGTCGGATTAAAGTCAATTATATATATCAAATAGAGTGCAATTAAAGGCCCCCAAATGTTCAAAATACCTAATGCTAAATTCTGTGTTTCAGAATTTAATGACTGTAGCTTTTAGATTTGTTACGAAGCATCTCATTGGATGTTTTTGAAAAAAGAGAATATGAATATTTCAAATCTAAAGGTATATTTTTTTGGGATATGATCCTATTCCTCATTGTTAAGGAACTCCTTGTCTTGTAGGAATATCCAATGTATGCAATAATCACATCTGCTTGGATTACTTTATTGAGGACCTCATAAATACGCTCCAAAGCTAAATTGCGCTTCGTAATCTGCAGTTGTGTTTGAACGTCTTTCCAAAATCAGGAACAGAAATGTCTGTGGAGTCTCTTTATCTAAATCTTCTTTGCTTTCTCCTGCATTAGGGTATCTGCTGGGTGGTCATGTGATGCGGCTGTTCCATGGACATGATGAGGTGGTGGCCATCCCAGGATCCGACCAGAGTGAAGAGCAGCAGAGGTGCGAAAGCTTGACCCAACTGAATTACAGAAGTTAAATTACCAGCGAGTTACCGATAGCTCCTCAGCTGTCGCCTCATTTGATAAAAATGCCTCTGACCAGGGTGACACTAAGGCTCTCTGGGGAGCCAAAATGGCTGCTGTGTTATTTTTATCTACAGTAAAGCGACTTGGTGCCAACATAGATAAGGTAGGGCACAGAAAAAATGGGACGTTGGGCTCAAAGTGGGTCAAAACAGAGGCAAGGTTCATTCACACTCAGCCAGGTGCCAGGAGAAGTGTGTTCTTCCCGGGCACAAGCACACACATACACACATGGTGTCTATTTTTAGAACAGAGCGAAGCAAACACGGAGGTGGGATTTGACATAATTTCCCCACTTTGGCTTGTCTCCTACTGTTGTCCTTGAAATTCAGCAAAGGGAGCTAGCTGTTTTGAGGTCTTACAATTTTCTGGGGCAGATCAAACACACTCCAAGCTGTCAGCGGGGGGGTGATGAGCGATTTCTTTTATCTTTGTGCCCAGTCACCCGTATCTCTGATAGACAGTGTAGCTGTGAGTTATCAGGGCGCACATGTCTCGGTTTGAAAGATGTGATGCCGTGGTGGGCAGAGTAAACACAGCCAGTGTGTATGTCTACATAACACATCCTCCCAGTGAATATCAGCGTGACGAATGAGAGTAAAGACGAGGTGCTGCTAAGCCAGTATGAATGACCTTGACAGTTTAATTGATGGCTAGACATTTTATAGCATCCACAGACAGACAACCCACTCATACTTGTCTGGCATCCCCAGGATAGTCAACTATGAGACGGGTAAAGCCGGAGCCAAGGCCAGGTCTTTGTGGAGGCTGGAGCCGCTCCGAATCAGGTGGGTAGTGTTTTTCACATGATCTGTAATCTATTTCTTTGCTTCCTGTTTCTTAGTACCTATTTTTTACCTCCATCCCAGCTGTTCCTTTGTATTTTCTCTTCTTCCTTCTTCTTTTTACACCCTTTTGTCCTTTCTTCCTTCCCCACCCATGATGTAATGGTGCACTTTGGCCTCTATATCTTAATTCTCTCTCCCTTTTTCTTTCTCTTTCTTTCGCGCTCTCCCTTTTTCTCCGTCAAGTCTTTGATCCTGGGTATTTTACAGCCTCCCAGGGATGCAGCCTTTTCCTTTTTACTTTCTGTGTCAAATATTATATATGTCACATCTACTGTGATTTTGACAAGTGCATAATTAGAGAAATGTTTTCAGTTATTGGCTAATTATTTTACCTCACGGCAGGCTAGATAATTAACAGCTGTCAGCAATGTTTGAATATTAGCACATATTAAGCTCCCAGGTTTAGGACATACACCCCTTTTTTCTCCTTGTATTTTTGCATGCTTTATTTTAAACGTGTGATTGTGACCTTGGCAGCTGGAGTGGGAGCCACATCCGCTGGGGCCAGCCCTTCCGACTGCGGCACCTCACCACCGGTCACTACTTGGCCCTGACGGATGATCGAGGGTTGGTTCTACAGGACCGGGAGAGGTCTGACACCATCGCCACCGCCTACTGCTTCAGAGCCTCTAAGGTTAGGACACGGATTCAAAGGCACACATCATGTATTCACTCAATTCCCCGCTGTTCCTCAAGGTGACTTGTGTCACATGGGATCAACCACACACTTCCTCATTAAACACAAGTGAAAAAGGAATTACATAAGCTCACCTCTAAACCTTTATAAATGAACCGCCCACTCCCCTTGGACTGGAAAATCTCCATTTTTCCAAGGACAATGAAAATTACAAGAATTATTGGACCAGTGAGAAGCTACACCATGGAGGTTAATTTAGCTGAACTTGCCGAACCGTCCATTTAGCCTTACTCTGTGTAATGGAGTCCAGATATGGCCAGTGATTTCGAGCCATTTAGTGACCCTTTCAATGTGTTTTTAAAGCAGAATAAAAGTGAAGCCATCATGTCGATTATAGGTTGCAGTTATATCTGAACCTAGCATAAATAATAAAATAACTCCACTGTTATGGATAGAGACATAAACAGCAGATGTAGTTGACATTTGGTTGGTAGGTGATGACTAACAGATCTGCATGCAGTGTGTCTGAATGGGCACACATGTTTTGTATTGTGCCAGCACACTCATGAGATCCATCCTGACAGCTTTGACGTTTTCATTTTCTCCTCTCCTGTGCAGGAGAAGCTGGAGCAGAGTCCCAAGCGGGACATCGAGGGAATGGGAGTGGCGGAGATTAAATACGGGGACTCGCTTTGCTTCATCATGCACGTGGCCACGGGACTCTGGCTCTCCTACCAGGCACCTGATGTCAAATCCGCCCGTCTGGGTCCCCTCAAGAGACGAGTGAGCGGAGACAAACAAGCACACACTGCTCTGTCTTTAATTGCTCAGCATATTACAAAAAACAAACAGAATAAAGAAGTAAATAAGCTTCCTTGCAGCGAAGGATTATTTTGAGGGTAATAGGTTAAGATTATTGTCTAATAGTTCGCCTTTTCCCATGGCTATTGTGGCAGAAGAGACAAAGCTGTGCGATAATGTTGTCCACTATGTAAATAAAGCCAGATAGCCTGTAGTGTGAGCACCTGTGATCCAGACATTGTGGCTCAGTGCAGGCTGGACCCTTTCTCTCCATTAAATGACTTCCTCTTCCTTTTTTTGGTCCCCCCCCCCCCTCCTTTCCCTATACTGTCTCAACGGAAATGTCTCTCACACTCTTTTTCTTCCTCTCAAGGCGTGCCTACATTCTGAAGGTCACATGGATGATGGGCTGACCCTGCAGCGCTGTCAACACGAGGAGTCTCGTGCCGCACGGATCATCCGCAACACCACTTTACTCTTCAACCGATTCATCAGGTATGCCAAACGTTGGACCGCTGTTCCTCACTAATGCACACATGATCGCACAAATTGCCCAATTAAACCAAATTACATTCCACATTTGTCTTGCAATCTGCAAAATGTCCTGTCGTTTTTACACGTTGCATTAGCGCCACACTGATGATGCTGGAGCATAATTAATAGAGATGATAAAACAATCAAATTACAGATGAATCCTAAAATCCAGCCATCTCAAAGCCCTGTAGACTCTCACACTGTCCACAAAAAAATTATGTAACGTCCTTCCAGATTGTGAACGCACCCAGTTGGGAGTTAAGCTTGGGGCCTGTGTGTTTTGACTGAGTGGGGTGCCAAGGCCCCAGACAGCTCACTCAGTGGTGCAGTCACGCGTTTCCAAAAGGCAAACTTTACAGCGGCGTCACGACTACGCACTGCCAGCTGTGAGAAAAGAAGCTGTGGAGCCCGTCAGTGGATGCTTCCAGTGCCCTTATTTGTTATCAATAGTCCTCGCTGTCCCCTGGGATGGGCACTCAATGGCAGGAACATGTGAGAGTCTGTCAGCCTCCCCCGCAGGGCGCCTGTGACACATACATTTCCGCACCCCCCTCCTACACGAACGACAGGAGCTATTTTTAGCAGGCCAGCGGAAATCAGCATTTCAGCATGGATGAACCTGTGGGCTAAACATTGTGTTAGTCATCACAGCCCCTCCAGGAGTCTGCTCAGCCTCCCAATTAGAGCGTAATCACTGGGATGTCATTTTATTTGTGGTAAATGTTTTGTTAACTACACATGCTGAGGTCATGTCTGAATAAGGGGTTATTTGTGATGTGTTAGTGTGACTGTGCCCTTTCTTTCTTTTTCCCAGAGACCTGGATTGTCTTGGTGTTAAGAATAGGATACTGGTCGCACTACCTGTGGAGGAGGTCCTCCAAACCCTCAATGACCTCATCACCTACTTCCAGCTCCCTGACGTCGAGCTGGAACACGAAGAGAGGCAGATTAAGCTACGCTCACTCAAGAACCGACAGAACCTATTCAAACAGGAAGTGAGTTTCATCGTAAAGGAAGGCACAGCAAACCAACAGGCCATGAAATATCAATTAATAACACTATTGTGAGCTATTCTGCAGAGCAGCATAAAAAATGAAAGCACTCTGGGAGGAAAGAGTTTGACTTGTGATGGAGGCAAATTTACTAAGTGACTGCACATATGAGTGAGCTGAGAGCAGTGGCAAACTTGCAGGAGATGAACAATATGAAAAGGCTAAAGCAATGGATTCTTTGTGGTGTGTTTCAATGCCATCTTGGAGCTAAAGGCATTGCATTTGAGGGTGTCAGCAGTTTTGGTGTTATACGTTTTCACGAGGCTGGCACAAGAGCACTGACGCTTTCTGCTAAACCTCTGGGAAATAAATTGATGTCATCAATAACGACAGCGGCCTTACTGAGGGGGCCTATAATGTCAACTATCCATTCCCCCTAAACACATACAGGCTTATATGCATACATATGAGATAGACAACAAAAAAATAAATGTATACATTTTATGTGGTTGCAGTATCTGCAAATAATGCATATCTTAGCAATTCATCAGTCATATGTTCTCTGTGTCTTCTGTCTTTCTATGATAATAAACCAAAACAGCCTATCTCTGTCCCATCCCTAATATTTTACATTATAAAGTCAATTTTCCCCTGTAGAAGGCTGACTCATGGTATTTTCCTGGCATTATAAATCATCAGCAATTTCCATTTTGTCTTTTTACGGCGCCCATTTAGCATATCTGATCACTATAGATATTTCTCCGTAGTATAAATCACCATGACATAGCCACAAAATGGGACAAGGGAGAGCCACAGGGCTGCGTTCAGAAGGGTGGACTAATTGAACGCTGCAGAATAAGAGCTCACCAAATTAAGTTGTCACACTAATTAAAGCTTTCTATTAAGAAGATATGTACTGTATTGCTGTTGTCAGTGTGGTACATGCATGTGTTTGAAATTCATGTTATATTCACGTGGTTATGCTCATGTGATGGATCAATGTGCATTCCTTCAGGGCATGCTGACTCTGGTGTCCAACTGCATCGATCGACTAAATGTATACAACAGTGCCGCCCACTTCGGAGAGTGTGCGGGGTCAGAGGCCGGAGCTGCATGGAAAGACATTCTCAACCTGCTGTATGAGCTGCTGGGTAAGACCCGATCCAGCACACACAGCCACACATGTACCTAAACGCTCACCCTTAAAACCGATCCCTTGCTGTAATCAATCACAGAGACAAGAGTCGTTGTTTGAAGATAAAGTGGCTGCAGGGGTGATAAAGAAGTGTGCTGACCTGGTATTTAACCAGCCGTAAGAAGACATCTCACAGTGGAGGATTAAATTCTGAGGTTCCAGAATTAAATAGGCACTGCTATGCTCTTTGGAGTTTTCCCTTTCCTGTAGTGTGCTATATAGGTTTTTGTGCATGTGCAAGGCAAGTTTATTTAGATAGCACCTTTCAACATAAGGCAATTCAAAGTGCTCGAAAGTAAAAGGTCTGTAAAGGCTAAATGTTTCTCTCACACACTCTACACGCTCCAAGACATTGTACATGATATGCTAAGGGGCGGGGACATTTCTAACGACAGCTTACCAATCAGAGCAGACTGGGCTCTGGTTTCCGACGGAGGGTGAATAGAGGTGCAGCAGCACAGGCAGTATGAGAGAAATAAAGACCTTTTTGAACATTAAAGCATGTAAACGTGTCACATTAGAGGCGCAAAAGTCAAATATGAATCTGAAAATTAGCATAATATCCTCTTTAAGCTTAACATATCACTGATTCGCAGCAGACACACCATGAATACCTAGTTCCATCACTCACCACACATACTCGCATATTTGGGGAAAAATACATTCTGACATGAAGAAATCCACAAATTTACACAACAAAGGTGGATGCATTTTGCTCTGTTGTATTTACTTGATGTGCTCTTCCTGTTCCAATATCACTTCATCAGCCATGCCTTTGCCAAATCATCAGTTTAACCTCTTGCACTGCCAGCATATGCCCTGTCAGATATAGACGTATCTTACTAAAATGATCTGGCAGGGAAAAATATCCGTCTCTGCCTGAAATTTATGCTGAGTCTGATCAATATGATGTTTGGCTGAAACAATTGCATCACCAGTTGTGACATAAAGAAGCATTTGCAAGCAGGCATTATTTTCTTCCTGTCAAGATTTGGGTCACATTCGTTAAAAGAGAATTATGATGCTCTTTATGTAAAGTTTATCCTCCATCCTGACACACTGAAGCCCCTCTGCCCTACCGACGTGTCCTTCACACTCTTATTTGCTTTGATGTCACCTCCTGGCTTATTTTAGTTTTCAAGCCACGTCTCTTTCTTCCCCCCCTTCCCTCCTTCACGCACCTGCTCCAGCGCAGTGCTAAGTGGATTTTGGATGCCTCCCTCCTTTCTTCCCTGTCTGTCTGCGTTGGATGACCCTGTCTTTTTTTTTTCCAGGACAAAATGTGGGTGTGTTTGTCCGCTTGTATGTCTTTTCTCTCCTGGTATCATTCCCTCCCTCTATCTTAAGCATCTTGTATGAATATAAATTAGGGTGTCAGAGCAGAACCTTCCTTGGCTATAGGCGTTCATTTAAGGTGTCCACATTGGTGACATTGTTTTTGCTATTGTTCTGAAGGAGATCCATCAAATGGCTTTGAACCAAAACTCAATTTTCTCACTTAAGAAATGTGACCCATGCACTCTTTCCTTGTGCCCTGCAGCTGCGTTAATAAGAGGGAACAGGAACAACTGCACACAGTTCTCCAACAACTTGGACTGGCTGGTTAGCAAGCTGGAAAGATTGGAGTCTTCTTCAGGTATGCTTGTTATCTTTCTAGTGAAGCGCATTTCTCTTTCAGAGAGAAATCATTATCCAGTTCCTTTAATGGCAATGCAGCCCTCCTTGACAGGGACATGAGTCTCAAGAGATGAGAAGGATGACACTGCTTCCCTTGAAATGATATAGGTACCTCTGCTTTTAAATGTATGATAAAGAATGCACCAGCAGCTCTCCTTGTTTATCGATGCTGGGTGGATGTCTCTTGGACGTGTGTCCTCTGGTGTGTCTTTCCGCTGGTGTTACCTAATTGATGAATTTGTGGCTGTGCAGGCATCCTGGAAGTTCTGCACTGCATTCTAATTGAGAGCCCAGAGGCCCTCAACATCATCCAGAGAGGACACATCAAGTCCATCATATCACTGCTCTACAAGCATGGACGCAACCACAAGGTAAGGAGCAAGTCAAGTGCTATTCCTACAGGGATATAAAATAACAACACATCTGGGCTCCTTTTTTGTGTATAATATTTCTGTAGTTGAGGTACAAGGAGAACCCAAGAATGAATCCAGGCTCTGTCCACATAAGGTAACATCCCCCCTAAAGATTTACCGAAACATCTTCATACAGTCAAGAATAGTTGCCTGGCAACAGCTCTTGACCAAGAAATGGTACAGCAGAAAACCGCTGTTGAATGGCTAATTTCTGTTTATACAACTGTAGGGGGCTAAAGAGGGGTTTTGTAACATAATTTTATACGAGCCAAGATAGACGTTTCCTCATTCCATAAAGCTAAGAAGCTAAGCTAACCGACTGCTGGCTTTGGCTAAATGTTTACATAAACACAAGAGAGTAATATCGATCTTCTAATTTAGCTCTTAGCAAGTAAATGATTACGTTTTTCTACCAAAATGTCTAGCTTTTCTTCCAAGTTAGGCAAAAATATCCACAGTTACTCCAATGCTGTCAAAAACCTTGAAGCGCGAGTGCTCACATCAACCACCAAGTGCCTGTTTATCTTGCATCCAGTCATCTCCGGTTCTCTCCTCATTAGGCTCACCAAATGCTTCACTTGATGCACATTCATTTCCATAACAGTTCCCTTAGGGCATCTTCGTCACCATTTCTTGTCTTCATCAACTAATTCATCGTACTCACCTTCTAACAGCAGACTAACTTCCATCTTTAACAGAAGGTTCCTGGGGTTTAGTTGCAGTTTGTCCCCGTTACATATGAATCAGTTTAACAGGAAAACGAGATCAGGAGCAAGGAGTCAGATGGCCTGGCTCATAAATTAGCCCGAGTCTATAATTTAGCTCTCCAAGCAGCAGAAAAGGGCCAATGATAAAGCATAGGTGCTCTGGCCTGTCACTCTTGGCTGAGCTTCCCGCCCCATTTAATCCTACTCCTTTGTTAAGCTAACATCAAAGAGATTTTATTGGACATGTTTTTGCCCCCAATAAGCATCTCTGAGTAATTACACAGCGGTTGCCTGGTCTGTCCCTATAGCTTGACAGTGAAGGGGACAAAGATAATAAGTAACTTCTGGAAAGGTGTGGATTCATATCCAGAACATAATGAGGTCATTGTGAGAATGTTTAAGGAACTGTTGCTCTTCCTCTTGTCGTTGTAGCTTATTTCCCTCCTTGTTGCCTCCCCTTTCCTGCTTTAGATTCTGGATGTGCTGTGCTCGCTGTGTGTGTGTAACGGCGTAGCTGTGCGAACTAATCAGAACCTCATCTGCGATCACCTGCTGCCCAAGAGAGATCTGCTGCTGCAAACACAGCTGGTCAATGATGTGCAGAGGTAAGAAATCCAAAGAAATCATGCTTATGTTTGTGTGATTTACTAAACTGTATTGCACCAATAAAACTAAAGGTAAATCGTAAACTCGTAAAGACTTCCTAATAACAATATAAACAGGAAGTCACTGCAGTAACTCAAGCTCACCTAACATAACCTCAATGTATAACATTTTTAGGGGACTGAGCGATATTGTAAGAATATGGTTCTATACATATTTCCATTCCTAATATAATGGTATTCAAGTTGAATCTTTATACTTCCGTTACATTTTGTAATTGAGGTGCAATGGGTTCATTCATTTAAACATCCCAGATAACATCATTTAAGATGTGTCAAAACAGTATATAAAATATATATATATATATATAGCCGCAGAGAGTACTTCAGCATTATCAGTTTCTCTTGTTTTATTTTTTATAGGTACGTCTTTTTAGTTAAATGTTTTGGCAATTTTTCTCTGTTTTGGAATTCAACACGCACTGGAATGGCTGCCATACATGTAGAGATAAACATTTAAGAAAACATTGGAGTGGAATCTTACAAAACAGTGCTGTAGCCGGGCTCCGAGCCCCAACCTCCTTGTTGTTGGTGTGTACATGCAGTCTTCCACTGGACCGTGTAATTGAGTGTTAAAGGAACACATCTAAACTACATGCCAACCATAGATCATGTACCCTTAACAACAGGGTCTGCATAATTTGACTGTGGACCATGCAGGCTCAAACATGACGTTTAGTTTGGTCAATGAAGCGCGATGACAAAGTACTCAGTCTTTAAATTTCCTATTATGATATATATTCCTTACATATTTTCTCTTTGCACAATGAAAAGAAGCAATGTGGTGAGGGTGAGATCATTTTAAACTTGGATTTAATCTTACAAATCTCATTGGATCATTTCTTGACACTAGTGAAGTGGTCTGCTTTGCTCTGACTTGCTTAAAGGTATCGACTCAGAACTTCCTGAACCAAACACATTAGAAGCAAATTGAATTATCTCGTCCTGAGGGCAGATTTTTTTTCATTAGTTTTCAGAAGAAGGAAAAAAAAGATTTTACAAATGAATATCTGATATCTGTCTGCCTCTGAGGTATAACTACTGATATCATGTTGCATTTCATTGCCAGTATGAGACCAAACATTTTCCTGGGGGTGAGTGAGGGCTCGGCTCAGTATAAGAAGTGGTACTACGAGCTGATGATCGACCAGGTGGACCACTTCGTGACCAGCGAGCCCTCGCACCTGAGGGTAGGCTGGGCCAACGCTAAAGGCTACGCTCCCTACCCTGGAGGAGGAGAGGGCTGGGGAGGCAATGGAGTAGGAGATGACCTTTACTCGTATGGTTTTGATGGACTCCATCTTTGGTCAGGTTAGTGGGAGAGAGAAAATTATGTGTTTGTGTGAAACGAACAAACTCTAGTTCTAAAAGCACGGACTCTGCTGTCTACTGGACTTTATGGGTGCTGTGGGTGGAGCTTTGAAGAATGTACCTGCCTTTATATACTGTGTGGTCTGCATGAATCCAGGACTAAGAACCCAATAATTCAGTTCTTTACTCTGGTATTATTTACACTACACACACAGGCTGAACTACACACACTTGCCAAGGTTCCCACATCATGTCCCTACAGACTGAGATGCTGCCAATTTGGGTAGGCTCGTCCTGATTGGCAGGCTATTTTTTACGTAAATTACAGTGAGATAATGCGTGCTTTTGGTTTAAGAAGAGTAAAACCCATAGAGTGTAGTACAGGGTTGAGCCTGTGTGAGATAGAGCTCAGCTGATAAAATAATAAGCTAATAAAGATTAGTGGTAACCCTGGGCTACAGCCAGGTAGACAGTTCCCCACAGCGCTGATCTCCTTGCCCAGAGGGTGTTTGGGCAATCTTGTGTGTTCAGTCCTGTTTGTGATATAAAGAAGTTATCTGTGCTAGCATCACTCTCTGGGTTGTATTTTTCAAAAAATGGTGTGTGTGTGTGTCTCCTGAACAGGTCGTATCCCGCGGGCGGTTGCATCCTTGAACCAGCACATCCTGACCTCAGAGGATGTGGTCAGCTGCTGTTTGGATCTAGGAGCTCCCAGCATCTCTTTCAGGATCAATGGACAGCCCGTGCAAGGCATGTTTGAAAATTTCAACACGGACGGGCTCTTCTTCCCCGTGGTCAGCTTCTCTGCAGGGGTCAAGTGAGTATTTGTTTGTTACACCTGTGTGTCTGAGGGGAATCGACTCTCTGAAATGTCTCTGATGAATAAGAGAAGCATACAAATTAGAAGGACAAGCCAAAAGAAATTAATAGAAATATATAAATATATATTGCACAACTACCCTCACACCAACTCCTCCTGAGTGAAATCCATCAAATCCCACACCTTTTCTGGTCCAAATTCATTAGTTTTCAGGCGCTTGAGATTGAACCCAGGTAAGGCCGGCGTCTATTCTACTCTGTTGCCATGGTGACCACAGATGGTGTGATTGACAACACTTTAAAATGAAATTTCAAGCTCCAGCAGTTTCTCTGCGATTCCACAATCGACTCTGTCTTTGTAGAGCAAAAAGGGAATTTTGCATTAACGGCCTTGACTCTTTGAAGAGCACTCGACCCCGAGAGACAACAAGAAACTGGTCGTTTAGGCTATTTGAGAACGTAATTGGCAGATGAAAATGAATCCTCAAATGTTATAGCATACCACATTGTCAGTGGAATGGGAAACTAGTTGCATGTAAATCAGGATTTTCTTTCAATAAAAAATAAGAGGGTAAACAAAATTTTTATGTCTCCAACTGTTAAAGCAACAGGCCATTGTTTTTTTAAGATGTCATGACTTGGTATGAAGATTGAACTACAAGACGTATTCGAAAATCAAGTGTATTACAAGTAATCCTAAGGGAACATGAAGGTCAACTTTCATGGTAATTCATCCAGCCATTTCAATTAGTGTTACATTCAGCATTTCCTACAGTGTGCCAACTTGTAACGACTTTTTGCGAGGGCTTATGAAACATCTTCCCGCTTTTTCTTGAAACTGACACGCTGAATGGGGTGATCATCTGCACCGATTTGCACGTGCCAAAAAGTAACAGCCACACATCTTCCCTGCTCAATAATTGAGGGCTGCAGTCAGAATAGGCTCGGTTGCGTCACCACTACTACTCCAGTAGCTATTTTTGGCGGCCTCAGGAGAGCCTCTTTACAGTGATGGCCTGTGACGTGTTTCTCTGTCTCAGAGCTAAACTTGTCCCTTGTTAGAGCAGAGGCTGGAACTGATTGAAGTGGATTTAGAGGAGACAAACTGTTACATTTGCACGGTAGGATTACTTTTCACTGGCTGCTTCTTCCATTAATAGCTGTTTGATCATCAATTATGATTGGATATGTAATTATATTTACACACACGTTTTTCCCATTAATTTACTTATCTTTTTCCTACCATTTTTTTATTGTACAGAGTAATAAACCTAAGAACATTGTATCTTGTTAGGGTGCGTTTCCTGTTGGGTGGCCGACATGGTGACTTTAAGTTCCTGCCACCGTCGAGTTACGCTCCATGTTACGAAGCCCTGCTGCCCAAAGAGAAGATGAAGGTGGAGCCGGTCAAAGAGTACAAGAGGGATGCTGAAGGAGTCCGAGATCTGCTCGGGACAACGCAGTTCATGTCGCAGGCCTCCTTCATCCCAACACCTGTTGAAACTAGCCAGGTAAACTAACATGAGATGGAAGAACAAACATCAAACTGTAATCGCCGTTCAGTGTTGATTTAAATGAATTCTTTTTTTCCCCTCAGATTGTAATGCCAGTTCATTTAGATAAGGTCCGAGACAAGCTCGCTGAAAACATCCATGAACTCTGGGGGATGAATAAAATAGAGCTGGGCTGGTCGTATGGCAAGGTAAGATTATGCAATTTGATCTTTTTTCTTATAATGCATCACAACAAACTCATCACTCGAAAGATAAAAAGCAGAACCCATACATTTTGCCATGTTTGAGGAGAAATAAATGTCAAAATTACGCACTTTCGTAACACATTTGAGTTAAAACGCAGCTTTAAATGCAATCATTTTTGCTGGTATAAGAATGGAATCATCAAAAACCTGTACGTCATCTTGCTTTCTCTTTTATAATTTGCTGTTCACACCAAAAAGAGGGTAAGTGGAAAGAAAACTCTAATTTTCCATGGTTGACGCTTCCATCCATACCATTTCTTTAGACTTCTCATTCAAGTTTGTTTGTAGGTAGCGGAGTCATTGTGTCTGTGTTATAGTAGGAGTCATAAATAATTAAGTGGTGTTTCACCAAAGGACAGAACAAGGTTTTTTGGCAATATCTCTGCAGCAATAAACCAAGAGGAAATCCTTTACTCTTATCGTCTGCATTTAGCTTTTCTTCTAATAAACAAAGTTGAATTGATTCTCAGATGTAATTTGTAATGAAAATATAAACCCAAGGGCTGATTATGTGATGCACTTAGACTTTTTGGGAAAAATGCTTGTTTGTTATCTTGCTTGAAGTTGTATGAGAAAATCAATACCACTCTCTTAGCTTATCTTAGTTTACCACACAGATTAGATGCAGGGGAACGGAGCTAGCCTGGCTCTGTTTAAAGTTCAAAAATACAACCAGGCGGCAGACTTTTTAGTACGGATTTAACAAACAAGATCAATGTGTTAATTAGTGAGCCTTAGAGGCTTTCTGGAGATGAGGTTTTTGGTGTGAGAGAGAGAGCCAGGCTAGCTGTTTCCCCCTGTCTGCGTTCGTTATGTTAAGCTAACCATTTTCTATAACTCTTGACAAGACAATGAATAAGTGTATTTCCCAAAATATCCAATTATTTCTTCAAGGTTGGTTTTGAAACGGCTGTTTGGCATCACTACCCCAAATAGTTGTTATGATATATTTCATTTACCTGCAATTCATAACTTCAGAAATGTAAATAGTTAATGTTTTGTGTCTGAATCGATTACTTTCTTGGTTTTTTGTCCATAAGCTAAAAGATAACGCCGAATTGACCTGTTTTGTCCTTAATGAAACAGATGACAACACAAACAACAATACAGAACACAGCTCTTATGTCTATAATAAAAAAGGAATGCATGCTAGAATCTTCAGTATAATATAAATACTTTCATCTCTAATATAGACCTTCATCCTTGCCAGCTCAATTCAGCTTGAGTATTTTATTGCCAAGAAGTTTGACTTAGTTTCACTTTTCCTGTGGTTATGTGAGCAGTGTTAATTGTGAACGTAATCAATTGAAGAAAAAAATACTCAGTGCGTGCTTTGTCCGAGAGCTTTGTCTGCTCATATTCGAGCAATTGTTGCTGTTGTAAACGTAACTAGTTTGCAATACAGATGAAGAGTTCTCAGTGCTGTTTATGAACACCAAGCTGCAATACCTTATGTTACTGTAACGTTATTTGACAGCACTGGGTTAACTTGTTTTGCAACTGTGAACTTCGCTTTCTCCATCAATATAGCATGCACTGAAGAATTAATGGCTCAAATCGACTACACTTAACATCAACACTGATTTGGATGTTTACATAAAATGTGAATCTCGCTTTATAGCTCCAGCTCAGGGGTGAGAGGCACAATTTTGTAAAATAGTGAGATATAACCATAATGCATATAGTGATATATGTACAGTGATTTTGATTGTGGTACAGCTTAATCTGTGCTCTGTTGTTGTCATTCATTTAGATCCATTATACTACCACGTCCTACAGTACAGCTGAGAGAATAAGTGCAGTTTGTTATGTAGCCCTTCCTGTTTAAAAATACTTATTTTTTTAATTTGTTGTTTGTTCCTCAGATGTAATTCTGAAAAAGGAAGAGCTGCCAGAGCACAGTTCTCCCACAGAGTTCTTGTACTATTCACAAAAGAGCTGGCTGGTGTTCATTGGACCCACACGCACAGCTACATATCTGTACGCAGCCCTGCATGTTTTCTTGGTAAACATCCGCAATTGCCATACCGCCTCCGCTGAGCAGCATTGCCAAAGGGATTATTTGGCATTCGGTGCAGCCTCCAGAGAGGCTTCGCACCTCTCACTCGGTATTCCAGTGGTACACTTTTTTCTCTCTCCCCCAAGAAAACATGCTCCCTTGTTCCTCCTCATAACTCTCTTTCATGTTCACTAGAGTAGACTGTCTTATCACCAGTAGCACTCCTCCTCTCCTTGTTGGTTCACAATGACACTGAATTGCAAGGGCGTGCAATTCATATGCATATATTTAGTCAACTTTCCCACATGGTGTTCAAACAAATATAGTGAGTAGACTGTGGAGCAAAGTTGCATGCAACAAAGGGACGTTGAAATATGATGTCTGTGACTGTTCTTTTTTCTCACAGATAAGGGATGATAATAAGCGGCAGCATCCGTGCCTTGTGGATTTCTCCAAGCTGCCAGAAACTGAAAAGAACTACAATCTGCAGATGTCGACAGAAACCCTGAAGTATGTTGAGCATTATGGATCAGTTTTCTCCACGGTCCTTTTGCTTTTGAAGAGAAAAAGAAAGGGATGGAGTCAAAAAGAGAAACAGACAGATAAATTCCACAACAAATATTGAATAACAAAAAGTATTATTCTTAACATCTCATCAATGAGAAGCATTTCAGACATGACCAATACAAGCAATCATTATGATTAAAGTTAAGTAAGGACTAATAGATAAGTCAATTGAATGAAATATTGATTGTTTTCAGCCTCTCAAATATAAAGATTTCAGTTTTTTCTGTTTGATATCATATTGAATTGAACAGATTTATGTTTTGGTCAAACAAAAAGGACATTTAACAACATCACCTCTGACATCCTTTAGATAATTTTCTATCATTCTACCAAACGGTTGATCAATTAATCTATAAAAGCATCGGCAGATAAATCAATCCCGATTATAATTGTCTGCTAGTTCCTGTAAATCAATAATAAATGCGCACATGCCTGTCTTACTGTTAGTTTTCCACTCTCCAGTGCTCTTGGTTCTGCACACATATTAAAGACTTGTTAAAGTGCTTGGCCTAAATGCTCTATCAATGATACAAGAGAACATGGAGGTTTTGCTGCGATTAATCTTGATCTGGGGCACAGGCAGACACATCTGGGGGACACTGATGGCTTCCTGAGTGACACCAAACTCATTTTTACTGTCACTCTGTCGTTTTGCAAGGTGTGAAGAAAATGTATCAAAAGCACTTTACACCTAGTGCATTCCTCTGGGTATTCCCCGGCCCTTTTCCTGCTGACTGATTAGGACATGCACAATTTAACCTATCACTGCTCCATTTGAACACTCCCAACTCCTCAATCGCTGCTTTTGGAACTACATTCACTGTCAAATCAGAAGTAATGACTATCAAAGTGAGGATTAAACACTCTCTGCAGCCTCATTGGTTCAATCACTTTCTGTTCCTCCCTACAGGACCCTGCTGGCGTTGGGCTGTCGGGTAGTTCAGGTCAATCCAAATGCTGAGAGCTCCCTCAAAAAGATAAAACTCCCCAAGAAGTAATTGTGCATGCTTACATCTGTTTTAATCCATGAAAACACCCGTTGCCTTCGTAACATTTAGCTTGTTACTGATTGTGATTGTATCAACATGTAATAATAGACAGGAAATATAATATCGTAGGCCTTTCTACATGTGGGTAAACTATTCCTGGTGGATTTACCTTTTATTACTATCCCATAACATTTTTTATTGCCTTTTTTCTTTTAGCTTCATGATGTCCAATAGTTATAAGCCATCTCCTCTGGATCTGTCTGATATAAAACTGACTCCAGGTCAGGAGCTGCTGGTGGACAAACTGGCGGAGAACGCACACAATGTGTGGGCCAAGGACCGCATCAAACAGGGCTGGACTTATGGCATTCAGCAGGTACGCAGCTATATTCGTCCACAGTAGACTGGGAAATAAAACAAATGATTTGAAATTAATAAGCACCCGAGATGCTTATTAAGCTTTACTTTTGAATCTGAGTGAATTCAATACCCTTAATTATATAAAGAAAAAGAGTCACTGTTTTCTTTTCTCTTCCCTGTCTCGCTTCGCTGCTGAATTTTTTATGTTCTGTTCCTCCCTCATGGTTCATTTATTTCCCTCCTATACAGTCTCTATCTTGCACATGTCAGACAGCTTCTTTAGTCTGACATTTCCTAGATATATGTCATTATTCAATACATAGCAAGATGTTCTCACAGAAGTCACAGAACATATTGTACAGAACACACTCAGTGGAACCGCTTCTCATCTACCAAAGTGCCGAAAATAAGCTCTGTAGTGTATTTTGGTGCCATTGCCATGAAATTGGATAAATCCCCCCCCTCCTGAAATAATTAATTTGTCCCCTGCCACATGATGTAATGTAGAATTTGTCATCCATGTGAAATTAATCTTGTTTCTGGTCATAGTGTGTTGGTTTTAGGTTTTAAGTAACAACGCTAAGGTCTGTGTAGTGTGTTTGCTTTTCATTTAATTTAATCATTGATTTATATTGTGTATTGAGAAATGATTTGATGAATATTGCAAATTATTACCAAGTGTTATCAATCTTCCCACATTACAGTGAATGATGGCTCATTCGTTTTGCATTACTTTGCTAATAGTGTGGAAAAACAGGCTTTCTGTATGATTGCTACACTATAATGAAAGTAAGAGTCTGGATAGAGAGGAGTCAGGTGAAATCACTTAGTGATTCAGAGTAAGCAGCAGATGTATAATTTAGATGACGCATAATGTTAGAGTAAACGACCCATTTTTCCATTTGTCCCTACTATGCCATTTGAACCATTATAAGCAGCTAAGGTGTGTCAATTACATACTGTGGCATCCATATTAAGTCAAATTTTCTTTGATGTTTGTAGTTCAAGTGTCAAAGTTGATAACATGAGACTGGTTAACTGACCAGCACTTTGGAAAAATGCCACAAAGACTTTAATTAGGCTGACAAGGGGTGTCGGGAAAAGTTGTTATGCCTGACCCCACACACAGCTTGTGATTTACAAAACCAGCTGAAGATTTCAAATTAAGCTCTGCAAAACTACTCAATTAGTGTCAATAGGACACTTTCGTAGTTGCACCATGGCCCACAGAGTAAGTGGTGGACACCAGTGGTGCAATGGCAATAAATGAACAATTAACATAATCAAAGGGAGTGACAATATTTGGCCTACCGTACACTTGATGAGATAACCTGGTATTGTTGAGAAGGTTTTACCTGCAAATGGGTGCATACAATGTTCTCCTCTCTGCAGGATCTGAAGAGCAAGCGTAACCCTCGCCTGGTTCCCTACGTTCTGCTGGACGAGCGCACCAAGAAGTCGAACAGGGACAGCCTGCGAGAGGCTATCCGCACACTGATTGGCTACGGTTACAACATCGAGCCCTCGGACCAGGAAGGCGGTTAGTTTGACACAAGACGTATGCCTATCTAAGTGCACAGTACAGTACATTATAAAATGCTTTGTCCAAAAGTATGTCCTGACGTGTGTGTGTTCGTCCAGTCCGGATAAGGAAATTTGCCTCTCAATTCCTTTTTTTTCGACTAATACTAGTCTCTGTTGGACTCCAGTGTTAGAGATTCTGCTGGTTTTGAATCAGCAATCTAAACCTGACACCGTGACTCTTTCTTCCTCCATCCTTAGGACAAGTGGTTGAGCGGCTGAGCATCGACAAGGTGCGCTTCTTCAGAGTGGAGAGGACGTACGCAGTGAGGACTGGGAAGTGGTACTTTGAATTTGAAGCTGTAACAGGAGGAGACATGAGAGTGGGCTGGGCCAGACCTGGATGCAAGCCAGATGTTGAAATTGGCACGGATGAGCTCGCTTTTGTGTTTGATGGGTACAGGGTAAGCTGTTTGCTAATCATCAATTAAGCACTGTTTAACGACTCCACAGAAAAAGATATTTTTAGGAGGAATTTAATCCTTAATTTTGTATTTTGATGGTTATAGGGGTTGTAAATAGTGTTGCACTTACATTTAATGTTATTATCGATTAACCGGCTGATTATTTCTTTAATTATTATTTGAAAATAATCTATCCCAGCTCCTCAAAGTCCAAGGTGATGTCTTTAAATGTCTTGTAGGTCAGTCCAAACCCCAAAGATTATCACTTTATTATTATATAAAACTAATTAGAGCAATTTTACAAGGTTATTTACCTTAATGCTTTTTGAAATAGCTAGCAATTACTTTCTGTCCACCGTTTTATTTCATTTATATTGTACAGATAAAAGTCCAAATATCTTACACCCCCAAAAACAGAAAAAATAAACGACTTGCTTGAAAACAAAGGACTTTAGACCTTTCTTGTAACAAGTCTGCTGTGATTTGCCGCTTATTTTACGTTTCTATAATTTCTGTACAGGGTCACTGCTTGAACATGGGCAGTCGTTTGTTCGGCCGTTGCTGGCATGCTGGGGACATCGTGGGCTGTATGATCAACATGGAGGACAAGTCTATGATCTTCACCCTGAATGGAGAGATCCTCATCACCAGCAAGGGCTCTGAACTCTGCTTCACCGACTTTGAAACTGAGGATGGTGAGAAAGTTTACATGAGGATAAGATGTGTGGTAACATGAGCCAGTTAAAGAAGGTCAGGGAGTGTCAGGCTGATAAGGAGTTGTTGGCCAATCATCTTTTAATAAAGCCTTCACATGCAGAGCAAGAAGCATTAACCTAGAATGACCATGCTGGGGATATAAGTGAAAAATAAGTGACTCCCTGTAACAAAATCACCCTTATTTAATGTGACACTTGTAAATTGCCTTTTTGCAAAAGCTGGATTGATTTTCCCTCCCCTCCTGCTGTGGGTGTTCTTAGAGGCTATTTATTTTCTCGCTCCTTTACTTTACCTCCTCTGGCTCTCCTTCAGGGTTTATTCCAGTGTGCAGCCTCGGCCTGGCTCAGGTGGGCCGCATGAATCTGGGGAAAGATGCCAGCACCTTCAGGTACTACACCATGTGCGGCCTTCAGGAGGGATTCGAACCCTTTGCGGTCAACATGAACCGAGAGGTCACCATGTGGTTCAGCAAGCGTCTGCCTACTTTCGTCAATGTGCCGAAGGACCACAACCACATAGCAGTAAGAACAAAAGCATATTTATTCATCAAAATCACAACTCTTGTGATAGAATTAAGCAAAGTTCATTTCGTGTTTGCGGGATTTTTCAATAATATTTGTTTTGTTTTTTATTTCTTGTATCAGAAATGCACTTTTTATGACAGTTAAGTAATATTTTAGTATATCTTTAGTTTAAGTGTTATCTCGTGAAGATGTGCAGAGAATATAGAATTAGGTTTTTTATTAATATTTTGCCAAATTTGTGTTTTCATTTGATCTAACTACTTTGATCATTGAAACTGTTTGCAGGTGACCAGGATTGACGGCACCATCGACAGCCCCCCGTGTCTCAAGGTCACCCACAAGACATTCGGCACCCAGAACAGCAACGCAGACATGGTGTTTTGCCGCCTCAGCATGCCTGTAGAGTTCCACTCCATCTTCAAAACCAGTCCTGTTGTTGACATGAACGGGATCCATGAAGACGACACTCTTAAAGTCAAACACAGGTACTCAAAACAATCATGAATTGACTTCATACTGCAAACAATTCCAAAACATCATACCTACCATTCTTATTTGCTGATCCGCTTTGTAGATTATTGACAATCTCATACAAATGTTGTGGTTTCTTTGAGTTAATTGAATAAAGCAACACATTTGATGCCATACAGTATATGTAATTAAGGACTAATCGACATTTTTCTGACATTTCATAGACACCTTATCAATTCTTCAAGACAATAATTGACACTTAAAGTAATCATTAATTTAAACTATACACTGCACATTAGCCAATTTAAAAATGAAGACTAAAATATCCGTCAGCTGGTTTGTTAATCCCCTGTTTAATGCCGTTTCTGACAGATATCCTCTAAGGTCAGTGCGGCACAGTGATGAGAGCAGACGAGTGGACTACAGCAGCATCACTATGGTATTCAATAACTTATTAAACTTCGTATAACGTATTTATTGCAACAACTACACCGTTGGCTAAATCTTGATTTTCAACACAGTACTACCACTCAGTGAGGGTCTTCGCTGGTCAAGACCCTGCCGGAGTGTGGGTTGGATGGGTTACCCCCGACTACCATTACTATAGCAACAACTTCAACCTCAGTAAAAATCGTTCGGTCACTGTAACCCTGGGTGACGAGAGAGGACGAGTTCATGAAAGGTGAGTTTTTTTAAGGAAACCAACTTCTCTTACATTTTAACTGCTACCTTTTTTAGATGGAAATGAACTGTGTCAAGATAACATCAATGACAGAAATTCTTACTCTCATAGTGTGAAGAGGAGTAACTGCTACATCATTTGGTGTGGAGATGTGACAAACGCTGCCCACGCCTCCAGTCGCACCAACGTTGACCTGGAGATTGGCTGTCTCATAGACCTCGCCACCGGCCTGGTGACATTCACCGTCAACGGCAAGGAGATAACCACGTCCTACCAGGTATGTGGAAGAAGTATTCAGTTGGTTTACTAAAGTGTAAAAGTAGAAATACTCTGTTTCACGTAAAAAACATCCATTCAAACTCTTAACTTCCAAGTATAAAGTATCTACATAAAAAAAATCTAAAGTAAAAGGTTTCTATTTTGCAAAATAAAACATATGATAATAATGATGCAATTATGGGTTCGTCACATGTTGTAATATAATTACATCTACAATTTGAATTACTTTTTACATCTTCGGGCAAAATATGTTAGTTAATTCTATTAAATAATTCAAGTTATCAAATAAAAGTATTTGCCTCAGAAATGTAGTGCAGAAGAAGTATGAAGTAACACACATGGCAGCACTAAAGTAAAGTATAGGTACCTAAGTACTGTACTTTCATCTCCTGGTACTGAACTGGTTGCAGTTGTACAAATATTGTTTTTTTAAAGTAGTTCCTGTTTACAATAATCTAAATGAGAAGCATTCAACTGAACCCTTTTTTAAGGTCTTGGACTTTTTTGTGGCATGTTCTTAGTGTAGGTAAGACAGAGCAGTGCTGCTGCAGAAATAGCTTACTTTTGAGTTGGCCTTTCCGCTCTATTCAGGAGAGTGTCCATCCACCTGTACGTCACATCACTTCCTGTCAATCCACACTACTTTCTATCAGTGTGCAGTTTATCCCGTTGCCCTTGAGATTAACGTGTCTTCTGTCTTTGCATAATTTCCTGACGTCTGTATTGTTCACTTCAAAAAATGTAAATCTTAAAGAACCTTTTGGAGGGCATAATCTTCTTATGTCCTGCGTCACTGAAACTATATAGGGCTTTACCCGGCGTTGAGTCATCCTGCCAGCTGACACTCTCCGACAGTCATGCACACACATTTCATGACGGATCATTAAGCTGCTTTCCGCAAGTCATGCTGCTTTTTAAGCTTTTACTGTTTGGACCTTTTAATAACATCTTTCTCTTTTCTCTGCTCCAGGTGGAACCAAACACCAAGCTTTTTCCCGCTGTGTTTGTGCGACCCACCAGCCCTAACCTCTTCCAGTTTGAGCTGTCTAAAATAAAGGTGGAGTCCCCTAATTGTTCCTTAACAGACATAACCCTAACCCTAACCCTAACCCTACATCAACTTTCAGATGTCTACAATAACATATCAATGCAAAGAAAGAATCCCAAATCCTACAAATGCGGTGTAGGTTCAGGAAATAAGATTTTTACCTGTCAGAGCATGCTCCTGTTCATTGAACCTTATGCTACCTCACTCTGTGTTCAGAGATGCAGCCCACACACATAATTATGCAGCTACACCCCCTCCAGCTAGGTCCACTAGGCTAAACTTTTAACATGCTTATGTCTGCACCTCCAACCGGATGTGTTCTTGTCTCAGTTGTTTGGAGGAGAAAATAAAATCGGCACACAGGAATATCGCTTTAATCACTCCAAGTTTGTTTGCCCTCCTCAGAATGCCATGCCCCTGTCATCTGCCATCTTTAAGAGTGAACACAAGAACCCAGTGCCCCAGTGTCCACCCCGTTTAGATGTGCAGACGATCAATGCCGTGCTGTGGAGCCGCATGCCCAACACCTTCCTCAAGGTGGAAACAGCCCGGGTCAATGAGAGACATGGCTGGGTGGTCCAGTGTGTGGAGCCCCTGCAGATGTTGGCCGTTCATATACCTGAGGAGAACAGGTGCAGTACATATCTTTACGCTTATATGAGCAATCTACTCAGTGGGTCTTAGTTTGGCTTCAAAGGACATTGATCCTCATTCACTTACTGTGCTGAAAAAGGTCTTCTTAAAACCCACGCATAATATTTTTTAAAGTTATAATCATTCTTTTGCAAAGCTTTATGGTCAATTAAAATATATTCTGTGCACATTCATTTTTACATCAATATTAGGTAACCATGCCAACAGATGCATTTGCTTTCTCATAAAACAAGTAATATAAAAACAGCTCTAACTGAGGTCAACATCTCAAGAGCGAACCTTTGAAATACATTTTTATCCAGTGTTACAACCCTACAGTTTTTAGCCTGTAAATATACTTGTTTTTTGTTTAAAAGGTGTGTCGACATCATGGAGCTGTCTGAGCAGGAGGACATGAGGAAGTTCCACTACCACACCCTGAAGCTCTACTGTGCCCTCTGCGCTCTGGGCAACACCCGTGTGGCCCACGCCCTCTGCAGCCACCTGGACCAATCACAGCTCTTGTACACCATCGACAACCAGTACCTGTCCGGAATGTTACGTGAAGGCTTCTACAATGTCCTGATCAGCATCCACCTGGAGACAGCGAAGGAGGCTCGACTCATGATGAAGGACGAGTTCATTATCCCCGTCACGGCTGAGACGCGCTCCATCCGACTCTTCTCCAATGCTTCCAAAAAGCACCTCCCGCCAGGGGTGGGGCTCAGCACCTCGCTCAAACCCCGCCTCAACTTTGCTCCGCCTTGTTTCATCAGTACCAAACGGGAACAACATCTCTTTAGCCCCCAAATCCCCTTGGACGCATTGAAGGAGAAATCAATTTCAATGTTGACGGAGGCCGTTCAGGGCGGCGGCCACCATATCAGAGACCCTGTTGGAGGAGGGGTGGAGTACCAGTTTGTGCCAATCCTGAAACTTATCAGCACCTTGCTGACGATGGGGGTGCTAGGTAGCGAGGACGTCCATAAGATCTTGCTGCTCATTGACCCAAATGTTTTCAGAGAGACACGTGACGAGGGGGTCACGGGGGCCACGGACAAAGAAGGTCTTAAAGGGGCGGAGGACAAGGCAGTGGAAGCTGGAGAAGAGGAGGCCGCCAAAGAGGCCAAACAGCCAATGAAAGGACTGCTGGAGAAGAGGCTGCCTGAGCCTGTCAAGCGACAGGTGATAAAAGCACATATAAAATCATCTTATATGTGGTAAACCTTAATGTAAACAGCTGAAAGTAAATCTGCAAAATATGTAAAATCAATGAACATCTACAAGTGCAAATTCACTCCTAAAGACTAACACAGCTGCACTTTCAATAACATGCTCCATAACCGCGCCACTGTAATAGACCTATTCAGAAGTCAGTCACATATGAAAAGACTTGTTTGAAACAAATGATCTCTTAAATGTCTCTTTAATAAGTGGGAGGGTGTAACGCCATATGGCTGTTTGTTTGTATTCCTAACAGACCTGCTCGTAACAGCTGTATCTAGGAGCGCAATAGTGATGCAACGTTATTTGTTGTACGTCTCCACCCCTTGTCTGATCCCCAGATGTGTGAGCTGCTTCACTATTTCTGCGACTGCGAGCTGAAGCATCGCATCGAGGCCATCGTGTCTTTCTCCGACAGCTTTGTCTCCAAGCTGCAGTACAACCAGAAGTTTCGCTACAACGAGCTGATGCTGGCCCTCAACATGTCCGCTGCTGTCACTGCTAAGAAGACCAAAGAGTTTAGATCGCCGCCTCAAGAGCAGGTGAGAGGAGGCCATAGTCTACTGCTGAGGAGAAAAATCAATTAGAAACACTGATTTAACAAAGCTGAACAAATTAACTCCGTTTCAAGTCACAATCTAATTGTCTTCTATCTACCAAAATTGTCTTCTCAGTTCCCTGTGTCTTAGCAAGTTTTCATGGCCCTAAACTGTGCAACTCACCACTTCTGGATAGTTTACAGTGTTTTGCTTATTGCATTTTATTATATTGACTTTTATTTTTACATTTTTTAGAGGTTTTAGTTTAGTTCTTTATTAGGGTCCGGGTACTGATGTCATAACGAGTAATCTATGCTCACAAATGACAAAGGGAAACTGCATTCAAACTACTTACTGTACCTGTTCACTGTTGTAAAAACTATTTTACAAGTTACACATTTTCCACTTTAAAATCTTTTCCATCTTTTTTTAACATTTTTTAAAATCTTTTTCTTTAACATTAACTCTTAAGTAAGACTGCTATAGACAGGCACTCCACATAAGTTAATATGCACCTCTTTTCACATACTGTACTGTTGTGACATCTTTATGCTTTATGCTCACCTTCATTTGTGAAATTCTGATGACTCTCGCGTGTCTGCCATGTAACCTTATTAATGCTTATTTGACCTTTTGGTGAAAATCAGCCACAGAGGGTAAATGGAAGGAACTGTGCATCATATAGAGCTGATGAATCGTACAGCAAAGCTCACATGAATCTATCATAACTGACCGCAAAGAAAGCCTGCAGGCTCACTGCTTCTAATGATGCATTAAACTGGATAATTCAGACGGAGCTGTTACATCATTTCTGTAATTTTCCACATACATGGCTAATTTCTGTCCCCCCATCAGTTTCCCTTTTCAGTTTTTGTTTTGTAAAAATTGCCTCACTTTGGCCTCAAGAGTGAATGAGTTCTGTTCCTTGCTCCAAAATGTTGCAAGCACTCTCTTTTGTGTGTGCTGAACAAAAAGCCTCGAGGCAAATTCATCGGTCTTCTCTGTAGTGTCATTGCTGCAGTGAGTGTGAGCACACACACACATGCGGCACCCCTTTGGGGTAACAGCTGGAGATGGAGTTGAGAACTTCACAGCCACTTTAATGACTTGTCATAGTGACCTTTGGCCTGTCAGTGCTGAGGGAGAATTCGCCTCTTGGGCTGTTTTTTTTCCTCCTGTGAATGAGAACACATAATGTTCATATATTTTAAAACCTAACTAGCAGGCATTGTTACTGTAAGTGTCTGATTATTACATGTCCATTCCTAAGATCAACATGCTGCTGACCTTCAGTATGGGCGAGGACTGTCCGTGTCCATCAGGCATCCAAGAACAGTTGTATGATTTTCACAACCAGCTGCAGCTACACTGTGGTGAGCTGCTTTATTGATTATGTTCAATATGTTGCATGCATTTACAGGATGCTGTTATTTTATATTGCCTCAGTTAATTGTAGAATTTATTGCTGTTATTTTCTAAAGGCAGCATGATCTAGCAGCGTTGATTGAAAACAAAATAGATTTGGAATTATTGAAAACGTGTAGTGATTTTCAATCAATTGCTTGAGCTGCCATTGTGCTTTCTTTTTCCTCTGCATCGGTCTCTGTCTCCTGGCACAAGAGCTATAGTTTACTGCCTCTCACACTGCTCTGACATCTTGATGTTTTAAAAAAATAAATGAATTGGCTAACCCTCCATGGTACAACCAATCTAATGGCACTGTCAGTCATGCCACATAGTCCCATCCTTCCATGGCACCTGAAACACACGCAAAGAAAACTTGAAATTGCTAAGGAAAAGGACATACCGTACAACCACTACCATGCATCATACACATGACATGTCTGCTAACCCCACAGGAAGAGAAGAGATATTTTGTGATGTGTTTTCAGTCCATGTACTGTGTATGCCATTGTTGTCTGTGTTGTGCAGGAATCCCTATGGAGGAAGACGAATACGAGCAAGACACATCGATCAAAGGTCGCCTCCTGATGCTAGTGAACAAGATCAAAGGCCAGTCTCACAAGGCAGAGGAGCCCACAGAGAAACAGCAAGCCGCACCATGTGAGGAAGTTTCTATTTCTTTATAAAAGTGCAATCATCTTCACACTGCACCAGTGTACCCAGGACTGGAGGAGGAAGATGTGGATGAACTTATTGTCTGTATGCATTTGATTACTGATGTAAATTCATATTAGAGAAAGTTTTGTTCCAATTGTAGCATTGTAACCATAGCAACCTACTGAAACGGCTCAGTAAGCAGTTAAAGGAATGCATTTGATTGTTTTCAGTGGGGCTGTGTGAGGTACTCAAAATGCCTGTTTTTATGAATGTAGTCTGGTAGCTTCGAAGAGAGCTTGGATAACAGCTTGTGGTCCTCTGTCAGGATGCGTATTGTATTCTAAACATAGTGGAAGTCTCATACCAATGTGGCCCTTTCTTTTAGGTTTCTAAAAGCGGCCCCCATACACATCAGTTTGCATGCTTACTCCTGTCTGCTTCTCTAAACCGGGGCAGTGTCAAACATGGTCAATAAAAAAGTGCCCTTGACATTGAAGTTTTTCAGCTTCTAGACTGCTTGTGCAACATCTGTTACTTTTCTTTTACTTTCCTGTGAAAGCACCAGCTCTTACACCAATAATCCATATACACCACTCCACTCCACTCTGCTTGTTTATGGTCTCTTTCACTTCTTTTTGTACAAGCTCTCTGTCTGTGTTCCTCACTTAGAGAGAGGCGAGAATTAAAAGCAGGACCTCCCAACTGCAGCTCTAGCACCCTCACTCTTTCTTCTATTTATCTGCCGGTGTTATGGACTGAGTCACCGGGTGGCAGTCATTTCCATTTCAATTTCTTTTCAATTTCATTATGGTAATATGGAGCCGGGTGGAAGAGAGGCTTCAGAGTGAAGAGCATCTTCCGTCAGCCGCTCCAGGAGAAGACAGAGGAGCGATGAGAGGAGAAAACGCCTGCGATTAAAAAGCAAATCCTTTACTTGATTAAACCCATAGACGCATACGAAGAAATACACAATTGTGAGCACACACACAGGAACAAAAAAGATTTCAATCACTGCACTCAAACACCGGGCCTCCACAATAGTCTGAATGCAGAACCAGTTGTATCCAATTTTCTATCTCAAGAAGAGCCACTGTGTTTAAGGGACCACCTATCAAGTAGCTTATTTTAAATGATTACCTAACTTGTAGAAAATACATTTTATTTGGTATTGTTTACCATTAATGAGGAAGACAATGTGCCATTTAAACCTCACAGTTCGAGTTTATTTTATTACCATCTGTCTCTATTAATGGCGGATATTCTTCTCTATAATATGACCTTTCTTGAAAATTACCCTACTCTGGCAATAAACTAAACATATCTGAATTTAATTGCCCAAATACAGAGTTACAAAACGGATATTTACTAGTTTTAAGAATCGTGACAACACCATACAATCCCTGTCTATTCTTGGAAATGATCCCGGCAACAATACGTTTTATTTGAGAAGAAATAGCTACCTGATGCAGAAAGGCAATCTCCCAACAGAGATTTGGTTTGACCCTGAAGTGGAGCACATAAGGCCACCACACTGATCTCATAGGAACCAGGCTGTATGAAAATAGAGGAGTGTGTATTTTTCCTTAAAAGAGTGCTTTGGGTGGTGGTGGTCTCTGAGGCTGTTCTGTGTGTGCTGATTGATGAGATGGCTGGTTTGTGGTGACGGCTGCAATTCAGGAGCTTCACATCTGCTTCTTTAACAGCTGGAGGCATCACAAAACAAAGAGAGAGAGAGAGAGAGAGTGGAAAACTTAGAGCAGACGGATTGTCTTATCTTATCTTAAGTGTTTTTTCCCAGGTTACTACCCAGCTTAATATCCTTTTAGGAGTAATGAAAAGCATTGAAAGGTTATTTTTTCCTGGTTCAATATGTTGTAGCCCACTGCATTTACAGTATAGTGATAATTTAGCCTACTCCTTCAAACCTGTATGCCCTCAATGAGAATTGAATTCAAACAGCATTTACAACTTCTGTCTCCTTTCACTCATTTGCAATTTGTTCAGCAAAGATTGCTCTTGCCAATTCTTTACGTTGTTAGTATCAACAACATTGAATGTTGGAACATTTGTTTTAACTGCTCTGAGAGGCTGTACTCTAAGCAACATACTAACATTTGCATGCTAACATGCTCATGTTGACAATGCTAACATGATTAGGAATGTTAACCATTTTCACCATCTTAGTTTAACATGTTGCCATTCTATCGTATTTTATGGCATTAAGCACAACAGGCAGTAGAGCTGGGGATGATGGGAAAAGTTTTATTAAATGAATGGTTTGTTTGGTATAAATTGCATGTTTCGTCATGTTGAAATGGTTGTGGTTTATCCATTTTCTTGAAATTGGATGCGTTTTTTTTTGGTATGCAATGTAAGGAGCTCATGGGTCTCTTATATTTTTAAAATTAAATCTCATGTAAGAAAATGGTTAGCCAGGAGGCAGTAGAATGGCCAGATTGAGAATGACATGATATATTCTGTGCTGATACTACAGCTATAACTCCTCCTCTTGCACAGCGAGACCCTGGAGATACAAAAGGCGTTGTCGTATAGGCCATTATTTCATAGAGATGAAGTAAGAGGGGTGCAGAAGTAATTTTCCTCCCCTGATGAATGGTTTATCCACCAGAAGCATTTAATGCTCAGACGTGATGGCTTGCCTTGAAGAAATGTGTGTTGTGGGAGCATAGGGATCTATGTGAACTCTTATGCCATAAAATAAATGCTGGCTTCCATCAATGTAACACAAGTCTGATTTGTTAGTTGAGGTGTAGAGAGGGCAAAGTGCTGGGGGGGTGTAAAACAGGCCGAGACGGAAAGAGCGAGCATGTTTAATGGTGTGACAAAACCGGAGCCGGGTGTGGTGAAGTATCTTGGCTGGGAGGAAGAAATGTGGCTTCTCATTTTGGAGCAAGCTAGCACTTTCTGTGACACCCATCGCCGGGAGGATTGGTTTAAGTTGGCTATGACATTGTATTGGCTCCCCACCCATCATACAACACACACACAGACACTTGCGGTGATTGACAGCCTTGTGTCAAATAGACCGACAGATCCAATCAGCCTCACAGAAACAGGGGTCTTAAAAACACAATCACCTAATTGCAATACTTTTAAGGGAATCAATTGCGCATAAATGGCTCCATCTTTTATGGTTCCACGTGCTAAACTGATGATTTTTCTCCTTTAAGAAAAGACTTGCAAATATATGTGCGCACCCTTACCCACACACCCTATTGATCCAGATTTAATGAAGCCTTAAGGGTAACCTACATATGAGCTGTCCAAACAGACATCTCAGTTTGACCACAGAAGCAGCAATATCGTACTACACAGAACTATTAATACCACTTCCCCTCCCTATTTGTTGCATAACAGGACCGCCTTCCTCTCTGCTTCGCTGGAAATGTGCCTTTTCATGAATGAGCTCGCAAACACAGCTGATTACCTCTCCCTCAGAAGCTGGGGGCTTGTAGAGGTGGTTGATACACGTGTGCAGTCCTATTAGCTCGACTCAAGCCACGCAAAAGACTTTGAAGGAGCTGTCTGTATCTTTTTGTTCTGTGCTCAAGGTCTTCTTTGCATCACAGAGCCAATTTGGGAATGCAGCCTTTGAGTTGGGTTTTAGTGTCAAAAATGGCTTGTGTGGAAAAGGTTGCACCCAGTCAAGTGGAGGCCTTTTTAATATGTGTGTGTGTGTGTGTGTGTGTGTGTGTGTGTGTGTGTGTGTGTGTGTGTGTGTGTGTGTGTGTGTGTGTGTGTGTGTGTGTGTGTGTGTGTGTGTGTGTGTGTGTGTGTGTGTGTGTGTGTGTGTGTGTGTGTGTGTGTGTGTGTGTGTGTGTGTGTGTGAACGGTGTGGTTTAGTGCCTTAGTGTCACCTCGGTTAATGAAAGGAAGGTAATATGATATTTTCCTCTTAAATCCAATGATACGCAGTTAAGATTATAAAACAATACAGCATGCTATGCTATGCTACTATGCTATTTAAAGGCTAATCTCCTTTGACTGTTTAAAGTGAGCCTGTATTGTGTTAACCCATATTCCCTTTTTAAACAGTAAATCTACAGTCATCCACACCTAAATCATAATAGCATAATGTAGAAAAATACTATAACACAATTTTAACTATGCAAAATGTAAAATGTTCTAATCCCTATATCCGTTTAACCATTGTTCAAATGACTGTGTGTAATGAGAGAGAGCTAATCTGTTTTGATGAACCCACAGAGAATTATCATCAAGCTCCGCAGTTACCTCAGCTCTTCAAAACAATTTAGAATATTTCAGCTTTAGGGATGTACCTTATATCAGTCACAATTACGTTCTCTGCCATTTATTGGAAATGTAAATTGTATACTATTTTGTGATACAAAAATATCAGCTTCTCATTATCATACAAAGTGAAGCCGCTTTTATTGACTTTCTAAGCGCAGCGTCTATGTGCTGAATGTTATCATGCGTTTAAACTGTTTTTTAAAAACGCATTAACCATATAACTTTCAAAAAGCTCTTAATATGTCACTTTTGTGTTTAAAGCTGATCCACTGTCATTAGAACAAATGTTGCTGCTGTTTTAACTATTTAAAATGCTGTTATACTTAAAGACATAAAGGGACAGGAATCATTTTAATTTTATAAATATTGTTCAAGGGTTAACACATTACACAACATGATGTTAAAGGGCATTGAGTTGCATTTGTAGTGCAATATTTAGCGTTTATGGACCAATAACCAAGAAATCTCAACCTCTTTTTAACCATTCTTCTCTTTTTGAATCAGTTTCTTGCCAGTGCAACAATTTTTAATTAAAAAAAAAATGTTGGGGCCTTTTGCCTTTAATCGGAGAGAGTGACAGGAAAGTGTCGAATCGAACCCGGGTCGCCGGCGTACGGTGCAGGGGCCCCAGCCAGTTGCGCCACGGCCGGGGCACAGTGTAACAATTTAGTTTAATATAATTGTTATTAGCAAATAATATTAATCGCAAGTGACTTTCAGAAAACTATCACTCATGGTTATTCCTTTTCTTTCCAGCCAATCTGAAGGAGCTGATCTCTCAGACGATGGTCAGCTGGGCCCAGGAGTGTCACATCCTGGACTCAGAGCTGGTCCGCAAGATGTTCAGCCTGCTGAGGAGGCAGTACGACAGCATCGGGGAGCTGCTCCGGGCCATGAGGAAGACTTACACCATCAGTGCTGCCTCCATCCAGGACACCATCAACCTCTTGGCAGCCCTCGGTCAAATCAGATCTCTGCTGTCTGTGCGCATGGGGAAAGAGGAGGAGAAGCTCATGATTGATGGCCTCGCGTAAGTTTATTTAGAGGAGCCGTACTTCTGTTAATTGCATCACAATTGAACTTTTATACTATGGATACATCATCATTTTCCTGGTTTTGCTAGTTTAAGTTTAAACTAGTTTGTCGCACTACTAAAATGCCTTGATGTTTTCAGTTAAAGTAATCTATCTTTTATGTCTTATATCTTCTCCAGTGACATCATGAACAACAAAGTATTCTACCAGCACCCCAACCTGATGAGAATCCTGGGCATGCATGAGACTGTTATGGAGGTCATGGTCAATGTGCTTGGAGGACACAAGTCCCAGGTTGAACAACTTCTACCTCTATATTTCTCTCTTCCTCCACAGGCCATTAAAGAGGCTCCCACAGAGTTCACTGCACCGCCCTCACCAAGAGTGATGCTTCTCACTGAGAAAGTTTCTGTTTAAGTACTGTTTGGTGTGTTATGATTTGTAACTGTGCATTAATAAAGATGGGGTCCCAGTAGGTGGGCTCTCTCCTTAGGCTGACAGCATTAGAGTTAGGTAATTGGGGCAGAGAGGGCAGAGTGAGTGTGGCAATATGTGAAGGCTTTTCAGACTTTAATTAGGAACAAAGACATGCAGGGGGGACTTTATTGTAACAAGCCTGGAGAAAGTCATTACAATAAACTCGGCAATCCCGGATAAATCTCCAAACACTTTGTTAGGAATGTGTAGACATTAAGATAATATGTGGTCTGTAAATACATCTATATTTGGTGTGCTTTTGTAATCTCAGTTGTCTTGATTTTTGACCCTACTTAGTCTTTATCTGCTATTCCACAGGAAATTGCTTTTCCCAAAATGGTGGCCAGCTGCTGTCGCTTCCTGTGCTACTTCTGCCGGATCAGCCGCCAAAACCAGAAAGCCATGTTCGACCACCTCAGCTACCTGCTGGAAAACAGCAGTGTGGGCCTAGGTCTGTACTCCTGTCTATATCTCTGTTTAGCTGCGTAATATCTATCATTAACAAGATAATTACTGATGCAGAGCAACAAGATTATTTTACTAGACATGCTAGCTAAAGGATGTTGTTAGAGAAGATGGATGGAGCATGCGTGGTAAGTCAAATCTAGGAAGGAAAACTAAATCTAAAACAGCCAGTGCTCTCATTTATATGTGTGATACACTGTAGTCATCCCTTTTGCCATCATAGGACATGTGCTGCGCCTGTGAGCTCACATATATTAGCCTCGCACCTTAGAAGAACGTGTGTGTAATTGTGAATCGGAGCGCTGTGAATCCAGCAGCAAAAAGAGCGACTCATCTCAAATTCTGTTAGAAGATGGATGATTCCACGCTTGGGGGTGAGAGTGTCTCCCCTAATGCACCCAGTCTTACACACACACTTCAGACTGCTCATTAAACAGGTAACAACAAGTTATCTGTCAGAAAGCTAAATAAAAATGAAATCTAAGAATAGAGTTTAATGGGACTTTGAATTCTGAAAAAGCTACAACCACAGTATTGAAGATGAGGTCATAGTATTCATAGTGCTACATAAACGGGTTCCTATTAACACCGAATATTGAGTGACCCCTCACCTAATATATTTAAAAATAATATAGATATTGAATGCAAATTGGTACAGGACACTTTCCTTTAACACTGACGTTAACCAGATGCTCCCACATCTGGCGCTACCAGTGACAACACCACCCCCTGCTGTTGGTTGAAATGTAAACACAGACACGGACTTCAATGAAATACTGAAGTTGGATGCTTCTGCTTTGTATTGTAGCTTCACCGGCTATGAGGGGCTCCACTCCTCTGGATGTGGCTGCTTCCTCCGTTATGGACAACAACGGCCTTGCTCTGGCGCTAGAGGAGCCTGATCTGGACAAGGTAAGACTGACCCTTTTTTTATTACCCAATTTAAAATAACTTAGGAAGAATAGATTGGTCCTTAATCTGACGGTATGTATGTCCTTTAGGTGGTTAACTACCTAGCAGGATGTGGGCTCCAGAGTTGTCCAATACTCTTGGCTAAAGGTTATCCAGACATCGGCTGGAACCCAATTGAGGGGGAGCGTTACCTCTCCTTCCTGCGGTTTGCTGTCTTTGTGAATGGTACGACTGCATTTATGATCCGGCCTTTCTTTCTTTCTGTTTCACTCTCTTTTCTGTTTATTATTATAATTTTTCTTTATCATGACACAAGTTGGAAAAACCTTAATTCAGCTGCTCAAGGTTAATCTGTGGGATAGTGGTGTGTTTATGTATTTTTTTTGCAGACATTAATAATGTATTTTATTTTATGTACAGTATAAGCTCCTATGATTTTATGTCTCTGTTCAAGGCGAAAGCGTGGAGGAGAACTCCAGCGTTGTAGTCAAGCTGCTCATCCGTCGCCCAGAGTGTTTTGGACCCGCCCTGAGGGGGGAGGGGGGGAACGGCCTGCTGGCTGCCATGAAGGAAGCCATCAAGATCTCTGAGACGCCGGCGCTGGACCTGCCGGGCTCTGTCCATGGAGTCAGCTCTGACGTGTAAGCCGCAAAGATCAAGCAAAACTTCTCAATCAATACTGAGGATTTACAATCCTGAGGAAAAGATAAGCTCATCCCCCTCGCTTGCATCTTTTCTGTGATGCCCTTTAGAAACGTTCTTCCTCCGTTTCACTGTTAGGTCTGCTGATGGTGACGATGAGGAGGAGGTGGTACACATGGGCAATGCCATCATGTCCTTCTACTCTGCGCTCATCGACCTGTTGGGACGCTGCGCACCGGAGATGCATGTACGTGCATACTAATTATGAATTTATTTGTCGCTTTTCTCCAACAGATGCCTGTTATTTTACTTTATTCTCTCTTTTGTAGCTTATCAACAAGGGGAAAGGTGAAGCTCTGCGTATTCGTGCCATCCTGCGCTCTCTAGTGCCCACTGAAGACATTGTGGGAATCATCAGCATACCGCTCAAAATGCCAATCACCAACAAAGGTAATGTTCATGGTCACTCTTAATACAAACACCATCAGAGGACACATCCTGTTCCCGTGCATGCTACTTCAGGAAATCCAGATAAGCGGAGGTACAATGGTTGACAAAAGTCTTCCCATTCAGTGCAAGGCGGATGGTTATTGATTACATTTCACCGCTCATGCCTTTTTAATCAGCACACCGCTTTAGTGCACACTCTCACAGCTCTGAGTAAGCCTGATCATTTCAATAGCGAGCTGTCTGCTCTATTGATTAATCTGCATAAGCATGGCATGATTCGGCTTCTACGTTTGCTGCCCAGATTACGCCACACAAGCTCTGTCAGTAGGCCAAGAGGGAGCCAAAAACTCTCCTTCACATGCTGCTACATGCCGCCTAATAAATACACATGGCTTTCCTAAACAGAAAAGACTTTCCATTATGCACTGTGGGGTGTTTTCACTCCTTCACGCCTGAGTGGTTTACTCTTTATGTTGTTTCTTCCTTTTCCTGTCTCCATCCCTCCCAGATGGGTCGGTGACTGAGCCGGATATGTCGGCGTGTTTCTGTCCGGACCACAAGGCCCCCATGGTGCTGTTTTTGGACAGGGTGTATGGTATCGAGGACCAGAGCTTTCTGCTTCATCTCCTCGAAGTGGGCTTTCTTCCTGACCTGAGGGCTGCTACATCTCTGGACACGGTGGGTAAAGCTTACAACAAAGTGGGAGAGACGTTATAAACAGCTGGCCTCTTTAACATATACTTCATTAAAAAAATAGAGATACAGAACTTTAAACTCAAATCAATAAAGTCCAGACTTATGGTTCAAATGAATCATAAAATGAATCGTCATATGTTAATAAAATTGTATTTACAGCACATCAGCACACGAGGGACTGGAAGTCGTTTTGAGCACCTAGCCTGCAGTGAAGTCAGCTATTTTGTGAGCTGAGTCCCATTGTTGTAAAAAAACACTGCAGTGTTTGGTTTGAATTACAGCCAAGACAGCAATGAAGGTTTTTTTGAAATGGTCATTAAAAACTCAGCTTTATTTAATAGCAATACAATGCTAAAACAGGCAAAGACAGGATTCTTAATCATAATTTGTGCTGAAGGGTTTTAGAGTTACCCAGCAATGTGTATGTTAAGTTTCCTAACATTAGCTAATATTAGGCACTTGTCATACCAGACCAATTAAGGCTTTAGCAGCAAAATAAACAACAACAACAAACATTTTCTCCAAAGAAAAATGTTATTGCTATCCTAAATTAGTTTTGTCCAAACTGTCACCTGATGTCTGACCTGTGACCCGTTCCTTCCACAGGAGGGTCTGTGTACCACGGAGACAGCCCTGGCCATGAACCGCTTCATCGGCTCAGCCATGCTCCCCCTCCTCACCCGCTGTGCCCCTCTCTTTGCCGGCACGGAGCACTACGCCACCCTCATCGACTCCACTCTGCACACCATATACCGCCTTTCCAAGGGCCGCTCCCTCACCAAGGCCCAGAGAGACGCCATAGAGGAGTGCCTGCTGGCCGTCTGCAAGTGAGTGGCATCAGAAACTCTCTAATAGTAGAGTTAACTTTTTTTTTCCGGGCTTTGGTTATACCTGAGTCTGCTGGAATAGCAAAGATCAGCAGTAGAACCTGCTTTCTAACTTTACTCTATGATAGCTCAGGGCATGCTTTCCTAAGATATACTTTCTAAATCAGTGTGACAAAAGTGGTCAGAGTGTGAATAAGTTCTGGTCAAAGGCAGCTTGAGGGGGCAGCTCTCTTATCTCTCTTTCACCCTATTCTGCAGGCACCTTCGTCCCTCCATGCTACAGCAACTCCTGCACCGCCTCGTCTTTGACGTGCCCTTGCTGACTGATTACTGCAAGATGCCTCTCAGAGTGGGCAACAATTTCTTCACTTTTAACACCTTTTAAATCCTGAATCTTGCCTTTATACCTTTTTTTGCATCTGGGTCTGCCTACATGCTTCAGTTTTAGCTGTTTCATGTGTTTCCTTCTTTACTTCTCAACACTTTGTTTTGCCTGTGGGGTCCCGGCTTTTCACTACCTTAGTTTATTAGATTGGTAGGGAACGTACCAACATCTTATTTCCACTTATTTTTTCAGAGGTGTACCTTCAATGTAAAAATACTGGTGTACACCTCTGTCTCTCAGAAAGACTCACAAATACACACTAAAGGTGAGCCTTTCTAACACAGCCACAGTATTAATCATCTGGTGAGGAAATAGTGGGCAGCTGCAGGAGGAAAAACAAGGGGATGAAGTATTGGACTTTGTGATTACAGGCTTGTTGGCTCCAGCGCTTGCCTCAATCCGTCTGAAAGACATCAGAAAAATACTGAAGATGTAATATATTGTGACTAGCCTGTGAAATTGTTTTAACCATTTGTTCGACACCACAATGATTTATTACTGATTTCATTTGAGGTTGTAAAGATGCATGGCTCAATGTGCTTTGAGCACTTGTAAAGGCTGCATAATGTGTTGCTTGTAACTGAAAACTGTTGTTTATTACTCTGCTTGTGTTGACTTTTGACCTGTGTATGTCCTCCAGCTGCTTACCAACCACTATGAGCAAAACTGGAAGTACTACTGCCTCCCGTCGGGCTGGGGCAGCTACGGCACAGCATCTGAGGATGAACTGCTGCTCACCAAGAAAATCTTCTGGGGAGTGTTTGATTCTCTGTCCCAGAGGGTGAGGGATCACTCAAGTCTTTTCTGTTATCAGAGTCCTTAACAATTTCAATGTGACTGTGTCATTACACGTAATTCTCAAAAGACGGATATCTACTCCTTTTAAAAATAAACTAAAATGTTGTCATAGATTATACTTTACGGAAGCCCTGAGGGACAATTTGAGAAACAAATTATTGTTATCAATTTTTCTTAGTCAGATTCCTATAGTTTTTTCCTCCTGGGTTCATGTAATAGTATATAATATATCAATCAGTTGTTGATTTATTTGTTTTTTTAAACCTGCAAGTGGGAAAGAAGACTTCCAGGATCACTTTTCTATGTTACTTAGAAATACACTCTAAACACAAACATGGCAGTAATGTTACATAACTTGTTAACACACAACACACACATGTAGTGTTGGCTTGAATGGAGGAATTCAAAACTCACCTGGAAGAGATCATAAACGCTTTAAGTGCTGTTTAGAACATGGGGCACTGGTGCATTTTAGCCTCTTGTGGCCAAAATTAGTATTACAACAACTTTTTTCTACCAACTGTTAACAAAAGACATTTTCTAGCAATATTCTGGCAAAAGTCAATTATCAGATTTTTAAAATGCAACATCATATTTGTAATCTCACTTGCTATTCAGTCCTTTCGTAGAATACCGCAAATGCTTTACAAATATGATAAACAATTGAATGAAAGTTAACTTATTCATCACAATCTTGATAAATATGGATTTAGCGAGGGACTCATGGGCACACATATCTTAAGGTCTGTTGCTGATGCAGATGGCTGAAATCAGAGTGTCTCTCTTAATGCACACTCATGAAACGAGGCTGTGCTGAGGGGCGGTCTGAAAACATCAATATCTGTACAGCCATCATTGATCCAAAGGCTGGTTCTTTAGCTTTTAGAATCATTCTTCATTAACGTCTCTTCTCTGGCTCAATTGTCTTAATAGCTTTATTTAAGTCCTACAGTATCTTCAATGCAGTCAAAATAAACACACTCCTTGTTTTCAATTAACTCTGTAGCTTTCTTTTCTCCCACCACACAGAATTATGACGCAGAGCTATTCAAGATGGCCATGCCTTGCCTCAGTGCAATAGCTGGTGCTCTGCCACCAGACTACGTGGACGCCTCCATTAGCACCACAGTGGAGAAGCCAGTTTCTGTAGATGCTCAGGGCAACTTTGACCCCAAACCCATCAGTACTGCTAAGTAAGCCTTGTTTGAAGCCAGATATTAATACAAAATGTAGTATCAGCATGCCTTGTATATATCATATTTGTGATTACACTAAGAGTCATTTGCATACGCAAGCTGACTAATAGTCCAACTCCTTTTTTACCAGCATTGCTCTTCCAGAGAAGCTTGAGCACTTTGCCAACAAATACGCAGAGCACGCCCATGAGAAATGGTCAGCCGAGAAGGTAAGGTCAAAGATAAAGTAACTGTTATTAACTTGCACAGTATTCGAGTGTAAAAAAGGCAAAACATCTTAAAAGGCAAGCAAAACTTCCGGAAAAAAGCCACGTTAGTATTTTGATATTGTTGTTTATTCCAAAATCACAGCATTATTTCCTTTGGTGATGTTTCCTCTTTGTTACCATTGAAAGGGATCCTCTGGGCATGCTAACCATTGTGCTAGTCCGTGTGTGAAAAGCCCCTGCTCTTTTTTGTGCCAACTGCTAAGCCTGCTTTGTTGCGACTGTCAAAATGTTTAGAACTGAAGAGCAAGAACTGTATGTACCATGACTCCTTTATGTGTTATGTCTTATCCCTTACCCGGTCTTTCAATTAATAAATCATGTCCTAAGGGGACTGTGACGATTTCTTTCACCCATTATACTTCCGTATGTGCTTGCGCCTCAGGTGCTGCTGGGTTGGAAATATGGAGATGGTGTTGATGAGAAGTCCAAAATTCACCCTCAGCTCAGAATCTACAAAGCCCTGACAGAGAAGGTACAGAATGTGAGATTTGTTAAGGAAAAAAAAGGGGAAGAAATAATCTAAAGATTGTGGCTTCTGGGCTTTTACCCCATTTTTGTCTCTGTGCTTCAGGAGAAAGAGATTTACAGATGGCCAATTAGAGACTCCCTGAAGAGTATGCTGGCAATGGGTTGGAGCATCGACAGGAACAAGGATGGAGAGAGCATGTCTCAACAGAGGGAGAGTGAGAAAATGCGAAAGATCTCTCAGACTTCACAGGTACAGCACAAATAATATGAATATGATGCAGGCTAACACTCACATCAAATGTGTTTGCCCTCAAAAAAACACTTTCATTGCCAACATTGTAATAATAATAATAAACCCCTTCTTGTAAACATTGAAAATAAATGGTCAATCATTATTTAGATTTTCTCTTAAACAAACAGGTTTATGCATGCTATTCACTGAGACAATTGTGGATATTTTTAGCAAACTATTAAAATTGTTGGCCAATTCATTTCCTGTTTAATTCAAATTTATATTTTTTGTCCAGTCAGTCATTTACTCGCCTAGGCTTATTATTGCTTTCAGTCAACATGTTCTTACTTGTAGGATATTACCACTTCACAGCAGTAATGTATGCAATTGTAACCTTTAAGATCAGACAGGTTTTTGCCGTGGACACAAAACTGATGCTAAATGTGGTTTGCAAAGTGTTGATTTATATCTAATAACACATTGTTTGTCACTGTAAATATGAATTCTGTTGAACAATTTCCAGGCAAATGGCTTTAATCCGAGCCCGATAGACATGAGCAACGTGGTTTTATCCAGAGAATTGCAGGTGAGTGACTTCACATTTTTTACATTTTACAATCTCTCGGTGAATACGAGATGAAAAGCAATATTTCCTGAATGTGAATGAGTAGCGTGGGCGGGACATGCTCCTCAGTGAGATGTACTGATTCGTGTCTTTTGTCTTTGGCCCAAGGGGATGGTGGAGGTGTTGGCTGAAAATTACCATAATATCTGGGCGAAGAAGAAAAAGAGTGACCTTGGAAGCAGAGGTGATTTTCTTATGAAATCAGTCATAGACAAGACACTTGAGAAGAGACAGTATGCCTTTGTGGGTGGATGTAAGGTGCCACTTGCCTTTTGCAGTGTTAATAGTGAGCTAATGCATATATCTCCCTAACCGGTCTTGAACATACAGGTTTAGCTTGTGTGCTATTGTTATCAAGTGTGAAGTAACCACAGACATTTGCCTTGCTCATGGAATCACAGTGGGGTAGGGCTACGTAATTTAAGTGGTACGTCTACTTTTTAGTCACCTTCTGCCTTTACAGTGTAGAGAGCTGCTGCTCATCAAGTCTCACATCACACTGTGTTGTGTATGGTTTCAGGCGGGGGGACACACCCTATGTTGGTGCCCTATGACACACTGACAGCCAAAGAGAAGGCCCGTGATCGAGAGAAGGCCCTGGACCTTTTCCGCTTCCTGCAGATCAATGGCTACAGCATCACAAGGTGAGGTATTCCAGGATGTCTGTCATAAATAAAATCGTGTTAATGTAGAAACCTTTCTTTTTAATTACATCTCCAGTTGATTGTAAGCGCTGTCAGGGGTCATTGGAATCTAGTGATTTTAAAGTGTTGATTCATGGCTTACATCTTAATGTGTCGCAGGGGTTTGAAGGACTTGGATCAGGACTCCTCCTCCATGGAGAAGAGGTTTGCTTACAAGTTCCTCAAGAAGCTGCTCAAGTATGTCGACTCAGCTCAGGAGTTCATCGCTCACCTGGGTATGTTTATACTACATAGGGCTAATTAAAAGAGACTTAAATTAATGTTACTGGTTACATTTGAATGTGCGTTTGTATTTTCTCAATCCAGAGGCCATGGCGGCCAGTGGAAAAACAGACAGGTCGCCTCATGAACAAGAAATCAAGTTTTTCGCCAAAGTAAGGATGCTAAATAAATACAGCTGCATCTATAGATAACCTTATAAATAAAATGCAATAAACCCAATGTGATCTTGTCATTGTCTTTGTCCTCGTTCAGGTTCTCCTCCCCCTCATCGACCAGTACTTCAAAAACCACTCGCTCTACTTCCTCTCCTCCCCAAGTAAGAACCTGAGCAGCAGCGGTTACGCCTCCAACAAGGAGAAGGAGATGGTCACCAGGTACTAGATTTACCTAAAGCAATATTGCATGACTTTAACTTCTTACCTTTCTTAACTTCAAATCTTTCTATAATCTTAATTACTAATATCCTGTCATCCTAACTGTCTGACTTCCTTCCTATGTCTATCTACCTCCAGCCTGTTTTGTAAACTGGCAGCTCTTGTCAGACATAGGATTTCTCTCTTTGGTAAGCTGATTACTACTGACTGGTCAGCAGTCTTATTTGGTTCTTGTGGACTTTTGTTTGTTTCTCATGAACAGAATAGTTTAGTTTAATAACACTGGCCTAAAATGTAAGTGTTGAGTTCACATAATACCTAAAAGCTTTTTGGGGAAATTAATAGACACCATCACTTAAACATTCATCCCTAAATCTGTTGTACTAATTATATATTAAACATACAAGATAAAACACTTCAAGCTTTAAAGATGCTAGTAGGCTGATTGTCTTGCATTAAGGCAGAGTAAGGCTAGCTGTTTCACCAGTTAAGCTAAGCTAACTAGCTGCTAGTAGTAGCTTCAAATGTTATCTTACAGACCACTGGCTTGTTTAACTGTTAAATATAAACAACAGTTACTTAAAGGAAAAACAACTGAATTAGGTTAATTACACGTCATGTTAAAGTATTTTGTGTTGTCTTTTAGGGAGCGACTCTACTACCATAGTCAGCTGTCTTCACATCCTGGCACACACTCTGGACACCAGGTGTGTACAAATAGTACAGCAGCACTCAAGACTCACAGGGGACCTGGCACCTTTGAGATGTTTTATGAAATATTTTAAATGATATAAAAAGATAACTACTGGGTTCAAACAAAAGTGGTTTGAGGAACACTGTTAATGTTAATGATGCTATGCTGTAGAGTATAACCCTTAAGAGGAGCATATTTGTCATAAACATTTTCTTTAACAGTTATAACTGTCTTATGGGAGGAGCTGGTATTAACAAAGAGCGTCCTCTGGCATTTAAACAAGCAAAACAAATTTCATATGGCAAATGTTGCCCGAGGCTTATAGTGTTCTTTAGAGACAATGTACTCTTTGTTAATGCAGCTCACACATAATGAGAATAAATGGGCAACGCAATATGTGTCTTGTTTGTGCTGAGGAGCCACAGCTGATGCCCACAGACTGCCTTTCATTTATCCTTCCGAGTGAGACACATCAAGGCTTCACAAAGGGTAACTCATGTAGCAATGTTTTGAAGTGTGAAATATCAACAACGGACGGACTAATCATATTAATGCATTGTGCTTTTTCAGAATGTAACAGTATGTCTTCAAAATTGGCAAACTCACCTTGGATTTAAATATTCATCTAATAATTCATAGAATAAATCATGGATATGTTAGTGTAGGGGCTGAGGGTTGATTGTCACACGTCTCATATTTCATGTTTAAAACCTTCACTGTATGAGAGTGAAGTAATTCCATAATGTGACCGCGTCCCACTGTGGCTGTTGTCCTTTGCATACCAAGGGGTATCCAGTGGTTTATTATTGCCTTACCTTAGCATATTTGCTCATTTGCTTACGGCCGTTTATCACTCAGCCTTTTACTCTAACAGGACGGTAATGAAGTCTGGCTCGGAGCAGGTGAGGCTGGGGCTGAGGACGTTCTTTGAGAACGCCGCAGAGGATCTTGAGAAGACGTTCGAAAACCTGAAGCTGGGGAAATTCACTCACTCCCGCTCCCAGATGAAAGGGGTGTCACAGAATATCAACTACACCACCGTCGCTCTGCTCCCCATTTTAACTGCTCTGTTTGAACACATCACTCAACACCACTTTGGAGTCGACCTGCTTTGTGAGTGCCTACATCAGAGGGATGATCAAACATTCTGTGCAAGTGGCAATGTTAACTTTATTTTAGAGCAGTGTTTGCATGCTTCTAACATCCTGACACCATGGAATATATCTGTCGCTTCATTCACATATGTAAAGCTTTCTAAACATCAATTTGCCTATTAACATGAGGCTTCTAATCTACATTTTTTTCTAGTGGATGATGTCCAAGTGTCCTGCTATCGAATCTTGACCAGTCTCTATGCGTTGGGAACTGGGAAAAACATCTATGTAGAAAGGTATCTCATCTTTACAGCAGTAAATTAGGGCCATTCTAGGTGAACAAATAATATTACAGAACCATGGGAGGGGGGTAATATGCAGAGAGGAGAGATCAGAATTTGCAATATCTAAGTTGTTAATTAATGGGGGGGAAATTGTGTATATTCCCTGATATTGAAGTGGTTAATCTTTGGTAAAAGCTTACAAACAGGGGGGAAAAAAAGCATACAAATAATAAGGGGGTATTGATACTTTGCAAGCGTGTTTAGGAAAAAGGAAACACTCCAGAAGACCAGATCTCCCCATGTCAAAAGCATCTGGAATTGCCATCTTCTATACTTCCTCACTAATGAGTTCCCTATTGTGTACAAATCAGAACTGCCTTTCCTGCTCTTAATTTCTACATTTTACCAAACAATGGCCCTCATATGTCTTTATACATCTTATACACTGTGTCGAGTGATTAAAACCTGAGTGAGATGGATATTTAACAACGCAAACACCTCTCCTCTCTGTGTCCCTCAGGCAGCTTCCAGCTCTCGGTCAGTGTCTGGCCACCCTGGCTGGGGCTATGCCTGTTGCCTTCCTGGAGCCGGTGCTCAACGCATACAACCCCTGCTCCGTCTTCAATACCAAGAGTGCCAGAGAACGATCCAGTGAGTCATAGACAAATATTTTAAAATATACAACTTCATTAATAGTGTGTCTTTCTTTTACAACCGCCTTATCATTTTGAAATGACGTTTTACAGCATGAAAATAGACTTGTATCACCGTGCTGTGTTCGTATGAGCAGTGCTTGAGTAAAGTTTGATAAATATCTCTTCTCATACCATAAATATAGGAAAAACAAAATGACAATGTAAACATGGTTGTGTATGTTTTTAGTCCTCGGCATACAGGACTCAGTAGCGGAGATGTGTCCCGGGATGCCGCGGCTGGACGGTCTGATGAAGGACATCAACGATATGGCTGAGTCAGGGGCGCGCTACACCGAGATGCCTCACGTCATCGAGGTGGTGCTGCCCATGCTGTGTAACTATCTGTCCTACTGGTGGGAGAGGGGGCCTGAGAACCAACCGGCCAGCGGCGGGAGCATCTGCTGCACCACTGTCACTTCCGAAAACCTCAGCCTCATTCTGGGCAACATCCTCAAGATCCTCAACAACAACCTGGGCATCGACGAGGCCTCCTGGATGAAGAGGATTGCAGGTGGAAAGAGCTGCCTTTCTGTTTTTGTGGTGTTGTTGCTTAACCATCTCAGCAATACCAGAACCATAGGACCTACAAACAAACTACCTTGTTTTTTATGTATTTTTTTCAAAACAAATGTGCATAAGAGCTACTTCATTTAGTTAACATGACATTGTAAAAGCTTAATTGAATTGCTATTGTTAGAGAAGTTCAATATTAGGCTATATTTATATAAAACGGTTTCTAATGAAACCTAAAAGTAAAGAAAATACTATTCAAATACTTTCAACTCTCTGGTACACCTAAACATTAAATATAGAACTAAACGTTTCTACCATTCAGTGTACGTGCAACCCATCATCAGCAAGGCCCGTGCCGACCTTCTGAAGAGCCACTTCCTGCCTACGCTGGAGAAGCTGAAGAAGAAGACGGTGAAGGTGGTGTCTGAGGAAGAGCTGCTGAAGGCGGACAGTAAGGGAGACACCCAGGAGGCCGAGCTGCTCATCTTGGACGAGTTTGCCATTCTCTGCAGGGACCTGTACGCCTTCTATCCCATGCTCATTCGCTATGTGGACAACAACAGGTTCGCTCACTGATAAGTGGATAATGGAGTCATTTAAAGATCTTCGTGTTTGCAGTCAAAATAAGGCGGGTGTATTCGTCTCTCCTGTTTACTCCAGGTCAAGGTGGCTAAAGGAGCCAGACGCAGACTCCAATGAGCTCTTCAGAATGGTTGCTGAGATATTTATCCTCTGGTGCAAGTCACATGTACGTTTTCCTATCTACATACATTCTTAGCTATAAATAAAAGTATCCTTTATAAATTAAAATTAATCTTTCCTTGGCATTGTTTTTTCTCTAGAATTTCAAAAGGGAAGAGCAGAACTTTGTGGTTCAGAATGAAATCAACAACCTTTCCTTCTTAACGGGAGATAATAAAACCAAGATGTCTAAGGTAGGTTTATATCCTTGTTCTGGCAGCCGAAAAAAAACCTTTTTATTTGGGTGTAATGGCACCTCTTTAACCCATTGAATGTGTGTGAGAAAGCTGAAAAAGAGCCATAATTAACCAGGATCAGTAAACTGAGCAAGGTACATGTTAACATTTCATCTCAGCCATGTAAACACCTCCTCTTTTGTGTACATGTGCTGGCATGTTAACATGTAAAATGCCCAAAGCAGTCTCAGAGGATTTAGGTGTAATCACAATTGACAAAAAAGACTGCATTTAAAAATGACTTTGATTTAGGACCGTGTGTGTGTGTGTGAGTGTTTGTGAATGAATTTCTGCATGCATGCTTTTTACAGTACTTAAACTAACTGAAACTAATATTATGGAAACTAACGTTCACCTCTTTTTCTTCATTCTTAAAGCATCATTTCTTGTCTGCCTGTTTATCAGTGTGAAGACAAACAAATGGTTTTCATTGCAGTGCACGTCCATGCGAGGACTGTGTGCCTCCATTAATTGCCCTCTCATCCTTTTTTATTCTATCTGCCTTTCTCTTTCTGTCTCTATCTCAAACAGTCCTTTAAGGAGAAGGTAGAGTGATGCAGTGCATGTGCTGTCAAACTGCCAGCTTATTGGCTTGTATGCTCGATCGCTAAGCAGAAAAGCCAATAGCTTGTGCCGCTGTGCTATTTAGTCAATATAGTGTAGTTAAATATTTCTCGTGTGTCACCTGATTATTTGTGACCGCCATTCATCACCATGTGTAACATGGTAAGTTTGCTCATCCCTCATTGGTTCATGGGCGGAACACGTCTCCTGAGGAGTAATGAAGCCCGGCTAATCATGTGATCACTGGTGTGTTTGCAGTTGATGGATTGTGGTACCCTGGTGTGTTTGGCCAATAGTAACCTCATGCTGTATTTCTATGTTGTAGTTGGTGTGTAATTAGACTGTGTGTGTGTCAGTGTACTGTATCTGTATTTATATGTAAAATCATGTTTTCGATGAGCCAGCAGCTTTAATTTGGCTCATAAGTGCAATCTCCCTCCCTGGTAGCATCTTGCAGTTCTTACAGAATTGAGTCTTACTTCTGCTTTTCAGCTGAGGTGTGAAACTTCTTAATGCTTCAGTGGCACAGATTCAGTCTGGTCACAGTTCTTTTTTTTGCCAGTCCTGAAAAATACTGTTAATGCAGTGGCCCCTGGCTTTTGTTCAAATACAGTGTGAGCGCTTTCACTGTGAAACAAGATCAAAAACAATACTGTTAGTTTATCTGTGAAAATTGTAAAAGCAAGTGCTTTAGTGCCAAATTAATCTTGGCAAAAATTGGAAAATAGTATTTATAAAAAAAAAAAAAACAGCTTATTTGGCCGCCACTTTTCCCCACGTTGTGTTATTTGAAGTTATTATCTTTATTTTATCAGTCTGGAGGACAAGATCAGGAGAGGAAACACAAGAAAAGGCGTGGTGAGTTCTACTCCATCCAGACCTCACTGATTGTGGCCGCTCTGAAGAAGATGCTGCCGATTGGCCTCAACATGTGTACACCAGGAGACCAGGAGCTCATCTCTCTGGCCAAGACTCGCTACCTCCTGGTGAGACAACTTCTATGTGACCGTGCATTGGTCACACATTGAACATAGCTTTATGAGATTGAACAAGAACACTTATATAAAACAGCTCCATTTCCCAAAAAACGTTAAATGCATCACTATTTATCACTATTCCTGCTATTGTTTGATAGAGAGACACAGACGACGAGGTCAAAGATCATATCCGACAGAATCTGCACCTTCGAGAAAAGGTGAGAAATCAATACCATGACTGTGTGGTTATTATTCCTTTAAAAAACTGCTTTTATTGGGTATCACTTCTTTTTTTGCAACACACTCACAGTCAGAGGACCCCGCAGTGAGGTGGCAGCTAAACCTGTACAAGGACGTTGCGATGAGAAGCGACGGACCCCCAGACCCTGAAAGGGTGGTGGACCGTATCCAGAGGATCTCTGCTGCTGTCTTCAACCTGGAGCAGGTGTGGCTTAAACTACCCAAACATGTTATGAGCTGCAAATGAAACTAATCAGTCCGGAGTATCTGCATAGGATAATTCACCCCCACACTCACCCCTTTATTCATTATAGCACTTCATAAAATGTGCTGTGTATTTTTCAGTGTAACGTATTGTGAGATATAAAATCATGGAAGATTTTTCCAATCTTTCTTGTGCATTTTCATTGTTACAACCACAAAAAAAGCTTAAATCTGTGTTTCACTCTACTTAGTTAAACATGGGTGACAAAACACAAATTGCAGTAACCGGAGAGACTTCAGAAAATAGGTCAATACTTTACTGGAGTACACAGATTTAAGGCTACACAGTTTATTAGAAGACTAACATCATTCATCAAAGTCAAACCATTCAGAGACTAAATAACCTCCCTTAATTAGGAACGTTTACAGCACAGGCTGGAAAAATATGGAGCGGAAAACAAGCTGCATTCATCAAAAATATACAGTAAGCAGGATAATAAATAATCTGTATTACAATATTATACATTAATCCCTTTAATTTCTTAAATAGCATTCCCTTAATCAGGAACTCCTAAAGGAAAAACTGGAAGACTGGGCTACATATAAATGGGGTTTTCAGTTAAAGTAGATGAGTTTGTGTAGAAGCCATTTCAGTTTTTATTTATCATGTAACTTTAAACTGACTTCTTCTCCTCCCATCAGGTGGAGCAGCCATTAAGATCCAAGAAGTGTGTGTGGCAAAAGCTGTTGTCCAAGCAGAGAAAGCGAGCAGTTGTCGCCTGCTTCCGCATGGCTCCACTTTATAATCTGCCAAGGTACGACTGCATGCATCACACTTATACCATCTGCTATCTTTACTAAGACAGTTTTTATCCTTAAACCATGTTAAGCAGCCTTCTAATCTTACATCCATCATGACACTCCACACGCAGAGTAGCTCCTTGTGGTTCTAGTAGTAGATCACAGTTTCTTCTTCTTTTTAAATCTGACTCACATTTCTGTCGCTTCTCGGGTTCTGACCCTGCATTAATGCACAGCCTCCCTCCCTCAGTTTGTAGGACAAATGTCTAGCCCGCAGCTGTTATCACGGAGTAGAAATAAAGAGGGACACTGGCAATTTCATGCCCTGCTGCTCAGTAACTCAATCACAGGAAGCCAGGCAGAGAGCTACAGTTGGGAGGAAAACAATTACGAGGCCTAACCTGGGGGTGGCCATCTTCAATATGTGCTGAGACGCTGCCACCCGTCTGCCTGACAGCATGACTCATTTATTCAGATTTGTTGACAGTGAAATATAACACGGCATAACTTATAATTATTAGGCGGTATTTTACAATGTTGGCTCAGTTGATTGTCTTTGTTTGGGCTAATAGATTTGTGAAGCTTCTGTTCATTGTCGAGTTTCCCGGAGTTTCAAGCATTCAGATGTCATCTCTTCTCCTTTTGTCTCTCTCTATTCAGCTTTTATTCTCTGCTCAATGTCACACTCTATTGTACCTCATCCCTTCAGGCACAAAAATAATAATTACTTCCTGAAAGCCTTCCGACATATTTGGCTGGACATAATTTATGGGAACAGAGACTATGACAGTCTGCTCTCCACGCTGACGGTAACGTAGTGCTGATCCACTGTTGCTACTGTTCCACCCTGCACCTTTCTTAACTACCCTTTCCTTTCCTCCAGGCCTCCGGTTTGAGCTACAAAGTAACCCCATAAATATTCCCACTGGTTTTTCCACTGGTCCGCATCTGTACTCATTTCTATGCAATTCTTTATTTAGAATATCCTTATCTATGCTTCAAGGAAAGGTTTGACATTTTAGGAGATATCCGTAATTGCTTTCTTGCCAAGAGTAAGATAAGATTGAACGCACGCTTGTATCTGTATGCTAAATATGAATAAAGATCCAACCCTTAAATGTCAAACTCTTCCTTTAGCTGTCACTGATGTGCAGAATAATGGGTACACAATATTATCAAAGTTCAGATCGACTCATTATTCCAGACGAGAATTGCAATTGCTTCCTGCTAATGAGAAGATAAATGTATTGTGACTAGACAAACAGTCTGGCGGAGAGCTTCACATTTGTGTATTAATGAATACATGACAGTGGAGCTTCAGCTGTTATTCGATGTATTGATTAGTCGAATGACCAAAAAGTATATCAATAATCAATCAATCTTATTCTTAATTAAGAAATTGGCAGAAAATGCCATTTTCAGCAAAATCAAAAATGAGGATTTTCTTATTTTTTCCGTCACATTAAACTGAATTTCTTTGGGTTTCGAACTAACAAAACAAGACGTTTTAAGACATCACTTTGGATTTTCAGAAACTATAGTGGATATTATGCACTTTTTTATTTCTACATGTTATAGTCAAATCAATGAATCAGTAATAAAAACATATTTGTTGCATTGCATTGTTGCAGCCCTACATGAGTTTCCTCAGGTGACCAGGTGGATGTGCCAGTCCCCTAAACTAACCAGCATCAACCTCTCCTGAAGGGTCTCCTCCCCTCCTCCGCTGTGCTCCTATCTAACCCAGGCTAATCTCCTCTCACCCTTCCTCAGGCATCGCTCTATTAACCTCTTCCTCCTGGCCTATCAGAGAATATGGATAGAAACTGAAGAGTACTCTTTTGAGGAGAAGCTAGTGCAGGATCTGGCAGTAAGTACTTGTGTCCCCCCACCCCTGAGTGCCTCCTTTTGGTACCCATGTGCCGAGCGTCCCCTCTACACTTTACTTGTGTCATCATTAAGATTGCCCCTATTCCACCTCGTACCACTTTGTTGCACTCAGTCATTCATACAGTGTTTTACAACCAGACCCCCATTGTTGGCGAGCATGACATCAGCGCTGATGTCAGAGCCAGCCGTTGTATTCTGACCACCGTGTGCCATCCGACATCGGTAAGAAGGCATCTCGCCTCGATGCTTCATCTCACCAATGCAATTTCTGAAAGAAATGGAAGTGTTTCTTGAATTTGGCATTGCAATCATGCATAGAAAAAACTGAAGTTAAAAAAATATTTCTGCACTTTGTGGCCCATGTTAGCTTACAGTTTAACACAGAGATTGATTAAAATGCTTAAAAGCATTATGAAATAGGGTTTAATGAATTCAGTATTTTATCATGAAGCCAGCGCTGAAACTACTGAGCCCCTTCTCCATAATATATTGAATATATGCAAATTTAACACATCTAATCTGTTTAACATTATTTAAATTGAAAGCCACAGGGCACCACATAAGAAGTTAAGGGTGTGACAGTTAAAAGATTTGTCATTGAGTCAGCCAGAAAAGGGGTTATGGGGAGTCATGCTTAACTCCGTTTCCCACCCTGCTTAACATAATCAGCTGTATGTGTGTGGATGCTCCTCTCATTGTGTCCATGCTTGTGCCTGTCGTTGACCGTCTGCATGCTCTCAAAGTTTCCTATTACTGTCTTTTTTCTGATTCTCTTAAGGTAAGTGGTGTCTTGTTAAGTAGCCATTGAATGTTGCTGTAGCCCGTTCGTAAAAGTCTTTAGTACTCTCTTTAGTGCTCCAGTATTTACCAGCATGGGTTTGTCCAGAAAACGCAGCCCAAACTGGAGGAGGAGGAAGAGGAGGAGGTCAGAAAGCAGCCAGACCCTCTTCACCAGCTCATCCTGCATTTCAGCCACAACGCTCTGACTGAGTGCAGGTGAATACACACTCACAGTCTGTCACACACTTGGCCAACTGGCACTAATGCGCTTTTCTCCATCTGTGCTTCACAATAGCTTTGGCCTACATTTTAGCTGATTCTAAGCTTCATTAAGCTAAATCATTTCTATGTATTTCATACTCAAAGATAAACATGAGCAGTTTTTCAGTATTCCTCTGTCGCTTTGCTGCTTAGCATAAATATATTACAAATAACTGCTGATCCTTGCTTATTATTATCATTATTATCTATGTGATTTTGTTTTTTCCTCTAGTTCTTTGGAAGAGGATCCCTTATATATTGCATATGCAGATATGATGGCAAAGGTACCAATCTTGAAAATTGCTTTAACTCAAATGTATGCTGTTCGCGGCAGAGTTCCAAAGGTCTGACACTCTGTTTTCTCTTTCAGAGTTGTGATGAAGGTGAAGAAGAAGAAGATGAGGAAGGAAAAGAGAAAACATTTGAGGTGCTGTTGACTTCTCAGGAATACTCTTTATACTCAATCATATTCCAAAGTGTTGCTTACTGTACCATCATTTCGTACAGGAAAAGGAAATGGAGAAGCAAAAGATGCTGTACCAGCAGGCCCGACTACACGACCGAGGTGCTGCGGAGATGGTGCTTCAGATGATCAGTGCCAGCAAAGGTAGGAAGAGACACACTCACCTGCCAGCCTTCCTCTTACTGCAAACTTCAGTATCCCCACTGTATGATGTATGATTTGTGGTCATCAGGTCGACTTGGTGCTATGGTGACTTTCACCCTCAAACTTGGCATCTCTGTCCTCAACGGGGGAAACATACTGGTGCAGCAGGTAAGCGTCAAACTGCATGTAAAATGTGTCTGGTTATCAGGCTACTATTTATTGTGCTTTCATCTTAATGCAGAGAATGCTGGACTACCTGAAGGAAAAAAGAGATGTTGGCTTTTTCAAAAGTTTGTCTGGACTCATGATGTCTTGCAGGTAGTGAAGCTACTTACTACTTACCATAACGTAGAAAGATGTCTTCTGTGGAGCTCTGTTGAGTCAAGCAACTCCTTTACCAACATGTCGGACTCAAAAAATAGGTGTTGGATGCAGTGATTTTGAAATCTACTTTATTATATAAGTAAATGTAGGTGTAATAAAATACAGCAACGAGAAACAACTGTATCATTACTAAAGCTTGTATGTTATCTTTTATAGTGTCCTGGACTTAAATGCATTTGAAAGACAAAATAAAGCTGAAGGTCTGGGGATGGTTACTGAAGAAGGATCAAGTAAGTGAGGACACTAAAGTGGTAAACTTCTCTGTCTCTGTCTCTGACTGATTTGTCTTCTTCCACGAAACTATAAACCACACAGAGGTGAAGTTATACAATGTATTTATCACCCTAATGTGGAACTGAATAAGAAACGTACAAGTCGATAATTGCATCAAAGTATGATTTGGTGCTTTGTATCATTGTACAAAAAGTCCAGTTAGCTATATGCTTCATTGTATTGTTGATCAATTCTGAACTGACGCAGATCTGAGAGTGTCTTTTTAGTAATATCTTTATTTTGATAGTGCATTTAATGGAAAGATGCAGTTCAAAGTGCTTGATGAAAGACCAACAAATGTTAAAAACGCAATATAACAAGAAATATAAATATTGAGAGAAAATTAAATGCAGCAATGATTACAGTAAAGTGAAAATAAAAAATTCAAAGCCATATTTTATTTGTTTAAAGAAAACTCTTTGTGGGGAATAAAACGAAAGGCAGACGCTGATATGTTAAGGTGATGAAGTATGTAAGCCGCTGATGCAGCGTACTAAATTGTAAATTATCTTTCTTTTTTTGGAGCCCAGTTAGGTCAAAAATGCTCTGATTATTTCAATGTTTGTGAGACTTTGCAACTTTTTGTGAATGAAGATTACAATCCAAACTCACTTCTTGTAAGCTGATGATGAAACAGCCCATGGGATTCTATTATTTGCAGTAGACTGACCCTTTTTCAGCAACACTTGAAGTTTTCAGCCCCTCTGTGTGACAGATGTGGCCCAGACCACAGTGCTCGTTATAAAAGATTTCCCCAAGGACACAGAAATGTTATTGTAGCATGATGTGTGTCCTTCAGGATCATGGCGTTGCTGTCCCTTTTTAAGTCAGGCTTGTAAATGGCTGCAAGACGAATGGCGCAGCATTAGCTCAATAAAACATCTGCTCTTTAGTTTGCCATTTGCGCGAGTCCATCTCCATGTCATGTTTGTCTCCCGTGTGTCATGTTGAGTGTCATTGCCATGCAGGTAAACCTGTGCTACTGTATGTCTAAGTCCTGTCTGCTACTTAAAAACACTCACAGCCACAAGAACATCCACATAAAGAATCCACATTTAATCAGAGGTCTCTATTTGATCTGATGGGTTGCATACAGTATATAAATATGTGTTTCTCATGCATATTCCAGCTCATTTCACCTCATGAGCTCAGGCATAAGTGATGGTAACCTGTAGTCTAAACACCTGCCGTTGAGAGCAGACTTCACTTTAAGACTTTGTTTAATTGTAACCGCATGTCAATGTCGCAAATCAATGTGAGTATGTAAAGATAGATATATATATATACAGCGCTATCACTCTCTCCTGTTCCTACTTTTTCTGATTGAATATAAATGTCTTCTCCTTTGCTTATGTCTGCTTTTGTTTTGTTTGTTTGTTTCCTTCTGATCATGTTTTTTATCTCATCGGTCGCAGTCAACGTGAGTGAGCGGGGTAAATACATGGTTTAGATTCTACTCATCCTATGCAATGCTGACATCTTGATTGCTCTCAGTTCAACTCCTTGCTCCCTCTCCTCATTCCCCACCGAACCTTCTCAACCCCCATTCCTCCTCCTCCTCCTCCTCGCCCTCCTCCTCTTCCTCCTCCTCCTCCCTGAATGCAATAAAACCACTTTCTTTTTTTTACCTTGGACTAAAGGAACGCATGCATGCTTCTCTGACATCCGGATAGATTGTTCAGTCCATGGTTAGCTGCCCCAAAGTGACTAAAATCTCTCCACTCTTCTTCTTTTGTAAGAAGTCAGTGCTTGCCATTTGTGTGGGACCTTTATTTTTTCTAGTTTTGATGATACTAACCAGCGTGTAGTACCGAATAAATCTTCCAAAGCTTTGTTTGTAAGAAACAACAAAGCTTTGCTGCGTTTAACAACAAAGCTCAGTTTTATACCTGTTATAAACCTTGTTGTGGTTTGTGAAATGATGCACTATACTGTACTTGTCTATGTGTTCTGAACTTTAAATATAGTGCACATAGTTTCAAGCTGTTTGACACCTAGACAGCAACTATGTGGAATGTAAAAGTGTGCAAACCCTTCCTGTATGCCTGTACTGATATTAACATGATAGGTATCTGACCCTCTTACCACTGAAATGGGCAGTTAATCTCATTTCCTGTCCACAGGTTCCAAAGTACTGCAGAATGATGAATTCACTAAGGATCTCTTTAGGTTTCTGCAGCTTCTCTGTGAGGGACACAACAATGGTAGGTGGACACTTTCCCATAAACCAAGATTAAGAAGAGCTGCATATGCTTTATCTTATTTTGCAATCTTTTTTCAGATTTTCAGAACTTCCTGAGGACTCAGACAGGAAATACAACCACAGTTAACATCATCATTAGTACTGTAGACTACCTGCTAAGACTCCAGGTATGGTATTATTACATCCTATATTCCTTCATGTTCCTTAATGGGCTTAACCATTATCTCCTTCTTTCAGGAATCCATCAGTGATTTCTACTGGTACTACTCTGGTAAGGATATAATAGATGAGGCAGGTCAGAGGAACTTCTCTCAAGCACTAGCAGTGGCCAAGCAGGTCTTCAACTCTTTAACTGAGTATATACAGGTACAATATCGCAACACACTGCACCACAACATATAATAATTCTAACCATGAGCTGAAAAGACTGATTTTGATGTTCTGTGGTGATCCCTTCTCTCTCTGTTCCTCCTCTGTGCTACAGGGTCCATGCATAGGGAACCAGCAGAGTCTGGCTCACAGCAGGCTGTGGGACGCAGTGGTCGGCTTCTTGCATGTTTTTGCCAACATGCAGATGAAGCTATCCCAGGTTTGTACTTTTGTCTGCATAAATCTTTTCTAATGCTGTGTATTAATACCCTACACAGTTGAAGCACTTGCACCTTCCTTTTTAATATTTTGGCCTGTTAAAATGGAAGAAAATAGATAATTATACATCCAAGGTATGTGAAAACTTAAATTTGTATACGCTTAACACACAATTCTCTCCCATTTTGCATAAAAATGACTTCAACTCATTCTGTGTTTATACCTTGATTAGTGTTTTACTGTATAGATAAAGAAATAATTTATGGAGGGAGAGAGAGGTGCGATAGAAGAAGCTAGCTGGACTTGAATCGGGGTAATGTGTAAGCAGAAATGTAATCTTGGGGAAGTTTTGTAGCCAAGTGTTTAATCTGCATCATTAAAGGGTTTTATGGTGTGCATCTTAATCACTCAGCTCCCAGAAGATTGCATTTCTGCTTATAAATCATTGATAATAATCCAATAACATTGGGTACATAAACACTAATGGGGGCACTTTGTCCGATTACTTTAGCCTTTAATACCTTTTCCTATAAAACATTATTCATTTACAAAGCAAGGTTAAAATGCAACACAAAAAACCCAAATAATATAGTGTTTTTCAATAATATTATAGCTATTATTTTAGTTTTTTAATCTGATTGATCCACCAATGAAATCAGTCACTGTCAACCAGAAAATCATTTAAAATCTGTTCAGCCACTAGAGGTCTCTCCAGGCTCAAGGATAACCTCAGGCTTCTGCGTTACAATTACATCTGTCGTTCCACTCAGCGTTATGATGTATGACTCCAGCACAATATTTCCTCTATGCCCAATAAGCCAGGAATGGGATAAAATTCAGCCACCTAACCTTATCTCATGGTCATTGAAAGGACAGGAGAAGCCTGGAAGAGCAGAAGGGAGGGATCTGAATTTAGTGCATCAAAGTATTCCTCAGATTTATAGCATGCTGAATACACACTCCATAGAGACCCTAAATGAGTCAGACTGACCTAGCCATCTGCTCTGAGACAGTAAAATAACATTAACCCTGGTGCTGATGGATGGATGTTACCTAGAAGGTCCTTCTGCGCCCCAGCAGGGCCAATTCTGGTCCCCACAATGTGAGGCAGCCTTGATCTCTCAGGTATATTATACAGGATGGCTGTTCTCTTAAAGCGAGGCCATCAGTAGTCTGTGTGATATAGTGCAGTTTGACTCACAAGGTTTCCCTTTTTTTGTCTTCTCCTCACAGGACTCCAGTCAGATTGAATTATTGAAGGAGCTGCTGGACCTGCAGAAGGACATGATCGTCATGATGCTCTCCTTACTCGAAGGTTTACTTTTTGATGAGTCGCCATATAAGTTGTCCTGGCATCATCTGTTTTTAAAAATTGGATCTTGTTTTTAGCACCAATATGCCATTGAGATTTAGAATCTTAGCCATGTCAGCAAAATAAAAACGTTCAATAGTTTAAAAGGATATTGCCACTTTTATGACTGTCATCAAACTGATTTGTTTGCCTGTAATGTAATCCAATATTTACAAAAGCAGCTTTGCTTAATCTGCGTTGAGAGGATTGTTTGTTATGGGTCTACTAACACTCTTTGTCTGGTCTGTGTTTTTCTATTGCCTTACAGGTAATGTTGTCAATGGTACCATTGGCAAACAAATGGTGGACACCTTGGTGGAATCTTCTAGCAACGTGGAGATGATCCTGAAGTTTTTCGACATGTTCCTCAAGTTGAAGGACCTGACTACCTCAGACAGCTTCAAGGAGTACGACCCCGAGAGCAAAGGGGCCATCTCAAAGAAAGATTTCCAGAAGTCCATGGAGAACCAGAAGCAGTACTCCCAGTCTGAGATCGAGTTTCTCCTTTCGTGTGCCGAGGCTGATGAGAACGACATGTTCAACTACGAGCAGTTTGTGGAGAGATTTCATGAACCTGCCAAGGACATTGGTTTCAATGTAGCTGTGTTGCTGACTAATCTCTCCGAGCATATGCCTCATGATGCTCGACTAGCAACGTTCCTCGACCTGGCTGAGAGCGTCCTCAGCTACTTCGAACCTTACTTGGGTCGAATTGAGATCATGGGGGGAGCCAAGCGCATCGAGAGGGTCTACTTTGAGATTAGTGAGTCAAGTCGCACCCAGTGGGAAAAACCCCAGGTGAAAGAGTCAAAGAGGCAGTTTATCTTCGACGTTGTCAACGAAGGCGGGGAGAGCGAGAAGATGGAGCTATTTGTCAACTTCTGTGAGGACACCATCTTCGAGATGCAGCTAGCTTCTCAGATTTCCGAGCCTGACCCGGTGGAGCGTCCAGAGGAAGATGAGGAGGACAACCAGAGTGTGGTGGATACGCCGGAGGAGGAAGAGGAGGAGAATGTGATGTTGGAGTCTTCCTCAGCGTTTACAATCGCCTGCATCTCCATGAAAAAAAGCCTGTGCCACTTTCGCCAGATGCTCACTCTCAAGAGCATGAGGCGGCAGTACAGGAAGTTTAGGAAGATGAGCATCCGGGAGATGGTGCGAGGCTTCTTCTCTTTCTTCTGGATGATCATCACCGGCCTCTTCCACTTTGTCTACAGCCTGGTTTGGGGTTTCTTTCACATCTTGTGGACCACTATGTTTGGGGGCGGCCTGGTTGAAGGGGCCAAGAACATGAAAGTGACTGACATTTTGGGAAACATGCCAGACCCCACCCAGTTTGGAATCCACGGCGATGTGTTAGAGATGGAGAAGATGGAGGCGAGTGAAGCGTCAGCGTTGGCAGAGATGGGTCAGATGTCTCAGGGAGAGGCAGGAGAGGCAGACCTAATGGCTGAGCTGCTGAACATACAGCCAAAGAAGGAGGGGAAGCACGGGGCCGAGCCCGGTTTGGGGGATGTGTCTGAAGTGGTGGTGGGGGATGCTCCGTCTATAGCCAGCGCTGTCAAGCAAAAGAAAGCACAGGTCAGTACTGTTGATGAATCCAGGTGAATAAGGGTACCTTTTTTCTCTATCATGTCTTAAAGGAACAGTCCCACCCGAAAGAAAACTACAACAAAAATGTCCGTCATAAAATGGTTAAAACAAGGTCTTTAGTCTGGGTCTGCAGAGCCATGGAGCACTTGGGGGTTTGGTGCCTAGCTAAATTGCACCTTGGCAGTACCCAGAAGGAGACTGACCCCTCTCAAGCTACAAGTATGTCCTTTGTACTTTTTGGTCCAACCAGGACTTGGACCAACGGCCCTTTGGTACCCAAGCCAAGTCCACCAATACTAAGCTCCTGCTGCCTATTTTAATTGACATTTTGGTTGAAACATTATATGTTGTAATTTTAAAACTTTTCGGGTGACTGATGATCAAACAATGTACTTTGTTCTAGTTGGCTGCAAAGAAAATAGCTGTTAATGGAGACTACAAATCTGACTCGGAGAAAGGAGAGTGAGTGTTCTTAATTTGTCCTCAAAGGAAATGCAACCAATATGTGTTTTATGTGATTGAGTCACATGCAATACGTGTGCAATTGCATATATTAGTCCACACTAACAGAGAAAATCCTGTTGCAGTTCAGAGGATGGTGAGAAGAAGGACCATGATAAGTCTAAAGACGATCCCCCTCCTGACCCCCCAGTGCTGAAGAAAGTCCCCAAGAAGCGGATCAACGTGAAGAAAGAACCACCAGAGGCCTTTATGGCCAGCTTCTTCGCTGGCCTGGAAATCTACCAAACCAAGATGCTGGTCAGATATGTCCCTCACTGTTACGTTAAAATATGAACAATCTAAGCTGTTAGCTTAAGTATGATAAGGAAGTAGAAATCAGCAGGTCACATACATTTTATACAACCTATACAACAATTATTGTTTTCACAGAATTACCTGGCAAGAAACTTTTACAACCTCCGTTTCCTGGCACTTTTTGTTGCCTTTGCCATCAACTTCATTCTGCTCTTCTACAAAGTAAGGTTACAAATTAAAGTATATACTTGGTTACATATATACTTTGGTAAATACCTGTAAGCGTTGTTTTTAAGGTGACCGGTGATTACGCAGACGATGAAGACCCTTGGAATGGTCAGGGTAGAACTGGGGAGGAGGAAGATGAGGGGGCACTGGAGTATTTCGTGCTGCAGGAGAGCACAGGCTACATGGCGCCAACGCTTCGCTGTCTGGCAATACTGCACACCATCATCTCTTTCCTGTGTGTCGTGGGATACTATTACCTGAAGGTAAAGGGACATCAACTGAGCAGTAAATACACTTAAGTTTAAGATTTGTTTTTGAGTTTGAAATACATTTCTCAAGTTTGTTTTTCTCATTTACATAAACTATCTCAAAAATGTTTACTTTGCACACCTGTGTCGCTTTAACCTGTCTGGATAAGCAACACTTGTGATATTCAACGCCATAACATGTGTAATTATGGGTCATATTTTTTTACTGCGCTAACAGTTCAGCAATATTCCCTTTGTGTCCAAGGTGCCCCTGGTGGTGTTCAAACGTGAGAAGGAGATAGCGAGGAAGTTGGAGTTTGCTGGCCTCTACATCACAGAGCAGCCGTCAGACGATGACATCAAAGGGCAGTGGGACAGACTGGTCATCAATACTCCGTGAGTCAACCACAGTAAAGCTGCTCACCTCTGAGTCAGCATCTATTATTAATAATGATTGAAATGGATTTGTTTGTTTTTTCCTGTTTCTGCCAGATCCTTCCCCAACAACTATTGGGATAAATTTGTCAAACGCAAAGTAAGTGCATTATTTTTTATATCTGTTACGCAAACACACCAAAAACCCCATACTTTAACTTTTGAACTTTGTTTTTGTTTTTGCTGCTTTTTCTAGGTGATCAAAAAGTACGGAGACCTGTATGGAGCTGAGAGGATAGCAGAGCTGCTGGGGATGGATAAGAGCGCCCTTGATTTCAACCCTACAGAGGAAACTGTCGCCAAAGAGGCCTCGCTTGTGTCATGGTGAGAGATGGAACATAAATAAATAGATGTCATATGTCATATGTCATAAAAATATTAAGCACTTAACATCAACTTTTTTTTTTGCTAGGTTGAGCTCAATCGACACAAAGTACCACGTGTGGAAATTGGGGGTGGTGTTTACGGACAATGTAAGTTTGAATACAGCTTAGCGTGATTAAATTGGTGGCTTTATGGATGGCAGGGTGACTGATTTGATGGATGGGTTGATGATGATCTTATAACAGCACAGATGGATTGTGATTAATTTCTCATTGTGTTTCCCTACCAGTCCTTCCTGTATCTAGTTTGGTACACCACCATGTCCATCCTGGGTCACTACAACAACTTCTTCTTCGCCGCTCACCTGCTGGACATCGCCATGGGGTTCAAGACCCTCCGCACCATCCTCTCCTCTGTCACACATAATGGCAAACAGGTATTCATGAGCAGGATGCAGCTCTTCCTCTGAGCAGCAGGGGGCACTGCGGAGTTAGTGGTGGTCAGGGTAGGGTTGTAACCACCATCTCTGTTTTCTGCCTGATGTGCAACCACAAGACACCTTTATCACAGTTTGCATGTTGCTGCCCCACAGATGGCATTGTGTGGGTAATACAACAACAAGCCTGCTATCACTGATCTGCTGCAGGATTTGTGTGTTGTTGTTTTTTTTTTTACAAACTTAAAGCTGCTATTAGCGTTTTTAACCACCAGTGTACAGAATGACTCTAAGGCAAAATCTGATATTACCTGCATTAATGTTCCCTTTCACCATAACCACCCTTTCACTCTGATTTGATCCATCTACTCCTGGTGGAAATGTGTTTCTCCACACTCTGTACACAGAGGTATCACACTAGTCCCTTGTGTCTCCTTCTGTGCAACGTGTTGGAATGGATGTTAACCTGATGCTCAGTTGAGCAGTAATGGGTCATTCAGCAAATATTGTGTGTGTTCCTTCAATTCTTGTAACTTTACATCCAATAACAGCATCGTTGACCTTTGAAGAAATTGGGAGCACTCAGTAAAAAGAGAGAGATCTAAGAAGAGTAGGCAAGGATGGCATACACGTTCATTTAGATTCACCCAGTATCCTTTGGCATTTGAGTTGAAATTTGCTCAATCCCTTTATTTCACTGACTGTAAATTCTTGCAGGGGATTGTCATGTCAACTGACCACAGGCACAAATCAAAATGTATTGTCACCTCAATCTTCGAGGGTGGGAATGCACGCAAATGGCGATACCCGCGAGGAATCAGCGACACCTCCCACGCTCAGCTGCCTACGGGCAGATCAATCACAGCGGGAAAACCAATGCAGCTTACTGCTTCCACTGTTATTGCTGTTTAGTTTGATCGTTGCAGGAGCTGCATCTGAGAGCCTTAAATCTGTTGTAAAGAATTGTGATTGTTTTTTAACTCATTGAACTTTTCCTTTTTTACCGGCAGCTTGTCTAGTGTTTCTCTACCCCCAGGAAGTTGGTAGTGACATTTTTCTGATTGCAGACTGTGTTTCTCTTCAGCTGGTGTTGACAGTCGGCCTGCTGGCAGTTGTGGTCTATCTGTACACTGTGGTGGCCTTCAACTTCTTCAGGAAGTTCTACAATAAGAGCGAAGACGAGGATGAGCCAGATATGAAGTGTGACGACATGATGACTGTAAGAAGCAATCATAAGCTATGTTAAAAAATAAACAAAACATTCTGACTTTGAGGTCTGTACTCACCCTGCTTCCATGTTTCCACAGTGTTACCTATTCCACATGTACGTTGGGGTCAGAGCTGGAGGGGGCATCGGGGATGAGATCGAGGACCCCGCTGGTGACCCCTATGAGCTGTACCGCATCCTGTTTGACATAACCTTCTTCTTCTTCGTCATCGTCATCCTACTGGCCATCATCCAGGGTGAGCTTCAGCATTTTTTTTTGTGTGTTTTTCCACCAGACAAAATATCCCTCTAAAACTTTCACTCTATTTCCAGGAAGTGAAGGGTTAAAGGTTGTGATTGCATTGTTTTTTGCTGATACAATTTGTATGATGGGCTTTCTGGTTGCAGGTTTGATCATTGATGCCTTTGGAGAGCTGAGAGACCAGCAGGAACAAGTGAAAGAGGACATGGAGGTGAGTGGACATTTCATTCTCACTCACACACTGCTGAAGGGGGATCGGGAGGAGCAGGTGTGGGTTGTCCTCTCAAGAAACATTATGTGATTAAAGCCATTTCTTTCTTATGAGCTCTGGACAATGTCTTGAGTTTCCCTTTACACGTCTCACACAACAGGAGATTGTCCGTGTCAGAAGTGTTTTAACCTACCAGGAATACTGGTTTTGTAATCCTGAATCATTTTTTGTAAATGGCCCTTCCTGTTCACCCACAGATGTTTTGTTTGGTTTTGTGCCAGCTGCATGGTAAAAGAAAACATCACATTTTTCATTGTCAACTCACTGGACAATTAGTGGATCCATTCAGACGGGGAGTCAATCGAACATTACACATACTCTGTGTGTTTACTTTGTGAAGTCAATTCGATTTCTGATTAGACACTTGAATTCTCATATTTAGGTTCTTAACTAATGTTATAAATTATTATTTGTAGGTAATTTCAGGACTGTAGTGCATCTGTGAATGTGGCTTTATTAACTTTGTTTACTGTATGATTGTGAAATCTACAAACAAATACAGCAGATAACATACATCCTCTCTCAGTTGTAAATAACCTAAACCACTTCTCATGACAGGATGAGGAAGGAATACATCTTTATCATTTTTCTTAAATTGTCATGATATCATATTAAGTCTGTTACATAACAGGAAGTGAGTCCTTAACTTAAATACTGTCTGTTACAAAAATGAAATTCCTTTCCCAATCAGGATATGTTGAGTTTAGACATCTGGCCTACTTTTTTTCTGAAGCTCTCCATCTCTCTTCAGTCAGCAGCAGTCAGTCAGATGAAGGTCAGAGCATACTTTTGGTCCTCAAAAAGTTGCAGTGACAGAGAGAAACATATTTTTGTTTAAAGTATGACTGAATGAAGTTAGCCAGGATAAGCCTGAAGCTATTATTATCATCGTTATTTTCTGTTCAAACTTCAGAAAACTTTAGACAACTGTTGGCAAGCTGCATTGTACAAGCAATGCCAGTAAATGAGTCTCCTTATAACACAATGCAAAAGGCTGAATAGAGAGCAGGTGTTGTAATTATCTTTTCATTTTCTGTCCTCAGACCAAATGCTTCATCTGTGGGATCGGTAACGACTACTTCGACACAACACCTCACGGCTTTGAGACTCACACCTTACAAGAGCACAATTTGGCCAACTACCTGTAAGTATTCCCCTTCCAGGCCTTTGATATCATTTACTTGTTATTGCAAATGTGATAATCGCAATTGTCTCTCAATTACATGTAGTGCCTCCTCTGTAATTGAACCACATGACTGATGGCCTTAGCACGTTACTACAGCACACAATCCCACAATCCCTAATAGCCGCAGTAATGCAGAACATTAGATCCCTTCAGGTATTCTTTCCATCTGTCGCTGTGTTAACCCCCACCCCCGCTCGGCCAGTGTTTCATTGACAATAGAAAAGTCTCTTTCCGTTCGTGCTCAAGAGTCAGCTGGCCGGAGGATACAACAGCGACCTCATTATGTTGCTTCATTACTATTTAATGCCATGAACTTTATTGAAAAATAGGTTTGTGATGGCATGCCCTCATACAGTATTCATCAGGATTTGGCAGGCTGCGATGCCCGCAGAGATACAGCGGCCCGCTGCCATTTACACTTGATTTGGGAAACAACAGGTGATTGGCTAATGGAGATTGGATGCTGTTATTTTGTTTGACACTTGCGTCATGAAATTGTTTCCTAGTAACAGAGAATGTGACATTTTCCATTAATGCGGTGTTGGAGGTATTTAGTTAGGAGAAAGCTTGTCCTGTTTTTTTTTTAAGTCTGAGATTTTTGTTTTGTGTCATTGTCCCGGATTTTTCTAAAGGTTCTTCCTGATGTACCTCATCAACAAGGACGAGACAGAGCACACTGGCCAGGTACAGTAAGACTCGTCACAAATGACATTTCTCTGAGGATTAAATCATCCTGATGTTTACCCTGTACTGTCACAGATAATGTGCTGCTGTCTGTCTTCCTGGGGCTGAATGATTCTAAGGGAAATGTATAGTATATTACTGTTGAATTAAAGTGTGATATTTAATTACAACTTAACTACAGACCTGTTTTTATGATCTACTTGATATTAAATAAGATATTTTAGGCATTATCACAAACTTGTCTTGTTTCTAAATGAATAGATAAAATAATGCGGTGGCTTCTTTCAGATGTTCCATAGAAACATTGAGCTCAATTTAGCTCACAATTAAAAGAGTATTACATCTGTTGAGAAACATGAAAGGTCTCAATGTAATTCAAGTTTATTCACACAATGCAAAACCAACAACCACATTTTTAGCCATTTATGATTATAATAACAAATGATTGGTTAGTCTCTTTAAACTGCTCTGAAGCTCTGAATCCTGGAAGTAAAAACTGCTCAGTGCTTAAAAATGGAAGTTTTTCAATTCAAATATTTCTGCACACCGTTTACAGAGTGACATTTATACCCAACAACTCCTTGGGTACCCACATCTACTGTACCTATCTAAAATGTTAGGTTTTTTATCCTTAAAAACGATACAACATACATTTTTAACCAAAATGTATACACAGAAATCCAGCAAGTGAGCATAATAACAAAGCACAAACCTTTTTTGTTGTTGTTGTTTCTTAACTCTTTGGTATTTTATTTATTATTAATGCCATATTGTCCTTTTTATAATTGCTGTTTGAATTTTTTTCTCTCAAAGTACTGGGCATTAACGTAACCATTAAGCCTTATGCTAATGATGCAAACTAGCAACACCGCAATCAACATGTACTTTGATAATAAATTAAAGCAAATACAGTTTCTATTGTCACTTTTATAAATAATAATTCATTTCGAGTTCTAATTGTTTGTATGTGTCTGACTCTAGGAGTCTTATGTGTGGAAGATGTACCAGGAGCGCTGCTGGGATTTCTTCCCAGCTGGAGACTGCTTCCGCAAGCAGTACGAAGATCAGCTTGGATAGAGCAGATGCATCCTCTTTACCTCTACTCGAATGATGTGGGCTGCTGGAACATGTAGTCCTACATACAGCTGCTGCACTACAACAACACACAGTCATCCCGACAACGCTTCAGACTGGCCTGAGGAGAGACGAGACAAAACTACTTTTTTATCTAATAAGAGAAATGTCTCATGCTCGTCTTCGGCTTACCTTTGTTGGTGCGGTACCAGTCTATGAGGAAACAACCTGTCACTTTCCCAGAAATCAAAACTTATTTTCGTTTGGGACTCGTCTTTGACAGCGTGTTGCCTTTTACTCCACATAACCCCAAATCATTGCACAATTTTCAGTTTTGTCTTTTTGAGAAACACTGGGTTTTGTGGGGTTACGGGACAATGTGTCAGTCATATTATGCACAAGAACCCAACTTCAATATTCTGAAATGTTGAACTTGAGACTTAATGCCAAAAGAAAAATGGAGGAGTTCAGTAGATTTACATAGTGCGCAAAAATGTGATATGAGAATTTTTTTTCAAGATGTTGTAACCTTGCATATTGAGATGATGTTTTAGAATGAAGTGGCAAAAATGTTTATTACATAGGATTTAAAAAATGCCTAATTTCTTCATGAAGTGCCTTACAGTACTGTATCTACATTACAATGAAGCTATGCAAAACTTTTGTTTCTTCTTTATTGTATGTAAGTACAGTAATTCTCCTGGAGCAGATACAAGTAGCTGTCCAGATGTGTAGTTTGTGGCTGAACTTTTTCATTTGAACATGGAAGAACAGCATTGGTTGGATTTGACCAATGCTTTTGCTGAATGCAGCATAACTAACTGAACACCTTCAAAAAAGAACAAAATGTAATAGCTATAGTATGGCCATTTGTATGTAGTAGCTTTGCTGATCTGTGCATTTCTTTTAAAGTAAAAAATTAAAGAAATCAGTGCAAGAAATATTCATGTTTGTTCATTTCATTTGGATTTGTGGACTTTTATACGATGTAAATATACCCTCAACGTATTTTTCAACTTTTAAAACCCTTCCTCCATCTGTTCACCTCCACATAATAACAGGATAAGTGATTTTGAATATAGAGTGAGTCATCTCATTCCCAAAATCTGCAGCAGCAACATCTGCCTCTGCAGCTAATCCAAATTCTTTCAAAATAAAATACCTCCAGTGTGCAAACAGCATTTGGCTTCAGTTCTAAGTAAATTTTACCCTTCACATATAACTGTGACCATCCTGCAGCTTTGATTACACTGTGGTAAGTAGCAGGGAGTGAGTATACGTGCATTTCTGGGCTGGTCAGAGAGTTAGGATGGAGCCTCATGGGCTGCATGATGGGAGTTTTAGCCCCATTACCCATGGTGCCACCTGTCAGCTCGGATCATGTCACCACACCTCAGGCACCACACAGCGCTGCAGCCTGCCGCTGAGAGCAGCTCTGCCTCCTCAATTCCTCAACTTAATACCTGTAATAGCTCTAACGTGTTGACTGGATTTTTATTTGTTGCAACACAGAGGAAATCATTTCTAAAATGTAAAGTGACTTAGCATTAACATCATTCTAAAAAAATATATTAACAAGATTAAAATCTACATTCATCACTAAGTGTTTTAAAAAGCTGTAACTGTCCTAGTAAAGGATTTGAGTGAAAAGCAGTATCAGAGGAAACTCAATTTAAAGGTTATATTCTTTGCTATCAAAAGATAAGGATAGGCCTGTAATGATGTTCTAAATGGCTGGTTGGGGGGGGAAACTATGGCTTTTCCAGCTCTTCAGGGACTTGATCTTCAACATAGAGCCGTGATAAAATGGACACAGGCAGATACTTAAAGTAGAATGACAGAACCCAGTGTGCATTTTACACTTTATTCCACCGTGGTTCTCTTCAGGTGGTAAACTGCTTTTAATGTTAAATGGGAAATATTGGTGGTGTAAAATGAATATAAGATTGAACTTTCAGTTTTAGTGTAATATTTTCTTTGTTATCTTGCCACAAAGCCCAACCCTTGTCCCCACTTTCTGAGTCCCACAGTCAACCTATTGCTGACGTAATGCAGCTGAAAGTTGTATCCGGCCTGTCAGCGACTGGTGTGCGACACTGGGGAGGAGTGATAGGTCGGGAGAAAAAATAAAGAGCGCAGGTTGAGTCACAAGCCGAGCTGTCCTCTTCAGCTGGTGACCTGCAGAGTAAACTCCAACTGGTGACTGCATATTGTTTCGTTGATGCATCGTGTCAGTGTTTCATGCAACATCACACAATAAACACACATTTTAAACAAAACCTGGTATGATGAGGATTTTGGGTTATTTCCCTTTTCATTAAACAAGCCTACTTAACTTAGATGGCATTTACAACCTCATTAAGGATAACTTATATGATAATTTCAGTTTGTCTTACTGTTTGTAGGATTACACTGTCTTTCATGTAAGCATTTAATGTCATCAGCATTGTATTTCATCATTGACAGGATTGGCATGTAAAATTGATTTTGAAGTCTCTGAAATTTAGGCATTAAAGCTTCTTTAAAGAAATGTTTAAGTTGATTTTTCAATAGCACTTTAAGGAGCAGAAAGTTGAGCATGACATTCCATGTTGACCTTTGGACTATTATAATGTAATAATTTGGTCTAGAAAATGATAATAATGGACAATGGTGCTGATAAATTCCTGGATACTGAAGATGACACATTTTCTTATTCTATACAGTAAATGTTACAAATTGAGGAGATTTATTTCTGTATTCCTGTATTTGGAAGGTACTTCTACCTGCTAATACTAGAATAATAATGTTTACTGATTCAGCATTGTGAGGGTGATGACCTTCAGCAAATACAGGGGGGTTAATCTGTGCAGAGCAAACTATAAACAGATGGCAACAGAGTGGGATTTACTGCACATGTACACACACTTATGCACCGTGTGTGCTTAAGTGTGTGTGTTCGTGAAAATGCAGTAAAGGCTCTCCATGCTAAGTAACATAATACCCTCCGTCCACACTCTGCAGTACTGGCATCCTCTTCTATGACAGATGTGTTCCTCCCTGAAGCACACTCAACATCGATAAAATTTACAGTATGTGCCTGTGTGTGTGTGTGTGTGTGTGTGTGTGTGTGTGTGTGTGTGTGTGTGTGTGTGTGTGTGTGTGTGTGTGTGTGTGTGTGTGTGTGTGTGTGCGCGCATGCGCGTGCGCGTGACAGAGATAGACTGAGCAAGACAGGTGGTGAGTAAATGTGTAGAGTGATAATGTAAAGAGTCACCAGCAGGTTTGAAAGACAAAGTGATGCATAACTAAAATTTGTATTTCTTTAATTTTCTGTAAACTGTAACTGTAACTTGTGACATCAGTAACTGATCTTGTACCACCTATTGACCTGGACTGAATCCTCAGGAAATCTTCCATAAGAAGGAGACTTCAACCAAAATCTTTTGTATATTCAACATCTTAGGTTTCCCTTTAGCTGTAAACAAGTGTAATTGATAGATCTGGGGTTGGTTAAACAAATCCGAGTAGGAACAAAAACACAGTTGGTGAACGTTCTTCTTTTGTTTTTCTGGGGCATGCATGCTGGACTGAGACACTTTTCAGAGTGTTTTTCCCAAGAAAGCATGAGTCAGAAACCCTTCACTCATTACTGTCTCAAAGAGAAATTAACTTATTCTGTCAACTGCTATTTAATACATTTTTACAAGGACGTATTCAGACAGACGCTCCTCCAGATCTAACTTCTCTTGTCTTGTCAATGTTGTACATCAAAGTGAAACCTCATACCGTACTGTTACACTGAAATGCTGGGATAGATTTAACAATCCAATTATATTTAAATCACCTAAGAAGTGCCAGGACATACTTTCTGTTTTAATCGTCTTGTCCTTGGATTTCTGCGGAGGACCAGGTCTTAGGTTCTAGTCCAGGAGATCAATTACATGCCCAAGGTCAGACAGAGGCACATTAGCCGGTCGTGGCTGCTGAGTAACTGAATGCTGCAGGGACAACAGTGCAGACGGACAGTGATGTGAGCGAGGGTTGAAGTAAGGCTGCTACGTACTCCACGGGTGTTCTATTGCGCTGATACGACAAGGGACAAGTCAAGTGCAGACCCAGCTCTGACACCAGGCCAAACACACCTGGAGAGGACAAAAAGGAAATAAGAGGAGTGTGCAATGGACTTTCCAGGATTGTGATGTTTAGGAGTCAACTTTTGATTAGATAAAATGATATGAAAATATTACTCTTTATGATTAGTCCCCGTAATTTTGCCGGTCTGGACATTATTCCAGACGGTGTGAAAGAAGAGTTAAAGACATCTTTAACATGTCCTTAAACCAGGCTGCTGTGCTAACTTCAATGCCATCATCAGTATACCTGTGCCAAACAAATCCCTCCCCGCATACAGCTTCAACATCACAGCCTTGTCACACAAACCTTCACCATTATGAAGTGCTTCATCAGATTAATCATACATCACATAAAAACCCTTCCTGAACCCCTTTCAATATGCATATCATGTCAACTAGTCCACTGTTCCACCCAACATTCTACTGTGGCATCATTAGCAACGCCTCCAACAAAGCAAAACCCTGCAGTGCATTGTTAATTCAGCTTGGAAGATAACCGGTGGCCTGCAATGCCACCAGCACTGTGAGTGAACCCCACTATCCCTCTGAGTCTCCTGCCATCTGGGAGAAGATACCAGAGTCTTCAAGCCTGCTCCACAGCACTGGGTTACAGCACCGTACACCAGGCTGTCAAGAGACTGAACTTTCACCCCTCTGCCTCCAAAAAGTCTGGACTGTAACCCACTCATCACACAGCAGCCGCGTAGAACTCTCCATATACAAACATTTATTCACTAAGCCTACACACTAGACACTTTACCCAGAACACCATAAAATAATTGCGGCTAAATACTCAATATTTTTAATACGTAGTAATTTATATTTTTATCCTATTTTTTAAAAAAAGTGTTTCTCCTTTTTTGATGAGAGTAAGAAGAATAAAATCGATATGTTTTTTCAATGTCCTTCCATTAACTTTTAACATGAAACTAAAACTAGCAGCAAAATAGACAGAATGCAAAGCAAATTAATCCAGTGCCGCTGTTGTGAATTTCCCTATGCTTTCAAAATATCAGTCAAATTCATTTCAAACGCTTTATTTGATTTGGATTGTTTCATATTGAGCAGTAGCAAAGTCGATTTAGGCATTACAATGGGTCTGTTATAAAAGGTATGTTATATGAAATAACAGAGACAAGAAGAACAGGTTTGGTTGCATTCCTAAGCTAGCTTACAGCTAATTAGTTGCCACAGTTGGTTTGTGGCAAAAAAATGCTCAAATATTTTCTCTATCTGTCCAAATTCTGCTTCAGGCTCACATGTTATGGCAATGTTTATTTTGTATCAATTCAAAAGCCAAGTGTTAGAACATCACGTTATTGTTTTACGAGGAGATAACTGCAAGTTTGGGTGTTTTGGCTAAGCTAACCAGCTAATTGCTAGCACAACTTCTACTCCTGGCTTTATCAGAGGGTTCAAACATGTTTTAACCATCTCATATTGGTTGGCTTAACTTATTAAAAAATAGTGTAAGAATGTCAAGCTGTTTTTGTATGGTAAGTTTTGTGCCAGAGCCTGGCTTACACTTTCCCCGTTTTGTGTTTTAGTGCTACAGTATGTTATGGTCTCAGCTTCTTATCTAACAGACAAGAGTGATATTAATCTCACAATCCAACTCTTGGCAAAAACTCTAAAAAGTATATTTCCCTGAATGTCAAACTAATTCCTTTGACACTCCAGATCTCTGATCATGCTCAACTTTTCAGCATGCAACAAACCTTCAGATATTATTCAAAGATAGGTGGGCGTAAGCCTGCCGACAATTGGAGCACAGAGAGGAGGATGAGAGTCTCAGACAGAGATCAGACAGGACAAGAAAGATACAACAAGGTAAAGCATGGAAAGAGATAGAGCTTTTCAAAGATCATACCTTTAATCTTACCTCACAACACATGCGGTTTTCCACTAAAGACAATTTCAAATATTAAGGAAACAATGCAAAATGTTTATTCCAACAACAACAACAACAACAACAACAAGCTAAAAGAAACACGCCCTGCACAGAAAGACTATATGGCTCTAATCAAGGTAATTGTGCCTTAATTAATATAACCATGCATAGTAATTGCCCTTTTGTTTTCAACCAGCAGGTTGTCATTCAAACTGCCAAAGCTTCCTGGATGTAGTTTTTCAAAGCAGGATGCAACCTCACAACACAGAGGAAGATAATTACAGTTCGATCCAACAGTGTTATTCTTAACTAGTGAATACCAATTACAAAATGGGAAAGAAGTTTTCAATAGCGCTTCGCATAAGCAGAAACAGATGATTCATGATAAAGATGAAGACAGTGATTGTATAATTTAATCTTGTCTTGCTCCTCCTGTGAATAATACATGGCATTATCAACGCAGAGTATAAATGGGGTTGACATTGGTGCTGACTAACGCTAGTCAGGGAAGGATACAGATGCAACCCTATCTTTTCAAGATCTCCTTCCATTCTTCAGAGCAGTTTTGGATTTCAACTTCATGGTCCATTTACTCTTCTTTTGCTTTAAGCGAGAATCAGCTTTTCTCGTTTGGGAGTTCCAGTAGGCCGTACACTTATTGACTGTAGGCCTGTTCAGAGCAGCGCATAAAAAGTATCTGCCCTTTAGTTACTTGTTCTCACAGTGGTGGTTAGGTTCATGGAGAGAGCAGAAAAAGTTTTGTATTTGTAGACACACCATGTGGTTTTTGTTGATCAGATTCAAACCACATTTTGGATTAGTGTTTGTCTTATGCATTACCAGCAACGCAATACTCCACATCTATATCAAATACTGTATATTGTGACTGAGTTTTTAAGTTCTGGATTTGGCCTCATGTGAGTGCCTTCGCAGACTATAGTTGGTCCTAGACTTCCACAGAGCCTGCCCCCCCCCCCCCCCCCCCCCCCACCCCCATGTAATACTAACATCAATGTGAACATGCTGATGTTTACCATGTTCAGCATCTTAGTTCAGTGCATGCTAACATTTGCCTTTCAACTGGAAGCACAAAGAACTCAAGAATGATGAGAAAGTCATTTGTTTTGTAGGTATTTCATGGCAACCAGAGGAAAGGCAGCCACCACTCTTGTTAAAATGCAGGGCATTTTACTGCTGCATTTACACTTTTATTGGCCTTGTCTTGTGGTATGGCCATGGCAACCACAGAGGAATGATAAACTGCTAATGTATGTTATTATTTAGAAACATTTGCTTTATTAATCAGCCCACCGTTTATGTTATTTTAAGATACAACCTGTGTGACAAGATTGGTTGAATAGTGAATAGAAGCAAATATTGATGTACAGGCTTGTATCGGAGGTGAGCTGGGTTGCTTAAATTTAAAATACAGAATATGGATGTTTTATCAATTATTTTGCAGATTTGAAACTCCAAAATAATTTAAAGAAGACTAAGTTGCTTTATCTCCTGAAGGAGGAGCAGTGAGTAATGTCTGTTGCTGGCAACCTGAACATGGAGGTACAGCTAAAGCACTTCTCTACCTCTTGGCTGCCCTGAGGTTAATAAAGAGGTATATAATTTTATAATTTTGCTCTAGACAGCACTGAAGAGGGAAAACAGATACAATAATGTCATTTGATCCTGTTTGGAAGCCTCAAGTGCGTTCCACAGGTAATTTCCACATGACATAAGCTTATAGAGGCAATTTACTGTTGTTTTTCACACAGCTTTATTAAATTTTGTGCCCCGGACTTCGCTGTTAGCTTAGACAGCTTTATGTTATTGTGCACATAAAAACGAGGCAGGCAGTTGTCACCAGAGTCCAAAGCGAGTATTAAAGTTTGTCGTTATCTGAAATGGGTTTTATGTTGCCACAGTTATCTTGCGCTGAGATAAATGGAACAATAAGTAATTGATCAAAGATACAATCGCAGCTGCATTATCCACCTTGTGTATCGTTTAATACTGTTGACTGCAGATGAAACATTGGGATTGTAATACAACAATACACATGAAGCTGCAATCATTGTTAGAAATGGGACCCATAATTTTGCACGCCACAACATCTCTGCAGTTGACAAATGACCAGCGGTGGTTTAGCTTGTTATAACTAGCTATTCTGGGTTTGCCCCTGCTGCTGCTTTGATTTTGACCCCCCCTTTTTCTCGACCAGTGCAAACAGAGAGACAAGGGTTGCCATGAGTATCCTTTCATCCACAAACAGCAGGCCATTTCTGAAATCCGTTACTCATGTACCCAATTCCCTCATATGCTCAGCCTCAGCTGCTACATGTCTCACACACAATATAACTTTGATCTAATGAGATCAGTGATGGTATGTAACATATAGTCCAACACTTTGACGGCTCTTTAAAAATGTAGTTGGATGACTTTAAATGTAATAATAAGAGTTTATAATGAATGAAATGATTCTTTAATGATAAAAAATACGTTAGTATTTTATGGAAGGGGGTTCAACCAAATCTGAAAATACCTGTTGTTTAGACTACATTATCTTAATGACAGGACCAGTGTACTAGACTTGAAGGAGATTTATGTTTGGATTAGGGTTAGAAATTGAAACGAAACTAGTGATAAACATAGTGCCCATATCAGCCATGTTCACAAAATAGGACACTTATAAAGTGATGATGACAGCATTTTATTTTGAATGTCTTTTAGCCACAATACTACATACAAATAAGAGCTTAAACCATCATAATGTTAATTACAGGAAACATAATAATACAGAAACTATGTTTATGTAAACTGGTCTGGACAACCTATTGATACTGATCGCACAATGTTTAGGTGAAGAAGTATGACAAATCCAAAGTTGCTACCTTGGTTTTATCCACTCAACCTCAGAGCTTAGCATATATTTGACCAATTAGCACACAGCACCACAGGAAAGGGAATCTCATCAATAAACCATGGCACATTATTTAGGATAGAAATGAAAGATTCATGCTTGAGTGAGACTCCTAAAAAGACAAGCAGGACACTTCAAGCCATCAAAGAGCACTTTATGAATTAGCCTTGGTTCATCCCCAAACTTTTGAAGAGATGACACTTTTAATATTTACTCCATTGGCCCAGCTGTATGAGGCCCCACTTCTGACAGCCGATGCATCAGGAGTTCTCAGCATTTGGGTGAGGCCATCTGTGTTTATTTTCCATTAAGAGTGTCTCTCTCAACTCCCCTCTCATCTCTCTCTTCATCAAGGATACACTTCACGTTATATGTATCAATGAATTATTTAAGGATATTGAAATGGGCTGATCTCTCGGATGAACAACAAGGAACTTCATATACTAACTGATTTGTATTTGCAACAGGGCCTCCAATTTAAACAGCATCTTCTTTTGACACAAACTAGTAAGGCTGAAACTTTATGGAAAGACTGGCTTCAGGCAAAACATAGCATGGTTCACCCAGATGAATTCAGCAGGTTTTGTGTGATTTGAATAGTGTATATTTGAGAGCAAGTAATTTGCTGGTGTACGGTGGGATGCTAAATTGTCTGTGTGTGGGATGAGGGACCACCTGATGGGCACTGGCTTTACGCCCAAAATAAACACCTAACTGGAGAGATGGGGTGATGCTGGGTAAATGGCTTGCAGGCACCAGCCTGCTGAGGACTCTTGACAGACATCTCACCCAATTAGCATTCAGCACCTTGCCTACGGCTTTGGGCAACAAACACTATTTTAATGTAGCGCAATTTTCATCAACAACATGCAAGGTGACTGTGTGCTAAGTATAGAATGAAGTCCAGGCATAATATACACAAACCACAAACACAAGCACACTCAGAAGTTTAATGACCTTGGCTTTAGTTTTTTCTGTTTCCTATTTTATCTTGTATGAAAGCACTCATGTCTGTCTTTTCCCGCCTTATTTGTTGTGCCGCCCCGATTGGATCCACCTGTGTCTAATCATACACAGGAATATACACACAGAGTTAATTTTAAGAACAAGACAAAGCTGGAGTATGTAGGCAAAATCACAAGAGTAGCAGCATGACTGGACACGACTGGATCAAATACGGGCAGAGAAATCAATCACGAAAAAGTGGGAAAACACACAAACACAGGAAGGGAAACCAGACATGAGATCAGGTAATTGTTGTCACAAATGAAAACAAAAACCTGTTTTTCTGTTAACTATATTTGCATTCAAACCCAAAGTTAAATACAACGGTTCAAATACATTTTGACAGTTAAGGTCATAAGTTCAGCCTTTGTTTTTGTTTTTTTCCGGGCATGCTGAGGATGATTATGGCAACTGCTGTTTTGGCCTGTTGTGCATACTTTTTGACTGTTACTGCCTATTGTCTTTCAAAGCATATTGTGTTGATTGGTAGATGTACCTTCCTGGCCGTCATTGGTTTTAATTATTGCAGAAACTTGGAGGATGCTGTTTAAACAGTGGACTTTATTGTTTTGACTTAGTAACATGGCATGATAATGCAGTTGTCAGGAGGGAATGTTCTGAAAATTCTTACTCAAACTCTTTTGTGTTTATGCATTACGTGCCATTATGTGTCGTGTGAAAGGTTTCTGTTGTGAAACCCTATGAGAATGAACACCTGAATAAAAAGTTCTTTATTTTCCTAAAAATAAAATGTTGTGAAAATAAAGTCATGATCTCAATATTGCTTATGATTTGGAAATATGTTCAGCAGTTAGGCACAGTATTGTCAATACACTGATAAATCATGCAACACCAGTGGTATAGCCCAAGGGACTGAATCCAAGGTTACTGGATGCTAATGTTGGTTTTAATGGTCAGATCACATGGAGGTTCTTCAGATGTCTGTGCTCTGATGAGGGCAGCAGAAAGTAAGTAAAGGTGTCCGTTGTGTCGTCTTTAATCCTTCTAATATGAAACACTGCAGCCCTGTTTTTATTCTCAGCAAATATCCACCACATTTTACATCTTTACAACCCTAAACAAACAATTTCATCAATTCCTCCCTCATTTAGTTAATCTTTCCCATATTATTAAAAGTAAAAGTCTGAGGTTATAAAGGTCACACACTACATTTTGAATGCTTTCATTTTAAGTATTGATGAGAATTTATTCTTGATAAAAAAAGATAACGGTAAGGTTTATTCAAATCAAGGTTAAATAAGGAGAAAGTCTGTTAACCAAAACAATATTAACTTATTAACGTATTAAACTGCATCTGCATTTAAAGAGGACAATTAAAACAACTGATGCAGAATCTATGATGCAGTAAACTTAGTCTCAACTGAACAGACTCTGAGGAATATTCATTTGATTCTTCAATATTTCCATCCCTGCTCGGCCATGCTGTTTTTTAAATTGTCCCCAGGAGAGAATAAAAGTTCAGCCACAGTCTAGGCATGACTTGGGAAACATTTCCAGCTTACTGTGCCAGCATATTACCAACAAACAAAATGAAGGAAAAGTCACAACAGAGGCTGTGCAGAAAAGTGAGACTGCTGTGTTTGGTGTTAATAATTATTTCCACTCAACTGAGAGAGACAACATCACATATTCAAGCCTCACATCTGAAACTTTAACTCTAATGGGACTGACAAATTAACTGCCTATGAAGCTGGTTTTTGCCAAACATGTGTACGTGCAACACTGTGTCCCTCAGGTGCCATTAAGGGCGACTAGGCTGGCCTCTAGTCCCAGTGAGGGGCTAAGCTGCTGTAATTTGTGGCTTCAGAACAGTGAGTAGAGGCGGTCCCACCATGTGGCTGTCAGGGCCTCAGAGAGCTCTGATAATGAGGCAGGTTGCCTCATTAAAAGCCATGAGGCTTGCACACAAAAGAACCTAACATCAAAAGCCTCCACGCTGCCTTTAGTTTGACTCTGCACACATGCTTCTGACCACAGAACTAATACCACAATATTAAAGTCACACAAAAGACCTCTCCACTACTGCACCCACTCTCCTTTGCTGTTGTCTGGAACCTAAAGGCAGCTTCAGGCAGCTGTATGTGTTTCCATCTGGAAATAATGAATCATTCTTTTATATTTTTTATATTAAAAGAAGAAAATAAAAGAATGTAACGGGCTTTTTGTCTGTGTGCTACAGGTGGCAGAACACCGATCCCTGCAGAAATTCCTAAAGAGGGACACTGGTATACAGTAATGGATGTCAGGGATACTGGGTTGAACTAGCAAACCATGCTTTCTGAACATATTTTTGTTAACACAGGGGCATGTACTAAAGATATCACAAAAGACCAAAGTGACAATTTTACACTTTTGGACTGGAACAAATGTGTTCTGTTCAGAAAAGCACACGGCAAATGTTAGCATACATTCAAGCTAAGCAGGTTGAAAACATCAGCATGTTATCATTGTAAACAAGCATGTCTCCACCTGTGTTAATGTGAATGTAAGTGATTCCGAGTCAAAACAAGAGAGGACAATATGGATGAATGAAGCATAAATGCCATATTTCATGTTTTCTAATTGACTGATGCTCTTTTAATTAGGTCACATGTTTGTTCCCTCTTCTTCTGCAATGGTTTAATGGTAACCGACTGGAAAATGTGCTTGACGAATTAGCTTGTTTATCTCAAGGAACCATCTTATAATATTTGTATAATGGTATTGGACTGAAACTTACATTCATTTCCATTTTTATTTTTGCATTCATCTTCTAGATACTCAGTAAAAATGTGATCTAAATTTGGATGGAATCTAGCTGATAGGTGCTAAGTTAGTATGCTGGAGTTAGCATTTAGCTTAAAGCATCAGAGTGTGGCTTGGCATTACAGGGTCTTTTTGAAATGTTTGGATTTCCATTAATAATAGATCACCAGTAGTTATTTGAAACAAGAAATTGATGCTACGGTTTGAAAGGCAGGGATGCTTCAATGTACTTCTTCCAATAGTTTTAACTTTAGTTTACATTGCTTGAATTTCACACTGTTTTTTTTTACCATTGATGCAGGCCATTAAATAATGACTTTTCTTGTCCCTCCTCCACAGGCATTTTCCATTGACCTGTATAGAGTAAGGAGGGGATTGATGCTGTGTGAGTGCGACAAGAAGTAGATGAGATGTACTCTGACAGCTCTGCTTCACCGCTGCTGGATGGCAAATGTCAGGAGCCAGACAGCATATGTACAGACAAGAGCGGGAAAGAAAGTCTTGGCTGTGTTTTATGTGTTTGAGTGTGAATATCTCTTTCAGCTGTCTGAGGTTTTGACAGAGGTGTACATTTTTAACTGCATATGTAGCATTTTGGCACATCAGGGCTTCAGGTCAGATTCATTTCTGCACCATACTAGTGTGGGTGCTTTTAGTGTGTAACTTTCCACACATGGGTCCCCAGGTACGTCCGTGTAATCTGAGGTAACCCTTAATGTGCCTGTCACCGGAGAAATTCAAAGTTTGTGGACCTCAGGCCATAAGGAGGGCAATGGGGTATGGATGAAGATAAGCAGATGCACTTTGCTCAGGCATGAAAATGCTTTCCAAGAAATGTGGACAGAGATATGGAGAGAGGGAGATAGAAAGCGAAAGGGACAGAACGAAGAAGAGGCAGAAAAAGGGAATGAGTCACCATGAATAACGCAAAACACATTATTTTTGTTCTCGTGGAGATGAGTCACATGAATTAATGTACTTTTTGAAGTTTTTCCCTTTTGTCACATTATGCTAACCCTAAAACGGATCAAATCTAAAAAATATGTCACAAAGTCACATTGTCACAAAATGTCTATGCCCAAAAAAGCTGAGAGCAAGCGAGACCAGAGCCCTAGGAGCAGCAGAATAGTGTAAAGCCTCCTTATGGCTTGGGATTTATAAAGGCAGTGTTTTCCTGACTTCTGCTGCAGCTCAATATCCACCTCCACAGCAGGGTTTGCATTACGCTTGTGCACTCAGGCCACCATCAAAATGGTTAATGCATGACATTACCCACATTGCATCATGTTCAGAATTTCCCAAAGTGCATCATTCTCATTTTTTAAGATGGGAATGTGCTTGCCAGTCTAGCTCCACACTGCAACGGTAGAGTGCTTTTGAATCTCTTTTATTCTGTTTAAAAAAAAACAATAAACATCTAGTTAGTCTTCACAGCATTTCTAACTTTAAAAACGATGGCAGCCCCTTGATTTGGTTCCACAAAATGAAATTGAATCTTTATTGGCCCATGTTTCACCAGTCAAAATATTTGTGTATTTCAGCTGTCAATCAAACCAGCACAGAAACAAACAGGACCAACTCAACACCTCTATGGTGGAGGCTATCAAACCTCCAAAGTATGTGATTCAGAAATCCATGTTAGGATGCCTGTGAGTCTCAGATGTTGTTATATTGTACTTTCTCTCCTTTATTCTCCCCCTTACTGTTGTGTTGTCTCCACAGGTTTACTGATGAATAATGATGCTCAGCTGTGAGGGAAAAGGCATTGCCTGAAGCCTAAGCAGTTAGTTGTCTTTGCAATTTTCCTCAGCTGCGCTACGCTGGATCGAGTGGCGGTTCTGTCTTCCTTTTTGTATTTTCACATTTAGTTGACTCAGTCCAAGTTTGAGCATTGTTGCCTTTTATGTATAGTGAGAGAGGGAAATTAAGGTTTAAAAACAAGACTTTATGAGGTTGAAAGATAAATAGCAGTAGCTGAACCTTTGATTGGATCCAAAAATATAACAAGAATGACCAGAAGAAAGATGAAATGAAGAGTAAGAGCCAGCAGGATCTCTCTGAAAATAAGTCTTTTGATTTAGCCGAAACAGCATCTAACCTAAAGTATCCGAAAGCCCGTTTGCAACAATTGTAAAGTCCTGTTTACAAGACTCTCAGCAAAAAGCACTCCTTGGCTCAAATCTGGTAAAGTGATTTGAGTCCTGCATTTTTGTGTCATTGGATAGTTTCCAGAATTTACAACACTAATGGATAGGATACAAATGTGATCTATGCAAGTGTTATGAACTGTGATAAAAATAACAGGACAAAAACTGTTCTTGGGCTGTATAGAGACACTATTCATTATGACTGATTAAAATGACAAATGAAGAATGAAGATTCAGATTAGTGCCAGAAGTGCACTTTGGTATCAGCTGACTCCATGATTACCAATCACATTTAAACACTTCCCAATTGCATTAAATGAAGACTAGACACTTCCTCGCTTTGTCATTATATTCCAGCAGCTTGTTTTTTCACTCACGACACTCTGTTACTGACTGTGTCCTTTATTACTCCCTGTACCACCCTGCCTCAATCTTATGGTGAGCCCATGTCTCGTGTTATGCTTGATTTGGATGCTATAGCTCACTTCTATGTGTCTATTGGGTTCTCTTCTGTATAGTCCTTTGTGGGGGCTTGACTTCTGAGTTTATTAAATGCTCTCGGTGAATAAGGGAAAAGCAATTTCACCAAAGAAATGTGTCCAATGTGCAGTGGATGTTATATACTCTTTCAAGCAATCCCAAATGCAATCTCATGTATCGTGACATTTTAACAATGTATTTTTATTAACTGCCAATTTAGAGTGAAATATTGTAGACTTTGGGGAAATATTTCTCAATAAATAAATAAAAGTTCAATGAGAAAGTGGATACCAATCTCTTATATGCAGACGAAACAGACAAGATAATGTGTTAGGAAATAAGCCTAAAGGTGCTGAAGGGTGGATTTTGTTGCCTTTGGATGGAGCCAGGCCGGTTGTTGTCCTTTTTCCTGTCTGTATGCTAAGCTAGCAGGCTGAAGATGTTAGCTTCATAGCCAACACACGTCCATTAGAGTAGTATCGACCCTGTCTTCTAGCTCTTGCTCTTTTCAAGTATATTCTATAGTACAAGAGGTGAGCTTCAATCACACTAAAGTGGTTTTACATTATGGACAATTTGTTAAATTCAACATGATTTTACCAAGGTTAACACCATCTATTTTGCATAGTCTTGTAGGCTGGTCACTCACTTATTGGACTATTTAGTCGCATTATTGTTCTCTGTTTGTGTGACAGTGAGTGGTGAGCAGTGCTGCATCAATGTTTTGTTTAGAGAAGACAGTCCCAATATAAATGCCAGTAGGCGGCGTTTGGATTAAATTATAGGGGTTAGCCGTAGTGAAGTCTTAAATTCGTGAAAATGAAATTTACTGAACAAACAATCACTCGTTTAATTAATAGAATAGTGTGAGGCATTTAGGAGAGAGAAGGTGGGTAGACGCTCTGATAAAGGCAAAATAAAGTTTAAATTTGGGTAGGCGGCACCTACATCCATCTGCATCTCGGGTTATGTAATTTCCTAGTTAATTTCTTAACTCTGTACTTTATAGTGTATCCTGCTTGCTAACCTTCAACTTCAACTCTTTTCTTTAAGGTGTCAGTGAAACATCTGCTTGTCATGCACTTGCTGTCTACCCTTCTTCTGACTCATCGTTGCGAATGCTTCTAGCACAGCAATCCTCCAGCGGACAGGTAAGAGATGGCCCTCTGAGCATCGCTCTTTTCTGTCAGATAAATGCTGTCAAAATAAGATGGATTTCATGTCACTGAAACGACACCACTCACTTTTCAAGACAAATGATCTATGTGTCTCTTTTAATGTCACACAAAAAATACCAGACAAAAGTCGTTTTATAAGCACATTTTTCTTGTGAATGACTGCATTACAGCAGTTAGAAGCCTCTGCATGCTATGGGTCAGACCCACATTTTGAACTGGGTCATGCTGTTTTTGGTATGAGATTCAACTGTAAAAGGGAAATTCGGGCCACATACAACATTTAAAGCCTTAATGTTGAAATTAAAAACATTTGATTAGTGAGAAAGCAAGGACTGACGGTGAACAGTTCTATCTGTTCAACATCAGTTAAGAGAAGTCTTTCATTGAGAAACATGAAGTTACAACTATGCACTTTGATGTGATATTGGTTCCGCGCTTCAGAGTTTGGATAAGTCATTGTTTTTTCAACCAAAAAACAATGACATTCTTTTTGTGTTTATTTCGAGTGCATTGTCTTTTAAGACATGTACGTTTCAGTAGGATGACTTTAATTTGAATAAGCTTAAATCTCAAAAACATTTGCAAAATGTTGCAACTGGGTTTGAAGGTTTATGCTTTTGAATTGATAAAACGCAGACAACAAGTAATTAGTGATAGTTTATTCTACCCATGGACAGAGCCAGGTTTGCTGTAAGACTGATTCCAGTGATTATGCTAAGCTAACTGACTGCTGGCTTTACTGGTGGTTCATAAAAAATGGATAGAGTTGATAGTGGTATCAATCCTCTCATCTCATTCTCTTGAGAAAAAAAAGTAGAAAACAAATGACATGTTTCAACAAAGAGATAGTCTCTACCTTTAATACTGTAGATGAATATATCTTACTTAATTGTTACTAATATAACTAACTAAATGTTATCATTATGAATATTCTGTACAGTGTAAATGGTGTAAATGTTACATCTATTTATTCACAGCTGCCTGAGCAGAGGTCATGATTGCTAAACTTCCCCTCACAGAGAAAACTGTCATGTCTCATAAGCAGCATGAACAGAAAGTATAGCTTGTGGCGTATACATTTTTGTACAGTGAGAAATAGTGAAATCACTGAAACATAGTATAATACCTAAGGTTATTGCATGAGAGATGACCCCCTTATATTAGAGCATGCATAAAGCAAATTAGAACAATGTCCTGGGGGATGGACATTCTCAACAGTTGCTAACGAAACAAGCATTGTAATCTTAGATGAGTATAGATGTTGTCTAATGCAGTACCACACTCCTGTTTTTTAATGTGTGAGAATTAATAACTAAAGATCTGTCACAGAAGATGATCATGAACATGATGGATCTATTTCTCTGAAGGTTGAATGTCATACATTCTGTCTTAGAGGACTTTTCCATCTCTCACCTCAGAGAGGGGCAGATGGAGGCATTCAGCAGGTGGTCCTGAATTGCAGTAATTAAAAAGACACAGACAGCCCTCTAAAGTCCCCCCAACGTGAGAGCGTGCCGGTGCCCAGACAGTCAAACAGAGCGGGAGAGGGAAAGATCATATATTGAACACCTTTTACCAATTATTTTCAGTCCATTTTCCCTCTCACTTTGTCTTTTGGGGGCAAGCTGGGGCAAGTTTTGTTGAAAAGGTGTCAAAGGAAATTCTCTCCGCACAGTGGAAATTTGGCCACTGCTGATAAGATTCTCTGCGGCAATGGCGAAGCTCATTTGAAGCCTTAACACCGTTTTTGGTGACCGATAATTCAGACAGATGGTGACTGGACGACCTGATTGGGAGAGAGTCTGTATTTCACCGTACACAGTGTCCTCAACAGGGTCTGCATTACTATGCACATCAGCTTCTACGTGAAGCACTCACCTGCATACACAAGGACAATGGCATCTTAGTGAGGTCATTAGCGTGAAATGTGAGATAAACTCTAATTCAGCGTTGTGTGTTCACATGTGCTGTACGTAATTCACTTTCTTTATTCCAACGACTTGATCTTTAATTCAATTCTTTAGATATAGATAAACATTTACAGCCAACAAATGCAAGTGCAATTAGACAGCTCGTCTGGCTCTGTCAAAATAAAATTAAAAAACCTAGATTGTGTACGGCCTTAACCAAAGATATAAAATGTATCTGGTCTTTATATTACAGTTGCTATGGGTGATTTTTGTTACAGCTTTTGTAATAACCAGCTGGCAGTGTAATGTCCTTTTGATGATGTGTCCGAATGCTTCAGACATTTGCGATCAGCTCCACTAATCAATATCTACATAACTTCAGGGTTGCAGTGCAAGTGAAATAGGAAAAATTGAGCATACCCCCGCGCTTTCCCATTTTTATGCTACCAACTACCGTTTGTATCTTTAGCTGTTAAAGTAAGATAGACATGAAAGTAGTATATTTTTGTCTTATAAATGTCAAAAAGGGAAATAAACTGAAAATAGTGCCCCAAATACTGTAATGTCATTTGGATGCATGGATGAATAGCTCACCACACCTTAACTATTCTACTATTTTGCTGTCCATTCAACTTAAATACGCTTTGTGAAAGTGCAGGTATGTGACTCCTTAACCATGATTTTGTGATGAGAGCAGAATATTCACGCTGCTATGGATCTTATTTTTACCACTATGGTTTACAGAGGGACCATTTTTCCTAACATAGACGCATGAATGCTCATACATGCATAGGTTAGCCTGGGTCTCGTTCAGACAAGGTCATGTTGTTGACGTAGGATTGTCAGAGGAGTCGGTGTTGGATGTCCCCACAGGTCCACAATAACAGCTCACTCAAAGCAGCTTTCCACCTAATCTCCTCTGTCACGGCGACATTAAAGTTGCATTGTTAGGAGGGAGAGCTCATGTGCCACTCAGCCCCGCCTCATTTGTAAATAGAAAGCTACTCATTTACTGTTTCTCCATGACGAGGACACCGCTTCTTGATTCTAATTTTGGCACCATTCATACCATTAACATAGCTTTGATCAAATATTGGATTCCTCTATTATATCTCCCACAATCATCATGAAGTATTTACCCAGGTATTTGTGCAGCAAATGTCTTGAAAACAAAAACACCCTGTGTGTCTTATCATCTGAGAAACCAATCTTTTATACTCTGGGATAAAAGCGAGCTCCACAGTAGGGGGACTTGTAAATTCACTGAAACAGTAGGGTACAAGGTACTGGCAAATCATTATGTCAAAAAGGAGTTGTTGCTTAGGGACTTAGGGAGACAGAAAGAAAAGGAATAGGCAGGCATGAAGGCAGATAAACATTGTTGCACATCAAAGCTTTGATAGGAGAATGACATCAGAAGATATGATCCTTTCAGCCACTGTGGAGAGACACGTATGCTGCCGGGGATCAACAAGATTAAAGCGGGCTCCAGAGTGAGTTATTGATTGATTCAGGTTGTTCTGCTGGATCTTTATCGTTTATAGTGATGCAAGCTAATTTGGCAAATAACAAATCAAATAAAAAAAGACAAGGGCAGTATTTAGCTAAATAAAGATAATCTATTAGTGTCAGTTCTGGAAACATCTATTGCCAAAAGCACACACCCTTTAGAGGGGAAAAAATAGAAGAACTTGCACTACGCAAAAAAGGCTGATCTTTTTTTCTCTAGCATATGGGTGCACAATTGGGTCAGAAGATAAGCAAGCCCCTGTGGACTGTGGACAGATGCAATCCATCCCTGGCTGTGTTGATGTCCTCTCCCATCTTGTCTCTCTCACAGGCATGTGGTGATCAGACAGTGACCTGTGCAGAAACTGCTATGCCTCCAGGATGCAGATGAGCAAAAAAAGATAGCAGTGCTTCCCTGACATCTGCTAACATTAGATAACTCTGAGTATTGTTTTCCAGAGAGGATGAGGCAAGGATGATCAAAACCCCCCCAAAAGATGGAGGGTAAAGCACCTTTTAAGTGTATTGAAAAACTATAATTTTCTTTTGGCTTAATGTTAAAGGTCAAGCTTTATTTCAGGTACTGATCAGTTGTAATGAGAAAGTTAATAATGCATAAGCTTGACATTACTTCTAATTGACTTTTGTGATTTAATCAATAAGACATCTTCAAAAATATAATCAATATGAATGGGCTTGTAAAGCACATTGCTGATATGCGAACCTGCACTTCTGTGTGAGTGTTAATGTGTGGATGTATCACATAAAAAACATGACGATGCTCTAAACTTTGTGTCGGTCAGCGATTCAACGGTAATGATGAGCCAGGTGTCTGTCCTTTGGCCAGCTGCCTGGAGATAGCATTAGATTAGACTGTCAGGCAGGGTGGAGGGGCGTGCAGGCAGACGTGACAGAGATTTCATGAAACACATCAATCATATCATTGGGATATAGCGCGGACATAGTCACAATATCCTTTCTGCGTTAGAGCTGCATTATGACAAATGTCAATTTGAAGGATACAAGGGAGTGTTGTCTTTCTACAGTGCACTAAGCAGCTTCCGCAAATGGCAAAGTGCAGCTCTTCAGAGGGTCTTTAAAACACATATTTATACATTATAATAATTGTATCTTTACTTTATTTATTACTTTATTATTCTCTATTTTGTGTCTTTATTTTGTCTTTCAGAAACACCTGTTCAAAATGCACTTACTCATTGTATTCCAGATAATCTAAAGCAAATACATTTGAAATAAATAAGCCCAGATGTTCCCAACATTTTTTGGCTTGTGACCCTTCAAACTAAAGCAAATTTAGATGTGAAATGAGCCTGAGAAAGCAAAATAAACAGTGTTTGTAGCATACATTTATTTTTTTAATTTACCTGTTTGTTATTCCTTCCACAACCCCTCATATTTTCTTTATTAGACTACAGAATATCTGACCGTTCTGAGTGAGTACCGTATCAAGAGCCAGCTTTGTCGTTTGACCTTGTGAACATAATCCAGAGCCATAAATTAAAAAGAGGGACCAATACCTTCCGTTGTGTTCTATAATTCAAAGTAATATATTGGCAGCAACTGGATTTATTAGTGCATCTCTGGTGTGATATGATGGGAGCTTATGGGACAGATCAGCAGCCATCATCTGCATTAAAACATAAACGGACTTTATAGCAATCCAGAATGCCAAGCGAATAACTCTCCAATCAGCACAATGCAGTATAAACACGTGCACTCGCACACAAACACCCATACAAATGTCCCAATAAAAAACATCTGTCACTTCAGTAGTCTGCTTATCTGGCCCAGCCATGTCATCGCTCTCCCATGAGAGCATAAAGGCAGCAGAGGCGTTTTATGCTCTGCAGATAAGTGGGCTGATATGCTGTTCAAACACTGTCTCTTCTTGCTTTTCCGTACAAACACACACAAAAGACATGCCATTGGAGGTAATTAATGGTTTGATATAACCACACAAAAGCAGGATTTGGCTTGACTGCCCGAACTAAACACCACCCTCACTTCCACCACCACCACCTACACACACACACTCCCTCCCTACCGCCTACACCTTCCTAAAAGAACCCCTAGAAGCCACCGAGCCACCTCCTTTTCAACCTCCTTCCCTCCCTATCCTTCCTCCCTCTCACACTCTGTGGTCTAAGCTGCATGCTCACAGTACCGAAACACGATGAACCATTCAGCCCTATGGGAATTTCTCCACCCAGCAAGCCAACGTCAGCTACATCTGTGTCTGTCAGCCAGAGTAGATGCAGCGGCAGCATCAGAGTGGCAGTAGCAGTCAGTGGACTCAGGCGTCAGGCAGTCTCTCACTGACGTTCTGCTTCAACTTGGCTGAGAAGCAGTTCATCAAGCTTAGCTCAGACCGGGAGAAAAAAAGTTCTCTTCTGTCCTCTTTCTTAGGATCCTGAGCAGATTCTAGTAATTTATGAATGACCAAGTAAGGATGCTGCGCAACTTGAGGATACTTTACTCATCCAGACAGTGGCTGGTGCCTGCGTTGAATGGCCAAGGGGAACGTGATGCTGTGCACCTTTTGAACAGGGTTTGACCGAATGCTACTGGCTGTCCACCCTCCTCCTGCTCTTCGTTCTCTTTTCTCCTCTCACAGTTCTACCCTGGACTCCTCTGGCATGCGAGGGTCAAGTCAGCAGGATTTCCCCATCCACCTCAATCCTCTCTCCAACTGTGTTGTGATCCTCAGTGCCACACTTGGTTTCCCAGGCAAAACAAAGGGATTAACCGTGAACTTTACTCTCACCAGGATACACAACCGCCCTTAAACAGAAGACTGGGAAACTGATGAAAGTCAACTGTGAGTATGTTCGTCTTTTTTCCCCCCTTCCCCCTTTACATCAGTGACTCGTTTCGCAGTCAGAGAATCGTGAGTGATTGAGCATGCACTTTTTGATTAATGCACAAAGGCATGACCTGGATTTCAGGGGAAACAGCGTCATGTGTGCACAAGTGCATGTCTGAGAGGTCTCAGCATGTATTTTTAATGTAGCCTTTTACCTTAATGAAGGCAACAGAGGATGTGCTGCCTGAAAGATGTGCGTGCATCTGTTCTTCTGGCAGACTTAATATAGAAAAGTGTAGTTATTAAATCACAAATTAGATAAATGTTAAAGCCCTTTAGCTTATTTCTGAAGGTATTGAGGAAATAATGTGTTTCCACAGACTGTAAGCCTCCCCATATAGCAGCATGTATATTTTATACCGTCATCCTTCTTCCACTTATTCCTATTTCATATCTTCTCCTAGCCTAAGTAGTATACATCACATTTTAAAGCACAATCCTATTTTAATCTACCATTTACTCCTATTTCCTGTCTCTTTTAACTCTTAAAAATATCTTATCAGTTCAAAATGTTAACCACATTTAATCTACTGGTTCTAATATTTTAAATTCCTATTTTTCCCAAAACAAAACAAAAATGTTTTTCAAAACCTAAAGCACATCGCTCTCACCTCATTTCCCCCTCTCTCTTTGATTAAGTGGAAACGACTAAACATGGGAGGATTAAGCAATGAAGCGTGATTTTAACGAGTCCATCCAGTCCCAAGAGATTTTGTGAGGCGCTACAACCAATGAACAAAGGTGCTGGGGTTCTTTTGGAATAAAAAGTAGCCGCCATAAAATGAAAGGGTTGGGTGGGTTCGGAAGAATTGTGACTGGATTGTAACGCAACTTGCATTGAATGGCAATTTGACCATAAAATGCATTTATTGTCACATTTTCAATGTGATATAGACATTGTCCTGCAGGGATATGCTACAGCACCAGATATGTGTTGATCAATTTCCCACATAGTATGCCAGTTATTCTAACTATATTATTAAACTGAAATAGTCGCTTAATCTTCATGTGTGTTTGAATCCAAGTGCTTTACTGCCAACCATAATTGAAAAAATAATATTTGAACAGCATGGAGGTTATTCCAACCATTACCTTTGTTTTTGCAGACATCATTATGGAGAAAATTGGGCGTGTTATGAGTTGGTAATATCAGAAAACCCAGAGGCTCAAAACAGAGAAAGACACTCATATTTAGGAAACTCTTCATTAAAGAAAATGCAAATGAGTTTATAGCCAGATCATTATCCAAACGATGGGTCATTAATGAAATGTTGTTGTTGCTCATAAAAATGAACTCCTCAAGGCATTAAGCAAAATCGTTTTGTGCCCTTCAGCTGCTGCAAGACCCACTGCAGGGTGTCCTTTAGCAGATCATAATATTCATCTAATTATCATTTCCCAGTGGAGAAGAAATGTTTTCCAAGTTTTTACTTATTTAAAACTCAGATTTATGTCCAAGTTGGGTACAATATTTAGACAATTTATAGACAAAAAGCAGAAAAGTACACATCGAGTACACATTTGTGTGCCACCAACAGTGACGCACTTATGAATATTTGAGGTTGCATGTTTAGAAGCCAGATCTTACATGTGAACATTTATAATCCTATTTCCTTCTCCTCCAATGCCTGATTCACAGAATGATTCAAGCATTTCTTGTGTCCTCATTCAGATAGCCACATATGCAGGAATCTTAACCATGGGTCAGTGCTGCTGACTACAGGATGCAAGAACTATTGTGCCAAAAAGCTCTGGGCTGATTTGCACGTCATACATAGATAGCTCTCCACGCAGACACACATGGTGTCCTTTGCCTCCTTTGCTTTGACTTGCATCTCTTTGGCTCTCTTCTTCTTCTCCTACTTCTTCTTCTTCTTCTTCTTCTTCTTCTTCTTCTTCTTCTTCTTCTTCTTCTTCTTCTTCTTCTTCTTCTTCTTCTTCTTCTTCTTCTTCTTCTTCTTCTTCTTCTTCTTCTTCTTCTTCTTCTTCTTCTTCTTCTTCTTCTTCTTCTTCTTCTTCTTCTTTTGGTCTCTCTTATCTTCTTTCCCTTTCTTTCACAAATGTCACACACAGGCGCTCTCTTTGCTTTCTTGTTTTCAACCAAAGGAGAGTGTAGAAAAAGGTTATGTGTGTCTTGAAGGCCTGGTGGGGGGCCGGTGTACGAAGCCACTGAGCAGCAGTACTGATGGCCAGGTGCCAGAGGACCTGCAGGAAGCCAACCTTCAACATGCCCACCTCTGCACTCAGTGTGAAGGCTCTGAACTGATTTGTGCTACCTGCCTCATGGACTGGACACTGTTAATCACTGGATCAATGACCATCACTTATGCATACAGAGCTAACACGATATTTCAGGAGGCAGACGAATATTGTAAGGGTGTACATAATGAGTTTTCTGGGCAAAAGTGATCCAAAGACCTTTGGCAGCACTATATGGCACAAATGACTCACGGGTATTTTATCCTCATACGCTGTTTAATCGAATCCCAACATAGGCGATGTGCTACGAATTCTGCAGCATTGTCTTTGCTTTTAAAACCTCCCCTTTTTGTCTGACCAGACAGCCAAACAAAGCCCATCCCCACCCTAGGATACATTTGATACCAAACTGCATCCCTGAAAAGTCCAACTAGAGGCCACAGTGGACCATATGCACTATTTATAGTAATGCAGCGTCCATATTTACCCCACACTCTGAGTGTACCATTAGGATACTTCCTGCCTCCATTTAGAAACTATTAGCAAGCTTGACTTGCCATACCTGTTGAGGTCAAGAGGTAGAATTATTTTCTATTTGTGTGAAGCTTAGCAACACAACAGTCTTCAGTGAGTCAGCAATTTCTCGGTTTCTCAAATTCCTTCTGCTATCATTATTTTAAAAAATGTTTGTGGCATCAAAATTATTCAGTGATGGTTCAGCCTTTTTGTCCTGAAAAAGGGAACATATGCCTGGACTCTTTTTATACCCACTGCTGTATTTGGGTGTAATTGCTACAACACTGCCTTACTGTGTGTGTCTTTACCGTTTATATTAATAACGACACACTTTAAAATAGTGGCTACACTGTATATCAAACTAAACTAATGGCTCTGTGAGGCTTCTCTTGAGGTTCAAGCTACATGCTTAACATCAGCATGCTAACGTCCACAGGCTAACATGCTCACAATTTTAATGCCAACAAGCAGATATTTACTATTTGACTATTTACAATAAGTGGAAGTTGTCTCCGGTGTTTTTCTTATAATAAAAAATTCAATAAATATCTTTACTAAATGTAATGTCAATTGATGCAATAGTTCCATATTTACCGAAGACTAAAGTGGTGGACCTTTCAGCCAAGGTAGCAACACCATTCTGGGAAAAACGATATCTTAACTTAAGAAACCAACACCATTTTAATTCATTATGACAACAATATGATTATGTGTGAATACCACGAAATAGCAGATAAGTCTGGTGATAGATTTATGGTGTCCAAACGAAACAGTGTAATGATGTTGGGAGTTTGAGTGATGTGATTTGAAATACCATTTTACAACAAGATGAGAAACGATACAAGTCCTGCAGGCGGACCCCCATGGTGACTGGAATGTTATTTGTGTGGGCTTCAGGCTGTTGGTAGCACTCTGCTAACCTGGCACTGTCAAACAAATGCCAATGAGTGAGGAAGTTATTTCTCACCGGATAGGGATGCTGTCCAAAAGCATTGCATTGTAGGTTAAAATTGAAAACAATTTTAGCAGCAGCTCTACAGAGAGCAGTTAGGACAGTGTTTCCTAGTACATGAGATATAAAAGATTAAGTGAAAAAAAAGAGCAGAATACTCAGAAGGCTTTGAGAAAATCGTATTTTTCACTTTTGCACACTTTATTTCTTTGTGTCATGATGAATGCAACAGCTAAACTGCTGGAAGAAAACATCATGACCCTATAACAGAGCCAGAGTTCCCTTTATTAACCTAAGTTCTTTGTTCTACAAAGTTGCCGACCTGGACCCATGGGTTTGAAAGAAACCCATGGGACACATTTTTATGGCTTGATGCCTTGGCTTTAATGACCTACAAATGCGTGATAGTGCCATGTGGTGCTTCTCTTGCATTGACAGTTTTAATATGTGGTGAAGAAGCATTATATCCCCTGGGTATGAGTATAATTCCAGTATTTGTAGCATTTAGATATGCTAATAATTATATTCTGTAGGGAAATAAAGATGGCAATTCAGACTATACAATGTTTAAGCTTGAGGCTAGTCTCTGTGCATACTATTCTACAGTGTCATTGCCTCACTCCTCTCCCAGGAAATACCTCAGCCAACTGGACATTACGGCATTGGTATTTTGAGCCGTGCCACTTGCTCTGCTTAAGATCTGTACATTTCAGTGCCATATTTTACAGCCCAGCATCTGCGCCGTGTGCAAAAGCTTTCAGCTATTAAAAAAACACTGGTACAGTTGAGGCATAAACACGGAGGCAGAGACTTTTAGTGGGGAGCATCAAAAAGGTTGACGTTTGGGTGAGATCAGATCCACAGAGAGAATCCTCAATGCTGTTTTTGAGTGTTGGTGCACAGGCAGAGACACAGCATTACATGACACCCCCAACCATCCCCACATAAGACCTGGAGTGTACAAGTGCTGCCATCAAAGGACTGTAAACCCCCAGCCACTATCGATTGGTGCGTCCAGCACACTAGGATAAAATGTGCATGCACCCCACTGTTCTAACCTGAGAGTGAAGGGGCCAATTGTGCTTTCATGTTAGCTTCTATGTGTGGAGGTTGTTGGCTGCCATCTAATGGTGCAGGGTGTTTAGTTTCATTTAAGTGATCTAACACCTTGATAGTATCAGACATTTTCACTGAGCATGAATGGGTGATGACAACCCAGTGTTGTCATCACCCATGACAACAATGCTTAATCAATGTGTGTTTACTTGTGATTTAAAAAAACCCAAAGATTTACATCAAGTAGTGAGTAGTTGTATACACATTCTTCTGTAATTATTTAAGATTCCTGGAGGTACCTGAAAATTATAAGTTCAAGTGTTGTTCTAAAGCGGGAAATGAAAACCTATGCTAACTGAAAATGCTTTTGTTGCTAATAAAGTCTAAAGTGCTGCAGCAAGGGGAATGTATTGCCTGACAGGAAATGCACAGGCTCTCCACTCAGAAAAGGTTTGCTCATTTGATTATTTTGTGCCATCACTCTTAAAAATTAAAGTAAACACTGCAGAAATAGTATGCATGGCTGACGGATTAGCTGGCAGTGAGTTTGAAACGTAGGCAGATATGTATGATTCACAAACCTCTAAATTGGCCACCAACTGCATTTGTGAGTTCAAACACATTGCATTACTCTTTTGATAGTATTGTCTCATTTAGAGTATACTAAAGTTGGTCTTATTTTCACACCTATATCCAAGTAAAGGTTTATGTATTCATATCTGATGCATTTATGCTGTTGTTATGTTAAGCTAGTAAGTGCAAAGGACACAAGGGTTTAAGGACCAAATCAAGCAAAATCATTATCATCATTTGTTTCGTCAAGTTATGTCCATTTTAGTGAACCACAAATTGAGTTTATGCACAAGCAGAACAGATTAAGAGCAAAGAACCCAATTATGCAATTGCCTGGATTTATTTGAATGTGCCACAGATGTTTGCCTAAAACACCATATGGGTATACTCACATGAGCTTGATATAGTTCTGTAAGTTGCATAAAGTACAATAGCTAAATGAAATTCCTTAACGATGAGAACAACAATTAATAGAGAAAACAATGCCTTCAATAACATTTAATATAATTATCCACAGTCAATGCTATCCATCTGTTAGGCATATATGACAAACTCAAACATTACGTCTCAAAAAGCAGAAAATATTAACCTTTCAATTTTCCTACTTCTTAGTAACTAGCCATGTGTAAATGTGTGATGCTCAACATGATGAATTGATGCCATCCAGTGGCTATAAATGGAACATCTCTGTCTGAATGGCTCCAGAATAACATTTAGCTTTCTTTTCTTAACAGGAGATCTTACTGAAAATGAAAAATTCAAACACTCTTGTTGAGTTTGGGTGCAAATAAACCAAAGAAGAAAATGGAAGGAGATAGCATGCCAAACTCAACTGTAAATACCACTACAATGGATATCCACCTGGTCACTCACAGTCTCTGGGAGGTGATTACCATTGCGACCGTGTCGGCTATAGTCAGCCTCATCACCATTGTGGGGAATGTCCTGGTGATGCTCTCCTTTAAGGTCAACAGCCAGCTGAAGACGGTGAATAATTACTACCTGCTGAGCCTGGCAGCTGCTGACCTCATCATAGGTGTTTTCTCCATGAACCTGTATACCTCGTATATACTGATGGGCTACTGGGCATTAGGGAACCTTGCTTGTGACCTGTGGTTGGCATTGGACTATGTAGCCAGCAATGCGTCTGTCATGAACCTGTTGGTAATCAGTTTCGACAGATATTTTTCCATTACCAGACCTCTGACCTACAGGGCCAAGCGGACTCCCAAACGGGCTGGCATCATGATAGGGTTGGCTTGGATGGTGTCACTTGTTCTGTGGGCCCCACCTATTCTCTGCTGGCAGTACTTTGTCGGAAAAAGGACTGTCGATGAGAAACAATGCCAGATCCAGTTTTTCTCAGAGCCTGTGATAACCTTTGGGACAGCAATTGCCGCCTTTTACATTCCTGTATCAGTCATGACAATTCTGTACTGTCGAATCTACAAAGAGACTGAGAAAAGGACCAAGGATTTGGCTGAGCTGCAGGGGATTAACTATCCCACAGAGCCTGGGGTCCCCCCGCCTCAGAAGACCATAGTCAGATCCTGTTTTAGCTGTAAATTAAGGTCGACGTCGCATGACAGGAATCAAGCTTCTTGGTCTTCTTCCAGCAGAAGCCATGCGGCCAAATCAGCAGCCACCACCAACGACGAGTGGTCCAAAGCTGGTCAGCTGACCACCTTCAACAGTTACGCTTCTTCAGAGGACGAGGACAGGCCAGTCTCACCAGGGGGCTTCCAGCCCTCCTTCAGGAACCAGGCTTGTGAGACCCTCAAGAGCGGAGTGGGCAGCGAGAGCGAGCAGCTCAGCAGCTATGAAGAGGATAGCTACTTTCAGTGTCCGCCCAAAAGCAACTCTCAGAAGAGCGGCAAGTGTGTGTCCTACAAATTTAAGCCTGTGGCCAAAGACACTGATGCTGAGAACCACATCAAAAATGGAGACACCAAAATGGAATCATCAACTTTCTCCTCGGCTGAGTCCATGAGCGTTCCATCCACCTCCTCGACGGCGAAGCCCATAGATGCCACGCTGAAGAACCAGATCACCAAGAGGAAGAGGATGGTGCTAATCAAGGAGAGGAAGGCAGCTCAGACTCTCAGTGCTATCTTGCTCGCCTTCATCCTAACATGGACGCCATATAACATCATGGTGCTTATTTCCACCTTCTGCTCAGACTGCATTCCCCTCTCACTCTGGCATCTTGGCTACTGGCTGTGCTACGTCAACAGTACTGTCAATCCCATGTGCTACGCCCTTTGTAACAAGACTTTTCAAAAGACCTTCCGTATGCTCTTACTTTGCCAGTGGAAGAAGAAAAGGATTGAGGAGAAACTTTACTGGTATGGACAAAACCCTGTGGTCAGCTCCAAACTGACGTGAACTATTTTTTATTCTAGGATAATGGCTGTTAGGTATATGTTTCTATTGTTAATGTAGGCTTCATGAACTTGAATTTTACCCAGTATCAAAAGTATAAACTGTATCAAGGATCTGGTACAATTCACAATGTTGCTCAGATCAGTTGTTCTGCTATAATGGATGTTTATAACTTTGGAAATGGAGGACATTATACAATTGTCCCAAAACAAACAATGATAGTGTAAATATATTCTAAAAATTAAAACAATACTAGCATTTTCCCTGGAAATTGATGCGCTTATGAAGGATATGCCATCAATTAATATAAAAATGATTTTACACACACCAATGTTGTATTCAAGATGCACAGTATAACATCTGTATCATTATCAAATTGCTCCAAACCTCTGATAACACTGCAAATTATTTTAAAATTCATAACACATGCAATTTTATTCTGTTGGAATTTACATTTTTTTATTTGTATTGAGAATGCACATTTTAATGTTGCTATTTTAACTTAAAGGACTAATACATGTTTTCCTAAGGTCAGAACCTGCCTGCATAATCAAGATTGTAACTTGATGATAATGATAAATCAAAGCCTTTTCACACGTGCCATTGTCCTTTGCGAGTAAGTGTTTATGAATTCAGCTTTGCTGTTTTCACATATGTCCTGCAAAATCTAAAAAATAAACGTCCATGACAAAAAACAATAAATAACCCCAAACCCGAACACATTTTCAAACTGAACATCTAATCCTTCTAAAACTACATGACAAACTTGCTCAACAATGTTTACAATGGGGCTGTTGTAGAGGATTTAAGAGTACACATTGTTTATTACAATTTGTTTATTTGTCATAATCCTCAGGATATTTTCTTTTCTTTTTTTAGCATTGAAATATAGTATTTTTCTTCCTCTCAATTAATGTAGCTTAGTAAATTTGTTATCATATCTTCATTGTACTTCTGGAAAACGTGTAATGTATTGTGGCAAATAAAATGCTATTTGTGAAATGTTCCTTCGTGTAAGCATTGGATCGGAGATGACGTGGGGAAAAATGTACATGTGTCATAAGCTATAATGTCATGAAACACTTTTTGTAAGTGTGATGAATCTGCACTTGCAATTTGGGGAATTATGAGACGTTTTGCTTCATGTATTGACATGGTGATCAATGGAGCTAGAGCTAAAATGTACTGCTTTTTTATACTGTGTTTCAATTTCGTGATTCTTATTTTGTTGTTTTCAGTATTTTGTGATCCTGTTCATGCATTTCTGAATAAAAAGTGGTAAATTGCATGTCCAGCTTAATGGCTATTCAAAGAAAATGACCTTAAAAAAAACAATAGTTGCCAAATCCTGGTTCCTCATAGCTCATCCTTCTTGCAGACTCCACTTTGAATCAGTTTAACTGTGTCTGAAGGTTTCACCATCATCCATGCATACTTGCACAGTCGCTCCTTATTGCAGTCCTTCTGCCAGTAGATAACATTCCTGCGATTGAGGTTAGCACCAGCACACGCATCATACCACCAACCTCCTCCTGGCACCCCCTGAAACTCCAGCTTAGCACAATTTTGAAAGTAGTTGTCATTGTCTCTGTCTTTAGTGGTGAACCTCTGGTTGTCATGCAGGTAGTTCTCTGTGTCCAGGGTCAGAGCGTCTATAGCTGAGCCCTGGAACAAGCCCAGCCTCAGCCTGTATGCTGATGATTCATTCTCCACCAGGAATGGATCATACTCCCCCGTCTTAGTGACGGCGTCTCGGTCCACTAGTTTTACTCCCAGTGTGTATCGCCCGGGGCCCCGGGTGAGCTGATGAATGTATTCATTGCCGAGCCAGTGATCACCAGTTACAGCCCCAAAGCCATTCTTGTATTCAGCCCAGGTACAATCAAAATCCACGCTGCTATTGACGGTGATATGCTGCACCACCGTCCAGCCTCCCTCCTCCATGGCACAGTAGGCCACGATTGGGAAGTCACCTGGTTGGATCAGGTAAACCCCGTCTCTGGCCTTGCCCGAAGAGGTCATCAGCATTTCATGGCAGTCTCTGGGCAGCACTGTTGGGTAAATTAACATATGAGTCATAAAATTATAGATTGAAAAATGCACTTGCATATCCTTTGATCACATTTCAATGTATGTGTCTGTGTCTTTTTGCATAACTTTGTGGAACTTTTGTGTCTCTTTATGTAATCATTTTTGTTTCTTTTTGATCTTCTAAGTCTTGTCCATATTGGTACTTTAAGTCTCTTTAAGTGGGGTTTGAAGGTGAAGGGCAAAGGGGGCTCCTTGAACTTTGAGTGCGTATTTGCTTTCTTGCAGAGGATTAGATGTGAAGATATAGAACTGAATTGCTTTAGCTGCTGATTAAGTTTTTTGTTACTACTGTTTTTGCTAAGAAGCTAACAGACTGCTTGATTTAGCTTCCGATTCATCATACACATTGGTCAAACTTCTAAATGTAGCTCTCTGCAAGACATTAAATAACAGCACTTTCTAAAAAATCGAAGTGTAAACTATTCATCTTTGCAACCACTATCTGAACAATGTGAGAATATTCATATCTAGCACTCCCGGTTCTATCGTAAAAAACAGTGCTGTTTCCCAATTCCTCCCAGGTAAACATACTAAACTTTGATCAATTGCGCAACTATTACAACTGTTTGTCTGTAAAACTATCTCACTAAGATATACAAATCACTTAACAGGACATAACACTTATCATGAATAAGTCACCAAGCAATTTTGGTCTTGAGGCTGGAATTTGACCCCCACTCTTGGGATAATCCACACTGATAATCTAAGATAAAAGTATTTACAATTTTAAAGCAATCACAGAACACACAAAGTGCACAGTGTACCTCTATCTATAACTTGTTTTGAATTTAAAATTACAAACAACAGCAAACTAAGTACATTACTGACATCAAATAGAAAAAAGAATTAAAAGTGAAAGTCTACACGAATAAATACCTCTCATTCCACCATTCAGGACCAAGTTGTGTTCATCGGGGGGAAGAAGATTTAGGTTCTCAGCTTGGAGGTGCTCCATGTCAACTCCAGTCACACTGAGCAGCAGCAGGGCTGCTGCCAGCCGCCAGCATCTCACACACTGCATCCTCCACTTTCCTTTGCTGTCAAACCAACAGTTAATGATACAGCAATGCAAGCTTCTCACTGATTTCAGTGCACTAAATAGAGAACACTAACAAATGTGCTGAAAAAAGCCTTACCTTCAAGGATGACCCCGTATAAGATATGTTCTCGTCTGTACCCAAATCTACTCCTACAACTCCACTGTTTTAATCTCCAATTGTTGAATGAGAAGCACCGGAATGCATGCAGGGCTGTCGGTTGCTGAGAGTTGACTGATTGCAGGTCCTTTCACACAGCCTTCTGCTGCCCAGTCACAGATGGACTTCAGCCTCAGGTTCACTTCCCAAAGACAACTACCAACCCTCCACTTATCTGTGTCATGTGAGATAAACTTACATGTAAATGGAGAGATATGATCTAAGTAAACACTTATCTCTGCTCTACTTAAATCACTTCAAGAACAAGTGAGGCTGAAGTTCAGAGTAGACTGAATCATAGGGATTCAACTAAAATGTGTTTTGTTAATCTGGAGTGCATTCCTCTAACTGTGATTTAACTTTAAAGTAAAGAACAGTGTTGTTATAGTACAGCAGCTGCAGTTTCAGAAGTAAATCACCTTCTCCCACTGAAGAAGGGGATTATTAGACTTTGCCTTGGTTGTAAATATCAATTTCAACTGCAACTTTGCATTTCAATTCCACATTTGATTTATCATCAATGGTTCAATCAAAGAAGACACAAACAACATATCAGTGAAACAATTTTACATTTAGGACAATCCGAGTTTCTTTGATAAACAGTGAATGATCCTTTCATTAATTATATAATAACAGGATCCTACTTTAACAATCAAGTTACATTTGCAACAGGATTACGTTTGTATTGCACATTCTCAGTATTTAAACTTTTCAAGTTCATCATCCAGTCGGTAAATACATCACTACAGATGTGAACTGAGAACAGGTACAGTACAAGCTATAAGGTACTTTTCCATAGAAACCACATTAACTCCTAATGATTCTGCTAAAAATTCATTGATTTTTTGATGAGGCTGCTACTGGAGAAAGGTATTTTGTATGTTTCCTTGTTGCCGTCAGGTTAGTTGGGACAGGAAGGAGTCAATGACCTTAGGGAGAAAGATCATGACGTAAGATTAAGACCTTTTTAGTATAAGAAAGTGGTATGGATTTTATTCATACATGCAATACTAACCTTTGCTAGATCTCCAGCAGGTCCTGGAATGGATTTCAGTAAAGGTTCCTGAAACCACAACTCCAATAACTGCTGATTAAAGGCCTGGAAATTTCTGAAACAAAGTAAAAAATGCTTTACCACAAAGCGTGTGTACTTTGATTTTGAAAATAGTGGCAATTTCTGTCTGTATGTATTATATATTTGATTTTATTAAGTGTGTCCTGATTTTTGTCTGCCTTGACAATTCGAAAGAATTTATGCAGATTTAATGAAGTATCATACAACTCATACAACCGCTTACTTATCCATTGGAGGCTTTGTTGATCCACTATAGCCACTTATTCTTAATTCCTCCCACCAGTTTTTCAAAACTGAATTAATCCACTTTAAACCAACTATGATATACCTGTGAGAAGAAAAGAAATATCTTAAGTATTATCATTTATTCTGTTATCCTAACACATACAGTCGGTTTCTGTACTGTATGTGTTCAATACGTTATATTCTGTAATTATTCAAATGCATTACGAAACTGATGAAAAGTTAATTTCAGCAGGAATACTCACTCTTCATATGGATTGGTTAGCACTTTCCTTACTAAAGGAAAGAGGTCAACACAACCGCCAATGGTTACCTTCTCGGAATTTTCCTCAATGCTGAAAAGAAAATTAGATTAGTAACATTAACTCAACTTGTAGGCAGTGACACTCCGACTTTTTCAATTATTAAGTCACCAACCTTTTGCTTATCAGTGGTAGAAAATCAACAAACACACCAATGTCTTGAATTCTATAAAGAAAAAAAGGGTGTAGGCGCTTTTGAAATTCGAGAGAAAATACTGCGTGTCACTTTGTGGAAACCAATTACACATTACATACCTTAGGAAATACATCAACAGCTCTCCAACATTTCTCTGCCATAGTGTTAAAGATACTTTCAGTCTCAGGTTTCTTCCAAAGAGCACCTCAGTCATTGTGCTATGATCCCTTGTAAGCTGAAAAACATTGTCAGGTTCAGATGGTTTTACCTGCATACTGTATTAGTAAAAAATAAAAGAATATTCAAAAAGCAAAAATGTAGCCCGAATTATGATAGTATTTCTAACCTCGGTGAGAGTACAGTAGTCGGCTTGTTCAGAACCAGTTCTACCAGTCTTTAGGTTATTATTGACATTGAGCGGGAACTCTGAAGGGTTCATGTCAAATGTCTCCTGTTGCACTTCCTGCCTGCAGGCTATGTCATTCTCCTTGTTTGCAGCATCATAAGTTTTCCCAGCCCCATGCTGCTTCCTCCGAGGCACCGTCAGATGATGAGTCTTCCTCTTACATGACACTACCCGCTTTACTCTCCCCAGGTTGCTGGAACGACACACTGGACTCCTGGATGGGGTGAAAAGTTAAATCTTTACATTGTCCCATCATGCATTTTCTGTAATGTAAGCAAAGGACATGCATGACTTACCTCTTTTTGTTGGATTCGTCATTTTTAGGGTTATCCATCTGAATGTAAAGATATTGCATGGTGATGCAAAACACAATTATAAGCAGCAAAAGAGGACCAGCATACAGAAATAAATGTGTGTATAACAATTTGTCATCCAGCTCACATTTCTTGTGTTTCTACCATGAGGATAAGTCACTCTGTAATGGGCTGCATCCTGTTTCTGGTCAAGATTGTGGTACTCTCCGTCTTCACTGTTAGAGTCCATTATACCTTAAGAAAGATAATCCCATTTTAAGCAGTTATATAAATTGTTACGCCTGATTAAAAAAAACCATCCAAGCACACAATCAGATTAACACTGAGGTTATCTCAACAGAAATATAATCCCATTATGGTTTGTGTACCTAATTCTATCATTCACATCATTCCTGTTGTATTTTGTTTTGTCTGGAAGCTAAACCACATATATTTCCCACAATCCACGTGGGCATTGTTTTGCTGTGACGTTACCAGGAAGTGTTCACGGCGGTGGGACAAATACTGTTAGGTGAGTGTTTTTTAGTTCTTCTCAGACAGTGTTTTAGCGTTTCGACAGGCGTATTCAGTATCTTTAAAGTGCAGGAGTTTTCATGTACAAAATAAAACGTTGTATTTTTCGTAACGTTATTGGTGGCGTAACGCTACGCACGTTGATAGTGGTGAGAATTCGCCAGCTAAAAAGCTCAATAAACTAAAATAGACTAAACACAGGTTAGCACGGTTTAACGTTACAATCATTGGTCTATGCAACGTCTTTAACATTCATTTCAAACAGCGTCGACATATTTTAAGACGAATTACTTTCCTAAAAGCTAAACTTACCTCTTTTCCATTCCTAAACCGAGACAATAAAGAGTTACACCTTCCTTTTACCTCTTTTAAGCGACTGCCAACATAGTGTTTAGGAACAACCGATATCAACTGCCGCCCATTATCAGAGAATAAAGCATCCTATTCATAATGCAGTTTGCAGGGAGCACCCTCTAGCGACTAGTGAGGTATCAACGGTGCAAATTACAAAATCAAACACTATGATAAAGCAGCAGACTGATGAGGCATTAACATAAATGATAATGAGTTTAACTGGCATTGTGTTTTGGCTCAAATCAAACTTGCTTTTGTCCCTTGTGAGTAATGACCCCAGAGTGCCTTTCCTCTGATCAGTCAGGCATACAGTGTCAGCTGTTCCCCTCAGCACTTTATTGATCAGAGGCAAGTTGTGGCTTGTGTGAGCTAATCCGTGCTAGACTTGAACTCACTTTCACTTCCCTGAATGCACAATGAAAAACAACATCAGCTGCTTTTATTCTCGCATCATCTTTTATCTACTGTTCTCGCTGACACTGCGTTTTTTTTGTTCTGCATATCTCACCGCATGGGTTGTGTATCATTTTAAAACATTGATTCACTTGATTTTACATCCATAGACACTGTCATGTGATGTTTGCATGAAAGCTTCTAACATCATGTGATTAGATTTACAAGATTATTTTATTTCCTGGTTGTGTGTTGCTTCTTTATCCAGGCTCTCGTTCCTGTATTCCAGTGTCAAAATGGTTCCTGTTCATGCCGCCTGTGTTTTGATGAGCCTTGCACCCCTGTTGGTGCTCGGTGTTCCTCCCATTTGGACCCAGCCAGAGCAGGTACACCTCTCTTATCCAGGTAAGTGTTTGAACTGTTTCCATCAGCCTCATCATGTGGTTTCTTTTAGGGATACACTTTTCCGCTGAGCAATACAAACCAGTATCCAGGGCATATGGATTGCAAATTCACAGATGTTCTGTACAAATCACTCAATAATATAATAACGGAAAGCACTTGTATTTTTTGGCAGCTGAACTTTGGATACTTAAGATATGCAACAGGTTCACTGAAGTTTAGATTCCGTTTCAGTGACTTTGATATTCAGAAAGTCTGTGTGTTTCATGTAATGCTTAATGCCGCTAATGTAAAGCAATACTTCCATTTGTTAATCATTATTTCATGTGGACTTCATGAAAAACATTTCCCTTTATTGCGTGGCCCCACAGGAAAAAATGTCTTCATGGGTTGAAGTAAACACCTTAGCATTACCATTCTCACACGCAGCTCATCTATGTGAGCACTATTTTGGGAGTAGTAAGGTATTTAAGGTAGTGAGCAAAAGGATAAATGAGACTTTGATTATACTGCACAACGGTGTGAGAGTTCATGAAAATGTCTCTGATATAGTTTGGCTGTTGTTAGATGTAGCCCAAATGTTCTGAAGTAATCAAAAAGAAAGGACATTTATCAAAGAAACTCAAATTCAAAGGTTTACAGTTCAAATAAATTGATTTTTAGTGATTTCCTGAATGGAGGAGGCCTCAGTGCATCTTTAAAGCTTATTTAATGCAACAGCAACATCCTGTTTAATGTTCCTGTTGCTTTAAAACACCACCTGTGCTCTGTAAGTAATTTATGTAAGAGACACCAAATAATTGCCTTGACCTTCATACACATAGGTCATGTTCCCCCTAGTTTCACACGGAGTCTGTGCAGCATAGCCCATGAAGGTGAAATGTGGTATTCATAAAATGAGTGCATGTCTTGATGAAATGAGTACCTGGCCAGTCGTCTGATATCTGCCAGCGGCAAGATCAAAAGCACCACACTTGTGCAAAGCCAGCCTTTTCATAAGCATCTCTTAGCTTTTATAGATGCATCAGTAAATGAATCCAGTTGTTCAGTCAGGTCAGTCCACATCACAATTCCAATGATTGGGCTTTCTTTCACAGGAGAGCCAGGCTCGATGGTAGTGACCTGGACCACCTTGAATAAGACAGAGAGCATGGTGGAGTTCGGCCTTATTGGAGGTCGGCTCTTCGACATGAGTGCCAAAGGTGATGCTACTTTGTTTGTGGACTCAGGCGAGGAAAAGAGGAAGATGTTCATCCACAGAGTGACGCTCACAGACCTCAAACCTGCAGCTATGTATGGTGGGTGGAGCTTTAATGTTACTGACTTTAGACCTACTGTAACATAACTCATGTTAAAGAGTTTTTCTCCTCCTGTGCACTTTCAGTTTACCACTGCGGAAGCGATGAGGGCTGGAGCGATGTGTTCTTCTTCACTGCTCTGAATGACAGCAGTAGCTTCAGCCCCAGGTTTGCTCTGTATGGTGACCTGGGCAATGAGAACCCTCAGTCTCTGGCTCGGCTGCAAAAGGATACGCAGCTCGGCATGTACGATGTCATCCTGCACATAGGTAAGATCCACACTGATAGAAATATTACAACAATTCACACTGTGGAAGCTGCCAAGATCTGATCATTGATCAGCTGTTGCCTCAGGCTGCAGTCATACACAGATACCAGTCACAGCTTGCAATAGGTTGTGTTAACGCAAATGAAATCCAATGTTATATCATTTCTATCTTGATATATACAGTATATCAAGATAGAAATGTTTACTGTTTCATGGTTGTATTTTGCTTTTGAATAATATGGGCTTGAGGCTGTTCACTTTCTTGCCCCATCACTATTTTTGGAGCAGAGACAGAATAATGTCTTTGTTTTGCTAAATTGTGATCGACCAAATCCCTGGCGCTCCAACTTTAGTTTCCTGTCTTTATTGAACGGCAGGATAAAAAAAAAGTACAGCATCATTTTTCTTAGCCTTTTGTTACTTTATTAAATGAAACACCAAATGAAACGCTGTTTTACAGCCACTTCACACGTTTTCAGAGAATATTTTTAGTTGAATTGCCTCATAAAGCAGGATTACAATTTTGCTTGTGGCTAACCCTTTTTTTATGAAATGTATTTTTTGTTCTTGGGGAAAATGTTAGATGAGAACACAGATGCTATTTGTATAAATGTACACTTTATATAAAGTAGAGCAAACAGCAGATAAGATTGATTTAGGGTTGAAGATACAAAGCCGCCATATATTGAGATTCCCCCAAAAAATCCAGAATGCAACTCCCCGTAATTAAACACAAGTTGCTGTTTATCCATCACATTTCTTTTACAGATTAGCTTTAATTTAACAGATTATAGACAGATCTATTTTTCAAGTCTTTATGCTAAGCTAATTGAACTACCTGCTGGTTTTAGCATCATTTTGAGCATACAGACGAGAGAGTGGCATTTATCTCAGAAAAAATGATCAAGCATATTTGCAAACCGTTTTGGACTTTTCCACATATTTTTGGGTGGGAAACTAATTCTGGCATAGTGCACCCCCGCTATTCATACTCTATAGTGTGGGAAGGTAGAAATCCTAAAAACACCTCCTTCTAATCTGTGGACTTTTGTTTTGTTTTACAGGGGACTTTGCCTATGATATGCATGAGGTATTTTTACACTTCTGTTATTTCAATATAATGAACTCTGATGTTCCTACTTTAGGTTACTGACAGCATATTTCTTTCATCGATAGCGTATATTCGCAAAGCCACTCTGGTTTTCCTCTAATTCCACAGTGACAGATGAGATAAGCCTTTTTGCCCTTCTCCTGTGCCTCCATCTCCACACTCACCACTGTTTATTATTGGTTCATATTAAGGCTCTAAGCTTTGGTTGAGACACACAGCTTACGATTAGCATTACTGTGAAATGGCGTAAGCCCATGGTGAAAGACGAGAGTCAGGGTCATATCGCCAAAGTATTTCTTGAATAAAATAAGCGCCATTTAAAACCTCAAATCTTAAGTCCCAATAACATATTTGCTCATTTAAAAACCTCCCTGTCACCTGGGATATTAGGCATAACCTTGTCTTCGATGGTCATATCATTTTTCTTGAAATCTGCATTATTCATGCCTTATTTTGTTCAAACATGGTGAAATGCTAAATGTAATCAACAGACTACAGCCAACATTAATAACCGTAATTCATCCGAGATGTTTTTTTAGCTGGAATGTGCAAGTACATTGTGGCCTCACTGATATTATAAATAGAAAAGCAGAGAAAGGGGATTTTGTCTGATGGGTCATTATGTTTGTGGCAGGTACGAGCCGTCAGTACAGCTATAAACCACAATGTCTATCTAGGGAAAAAACACCCTCTGTTCTAAGTGAGGTTTGTAGGCTATGCATTCCTGAAGCCAACTGGAAAATTGACTTACATAGTTTAATCTAATTTGGAGCAACAATGTTGTCCCATGGGAAAAATCTTTGTATTCATGTAGTAACGACTGGTTGTCACTGTTCTAGGATAATGCCAGGATCGGAGATGAGTTCATGAGGCAGATCCAGTCAATAGCTGCCTACGTGCCCTACATGACCTGCCCCGGCAACCACGAGTCTACATAGTAGGTGGAAGCTATTTTTTAATATCTTTTCACCTGTAAGTTTTATGAAGTACTTATCCAGTGTATAACCTAAAGTACAGTAAATGAAGGTCAGCAGGACCCCAGTTTTGAGAAGCATGGAGGCTAAGCAATGTCCTGCGGCTAACAACCTTAAAATAATCAATAAATGTTTACTATACGCCTAACCTTTCCGTCAGACCATGACAGCCCTTTTTCGACTGGGGACCAAAGTTATTATTTAATCTCTCCTTAAAGCCCCCCAGAATTCATTGATTCAAAATCAGTACTAACTGTTCCAGGCAGTGGTAGAGCAGGAACTGCCCTTTAGTTCTGGAAGGTAAAATTACTGTTCTTGTTGATGGAGTCTGGTAAGCATAGATAACGGGTTACATTATGTAAAAGGGGATTCCAAAGGTACAGGGGTTCATACATTCTAAAAATAGAGTACACCTAACTGATATAATTTTTTGTATCTAGGCTAAAATCCATTTTGCCGCCCCAGTACACAGCAGCCCGGGTTTAGCTGCTTTGTACTCCAGCCTTTTTCTCCAAACTGATGCCAGCAACTCTCCACTGCTTTAGATAAGCACCTCGTATAACCTCACTTACGAGAGATTCATAGCCAGTGAGACAACATGGCAGCTGTCTGAATGTCTCCGGTCCCTCTCCTGTTTCTGATTAGCTAATGTTTTCCTTTTTGTGTACATTTGATGCCACATTCTGCCTAGGGCCAGAAGAATGATTAATGGATTTGGGGGCAAAAATAGCAGGCCATCCATATTGTTGAGAGACTTGCCAGACATTTCATGACAAATTGAAGTCAGAATTGGCTACTGTAAATGTGTGTGTGTGTGTGTGTGTGTGTGTGTGTGTGTGTGTGTGTGTGTGTGTGTGTGGGGGGGGGGGGTTTAATCCCCGAAAAACAACCTTTCTGGTGAACCACAGTTTTTCCCCTTTAATGAACACACTATTGAAAAGTCCTCATTTACCATGAACAGATGGGAGTTATTTTGGTCTCTAAAGACTGGAGCAGCATTATTAGCCACCAACCTGTAAACAAAGCAACTCTCTCCAAAACAAACATTTATCTGACTGGTAATCATCAGCTCACTACATGTTTTTTCAGAGAGATGGTTGTAACTCTGTCTGCGTATTGACTGGGCTTCACTGAACGTCTTGTTTTCTGGGACATTCTCTGGTCTGAGAGACAGGACAGCAAGGAGAGAATGATACCGCAACTGAAATGTGGGAAAGAACAAATTCAGAGCTGAATTGTTTATTGATTTGACAATTGTGGAAACTTAAATCTTTTTGAGTGAGTAATCAGTGTTTTTAAATAAAAAATAATAAACATCTGCTGGTTCCAGCATTTAAATGTGAGGATTTGACTAATGGCAAGACAAAAACAATTGTAGTGGATATTATCCTTGTTTTAATGGCATTTTATAGATAGTCCCATGCGGTGTGAGGGGAGGCCAAGGTCTGCAGTGTGTCGATGTGGTGTTGTTGTTGGCGCCTTTGTTGCAAAGACAACCCAACTGCTTTCTGTTTTTACTATCACTGATAACACAAGACACGCTGCTTTTTGTTTTCCACAGTAACGTACATTTATTGTCTTGGGTAAGTGGAGAAACAATCTAAATGGTAAATGGGCTGTACTTATATAGCATTTTATCCAGTCTTTACGACCCCTCAAAGCACTTTACATACATTCACCCATTCATATAGAGCAGTACCGCTTGCTCTAGGAACTAACATTTATCCCCCGTTGGCCATCGGAGTCAACCAAGGATACATCGACATGTTGACTGCTCAGGCTGGGATCGCACCCACCCACAAACTTCTGGTTGAAAGACGACTGCTCCATCTTGTAGCCACAGTCGCAGAAACACTACTGTTGACATTGTTCTTTAGCCATTATGTTATGCAATCAACTTTTACTTCCTAAAGATACGTAAAGCAAAAATTGAGCCACTTTAAATAACAAATTAATGCAGATTAATTGACTACAAACATTTTAAAAATGTGGAGGAACTTGTAGCAGTCTTGTTGTATTTTTATATTCCGTTTATATTTTGTCTTCTCCTTTGAGCTCTATCAATGCCTTCACAATGCAACTGATGAATACATGGTGGTTTGAAATCCCAATAATATGGAGCAAAAATGTACCACTGTCTATAAGTTACAGCCTATAATATGTCCTGGATGCATTTTGCGACCTTCAGTTCAATGTTGTTGTGATGAAGATGAGTGAAGAGGAGTGAAACGCAGAGACAGCAGAACCCTCAGCAGCCTCATTCCGAGCTTTAGCAGCTAATGTATTCCTAAATTCCACGAACATCTGCTGGAGTTACTTTTGTGTGTTTATGGATTTTGAAACGTTTAGAGGTGACTGATCTCGCTGCATAATATTTACTTGCTGCTGAACAGTCCTCGCCTGGCCTCGCAGTGTGTACCGCGACTGCTGCCTGGTCTTTATTAAGAGGCTGCTAACAGTAGTCTCTTTTTCTTGGCACAGCATGCTGACACAAAAACCTAACATCAAGAAACAGCTCGCTGCATTACATCTCCAGAAATCCAACCCTCTCCCTCCCTTTCCTATACCTAAATGTGTGTTTTGCTCTGTGGTATTGTTAAGAATCCAAATGCTCCCAGCAGCTGGCCCCTGCTTTCTTCTTCCTCTCGCGCTATACTTCTCCATTCATCCCTCTTTCCAACCTCAAAACCAAAAAAGGCAATTGAAACATGGCTGACCACAAACGTTTTCAGTCAGCATTCCAGCAGGATGAGAACAGTGGACCCTCAGAAGATGCTAAGGCCCCAATCAAGACTGTCTTTGTTCACCAAGCACAATATGGTTTATCGGGCCCTCGGAGGGACAGCGAAACGACCATCTGTGTTTGAAACGCTGCCCTGCGATGGAAGATAGTGACATCTTTCCTTTAGACTACAACTGGTTGAGGCAATGTCTCCAACGGCTAGGATTAAGTTCATCAGATGATGAAAGGGAAGATCTGATGAAGAGGGGGGGGTTCTTGTTAGGTCAGTTTAAGAGTCAGGTTGTTCACATTGACTTTGACAGCCACCAGATTGGCATCTCAGCCTTGTTTTAATGGAAAAGCAAACACACATGGAAACACGCTTGCTCCGGGTTACAGAGGACAACTCGCATGCTAAACGTCGGCCTCCCGTATTTCAGAATTATGAGACGAATATAATTTAATCGTATTTCTTTCAGGTTTTCCACCGCTAAGCCTTAAAATGAGACTGCAGTCAAATGTATTACTACAGGCTAATCCTTTCCCTCAGGGCATGACTGATTATAATACTCAGTTTGAATTCCTAGAGAGTGTGTGTATTATTTTTACTGAATAAAATTATTGTTTATTTCTACTAACAGCTTTCCCAGATCCCTCTATCTGGCTGCTGGTACACTTCCCAGCCACAAGATGGGAGTATGAACCCATTTTATGACAATTCCTGGTTCACTGCCAGAATTTTTTACAGGAGCAGATTTCATTTCTTATATCTATTTTATCCTATGTTACTTCCAAGATGGATCAGAACATACTGTACATTTCAGTCGATGCATTGTTGAACATGCTATGAAGCTTTATTTGATATTCGCAATCCGGACTATAATATGACATTTCAGTTACATGATTTGGGGTAAACATAGTATGTCACCCATACACAAAGTTTTAGTATGGACATAAAAAAAGGCCTCCTTCATGCTGAAAGATCACAAACTAGCCACTGCTAGATTCACACACTCCCCCTGTCCATTTAATCCTGACCTCGCTGTCCAATTAGACGTATACAGCACTAGTGAAGGTCTCTGTGATCCTCCCTTTGTTTCCCTATTCCTGGCCTTTGACCCGCGACCCCGCTGGTCTCTAGTTACTCCTAACCCTACATTAGCCAGTCAGCGCAGGGATCAGAACTGTCCCACCCTGACCCAGCTGCAGTCCAATATACTCCCTTTTTTTCGTAAGATAAGAATCGATCCCATCACCTCGCATAGTTAATGGCCCGTTGAGAAGATTGGCTCCTGCTCTCATGCGGAAATTAAAAACCGTGAAAAGAGACTGGCGGGTTGGCGTCAGGGCGAGCTTTCCATGAAAGAGTTTTTCCTTCTCGCATGGTGCACCCATTGTACTGTTTGGAGAGGGTTGGTTTGATATACACTCTTGGATGTTGTTTTTGATTATTTCTTGTCATAGAGGAAATGTATATGTAAGAAATGCAAAGAGTCCCAAAATAAGTAGTGGTGACTGTAGTTGCAGTGATAGTTAAATGCTAGTATCCTACATCCTATATCTGGAGCAAGTAGGAACCACCTCATCTCAGTCCTTAAAACCACCAAGGAAGTGCATGAGATCCTAAATTATACTGTTCTTTAAAGATGTCATGGTTTTTGGAGGGGTGTGTTTAGCGGCATGTTTTCATGATTGACAGGTGAAGCGTTCTCCGCCATGGTGGCACCTACTTTCTTGTCCCTTCTTGGCTCCATCCAGGCTCCCCCATGTTGCCCAGATTTTGATTATCTGACCAAGATGCTAAGCTTCAAAAGCTCCCATTAGAACCCCACATGGTGAGGTCAAAAAAAAAAGCGACGTTGAAGTTTTTCTACAGCCTCTAATTTGGAGAAGCAGCCACTGATATGCTGGCGTCAGCACAGTGTACAGTTTCTCCAAAATATCTAAAACTAGCTTCATATTTTTTTTGAAGGTTTGTAGCAGATGTCACCACAGAGGCTTAATGGTCATCTTTATCCAATGATATACCACCCTGAGTTTTCAGGCAGGTTGAAATGAAAGCGAAAAAATGAAACAAAAGAAAACGAGGCCGTTTTTTAAAGATATAATCTATTTCGAAGCGAAAGCTGAGAATGAGTGTATTGTGTAGGCACCACAAAATATAAGAGAGCTGGAGACTGTGGCGTTAATTGCCATCACTTAGATATTCAAAGAACGTAGATTGCAGGATCAGTCGTTTAACTTTTTCTTTATCTTTTTTCCCGGCAGTAACTTCTCCAACTACAGGAATCGCTTCAGCATGCCGGGCCAGACGGAGAGCCTGTGGTACAGGTAAGCGGGAAGAGAATATGTGGGGCCTTTTGACGTGATAAACCACAAGCCGTTTTGGTTAGTCGTAAAAAAGTGGAGGCTCGGAAAGAAAAATCATATATTTTCCAACATGGGGCCCCATGTGAAGTATCATGTGAAGGTTTACCTAGCCTCCTACTGTATTTCAGCAAGCATTAATGAGCTGCAAGAGGCAGCCCAGAGGAATTGGCAGCAGAGGAGCGCTCTGCTATCTCAGAGACATTGGAACTGCACAAAGAAGCTACACATCTGACTAAGTGACTCATAGCACACTGCAGACGGCCTTGTCTCAGGCGGTAAGATAATACCGTGCTCGACCACAGGCCAGCTGCCCACTGATCAGTCTCTGGGAACAAGAAGTCCCACCACTGCTACTGGAAATAGTTCAGTTTACAACATGCAGAACACATGTACGGAACACACGCTTTTCCATGAACCGAGCAGGATGAACACGTAAGCGCTCATGTTACAGCGGGGACTTAATTCTCCGAAGTGGATCTGGCACTGCATTCAGCAGCCAAATGTCAGAGACGAGAACACTGCTTGGATTTGGAAGTATTTTTCACACTTATGTGGCGTTTAAAGTGAGGCCTGTTTTTGCTTATGTGCTGACTTTCAGCATGCTTCCTCTGTTGGGTCCCGGCTGTGTATCATTTTAATGATGTGCGTCCACAGCTGGAACCTGGGGTCAGCGCACATCATCTCCCTCTCCACCGAGGTTTATTTCTATCTCGAATACGGCCAGGAGCTCCTCTTCAAGCAGTACGAGTGGCTGAAGAAAGACCTGGAGGTTAATGACCGCACCACGTGTTGATGATAACTAAGTTCTCTCTTTTGATCATGCTCTGCCTAATCAATTAACATGTACTGATTTCTTATTTTGTTCCAAAGTAAAATTATCTTCCCATCACAACTTCACACACATGTATGCTTGTCTTTCTTTTCCCAACGTAGGAGGCCAACAAGCCAGAGAACCGAGCCGTGCGTCCGTGGATCATCACCATGGGACACAGACCTATGTACTGCTCCGATGACGATCAGGACGACTGTACAAACTTTGACTCCCTTGTATGTAAATCATACACACACAACCCATACACATATCCTAATGTACACAGTTACCTTAACTAAGGATTCCTTCACACCAGGCCTCTTCTATCACTTTAGGAGAAATGCCAGATTGGTAAAAAGAGGGCCAGACATTTCCCATGTTTGACGATGAACAGATTTGATGTATATAATATCATTAAACAACAATGTACAGACATTAAAATAATATTATAATAAAAACATCTGTTGTCCCCATGCCAGAGCACAGAGCCCAGAGCCCTGCTGTTATATTTTGTTGGAGCTCAGGTGGTAAAGGGACTCCAAACTTAATAAAACTGAAAAGGTTCATCTCTTGAATAAAAGCTGATAGTTTCAAGAGGCATGAACTCTAACACACTACTTTACCACTGTTTGACATTTGGGGATTCTTCCACACCCACTTTAATAACATGCACCGTGTAGCACAGAAAAGGAGGATTTTTATGTGTTTTAATAGATTTTGAGGGATTATCTATGCCTATAATGCATGATGCACGAAAGATGTTTTACCAATTATGTTATTAATTTATTTTAAAACATCTTTCCAACATTTCTGAATATACTCGCATTCTAACAAACAGCGAACATGTGTCTTCTCTTAATGTGCACTTTGATCAATCTGGGTTTCATTTTATTGTGTCTCACTGGGGGTAATATGTAATCGATGGTTGATCTTAAATTGAAGTTCCTTTGCTCTATTGGTAGTTAAACACAATTCATCTTTAATGTAATAAGTAGTTCAAATAAAATCTATGTTGCTTTTAACTTTTTTTTAATAGAATTGAACTCTTTCGAATACACTCGGCTGAAACGGCCTTGGTTAAAAGTGTTTTGTCCTTCAAAAACAGTAAAAATAAAATATAATACACCCAATAACTCAAAGCTAGGAATTGTACGATAAAAACAAAGCACCTTTTAATATCATCAGGTGGTTGGTTGGTTGTTTTGAGAAACACTAAGTACCTCTCACGCTGCTACTTGGGATCAAGAGTGGAAGTTACTGTTGTTGTGACTTACTGCATTTCTTATGGCAGACAGTTTATTGAGGTAATTATAAAAGTTTTGGTGTTATAGCTTTGTCCCTAACTTTTTATTTGTTTTGGCCAAGCAATAGAAAATGATATCATCACCCTAACACATTTTGTTAATTGCCTCCAAAGCACCAACCGAGTTTACAGTGTGTTCTTCAGACAGCAGCACGTCATCTGTGTTCTTAAAGGTTTATGTTATATAATCAAAAAGGTATTTGTAGGATTTGTTTTCTGCTGTGTTACTTGACACTTTAATTGCCCCGGTAGCAGACGTGTCGCACGTGTTGCAGGCTGGCCCGACCACATGGGCACATTGAGTGCGGTGTGCTGTCATAATCGCTGTATTTTGTACCAAATAGTTTCCACTTATGCTTGCTCTCCTCGGCACTTGGCACAGTTCGGAGAGACGCTGGTAGGTGCATGCTACCAGGTCGTGTTTCAAGAGGCAGGTAGTGTTTCGGACAGTAATGCCAGTTCACGCTGACATTATTCCTCTCTGTTTTATCTCAGGTCAGACTGGGACTGAATTTCACCAAACCGCCAGCCCCTGGTCTCGAGGATTTATTTTACCGCCAAGGTATGGTCTCTATTTGTGTGCCGCTAATGGGTCTCTAAGATCACATATTAGCGGACTCAGACTAATGTCCCAAATGTTGCAGAGAGCAATCCAAACATTCTTTATTAAAAAAGCAGGCTTTGGTCTGGCTGGCATCCCTACAGCCCATTTGCAAATGTTTTTCCTGTATTACGTTTCCCAGACTTTTGTTTGTTGTATTTAATTGTTTAGTCATAATGGAAGTTTTTGGTTTCTCTGATTTTAAGCTTTTGTAGATTTCTGAGACATCTCAAAATGAAATGGGCAGAGGATCTGAGAAACATGAGAGGACATTGCAAGAATGTTATATTTTCTATGGAAGGTTTCTGATTATAATCAAATATGCTTTACAGGAGTGGATGTGGCGTTGTGGGCACATGAGCACACATATGAGAGGCTTTGGCCCGTCTACGGTGACAAGGTCAGCTCTTATATCTTATATCTAGTCTTTGTTTTGAATCAGAAAAAATACTTGATCTGTTTTTCTCTTTAGGTTTGTAATGGGAGCAAAGCGCAGCCTTATGTGAACCCTAAAGCTCCAGTCCACATCATAACAGGCTCGGCTGTAAGTACTTTCACTTCGATGCAACTCTGTTATCCCCCTCAGGTGTATGCACAAATAGAGCCGCATCAACAAAAACAATATTATGTATTGTTCGCAGTCCTCTCTGCAGCAGTCGGTATGCCACAGGAGTTTAGTAGCAGCTGTGCCTCTGGGTTAGTGTCCTCTGATGTGGTGGTGAGCAGTGCAAGGCAGGCTCCGTCATCCAACCACAGAGGGATTAGTCATCAGCGTATCAAAATGCGGCCAGACACACACCGAGGCTCAGCCACAGTTGTAAATGTCATACAGGGCTTTGTGGACAGAGCTCATGAAAGACATGTGGCTCATTACTAACAGATTCAGTTTAATCACTGTTGACTCTTCCTCAGGGCTGCAGAGAGAAGACCGACAGGTTCAATCCAAACCCCAAAGAGTGGAGCGCTTTCCGCAGTACAGACTACGGCTACACCCGCATGCAAGTTATCAACGCCACCCACCTGTACTTAGAGCAGGTCTCCGATGACCAGGTGAGCACACATGCAAAAGAACATGCACACAAGCACAGCAAAGGTGAAAGGATACATATAAAGGAGCTTTGCCTCAATTCATAACAAATACTTTTCTGTGTGTTCTAGTATGGGAAGGTGATTGACAGCATATGGGTGGTGAAGGAAAACCATGGCTTCTCTGCCTGGTTCTGAAGACTGCCAATGCAATAAAAACTGCTCAGGAAATTCTCTCAAAACAAGCACTTTATCACACAAATCATGCACTGATGATGAAAGTTATTTCGCTTTTCAAATTTGTATCCAATCAAAACACCACACACTAAATACCGTAAAATGTATATAATGTGAAATACGTTTTAATAAATCTGCTTTTTTAAATGGAATTTTCCATTGATCCTTCCTCCAAAACCCATCAATATTGAACAAAAAAGCAATATACTAACCTCTGAATATTTTGTACCTACATTCTGCAGAAATGCGCATTTGAAACTGATTTAAAACGTGTTTAAATAGATTCTCTGAAGCTCTTTCTTCAGAATTTAAATCTGTGTCATTCCCTATTATTTTGGGTTTCCTTTTTAAATGAAATGCTCTGAATAAATTCAAGTTATTTCTGATAAACAGTTACAAACTTGAAGTGCTTTTATTGTGAAAGGTAAGATCAGAGGTAGGGCATCTGGTATGCACTGCATTTTTCAAGATTGAAAGGAGTTATAAAATGTTGCAGTCTTGGTTTGGACTAAAGCGCATGCTGTTGTTTTATAATCCTATCTGCATTCCATTTTGTTATTGACTTTTTACTTTCCCAGTATTTCGTTCCCTCTCAATATGGCAAATCCCTTCTGAGTAAAAACCTCTTTGACAATGACCCTTCTGATTCTGATCCTCAAAAGTGTTTGCTACGCTCCTATAGTGTACGCTTTGAGGTGACCTCCATTCTGCACAACAGGATTCGTTGATACCTTTATTCTTGGAGCTAAAGCCCAGACTGTTCCAAGAAAAAACTTGTCATTGACAGGTAGGTCCCTTCATCGCCGCCTGAGTAATCTACAATGCATGAGTCTGGCAGACAGCAGGCCACATTCCCTTCAGAGCATATTTCTCATTTTACAAACCTGGGAATTCATTTACACAGATCAAGTCTCTGCTCATCAGTCTATGAAGATGACAGATTCCCACTTGTACACTTCTATCAGGAAATTGGAACCTCATTTCATTGTCCATATGTGTGGCCGTCAGGACCTGAGACAAAAAGACACATGGAAGTCTACTACGCCTACACACAAAGACTGTTATGCAACTCATGGGCGAATACAGAGTGAGAGAAGGAGCTTTCCACCAAAGAAACTGTTGAGCACGCCACGACTCTCACCACTATTATGGTATCAATTCCTTTTAACCACAAGCTGCCTTTGATGAATATTGGCGGATGACCAGCACGGATCTTCCCTGTGTTTTGAGTTGACTGTTAGCGCCAGACTTTAATCATGTCTCTGCATAATTGAGTTGACACAACATAGTTTACATAACATACAAAATCACTGATTAAAACTACACACGTCTTAACATGCAATATTATGAGAGGATTGGTGTTATTCCCTCATGGAAACACTTTTGGGAGAATATATTTTTCACCTGAACAAAGTACTAAAAACCGGCCTACACTTGGTCACGATGTGTCATAATAAGTTAGTTGCAAGAAGCTGAGATGTATGGTAGTAAGTGAAAAAGTAGTGAGGCACCAGGAGCATGTGTGTGAATCCAACCGAGCATTTGTTGAGCTTCTTTCTGATGTTGATGCCCCGCTGCGCTGTGGTGTCTGGCAGACGAGCGTACAGTGATCACACCTCACACTCACATGCTCATTGTGTGCTACCCACTGCTAGCTGCCACTCACATACCACCTTATGATTTAAAAGTATCTTTGTAGTGACGGCCCAGCACCACTGAGTTCCTGACCTTTGACCTGCTCAAGCTATCCTCTGTATATTGATATCTCCCACTGAGTGAGTGAAGGAAGAAGCGGAGCTAAGTGCAGACCAGCGGGATTCCGGAGAGAGTCTATGCTTCCAGACTACCGCGTACACAGATTCATTGTAATTATTTACTTTTGTTAGCGAACACCTTTTTATAGCGCAATAAATGTTGGTTGTTTTCCAGTTAGTCAGCTATGTACAATGTTTGGTGCAAAAATAGATGGATGTAAAGTTCTTGCCGTAAATATCGGGCATCTCATGTAGCTGGAATGTTCCTCACCATTTAGTTCAAGTGATTTCCTCAAATCCAGAAAAAAATAATTGATGGCAATCCAGGAAAAAAGAGCAAGGAGAACATAACATGTCACTTCAAATTATTTCCTTTTTCCTGAAATATGATGAGCTTATTACTGCCTACCGTGAAGGAACAGCAGGTTAGTGGTTGTGTGGTTAAGGAATGTTGTTGATAGTTATTGATTATCGCCTTTAATGGGGCAACAGATTCTCTAGCTCTTCCTCATTTGCTATTTTTCATTATCTCTCAATTAGACGCTTTAGTTGATCAGAAATCCAATTTTTTTTTTCAGACATGAGGCAGACTGATTATAATACCTTGCCTCTCACTATTTGTGTATATCAGTAGGTTTTTTGTAACCAGGAGACATGATGTCTTCTTTTTACGCTTATGACTGGTAGTTAAATGTGCTACATTTCACAGGAATTTGCACTCTGTCCTCATCAGGTTAGTTTAAAATTGCAAGTTTATGGCCTTGTAAATCAGGCCTTGCTGTCTGGTAACACTACTAAACTTTCTGCGGCCTTAACATGACCACATAACCTCCTCACTTAAGTGAACCTTATACCTGCAGACTGCTCTCTAATGAGACATCAACAGCTATTTATCTCTTCCTAAGCTAATGGCTTAATAAACCCTGAAAATAATAAAACACATGCCAGGTTGGGAAGCGGATGTCTCTCTCCCTCTACACCAAACAGCCTTCAAGCCTCACTTTAAGACCTCTCTAAACTCCCTTTAGCTAAACTATGTGGCTTACCAACATTATTTATCTATTTGGAAGAGTCTCTTATAGCTCTCACACTCAACAACAAATTCCCCCTGGAGAAAGGAGAGGGCTTCTGTGTGGTATTTCTCTCCACGGGTGATCAAGGGGTGGCTCTTGATCACAGGATTAAACTGGAGACTGGGGACATGTGTAATGAATTCAAGGCCCTCAGATGCTGGATCTTGAGGATATTTTGTAAATCCAGAAGCTCAGTGTTCTTCCAGAACCAAAGCGCCAAAATAAAGCAGCCTCAGACCACCACCACCAAGACAAACAGCCAAGTACAGTCAGCTCAGGCACATCACTGCACATTCTTGCCATAACTTACTCTCAACATCAACACCACAATGACTTACAGGGCTTTCAAATATGGAATCAACATCAACTCAGCATGTGCACTGTGCAGATTGAATGGCAACAGTAAATCTGAGGTAAACATGATAGCGCCCAATCTGAAATGGGGTTTGTTTTTATACTTGCACAAAGTGTGTGAGGGATATACTGAACCCATTTTCTCCTTAAAAAAAACAAAAAATAGATAAGAGTGCTTTTGATGAAAGCAAGTTATTATTTCTGGGGATATGAGATGCAGGCCTAGTGGGTCAATCTAACATTATAAATAAAGTCTGAGAATCTATCTGCTCTGATAAAGTTTTGATGTGATTTGATTTAAATACTGAAAGCAATGATTCACAACCAGTACTCCGGGGTTAAATTCTGCAGTACTTGGTAAAAACCTTAAGTTGAGCATGTAATTAACCTTACTGATTTAAAATCTGATTGAAATTATGGAGACACTTATAATTTGATGTAACAATATATTGTGACTGTAAGTACTATAAAAGTAGTTAGCGAGGACAGATGTCTGTTAGCTAAAAGTACTAAAGAGTACCAAAAAGTAAGCAATGAATAAACCGTTCAACTAATTTGATAAAGGAAAATGGGTTTAAAGGCTTGGATAAACAGTTTAATTGACGAAATAGTCAGCTCAAAGTATTGGTCAAGTAATCAAAGTAGTTAGCGGTAAGATAAGTAATGGATTGGTTGCTAAATAGCTAAAAGAAGAAGGATGAATGGCTGAAATAGAGAGCTAAAAAAATGAACAATGTACATGATGGTTTGAGAGTTAAAGTAGATGTAAGCTTGAAGTAATAAATAAAGTTCAACTTTTTTCACTCCAAGTGGTTTTCCAAATTTGACAAAAGCAATCTAATCATTGACTGTTCCATTGTATGAAGAAAAAAAAATGTAATTACAACATCCATTATTATAAAATCAATGATGATGTCAAACTACCTCTAGTAATTTCCACGGAACACATTTGGAAAATATTAGGAGATATGGATGAAGGATTCCTGCACTGATTTGACAGGACTGTAGAGCTACATCAGACAAAGAAGCCAGTATTTTAGAATGACTCAACCTTCAGCTCACAAATATAATACAGTGTATGATTATTTACAGATGGAAAAGTTTCCATGCAGTTCTGACCACAAGGCCATGAACAAGCAACACAAAAATAGAGCTCACAAGCATCAGTAGTGCTTCTGCAGGCATCCATCCTGATGAGTAACGCTGCAATTTATCAGGGAGATATGAGCAGAGGATCATCAGCATGCATCATTCTTAGAGAAGGTTTATCCGGTATTTTTTTGTCCCCTCATTTTAAGTCATCAATCTTCTGCACATAGCAGAAGAATGTCGGGACACACAGGTCAGTTTGTTCTGCTACAGACAGGTTTTTCCTTAAAGGCTAAAGCATGCCAATCTGAGACTCCTCTCAGTCTGCAGGAAGTGCTAGTGTTGTGCCAGGAGGCAGAGATTCAACTCATTAGCTTTGAGAATGAACACTTGAGGGGCCTTGGGAGCCGAGCGATAACAGGGGTATGCTACCATATTGGCTGCTGTTGGCAGGCAGAGCTGGGTCATGTCACTCGGTTCAAGAAGTCTGTGTTTGGGTCTGTTAGGTCCCAAAACAATTGTCCCTCAGCAGCCTGCTTAGTGTTGGGAGGCTAAATTTGCTTGGCTTGCTCAGTCGATACTATAATGTGGGACCTGATCCCAGTGACTGACTAGGAAGAATGCCTTGCTATGGTGGAATGAGCAAGACGTTGCAATGTGGCAACTTTGTCTTGTTGTAGGCTTCATTATCAAATCGCTGTCCCAATATCATCCCTATTAGTGGTCACACCTAACCTATTGTGGAAGCTGAAGCCAGTCACCCCTGTCCTCACAGTCAGGCCACAAAGATCCAACTCATTTAACTACTGCACATTCTCTTAGTTCTCCGTCAAGCCTGGTTGGTTTAGACAATTGCCGTGCAGAGTTGTCTTCTCTCACAAACTGGCACTGCTAAGCAAATGCCGTCCCAGAATGCAGCATGCTATCGAGAACAATGCCAGGCTCATTATGCATATCCTGTGTCCTAAATGTTGCGCTTGCCAGGCAGTCTGTCTGCTTTTACTTTAGTTACTGTAATGTTCTCACACTGGGCTCCAAATAAGAGTGAAGCCTGTCATTGTTGGAACAATATAATGTTCTTGCTCTTCCTTGTCCACCTTCAGATCTGCATCACTGTATGCCGAGGCTTTGTTGAGGTGAATAGCCTACCTTGTTTGTTTCAGGTACAAAGCCATCACTCTATCAGCACTTGAGATCTGAGCTCTAACAAAGGAAAGGTCCGTGGGTGGTTTACATGTCCAATGTTTTACAGAAATGTTCACACAAGAACTGATTTTGTACTCAAAACTTTAAACTCTTACCACATTAAAAATATCACAAAAGAAAGCCTCAGGACTCTTTGAGTGTTCGAGGCACGCATAAAGGCCGTACATCACACTGCCCACATATGGAAATAAATAAAAGGATGGAAACCGCAAGCTTTTCAAACATTTTAAATACAGGTCTGCTGCTACTTTTTACATGACAATCCCACATTAACAATCCCAGCAGTGCCCAAAGGAAATCATCTAGCTCGGTAAGAGTGTTGTGACAAGGCCATAACCTGTCTCGACATAAGACGAGATTTCAACACCCTATTTCCCATGGGGAGTTGATGCAGGATCTCACTTTAGTAACTCAGTTGGTCTCCACAGGGCAACTAGGGCGGCGGTGATCACTAATGGATCTCTCAGCACTCAGCAAAAATACAGCATGTCAGAGCTACTTTTTTCCTGTTCACTTCAGGGATGTCCTGCATTTAAGACTGTCTCTATCACCTCTAACTCATGGAGGTTTGGAGGCTGGCAGTAAACACAGAAACACTCAGGGGTGCACTATGTGGCCCAGGTTTCGAAAGCCAAAAAGGGGTCAAGAACATAAGTGTGTGTGTGTGCTTGGTAAAAGGGGGATGCTTGTAATTGAGTATAGGGCAAAATAGAAAGAGATGACGGGTAGCATTGAAAGATGTCTCTGTCTTGAAAGCCACATTTCAGGCTGTAAAGGTAATCATCCCAGGGAGACGGTATCCAGTGTTGTTTTTGAAAGAGTGTAGTCTTATTAGACTGTCTTATGACCGTAAAGCGGTTTTCAATGTTTATGGAGAGTGAAATGAATGGGCAATGTAGATCCTCAGTGTACCTTGAAAAAAAATGTCTCTCTTCACCATCCTGTTGGTCTGGAACTGAGTGAATGGTTTGCTACAAAAACACAGATGTCTCAAATCGCAGAATAGAAAGTATTCAGAGAATCTGTGACAGAAGGTTTTGTCATTAGAGGACATTGATGTCCTTGGCCTGATGACATGCTACGATTGGACTCAGACAGACAGGTATGTCCTCCTGTCTAGACCTGTGAGGATACCTCATGTCTTTATACCTAGATCATCTACATATAACTGCCTTGGATTACTAGACTAGACTTAGTGACATACATGAGTTATAATGTAATTAAAAAGGATATTAAATGTTTTTATTGGTGCAAAAAAAAGGTGTGTGTGTGTGTGTGTGTGTGTGTGTGTGTGTGTGTGTGTGTGTGTGTGTGTGTGTGTGTGTGTGTGTGTGTGTGTGTGTGTGTGTGTGTGTGTGTGTGTGTGTGTGTGTGTGTGTGTGTGTGTGTGTGTGTGTGTGTGTGTGTGTGTGTGTGTGTGTGTGTGTGTGTGTGTGTGTGTGTGTGTGTGTGTGTGTGTGTGTGTGTGTGTGTGTGTGTGTGTGTGTGTGTGTGTCATGATTCACAAACCATTCATCCACTTTACTTTAAACTTGGACTTCTTCTTGCTTTGGACGAAAGGATGTGTATTGTTGAATTTGGTGCAATTTTGGGATGCCATCCAATATTAACCACAGCAGCAGTAGCGAGGCTTCAGGGCTCTGCTGACTTCATTAAACATTACGTCCACTGCGAAAAACTATACAGTGCCTGTTACCTGTTAATATTCTCAGCATGATAACGTTAGCATCCTGCTCAAAGCACAGCTGTGTCTAAATACAGCCTCGGAGAGCTGCTTGCATGGCTGCAGACCCTCAAAATGTAAATCTAAAATGACATAAGATTTACATTTTATCTGTGAATTTACAAAACACAAATGTTACCACATTTTGACAGCATTCTACATTCCCCTTAGGAGATAACAGAAGCAGGTGGTTGCAATGTTCTACCCTTTCATTGCAAAGAGTCAAGAAGGCTAACAAAAACATGTCCTGCAGTGTTTATTCTCCCTAACAATAAGTATGTTTGACCACCCATTAAATGGACCAAGGCATGTTTCTGGGCAGAGAGAAATAAGTCATCCCATGGCCAGGAATTGGTGTTGTGTGGCCACTGGCCGCCGGAGGAGCTTGTTTAAACAGACCCAGACTGAAAGACTTAATGAGCATGCTGACAGCAGTCATTCGAGATGTCTGTTGAGGCTGGGGTGCTGTGGCTGAGAGAGAGAGAGTCCTTCAGCTGCAGAGAGAAAGAGAGGGATGTTGTGGTCGCCGTCTCTTTATGTATGCTCCAGAGAAAAGAGCCACACAAGATTCTTTTTTTTAAATCTGACTTAAATATTTGTTCTCCCCCCAAACCTAAACCAACAGAATATAGGATATACAGTCCTATGGCAGCCTGCTGTGTTTTTCCTGCCACCTCAAACTGGCTCTGCAGTTTGCTCCAATGTCATCTCAATTAAACATTAGCATGTAGACACAGAACAGCTTGTGCTTAAACGTATGTTTGTGTTTTTGGAAGGTAGTGGTTGGCTTGGATTGCATCCTAAATATAATTGCACAAATATTTTCGGGTAACTTTGCTGATTTGATTGATTCCCAATACCCATGAGCTATTTACACATGCAAAACACGTGCTGGCATGCAGTGGATGTGCATATGTAGAGAAAAACGTATCTGGAAAGGTGGTGCCATTACATATAGCCACTTTAGAACATTTTGTTCGAGTAATCCCAAGAACTGAAAGCTTTCTATTTCCTAAAACTGAATGATGGGACTGTTGCAATCAAGAGTTGAAATTTTTACCTGATTTCAAAAAACATCTCTTTAATAGCGTAATGATGTCAGAAACTCTTCACCAGAGGTTTTGGGTCCCATATTGTCTGCGTAATTCCTTGCCCTCAGCCCTGTCATTCCCCAGGCTTTAGCCCTACAGAGGAGAGCTCATGAGCATGAAACCTCCTCTGGTCTTAAGGCCTCATTATCTGATAGAGACTTGGTCTGAATATACGTTTTGATCCCTTTAACTTGGACCATGCTAAAGGATCAAAATATCAAAATTGACATAGTCTGAGCTTGGTACTCTACTGTATAAACAGTCTCACTGTGTATAATTATAAAACCAAACGCTTTCCTTTTTGAAAATATTGTTTTCCTTCTAGGTCAGTATTAAAGCTACATGCCACTTACAGTATTCTTCATGGATAAATGCAAGTATGCTTTGTGCCAGTATGGTTATATTAAAAATCTGACTTAATGCACAAGACGCAACAGAGCAAATCAAAACAATAACTGGTGCAGATCACAAAAAGTGTTTGCAGACATACAGTACTGTCGGAATAAAATACAATTATTCAAATTATTTTGGCTACCTAGGGGAAGCACAGAAGCTCAACAATCAGATATTTTCACAATTAAAGTTTAGTCAATATTAGAAAAGGTTAATATGATAATCATAGTTTTCAAACCATAAAGAGCTGTTTGATGCTTCTGGAAATAAGACTGAATCAAACTGTCAAACCAAAACCATTAGCTGCTAAAAAGCTCTGTAGACCTGAAACCTTTTTCATTACACATACTAATATGATCCATTGTTACTATAAAACACATACTCATTAGAGCTGCTTTAATGCAAGTGACTGCACGGCTGCCTTCTGCATAACAGAAGAATAAGGCCAAACCATGATGGGGAAAAAAAAGATATACATTTGAGAAAGAGAGGAAAGCATGAGTCTGCAGAATAGAAGCAAGATCCTGTTGGTGATTTAAGGCTTCCCAGTCTCCACATCATGGCTACCCTCGGCATTCCAGCATCTAAAGGGACCAGATTAATCCTTTTGGACAAATCGTGGCTGTCCTTGCTGCTGTGGTTAGGGATACCTCCTTCAAAGGAAAGGCACACAAGTTATTGTTATCAAACTGTGTTTCCCTGCGCTCTATAAAATCTGTTTTTTTCAGCGAGTTTATGTCCCAGACTCAGCAATCTGCAGGAGTACGACCCCTGCTTTGGTAAAAATGCCTTCATATGAGAAGTTTTATGATATGATGTCTGTTTTCACTTCTAGGCATCTGCTTGGTGTGCAGAAAAAAATATGGGTTGATCTTTCAGCTGACTTTTAGCAAAAAGGATACATTATATCATGTGGGATGCACATGATGGATGACATAAGAAGAAAGCAACTACTTTAGAAAGTGTTACGCAGCTAGACTGAAGGAGCTTACTTTCCACAGACTACAAGAAGTTATGGTAGAAAGAAACATTCAGCAGTTCATCTTTTTCATCTAACACAGTCCTCTCATATCCCCTGAGTTCCTAATTTTCGCGTTGTTTGTCCCAACCTGAAACTGGCACGGGGTCAGTTACGGGTTAGCATTAAGGTGAGATATTCCTCTTGTGTTTGGTTTAGAACTTCCTGTCTCAGCTCTATGTGTCTACATAATTTGTCTTCCCTTTGGCATGTAAACTATCATAGACCGAGCCAGTTCTTGCTCTTTTCCCTTCTACAAATACCTATTCTTGTGAGAGAGAGCAAAATCTATAAAATGATGAATAAGTAGCCCCTAACAAAAAGCACAAATATACTAAACTTTTATTTTGACTTGGACTTTTTGCCTAGGAAAGCTTTCATTTGCATAATGTAGGATATGTAAAAATACATTTTGATATGCACGTCTGTTTTTAAGCATGTGCATATGTGACTTCTGACCTAACAAATTTGTGGGCTCATCAGTACACACACACACACCTGTCAATTATATAAGTGTGGAGTATCTTTCCAGTCATGGTTTGGATTGCAGTCATTTTCACGGCTGTGAGGGATCCAAACACCAGTCAGTCATTCATCCCTCTAGACGACTGATTCACTCCTCTGTGCTGTGTGACTCAAAGCGTTCTCTCCTGCCTCTTCATGTCCTCCCCTCACTCCCCCTGTCCTCTGTTGACTTAGCCTTGCCATTTGACCTCATGCCAACTTGGACATGCTCCCTCTGCTAATGGTCAGCTGTGGGCTTGTAACAGTTGTTCTACATAGCAACAGTCTGTGTACGTACACTTTTTGGGATACACATGCAAAAATGACAAACAGATGACTGGGGAAGTGAATTGCATTTTTCCAAACAAAGCGATTGGTTGCCCTTTTTTTACATATTGATTTCATATTCTGATTATGTTAAACCTCAAAAAGGCCCTACTTCAATTTGATACAGGCACGACACTGTCAGCTCTAAAGAATCAACACATGCATGTTGTTGCTTTTGGAAAGTGAAGAAGTGACTCTTTCATGAGGTGGCTGCTGAGAAAATTCCTTCAAATTGGTCCAACAATGAAAAAAAGTTGTGAGATCCAGCTGAAGTATCATAGAAAGACTGAGCTCAAGCTGGCAGATCTACTGTGGGGTGTTAAGGAGGACCAGATGATTGGGCGAAGGTGTTTTCAGTCGTGTGGTTTCCGATATTTTCTGAAAAAGGGAGCAGAGCTGCAGATGTCGAGGCTTGTTCTGCTGCCGTGAGATATTGTTTGCATTTGTTTAAATTCAGACTGTAGGTGATTATGCAAGATCGGCCCCATAGCTCTACCTTTGTCGGTTTATTTATTTACTGATCTCAGTGGACTTGCCACTGCAGCATATGATGGGGTGTGACATGATCCCCTGGACAGAACAGACCCAGGGTGAGAAAAGGTCAAAAATAAAAGACCTCAGAATCAACAGACCAAGAGATTTCTTTGAAAGTTTCCAATGAGACACTTTCTCACTTTATAAAGGACGCTATAAAAGATTTCCTGTTCCTCTCCTGGTGAGCTTTACACTTATTTATTCACCTTTTCACAAGAACTGTGCAAAATTATATGAAAGACTAGAATAAAAGCATTCACTGAAGTCCAATGAGAGAGAAAATGAGTCTGGCCAGTTGCAGAGCGGTGGTGTCATGAAGGCGTAGAAGCCAAACTCTACAGCTCACACAGGGAGGGGTTGCTCAGTCTCTGTATATGCCCTCAAGGATCAGAAAATCCCTTTAAACATTTATAACAGCCAACATCAGACTATAATGTGCAACGCTAGTTAACATCCAACAATAATATCTTGACTATCAGTAACTGTTGTTAATGGGGAGCTGAAGACAATCAACCATCCGCAGTGAAATAATTACACTTAAGTGATCGTTTGCGTTAATGGATCGGCCATTACAATTGAGGAAAATCCGCATTCACTCAGAGCCTGGCAGAACCCAGACATCATTAATAAGTAACTCAGGAAGAACTCTTTACACAGGGGCAGTAGTAAATATCTGCTCTGACTGAAACAAAAATCTGTGGATGGGAATGAAATAGCTTCTGGCATGAGGATAGGAACTTTAAAATCAAGGAATGGTGTCTTCCCTTGTAATACTAAGGCTGAAAACATCACTTTTAGCATTTGAGAGATAGTTTTATATTAATGGGACAAATGCTTTAAATAATACTTGGGAGTATCTAGCGGTTTGATAGTAATTAATGTAAGATTAAGCCCTGGTTTCCATCCCAATTATTTTTGTGAGGTAACATACCACAGAACATAGTTGCGTACTTTGTTGAAAGTACAACTGAATAGCAACTGAGTTATCTGTTTACACTGCAGTCCAACAAATTCACAAGTCTGCAGCTTCACCAAGCCAATAATTATTGCAACAGTGTTCTGATTTATGCCGCATTCGTCCACACAAAAGCCGACGGAGTGAGAGACCTGGTCATCCTGCCGAGAAGATGAAGACGAGCAGTCTGTAGCCTGCCAGATTTCCTCTAACTACAGTATACTTAGACAGAAAATGAAGCAAATTTCCACCGTTACGTTATTCACGAACATTTGACCACTGGACCATTCAAGCATGAATTCAGGATGTTGATGGTTGAGCTTTTTTTATTAAGAACTTCCCAGGGGAAAAATTCACATATAACTTTGCCTTATAAATAACAATACTATCTAGAAATAGGTAATTGCTTCCACTTGAATTAATGGCTATTTTTTTCTACACAGCTTTCAGTCATTAGTGACTACTTGCAATGAGAAGGAACGATCTGCTGAAGTAAACTGTGCCCAGTCATCCTAAAAGTTAATGTAGTGGATCAATGAGTGTCTTTGCTTCAGCCAACATGGCCCACTATTGAATTGACAAACAATGGTGCCCTGTGCTCTAATGCTAAAACATCTTCAGCGTGCCAAAGTCAACAAAGCTGGATTTTTTCTAATCTACTATTAATGCGTGATGAAGAGATTTTATCTCCCTCTCCAGAATGCAAAACACATTCAAGTCTTTCCACTGGCTTTTCTTTTTCTTAAAAAAAAAAAGAAGACGGATGAGGCGGAGCGAAAACTGCCCATGTAAAAAGTGGAGAAAGGGCCCTCAGGTAGATCCAACCGTACTCCAACTGAAAAACAAAACCAGTGAAAGGATGGAGAGAAACCTGCCTTTTTTCTGAGAATTCAGGCTGTATTTTCCACCTGGTTTAGTGGATAAAAGTCTAGCAGAAAGGGCTGTTAGGAGTGTGAGCTGTCAGTAAGCAGTGACAGATCCAGCACTCATCTCCAGTGCCATGCCTTCAAAGTGACTCCTCAAATAAGCATCATACGGCACAACACCTCCCTTTACAGAAAGAGGATGAGATGGAGCCAGACAGAGACTGGCCTGTCCTCTGAGCCAGAGGAATGGGAAAACTAAACACTTAATTTTAAACAGTGAATGATTGAATCCACTCATCCGTAATCAACAACCCTGACAAATATGCAGACCTCCCCATTGTTTTCATGATTCGTTTTTTTTTGTTCTACGCCGTCAAAGGAAAATGTACAAGTATTTACTATGAGCTCCAAAACCCCAAAATAAAGTTGACCTATCGCAGTTAAAAACACATCCTCCATTCCAAGACTTAGAACAGCAGTCTTGTAAACACAAGGCCCTGGCGGTGGCAATGTCGGCCAACCACTTCGGCCCAGACTGAAATATCACAACAACTGGTTTGATTCACGTTGTGACTGTACGATAGCTTGGCTTTAAATTTGGGGAGACATTTACATCCACATCAGGAAGAATTGATAACTGTGTAGATCCCTAATCCCTTAATACCTATAATACTAATAACTCTCAGCAGCACTTTGGGTTGAATGCTAACTAGTCAAATTTACGAGCTCTCTCGCAAAACTTAGTGAGCAATCATGGTAAACTGCTCGATACCAACATGTAAGATGTGTCATGTTGACTGCATTGCAATGCTAGCATTAGCATTTAGCTCAAAGCACCAATCTTCCTTAGTGATCCTTCAGCCTAAAAGAGTACCTAGCATAGAGTCAACAGGACTCTTGCCTGCATATACCTGATTGAAACAACCACACTCTCAAGTGAAAATGATGGTTGTCAATATGTGTCAGTATGTTTGGTCTTTACATATCACTTATTGAGTATTTGTGGGATTTTGCTATAATACATAGCAACAGTTGGGAATTAAAGTCATGGTGCCTAATGCATGGAGGTCTTAAAAGATTCATTTGAGGCTTCACTTTATAAAAGTGGGCATTATTTTAAACCCCTGCCTTGCTGTCGAGGCCTGTTTCCTGCTGATGAAAGTGGCCTCTGAAAGACAAATAGCATCGATTTCGATGATGTACACCTTCAGTGGTTTCTATCGGGAAAACAAACTCTTGACAGGCAGCAGGAAAATTAATTAGCAATATTACATAGTTTTTGAGACCGAACACACACGGTTTGTTTTAAAAAAATCCATGAAACAAAACATGTAAACTACAGATGGGTTTACATGACGATGAATCTAATCATCATAGATCTTATAATTCCCGCCTTTATTGTCGACAGTGAACATGTCCATAGAAGGGCAAAGGGGAAGTGATGTTGTCAGAGCGCAGCGATCCGGCAGCTGGTCTCCCTTGGAATTCTGGGCGATATTGTGAATGACGGAGACCAGCTGCTGACTCAGTGACTCATTTTTACCTCAGCAGGAAGAAGGAGAGAAGGAAACGAGAGAGCAGCAGCTCTTGCTGAGACAAAGAACAGACACAAGCAGCTCCAGCAAGGAGAGTGGCCAAGCTACATTTCACTGAACAATTTTAAAGTCTGTAAAGGCTATACAAGTTTGTACCTTCCTTTTCGTTTGGCACCGCAGTCAGATCATGTTGCTATGCAATCATTTGGTTTATAAACAAGATATGGTGGAAAAAGTAATCATACAAGTATTCCTCCTTTGGTTATCTCAGGAATGACTGTGGGATAACTAGGAGGTGAAACCTGGAAGGAGGGGTTTCATGTGTAGCTTTTATCTTTTTGGCAAATAGATACAAATATACCTTTCTCTTTTCTTTCGGTTTTGTCTCTGTTGCAAACGATGTGTGCAACCCTGTAATTCGTTAGCAATCATTTAATGTTCTGACGGATAAAAATATATCTCAGTCCTGGCAGCCAGGCTTAATCTACCTGGGTGGCAAGAGAGGAGATAGAGATTATTCATGGAGGAGTAAAATTGTTTGGACAAAATCAGGGAAAAGATTATTAACAAGAATTCAAATATCGTTTGAACAAAAGCTCATGTTGAACCAAAAAAAAATAGAATTTCTTGTAGTTTTGTTTCTACAGAATATATAGCCGTAAACCCACTGTGTTACTTTACCTGATCAGAGAGACACAGATACTGCCTGCTGGTGAACATAGCAAAAATATTTAGAAGGTAACAAGTCATATACAGTATTTATCCTCCGGATTTGGTGGAGACCACAACAAACTTAAAAGAGGAGAGAATATTGTGACTGAAAATGGGTAAATAGGGCTTTTTTTCTAACAGTGTAGCTTTATTAATTGTACAAGACAATAGTCATAGGTCAATGACGTTCAGTGAGAATATTAAATTGTGTAGGCCTATCTTCAAGCGGGAAACATGTTCGCTCAAAGTTAAAAGTGAATAGGTAATTCCCTTTTACATAAGTACTACAAATATATAAAAATCTACTCAATTACAGAAACAAAAGTACTTTTAGCTGACTAGTATTGTACCCAGATTTGACTGTGAAGAGGTAAATGTCTGCCATAAAAAGGAATATTTCCCCCCCAAGATTATTATTCGTATATCATTAGTCAACCCTTGTGAAGAAAACAGTTTTTCTGTCATATTTCCATGCATGGTCAAAGAAGCTTCCAAATATGCAAGAGAGTCTGAATTTAGGGCCACCTACGACAGCAAAACTAAATGCTGTGTGTGTGTTTGAATAGAGAGTTCGAACTGAAAAAGCTCTGTCTGGAAGGAGTTAAGAAATGAGACCACCATACTGTTTTACCGTGTATACAGAGGTTTGGACATAGTTTTGCTGATTTTAAATATCCATTTACTTCAATTTATCAATAATTGTTTCTAGGTTTTTTCTGTTTATTGTGGAGGCATGCAACCAAGTGACAAGGTGACATTGGGTGAGAAATATATTATGTTGGGAGTGAAGTGTTCCTCTTAGGTTTGAATGAAATCTACTGATAAGGCAGCATTTTGAAAACAGCTGAACCCAATCTAATGGATGAACTCTGGCACACCTCACACACACACACACACACACACACACACACACACACACACACACACACACACACACACACACACACACACACACGTGTCAGGTCCACAAATTTGACACAGCTCTCGCTCCCTTAAATCCGGGAAAGAGAGCTTCTTAAAAATGTCAGATTATTTAAGTATCATGCATTTCAAGCTGTGATTGTGCATTCCACTGCATGCAGTTTGTCACAGATGTTCTATGTCCCGGTTCTGAAGGGACATGCCACACCACAAAGTCTGGAAAGTGTGTGAGTGTGAGCGTGGGTGTCTTTGAAGATGAATCCAAATGATAACAGCCTTGACTTTGTGGCCCCTCTGTCTGTTTGCTGCCCAATAAATAAAGAGACTGTGATTATAGAAACGTCGTTTTTGATTAAACTCTTCCCGTTAGTACAGAGATATCATTATGAAACACTGCCTTAGACATCTTTAGACAATAAAATGAAATGTCACTGGAGCTTAGTAGCAAACCTCAGGCTGTAATGGTAAATATGACTCTATGATCATCGATCAATCAACAAATTTAGCGGTCAAACATCTCATGACATCATCCGTGACTGCATGGGAAAGGAGCTCCATAGATAAACAAATTGCTGGCTCTCACAGTCTCAGAGGAAAACAAATGAACGCATCATCTTACAAATAATAGGAAACAAATAGGTGCAAAATAGACAATCAACAAACAGATACACATACCAGCACAAATAAAAGACAGGTGAAAAGTGGAACAAAGCACATACCATTTCTGTCTGGGAATGTTTGTATAGATGACACAGTTTCCTGCCCATATATGGCAGCTGCTGTCTTCAGTCTGTGTCCTGCTGAGTGGGACAGCCACTGTAAAAGTCTCAGAAACAGCAGATTTCAATTACATAACAGACTTGAAAATAACTAAGAGTGTATGCTAAGGATTGAACATTGAGCCGGGCAGGATTTGTCAATGAATGTGGCTGGAATGTGTGGTATGACTGGTGGTACCACCAGTTAACAAAAAACTGCAGTTTAATCCAGCACAAGAACAAACAAGCTTTCATAGTTGTCTGAAGTAAGTTGTTGCGTTTATGTAACCAAATCCAACAAAGGCACAAACATGAACACACCAGACCGCAGGTTCTGACACTGATTCCAATAAACATTCAGTCATGACATGACATCTGCTGTCCAGAATCAATGGTTTGTCATAAATAATGAAATCAAACTTTTCCACCCTGCCTGTAAAGTATGAGGATCTTGATAATTAGATGCTGCGTTTACCAAAATCGACATGAGTCAGAAGTTCTTGAACAAACAAACGGCCGGTTTTAATTATCTATTTTTTATTTTCAATGTTAATTTCTCCTCTATGAGACAAATGAAGGTATTCTGACCAAGGAATGTGATTAATCAATTTACGATAAATGATGAACAAAACGAACATTGAAGCTGATTCTAAAAATAAGAGGTGCCGTAGTTTATTGTACGTTTTATTGTTCAGTATACCCAGGCAAAGAATGGGTGTTTTATTTCCCTGCATAATTACTTTTCTTATCACACATCTGCATCAAGTTAGCCATATAAGTGCACAGCCGAAAACGAAAATACAGTTTCCTTTTAACAGTGCTGACTGGCCTTTGGGGATTTGTGTTGTTAGGCAAGAGTAACAATGGTTGCTATGCAGTGAGGGAAATAGAAGAAACCTGGAAAAATAGCAGCAGCTTTTACGGAATGTATGTATACTCTATTTCTATATATTTACACATGATTAGGCTTGTTTCACATCAAAAACTCAACTCCGCTTTCTGAATACCAACTTATACTATACATTTTGCAGTATATATATATTTTTTAAAATCTAATTAACCTCAATATCTCGAGTGCTTTGTTTTTTTTTTGTACAGTACATGTGTCCTTAAATAAACTCCTACCCAAACATTGTTCTATGAAAATGAAACATTTTTCTTGAAGAAAATAAAACATGTTACAAGATTTCACAAACAGAAGAAAGCGCTGTTTTGTAAAGGCCGACATTGGTAAGGACAGTAAATGACTAAACAAGTACAAGTCTGAGGTTTGCGAATAGCCAGTCAGTTATGAATCAAACTTAAGTTATTCAACTATTTGTTTATGAAGAGTCAGTCAATACTTACAAAATGTGGACTCTCACGGGACAAAGGATGTGAAATGCATTTATTGACCCACGAAGTTATGGAAAGTGAACTCAGGATGCACGTTTCAGTTAAAACATCTTTAATCTTTTTATTGGACAAGTCACTGTTTTGGAATATACCGCAGGAAGTGCAAATGATTAATGAAAGCCAGAAATGGCCTTTTGTGTTGTTTTTTTTATTGATTACTGGAAGCTCTTCTCTTCAAGTCCAGTCACTACTAAAACCGCTGTGCAATGGTTCACCAAAGGTTTATAGTGTTCTTCTCCAGGAGCATAATGATTTCTATTGTTGCATGTTTTTGAGTATTATGAGTAGGAATAAGAGCTTATTAAGAAGCTGGGGAAAAGGGATTTCAATATTAAATGGACAACAGATGATCCTCCATCATTTTTATGTAAGCACTAATTAAAACACTGATTTTCCTTTTAAAAGACGCTACAATCAATCTTTTTATCTAACATAATGTACATTTACATTACTTTTATATGTCCAAAGGAGTTGCTTGTAATTATGAACTCACAGTAATTATGACTTTGCAGTTACCCTCAGATCTTCAAAGTATTTTAGTGTCTTTTAGTTTATGTGTTGGTCTTATCCGCATTATGTCTGGCGGCAGAAGGCAGCTGAAAAATGGAGATAAAACAGAGTTTTTTTGTTGACTTACATTCCCCAGGAACTCAAGTACAAGTAATGCTAATGTTACTTTATTTATTCTAATGGTAGAAATCTTAACTATAGCTAATTTGCTCAAATGCATTGCACAGTTTTATATATTGCAATACAACTCCTCCTTAGTTGGCCGTTCATACTGTTAAAGTAAAGCTTTCAGTGTGGGATGTGACGTTCATTTAGTCTGAAGAGGCAACTGAAAAAGTTAAAGGGAAATAAATGCAGCAAAATGTAACACCACGTCAAGGCAGCAGTTTTTATGTTGAAGAAAGAGGCTTTATTTTCCTCTCCAGCTGTGGCTGTCTTTGTTGGCAGCGTGTTTCTCCTTGACAAGAAACCTGGCCGCAATCTCAACAGCCTCTCCAGTTGAAGTTTGAACCCTGGCAGGCTGTGATAGATGAGCTATAGAAGTACTGTAATTCACTGTTACTCTCTGGTGGATCCTTTAAAAACTGGTGGTACTATTTTCATACAGTCAGTTTGAATGGTAGCTCATGTTGTCACAGAATGCACTTAAATAAAGTTCAGCTAAGGATGATTGCGTAGAAAAATACTTTTCAAAATGAAAATGAAATCTAAAGAAAACTTGTGTCTAAGAACTTCTTTCCTTCACGCTGCTGTTTGTCAATCATTTGGGGGTGTTCCTTTAAACTTTGTAAAGTCAGTCAGACTCAAAGCTGAGTGGGAAACCTGTCATGATATATATAGTGTGAAAACTGTTTTGTTTAAATGATCTTAAGCTGGATCAAAACAAATCAACTGTGTTTATGTGAAGCTTCTCTCCATTCGGAGCTGTGGTTAGCAACAGCATTCCTGCCACAGATACCATTATAGTCATACCTGCTTCTATGCACAAACCACAGGATCGCACAGACACCCAAATAATGATTCCATTTCTCCTGATGACTATACCATTCGGCCACCCAGGAAACGGTGAAAGTTTAAAACAGGAAAGTCCGATGTTTGAACCCAATGAATAACAAAAAGCTGATTCACTTATAGTAATAATTCCAGCACTGATTCAGAAGAGAGAGAGACTGTGACTACAAAGCTTTTGTTCAACATGGAAGTTGAGATTGGTTTTATGATGTATTTATGGAAAATAGATTTCTATAATTATAGCTCCATAAAGGGAGCATTTAGAGAAAAATGAACGCTGGTGTTGTTAAACGCCTTGACTTTATAGTAAGGCCGGATTTTAATTCCTGGTGTGTGGGATGCTAATAAATGTCAAAGAGGGTATGCTATCTCAGAGCCAAGATGTTATTTGTGGGCAAATTTAACTGATTTCAAAATTATTATTCCCAATTTATACACATTAAATATTGCTTTCCATTCTTGTGTAAATTTATAGTGAGAAGTGATGGAACTGAAGTACAGTAGTATCTTTTAAAATGACTATGGAGTCCAAAAATCGCTCTATTGTTGACTCAATCATGCATTTTCTATTAATGGACACCTACTATTTAATTTATAGTGAGCAGTTGTTTAAGATTTTACTTTACTATCTTCGTTATTTTTGCTTCAAAACTGACAGCTGTAATGTCAGACAAGCATCAACCATGACAGCATGCTAATAAGAGATAATCAAATCAGCTTAGATGTTAGGGAATATAAATGGTTTTGCTGGTATTATGCAGGAAAAGTCACATTTGCATTTCCTTCTAAAGGGAATTTAAATGTTTGTACCAAATTGATCCAATATTTGTTTAGATATTTCAATATGTGAACCTGCTGGTGATATTTCATAAAAAAGTCAGGGCATCACCAAAAGTCATTTTTACATGGGACCCCAGATATCTGTACCACATGAACAGTTCTTGGACCAAAGTTATTGACTGACGAACATTACCCTAACTAGATCTGCTTCAAACTTGCTTGTGTATACTTCTATAATAACGTTGCTACAATCAGCTTTGCATGAGTAATTTGTCCCTTTGCGTGATAGTATTAATTTCGGAGAGAAAATCAATTCACTTTTCACAAAGTACAAGTTGTTCTGAATGTCATACGGTAAAGTAAAGACATAAGACCTTCAAGCTTTTTAATAATCTGCAAAAACTATTAGAGCATGTGTATCAATGTCTATGATTAATAGCAAAATGCAGTGTCTGGTCCTTTGAGGTTACATCTTCTGCTACTGAACTGTTTTTCCAAAATGTATTACAGACTTTGTTTTGGCTTTGAAAGGTCAACATTTGGTATGCAATATTGAGTAACCGCAGAGACAGTTTTATTTCAGTAACACAATACTTTTATTTATTGAAATAATTCCATGAAACATCCCTAAGGCATGTTGCATTGTATCTACTCTTGTTCAGTCTCACATCAGGGCACACTCTGGGGACAGGCTTCATTATTGCAACATCAGCTTTAGCACAATGACCCAATGCTTTTGTTTGATTCACTCACTATGTGATAAATGTAGGTATTTGAAAAAAGGTATTCCTTTTCAGAGACAGACACTGCTGTGCTTGAATTGCTCTGAAATACAAGGTTATTATTGTGGTCCTTTCGGTTTGGAACTGCTGTCATATAGGTCCACTGTTCATCATGTTGATCTGATGTCCTTAAAGTTGAAGTTTAGGGTGCAGTTCAAGTGACAGTTTGGTAAAATAATTTGTCACAGAATATTGAATTGTTGGAAGAGAGAAAGAATATACCCTTAATGTCCCACAGAGGGGAAATTTAAATTCTGCATTTGACCCATCCCAGTGTTAGAAGCAGTGGGCTGACATTATATATGGCAACCGGGGAGCTGTGTAGGGAACAGTGCTTTGCTCAGGGGAGCACTTGGTCTTTCGGGGTCTTGAACTGGTGACCTTCCGGTTCCCAAGTCAAGTACCTATGATCGCCACCACCGCCCATTAGAGGGCAATGGCACTTTCAGGTTTCATAACTGTATTTTGTCAGTGATATGTTAACATGCTTTAATGTTCAACAGGTTCTTATTTTTCTCATTCTGCCTGTTCCACCTCTTTTCACCCTCTGTCTGAAACCAGAGCCCAGTCTGCGCTGATGGGTTAGCTAGCTATATTAAATATGTATATAGGAACGTGCTGTTCATCTTCTTATGTAATTATTTGAAGGAAAGTAAAAAAAATATTTTACCTTTAAAAGTTCATCTTGAAGGTTCCTAAATTAAGTTTCAGTTTGTTGTCCTTAATTATTAAATTCACCACAGGAGAAAACCAGGGTTTAACTAAGTGTTTTAAAGACAAGTGTTTATTGTTTCCTAGAATGCATGACCACCCTAGGCTCTCTCTGCTATTATCAACCATCCATAACCAGCTGTTAGTCTTTGCCAGTTTTTAAAATACCCAAGTAAATAGAACATGTTGCTCCAGACATTTAATTAGATGCTTTTTAGAAGCCATTCTTTATGTCTTTTTTATGACTGTGAGAATTGAAACCAGTGCCAGGGGCATTTACATGACATAACAGGACCATTTTGTGGTGAAATGCCATGGAAAGTCTCCTTGATAAGGAGCATAATTGAGCTTCTGTGGTGTTCTTATATTTTCTTTTCTTGTTGTCTCTGTTTATAAAGAACACTTAATGGAAGCAAATTATTTGGGTGTTGATGGGTGGAACAATTTATCAAATTCTGATGTGTAGTCTACTAATTGTTAATATAATGAATGCAGTCATCCTCAGGGGAAAAGACCAAACCACAAGCCTGTTCATACACACACTCAAACTACTCTGGTTTCCCCAACCAAACAGACAATGACATCATTTATGCGATAACTGTAGTAATTAATCAATACATATTAAACTTTGATGACAGAGGGCAATATTTCATATTTACAGTCATTTTGGAGGATAATAATCGGCGATTTGGTAGGCATTCATTTAAAAGCACATTATTTTCCTTTTTAAAGGACCAATCCATTTTTTGTCTCAGGCAGAACTCCTCAAAAAGCTTAACCCAACACGCATGCTCAATCTTTAGACTCAAAGATGTTTGCATGTCCAGTAACTGTATGACTTTACATTTTATGAAGACCATATGCAGTAATAAAATGTCTGATGCTATACATTCTGAGTGCTAAGCTTACACCCTTGCGCTCGACTGCATTCAAAAGCTAGTCGCTGAAGCTCGAAACTGGGTCGATAAGACCAGTGAGACAAAACCCCCCCCAAAAATAGTTGCAGGTCGTAAATAAAAAAAAGTGCAGAAATATTATGAGTGTTCCAAAAGCTGATGGAAACGGCAGTGTCAGGTGTTAAGCCTCTTTAGGTGTGTCACTATGTGCAACACCTTTCACATGAGCCTCATTTGTGATGTCATTGAGTCACATTCGGTAAAAGTAAAATGGTCATTTTTTCTTCCCGGAATGAGACAAAGTTTGCCCGGGGTGAAAATAAAGTTCAATCCCAGTACTTTGACAATCTGGTTTTAATTTTCACTGGAATATACAGTACAGGCCAGAGTGACTGGGGGAGTCTTTGGAACTGTTTCCTGCAAACTGTTTATCAGGACAGGCAGAAAGTAAACTTCTAGGAGATTCAAGCAGTCATTGACAAGCTGATAGCCAATTAGAATTAAACAGTCATGTTTGTTTTTTATGTTAATTATGATATGTTTAAAATTATTATGACAGTTTGGGGAATTTACTTTAGACAGAGACTTGAAGGGACACCAATGTTGCTAATTTGGCAACTTTCTCACTACATTAAGCTGCTTCTGGACACTGTACTGCTAGCTTCTTATGGAAGACATTTGGCAACATGTTTTTTTTTTTTCAAATTCAAAATACTTAATAAAATCACAGAATACAAAGAGACTAGAGGGACCAAATCATACAGTAGCATAACGAATGCTGAGGTCACTAATTGGGCAAATCACACATAGCCATTACAACCATTCTTTATAAAAACAACATATATTGAGTTCTGCAGTTTCTTGATATCACTGATATATTCTATAGTTCAGCTGAAACGACTGTTCAAAATATAACAACACACAAGGTAACATGTTGTCCTCAGTGAATGGGCTGATCAGTAAAGCACATGTTGTTTTTTTACTAAGGAATGGAATAACCGATAAGGAGCCATCATGCGTCTATTGAAGTGTTTTCCTCTTTTGTCTCATGTGATATTATTGAGACTACAGATGGAGACGAATCCATATTTCCCTCGTCTAGTTGGGGGGCACATCCCACCCACATGAGGTTAGCATTGGGTTTGAATGAGATTTAGTGGGGACTGAAATCAATCTCACTAACAGCCACTGTGAGATAATCTGTGAACCTCAGACGTGACGTGTTGGAGTCAACCTGGCCACTGTTTATTAATGAGCCCCTCAGACTCACCACAGTTATGTTGCTGGATGCTTTTGAAGACATGATGTAATCTGTAACCTTCTCAAAGCCGTCAGATTGCAGCTTTACTCTTTGCCGTGCAGCCTGCAGATCACTTTGTAATTCATCTAAAATGGTATTGTCACAGTCATAAAAGCTAGAGAGTGTTTGAGAGTGAGTCAGCGGTCACAATCACAGAGTTCTTCTGGCCTGCCGAGGAAGTTGTGTTGGAAATATTAACTCCCTCATGAGGCCAAGCGCAAGTCAGAATCATTAACAGGCCCATGCCCAGCATTTGTGGTATGGATATCTCTTTCTCTGAGCCTCCAGAGCAAAATCCACACAAAGGCAGCGAAGCTATCGGAGCACTAAGTGGTTTAACAGAAGGAAGTTGGTTGTCTAATGTCTACAGAGAGGTTTGTGCAGAGGTATGCTTGCAAGTTTTCCATGATTGCATGTTCAAATCACAATAAATATCCCCCTCTGTTAAGCGTCTGAGCACGAGTTAGAAATGTTCTGCTGCGTTCCAGAAGCGTTTGACATTTAGCGAGCCTGGCTAGGTGCTCGCAGTGTAAAATAGGTGGTTACGTCTCACACTGCTAGAGGGGGGGAGTCTGAGTTCTCTGGCTGCAGAGCTGAGGGATTCAAAGTGTATCATACCTGAAGTTATAGGAGCAAGTCTGCTTGGTGTATGCCTTGATAAACACACACTTTGGCACTTCCTTGACACATATGCGCTCCACATGCGTCTTTAAAGTTTATATTCAATTTGTGGGAAAGTTCACAAACAGTGCTATGTTTCCTGGAATATAAAGGACACTTTTAGCCTTTTCAAGAAAATAGGTAAATTCTTCTTGAGTTTACATTTTTATTTATTGCCCCTGCTGTCTCCATTGACTCACTTTGGAAAACACTAGATAACTTTGTCATAAACTCAGTGGTACGGTAAATGAAACCATGGGATTAAAGGCAGAAACAAGGTGTAAAACGCCTCATGGCAGTCCTGAAATTCGTTGAGCTTTAGGTAGTTTGCAGTGTAGACAGACACCATATGGAATTGTGTTTGTGGAAAACAGAAAACGTGTAAATTCTTGCTGCGTCATGTTCTTACTTTGTGTCTGACACAAAAAAATACTTTGCTCCAATGTAAAAATCATGCTTAGACGACCCACGAGGTCAACAAAACCGCAAGAGAAAACTGGACGCAGGAGGCTGCTTGTTAATCCTACAACTTTCCAGGAGTTTTTCAGCTTGGTTGTGTAGAGTTTTTGGCTGTTGGTCCTCTATTACTGTAGAAGGTATAGGCACAATCAGCTTTTCCATGTGGTGGACATTCCAGGCTACATCTGTTTCCAATATAACCACATGTCCAGCTGTTGAAGGCCTATAGGCTACCAGTCTTTTTCCCAGACAACCCACTGCAGAAATGAATGTGATTGGCATCAACATTGTGTAAATCCATGCTTTGTTGTCATTGAGAATAAAAAAGTAATGATATACTGTATTTAATATTATTCTTGGAGCATGTGCAGAAGCATATCTGGTCAAAAAAATGAGGAAAGATTATATTTTGCTACAAGCACACTCTAAAACTAAACGATTTTCAACATGCCACATCTGAACTCACTTGTTTACACCTTTTTTTAAATGGTAATCGCACTGTTTTTATTGAGTAGAGTCCAGGAGGAAGTCATTTGCTTTTAGACGTTATATAAATTATAGCTCTCTGAGGAAGGAAGTGAGCAAAGATCTTAGAGAGACATCTGCTTTGGATGTACAATTTAAATCAAAAGAAACATCCATGTCTTTTTCTTGTCTAACCACAGCCCTATGATGAGCATCCCCCTCAATGTGTTATTTCCTTCATTCTACTGCTGCAGTTGTGAGATAAAGTCTGCATCAGATATCAGTAGCTAGCACTTGGCCTCTGTCCACAGTGAAAATATATGGAGAGGAGACAAGGGTACGAGGTGTACAGTATCTTGTCTCATTGCTATAGTATTTCAAAGACCCCCAGCACATTTACTCTGGGACGTTTGATGTTGGTTGTCGTATGTTTTTCATAGACAAACTCAGGAAAGGTTTTTATCAGATGTGGAAGAACCACATGATTACTAGCCAAACCAAGAAGTTAGATATAACATTATTTTCTCTTGCAAAACCTTAAAATACTGTACCAAATAAGCATAAATCCCACCTTTGTGTCACCTTGGTTGCTTGTTGAGGAATGATGGTTCTCACTAATTGTCATAACCAGTGTTTGTTTTGAGCTCTCTGGCCTCAGGGGGCTGTAAATTCATTCTGAACTAGCTGTAGAGGTCGGATGGATTAATATTTTCTCCGACAATATAGTTAAAACGCTCACCTCAAATCTGAGTTGTACAGTATACTGTAAGTGTGAGCACAACTTTATGACATCCAAACAGGTTTAGAGGCCAATCCTGATCCAAACAAGCTATACACAACTGAGGCACCTTGGTTGGACTTCTCTTATATTCTTTCTTACTTTCGTACTTACTCCCTCCAGCAGATACCATTCATTGGGAGTCATGCTTCTAGCCATATGATTGATGTATTTCATTCATGTCCGAACGAGATCCTTAATAGTTTAGTTGCTTTGATTTAGCTTCCCAGCAGACTTTGATCTTTTTAGAATTAAAATACAATTCCAAGAAATAGGCTTCTCTAGAGTCAGATTTCTTCCAGATAGTTAATAAATGGATTTGATCGACAACATGTCAGTTCAAAGCATAACTATGTAAACACATACCTCGGATCAGATTTGTTTAAGTTTCTTTTCAGCAGTAGTCTGACGGGACCCAGCACAACTTACTGATGATCCCTCACACACTGAATTTACCAGATGTTTCTAAAAATAAACACTATTATCACCAACTCCATTTCTAACAATCCATAAAAATGCTGCATCAGTTAACTAAGGGCACACGATGCATTTAGAAATAAAATAAAACGACATGTTTGCGTCATTTATCTTCACATAATTGTGTTTCCCTCTAAACATTTCCCCCTTGGCTTGTTAATGTGTAACTGCATGTAATATGTCTTTTACTCTGTTCATTAGCACCTTCATCTTTGTTCTGGCTGTCAGGCAACTACTCCCTCCCCTCATCAACCCAAAATAGCCCTTTGCCATCAACTCGCAACACCGCCTTGAGAGTTCATTTGGTGATAGTCTGGACTCGCCTGACCCTGTTTCTCATCTGGACTTTGGAACTGTGTAAAGCTGTTCATTTTTCCCAAGAAATCTTTTACACATTCCTTTGACTTTTCCCATGGTTGTCGTTTTTGTTAGTTTAAACCTAATTATCACATTTCTCTGACTGCTTGAAAAATGGCTGCTTTTTATCATTCAGTCAAACTAAACCACACAACTCTCCGTCCGGGGACTCCAGTCCTGATTTACAGTAGAAGACGAGCCCTGCAAGAATTCATCCAAGTGCTTAAGTCAATAATACCGTGATCTGCTTATAGTGCTGCCTCCTCAGTGTTGGACTGTTTTGCAGACGAGGAGCACAATGCTGTCTCTCAGCAGATAAATTCACCCCTGGAGCTGTGTCAGCATTTTTAAGCTTTCAGCTAATGCTCACAGGTCAAGTTTTCTTCTGTGTTTAGACCGTCTCCTTGGATCTCAGAGGTTAGTCACCTCGCTGATCCCCTCAGGCCAGAAGCATTCTGCAGCTTCCACCGGTCAGTGCAGATTGAGAGGTGTCACGCCATGGGATCTCAAACGAGGAGCTAGATTTTTCGCAAACACAATGCACTGACTTTTAGCTTTAACTTATTTAGACTTGAATTGAGAAAAACACAAAATCTTTGTCAAATCCAAAATGTAGGCTTATATGATTATTAAAACCTAACCAGTCAGGTGCATTAGTTTTGAATTATCTGGAAAGGTCTTTTAAAACAGAACCCATTGCATCAGCACTTTAAAATCTGAATTCCGGGTAAAGAGTGTTCCCGCTGGGAAGGGAATTTCCAGCTACGAAACTATTTGTTTTGACGTGTACAATTTTTGGCAAATGTAGAAAGATGTAACTTATCACTGTTTGTTTCTGCAATGCACAAATTTAACTGTTCCTACTTGAAACATCTTTGAACCAGGAGTGAGCTTACATTACACAGTGAGAAGGGTAAAGATAAAAGCTATACTGTGGTGAGTGGCAATAATAACGGAAAATGATTGCATGTGGTGAACACTTCCATATTCCCTGACCAAAATATTTACTGAATTATAGGTTTTCATGCATTCTTGCAATTCATGGCCCAGATAAAGTATACTTTACCATCCAAGTTATTTGGATGTAGCTTAAGTTTCCATTACTTTATCTAAAATATCCATTCCCTCATTCATAACACTAAATATTATATATTATAATACAGTATTTATTTTAATTTTCAGCATTCTTTCTAAATATAAAACCAAATAGTCAGCGATGACAGGCTACTGTTACTTTCTGTAATGCAGGAGTGTTTACTAAAGCCACTTCAGTTACTCAGAATCTCCTCATCTTAAAGGACAATTCTGGTGTTATTCTATATTTTTGCTTATTGACATAAAATACAATATTTTTAGCCGTCTATTATGTACAATTGCTTACAATTACAATTGAACTAGTGAGTATAACAGGACAGGAGTTTACTAAAGAAATTAAAGTTAAAGTTAAAGAAAAAGGGCACTGTAGTTTATTTTTTTAAAACCAGTGTTGGTTTTGTTGAGGAAAAATACTGAATATATCGCCAGTCAATTTATAAAGCCATGAGGTACTCTAAGGCTGAAGTTAACACATTCTGTGCCATCTTTTGTGTCAGCACAAAACAGTGTTTGTAATCCATCAGTTTACGATTGCTTTTTTGAGTGGCACTTAAGCAGAAGCATTATAATCATTAAATCTGAAAACTACAATAAAATCCCTCTACACTAAAGGACTAAACACCCATCCCCATATTTCTGCAATTGCATAAAAGTATCACTCATTGTTGACCACAATCCCAAAATTGCCTTAGCAATATTATGATGGAAAATTAGCACATTGTCCTTCCAACACCTCAAAGCTATGAATTTAATGACAACATTTTCCAGTCATATTCACCTAAGAGTCTTTTTTTTGGTCACAGATTACATCGCTAGTTAAATTATTTGTATACAGCAGTTTGGTTTTAACCATCTTCCACAACAGCAGTCTTGTTGTTACTATTTTGGCAGATAGCTAGCTCAGTATATTTGCCAAAAAAGACCTCGTCAAACTCATCTGTTGAATGTGTTGGTTGGTGTTGAAAGAAACCTGGTCAGAAAGTGAAATGTGATGGACATTTATTTGCGCTTTGTAACTGTTGTGCGGTTTGATGCCTTCATCAGACCCTAGTGGTGCTGGATAGCTGACATTCCTGACTGTCTCCTAGATCCAGGTTGAGTCCGACATGATCCATGTAGACAGCACACACACACACTATTGCTCTGCTTCAGGAAGACCCAAAGGTTATTTGTGTTCAGGTCCCTTTATTTTATGAAGTACTCTTGTTGACAGAGGTTTCCTCTTCACTACGTTTCTCAATGATACAAAATACTCTTGTATTTTCTGGGAAACTTTTTTAAGTCTGAGATTTAGTAGAAAAATAAATGCATGCTGCTTCGGTATTTTTAAACAACATACCTGGCACTGTTTATTTTGCAATGCACCTAACTCTATACTTAAATAACCAAAGTCTAACAACTCACAGGGTTGCACGCTTCCACTCTTTTAAAAGTTCAAATGTGTGCTTTCAAAGTTATATCTCCACGTAAACCTTAACCTGTTGTAAAACTCTCAAAACTGGAGTGCAGGCATAGCAGTAATGTTGCAGTATTTTGTATTTACACCAAAAAGAAAATGCACTTATAATATATCATTTATGCAGATGACACAAACGTATATGCGCATGGGTTTTCTTGAAACTTAAGCTACTGTATGTTTAGATTGAATGTTTTTTTCCTGACATCTTCCTACATACCCTTAAACTTGTACTTATTGGTATGACACAACATGTTAACCCAACACTTAGCCTTTTAGCACTTCTTTTTGGATGGCTACATCTGTCTTTTTGATCCTTTGTAAAGTGAGATTAGACTGTTTAAAAAATAGTAGCAGATTTTATGAGTTGACACGACATGTTTCATCCTTACATTCTGGCAGACTTGTTCGCCAGCTGGAGGTGAACCTGACCAGCTCAGCCTCCGTGGTGGGCCGCTCTGGAAGACCTCACATGTTATCTACACCCATCAGACAGCCGGAGGGTCTGTCAAGCGTGCCCTTTCTACAGCATAGCCTGAGACAGACTGCATGCCATTTGACCAGTCAACAAAGAAGTGAGACAGATAAGTGTACCTTTGCAGAAATTCCTTTTTACAATCAGTGAAACTGCATTACACGGAGGTGACTCAGTGAACGCTTGCTACCACAGAGGTGTTGGCTCCAAGTCTGCTAGAATACTCTGAGTGTTACTCAGAACACAGCTGCATAGATTAATCTTCATTGTCTTATCCAAATGTTTAAAAAGCTAATAAAAAGAAATGTACACAAATTATTGTAAAAACACATGATAATTTAAATGTAGCAATATTAATTATATATAATTATATTTTGAACTAAGTAAATAATGAAAAGGAATCTACTTAAATACAGTCACAACTCTTAAAATCTATCATTTTTAAAGGATTTAACAAATAAATAAATGTAGATATCTTCTGAAAGATATACAGAACCCTTTATTCAAAAGGTCAAACTTTATTGACTCGTTAAACTCAACAGTTTAAACAACAGGTTAACATTTTACAAGAACTCGTTGTTGTAAATCCTCACCAACGTCCCAAAGCTTATTCTGCAGCTAAAAGCACCACATCAGGCACACACTCGTACTACACAGACGTTGTTTGCATTGCTGAGGTGTACAGTACAACGCTCCTGTGCAGACAGCTGAGGCTGTGGCGCTGGTGGCGACACATGAGAACCCCTCAGGAGGAAAATGGTATTCTCATAAATCCTTCAGCCTGTGGGGAGGGAGCTCTATAAAAACTGCCATCCATTAAAAACACACTGCTGTCATGGCTTCGTACTCAACACTGTGAGTGATTTTGCTGTCAACCTCTTTACTGCTGGTGCTTCACTAGGAGCCAAAGTGAACGGAGCAATTAAAGTTGCTATTTGTTGAGGGACTACAAATGCAATTTTCTGTTAAGGATTGCAGTTGTATAATGGCATCTGATAACATAAGGACATGTAGTGTTTTCTTGCTGTTGTTAAATCAAAAGACAAAACAAATCTTACTTTGTGGTTGTAATTATTACTTAATATCGGTGGTGGAAAGTCACTAAAAACATTTACTCAAGTACTGTACTTAAGTATAATTTTGAGATACTTGAGTATTATATTTTTAGCTGCTTTGTACTTCTACTCCACTTACAATTCAGAGGTAAATCATGTACTTTTACTCTACTTCATTTATTTTGTACCTTTAGTTACTTTACAGATTTGGATTAATGATGTGAAATATAATCAACACTTCAATCTGATTTTAGTTACACCTGGAGTAACTTCAAAAGTTACCCTGCACTATACAAAATAGATAAAACTAGGAGCACCTTTACCAGCTTTGCTAACACTTTAACAAATCAATAATTATAATCAAAACAGATAATACATATTATTCTGAAATGGACCAATCTGTAAGTCAATCAATAAGTACTTTTACTTTTGGTACTTTAAGTATGTTTTGATGCTAATACTATTGTACTTGGACTTAAGAAAGATTTTGAATGCAGGACTTTTACTAGTATTCCTCCACTCTGGTACTTTTACTTTAGTACAAGAAATGTGTACTTTTTACACATCTGTTTAATATTAATATTATTAGTCTTAAGAGGATGCACTGACTTTGGTTATCCCCGTTACTTTTCCACATTTGTTCTTTTGAGTGAAATGTCTATAAGATTGATTGCCATGACATCAGGATTATTACAACCCCCCTGACCTTTTACATGAATGCATCATTGGGTAGATTGAAATGTGTCCAAAATGACGTTTAGGACTATATTCCAGCGGATGAATAAAGAGTAACAGCCTCAGCTGTACTACGTAGTGCTAATTAACAAATGTAAGCATGCTTACCCACTAAACTATGTTGCATTTAAAATAATTTGGCTGGGAGATTATGCCATTAATACGGCTGTGACTCACAGACCTTTACCTTCTTCTCTAGATTTCTTGATGAGCTGTCAGTGATATGATCTTGGTTTGTTTGGAAAAATCCCAGAGTGGAACATGTATATACTACAGTCCAACTTGTCTTAAGGCTAATAGAGACAACATTATAAAGGCTGCTGACAAAGCTCTAAGTAATCCTGTTCGATTTTTGTTTTAGGTCCGGTCTGCCAGAGCATTATTTAGAGCTTAAGCCGTTTTGGGTTTTCAAACACTTCAAATGTCAATGCCGAATTCTCAAGTGCCAAGATCAAATTTCAACATCACAAACCTTAATCCACGATGGGAAGATGTCCTCTTCCTCTCGTCTCTATGGGGCTGTTTCCTGAAAACACACGGTTCTTGTGTTGATTGTCATCTCTCTTCGTACTTTTGTCAATTTCCTGAATGGCTCTGTCAGTAGTTTGTCATGGTCATTGCATAAAACCACCTGGTGAAGAGCCTCAGTTACTTGAAAGTCCCCACATGGCTCCATCTGGCTTGAGTTTTCCTTGATGGACATTTTAAAGTTCAGATATATTTAGGACACAGTTTACAGCTTTGTTGTAGCCGTGGTAACCCATAAACTCAACAGTTTCAAATTCCCCAGTAGCAGTCAAACGGTCGGTTTAATTATAATAGATACAGATGCATCAGCCAAGACTGCAAACGTTTGTCAAATATTATGAAAGTTGTAATTAGATTACAGTGATTTATGGAAACTAATTGGGCTCTGTTGTCATTACTAAGATTAATGTTGTAATGAACTAATCCTTCATGATACATTGACTTCTTGATGTTGGCATAACTTGTTCAATGTATTTATGTGTCAGGATACCAGTGAGGCTTTTTGAGGACATTGACTCTCAATCTCAAAGTGTTTCAATTAGGTGTGTATGACTTTATTATTCAATCAGGAAATACCAGATTAAACTTTATTACCATCTTTAAAATAAATAGATCACTTGACAGTGTAGATATGGAAACAAATTCGTGAAAAGTGAAATATGGGGCCTTTGAATTTTTCTGCAGGGCATCTAAGCCCTACTAGCAGCTTTTCTTGGCCGAGTGTGTGACCCCTGCAGAGTCTGGAAAACATATATCTCTGCAAGGGGGCCAAGTAAATGCTGCTGGTCATTGCTGCGGCCCAGCAGGCAAAGCACCCCTATGCCTCACAATGGGAGAAACACAGGAAAGTGTGAGTCTCAAGACTTCAGCATCTGCAACCTGATGGAAGCAAAACACTTTGCTTATATTTCTCCACTCTCCCTGACACAGCACATTGCCATTGGCACATGCCTGTTGCTGTGAACGACCTCCAATGGAGTATCACACATAATGCAGGGTGTAGAGAAGTGGTAGCTGGATATGAATAAATGTGTGTGCTTGAGAATGGCTTTATTGAAGACACTGCTCTGTATCATGTAATGTTAAAAGTCTTATCTATAAGCAGTTGGCTCGTGCCACATCTCCTTTCAGCAGATGACAAAACTCCCTCCCAACACTCACAGACCCAGATGTGTGTCAACACAAGATTGGCACCATTGCATGGCTGCAGTGTTTCCTTTAGCCACACAGGGCTCGGTATCTCTTACTTATTCGGGATCAGTGATGTTGGTTCTGGTGTGTAGTGTGGAAAGTCTCTGAGCCTTTTGATGCGAGTATCAATATTAAGCTGACATTTCAGAGGAAATATCCCGAATAAAGTGACACAGGAGTTGACATTTTTTCCCTGGCACACTTCATGTGCAATCAGTGCTGTGCAAGTAAAGTTGTCAGTGAAACCAAAAGGCTTCAGTGTGGATCGCGGGGCAATTTCTGATTGATTTAGCAGTCTTCATCAGCATTTAGAAGACTCTGATGAAAAACGCTTTGACCTTTTTGAAGATTTGGAACAATACTCATCCCTAGCCATTTGCTTAAAGCTCTATGGATGGAGTTTTCTCTTCCGCCTGAATTCATCTGCTAAAGAAATTTCTCTTTAGACTTTTGGATATGGATCTGTATCATGAACTTGCACCAAGGAACCACGCTGCAAAGTATATTCAGACAAACTGGTAGGGAGCACTGAGACAGAAAACGTGTATATATATATGCTAATGTTGATCTGACAAGGGCCATAAAACAAAGAGGTACAGTAACATATACTGTAGCTAATAAGCCTAAATAATCACGTGGAATAAGCCTTTTAAAACCAGCAGGAAGTCAGGGGGCAAATGGAGGAATGTGTCCCAACATGTGTTTTTGTTTAGTAGCTCTATCTGTTACCTTTCACTAAAAGTAAAAGACAGTGATTACACGGATTCCTCTGCGTCAACCTGCATCAAGATTTATTGGAATAAATGTACTAAAACTCTCTGTTCACTGACTTTAAATTTGATTCATGTTTACATTACACAAGCAGGCAAAGCTCCTAATTGGAAAATGTTGCATGCACCTTTCCGGTGACTGGTTGTAATATTTTGCCCATGTGCAGAACAAATCACATGGCCAAATATGCTTCCGAACATTTTTTTTGGCACTTCATCACAGATGATCTGATTGATTAGAGGAGCTGCAGTGCTTTTAGTAGCATGAATTGAATCGAATTGATGACCTTCTATGAGCTGTACTTTTTCCAAAGCTGCAACCGCACTGCTGAGATAACACTATTCCTAACTTGGTGATAAACCCCCTTCCCCCTTCTCCTTTTTTTTTCTTCAGGGGAAGCCTTTTTCTCTAGAGGCATCCAGACTAACACCCTCTCCTCACTTAAAACGGCCACGTGGAGTCTCCATTTCTTCCCCAGAGACGTAGCTCCGGCATGCTTCAGCTTTACCGTAAATGCACAGACATGACAGCAAGAGTTATAACCAGTGGAGGGAACCTCCAAATTTGTGGGGCATGGAAAGATCCGAACAAGAGCAAAGAGGGGGAGGAAGGGGTTCCCGGCACTCCTAAGGGTGATGGGCCAATATTTCATTCCCCTTCTTCTGAGAAATGACCAGTTTTTTTTTTTGAAATCGTGTGGAAAATACCTCAGATTCTTGCTTATTCTAGTAACTCTGGTTAAGGGTTCAGCATGTTCTTGTGTTCTTTACTTTTTTTATAACACACTTGTGTGACGTGTTTGTTTCCAATACCCCTACCACACCACCAGACACAATTATGATCCGAAAGCTGGAAAGATTTCATGAAGGTATTTATTGACCGATTATTGGGGAAATTTACAACACATGTGGAAAACACATGGAGTGGGAATTTAACACCTTTAAACCTGTACGTGTGAAATGACTCTCAAAATGTTTGTTTTTTTTAAATCCCCAGAAAACGAACAAATGCTTTGTGGTTGTTACTCGAAATTAAGCTATTGAAAATATTTAATAACATTATCCTTAAAGGTGCAATTTGTAGTATATGGCTAAAATTGTATAACAATCAAAGAACATGACCAACTGAACAAGGAGGTTCTAGTGTTGATGTTATGACAAAGATGTTTAAGTAGAATGTTGCAGAGATATCTACTGAAATTAGTTTGCTTCCTGAACTGAACTGTATAAAGATTACATTCAAAACTACAGAAATTAGAAAACGGGTTAACTGGACTTACGAAACTTCTGTTAGCATTTAGCAAATATCTTGAATTCAGCTTTAACAGTAACAGATTTATCACAGGGGATTACCAACTTTTATTTGCTGCCTTTACACAGGTAAAAAGAAAATTCCACCTATGACACAAAAAAAAGCCCATAACTGTGTTTTAATCTAGTGTTTATCCGCATTTTCAAGTGCTACCTCTATATCAGCCCACTGTGAACTCAAATTGAATTAGCCCAATCAACAGACTTACGTAATGTAGCACGGATGGTAGAGCTCCTTTTAACAAAAGTGCCACAGCAACGCACAGATGGGTAACATCAAATACAGGCCAAAGCCACACGTGTAGATTAAAGAACAGCAGTGTCATTTTGACTTGATTTCATCACTTTGTGGATTTGTACATATACTCACCCTGCTGTTGGCTACTAGTACACTTTTCTTTTAAGAAACTGATTACTGTAAATGTGTGGACATAGTAGTGGAGATGAAATTCTTTCCCCTACTTTTTTCTGTTTTAGGTCCAAATAAACATTTTTTAAAAATCAACTAATCTGTGATGTTTTATTCATTATGTACATAAATCAGAGCAGTCAGCCGTTCAGTGAACATCTGCCTGTGCTGGCGTGTCCCGTATTACGAAGGACTGGAAGTGATGCACATTCCCTCTGAGACCTCTGTTGGACTTTAGACTTGATATCTTTTCACAACATGCATGTTGCCCAGATTGCAGGCAGTCCACCCAGTGGTCTCAGTGACATGACGTACAACAACAACCTATAATTCACGCTTGTAATGTACTTTTATGGACTTGTAGTTGAGAACAGTCAGAGAACAGAAATCCATGAGACGCTTGACTGGGAAACGTTTAACAACGCCATGCTCTTAAGTAGCACCTGTTGATTTTGTCGGGAAACTCAGAAAATACCCTGCTAAATATATTAGTCTTCTAAATGGATTCACGCCAGGATATTAAATAAAAGCCATCATAAATATTTTTGCAACAACAAGACACTGAAGGAAACAACCTCAAAGAAATATAATGTTGATTTATTACCCAATATCTGGGCTAAGCTCTATATTTATTGCACCGCTGTATTTTAAATAGAGTGTGGTGGTTCGGTGATGTTAAACCACCAAAAACCATCAGGTGTGGTCTGGTTAAGTGCCCTCCTGAGCAACCAAGACAACACGAGGCTACACTTGTTCCCCAGGGCTGCTACTGAACATCATCAGTTCATCAGTTGGCATTATCACACTCATATTGACTTAAGCTGATTGTAATGATGTTACAGTAGATGTGTTGGGACCATCATTTACACATTGTACTCAACCCATTTGGCTCAATGATTCTGATTCATGTTAAATTGTCTGCAGGGTGTATCTCTCTTATCAGTGTTATAGAGTAACAAAAGCTAAACCACGCTGGGCCAAAATAAAATTAGACCTTTCAACAAGCCGTAATAACTCATCTCTATGCGTATGTTATGCCTATGGATGAGAACCTTCAGCTTCCAACAACCCCCTGCAGCTGCAGCTCCAGGATGAACACTAGGGAAAGTGCAGTGATAGATTATCAAGATGTAGGGACTAAAACAGTAGTCAGCACTCCCTTTAACTGCTCTCCAAGCTGTTAGAGGCCCTTGCAGGCTGGATAGTAACAGATTCAATTGAGGAGGAAAAACGCCAAGAATATATCTGTGTTTTGGTACATTCTTAGGCAGCATTTCCAGACTCTGAAAGGAGCTTTGGTGAGGCTCGGAGACTGCACTGGCTCAGTTTATCCAAAGTACAGAGGCAATGTAAAGATTCCCCAGAGATGGATTATTAAAAAAGTAGGAGGTAAACGGAAAAGAAAATGTTCTAATCATTTCACGTACATCTCGAGTGAGGGTCCATTTGAGAATGTTGTATAATTCCTTGCCATAGAAGAAACCATTTTGAGTAAAACTTGGATGTCTTAGAAACTTTTCATGTTACACTTGGCAGACAAGTAGCCTTTGAGTGGGTGAAGCAAACCGTCTTTATCAAGCAGAAAGAAGATAATAAAATAAACTGCTGCTATTAATTAGTTTTTTTTTTCACTGTGACCCCGACAGACTGTTCATTCGTTTCCAGGAGAAGAGCAGTGGAATGGCTTTAGATGGCACACTTCCCAGAACACCGTGGACACTGACTCTACGCAGCCACTGTTTTGAATCAGCTGTAAATACTGCATGGTACATTTACTGACCTTAAAAGTGATGCCAACAGGGGGGAAAAAACACCAAGTTAATGCCACAGAATTGGCATTGGCAATATGTTTGAATAGAGTTTAAAGGTTGCTTCCATCTCCGAATAAGGTCATGCAGTGCAAGCTGGGACACTCATGCCGAAGTGTATAACCGATACAGACTTATACCTGACTGCAATAAAGCTACTGGAAAATATTAAAGTCCCAGCTGGTTCTGCTCAGCAAAAAACATCTGCAAGTATGTAAAGAATTCCAAAGATAGGGCAGCTTTTGCATCATAAAAAAGATTTGAATCAGTACACAACAATAGTCACCTGTAAAAGAAATGGAAATGTCACTTCACTGTCAAAACACCGCCATTACATTGGGGATGAAGAGTTTCAGGTCCACTTACATGCCTCAGTGGGAGATCGTCTATGATCTTTGCAAAAATCTTTATCGATTTTCAAAGCGCGCCCTGAACTTGATCTTCACACCCCGTTATCTTTGAGCACACGTGTGTAAGTCCTAACACATGGGAGGCCACTGGGGCTCATGCATAAAACTCCACAAAATCGTAAAGATGTGTTGCTAAAACAGCATGAAGGAGGAACTTGTTGCTAGAAACATTGTCTATTACTTTACTCTAAATACATCTAACACAAGGCATATAATATATTGCAAGAGCTTTAACCCCTTGAATCCACTTGACCTCTTTTATTTCATAAGGTTGCTTTAAAGTTGCACTGATCGAAATGTTGGCAATAGCAATAGAAGAAAATACTGAATGGTTATAGTGAGGAAGGCACATATAGCTATCGCCTGATGTTGCAGGGAGTTTGTTTTTTCTTTTTTTTGGTTTCTATGGCCCACATTTTAACTTTTTTGATCAACCGTCAACAACGTTTCCAGCTGCAGCAAACCCTTCTATTACCCGTCATCTACCATACAGAGACTGAAAAGGTTAGCAGCAAGCCTGTGAAGAAAGAAGAGCATTTAGTAGATTTGTGAAAATATGCTGGCTTCAGACTTAACCTAGCTTTGTTAGGTTAAGCAAATTTTAGTTGTTTAAAAATGATCTTATTCAACACTGTGACCTCTTCACTCTGTTCTTTCTACGTACTCAAGCTATGAATTTCACAATGAGTGAACGATTCAAACTTAAGACCCAGTGTTTATAGCCACACCCATCTATTGGAAATATACGACATTTCGACTTCCCCATACCATAACACTCTCATTTCCAGTATATTTTCCCATGTTTGGTATTTTGGGACATTGGGATTTCCACTCCACTAGAAATTAAAACAAATGTCTGAGGGTTTGAACAAAGTGTGTCTGCACTGCGTGACTATAGGCTGACACATTGTTTCAGTTGGGTAAAAGAAGACACAGGATCATTTTTTAAAATATATTTGCTTTCCTCCTTTTATTTTTCAATCCGGTCGATGAGTATATAGGTCAAGGGCCAATCAGTTTAGTTTGCACAAGCTCAGCACTCTTGTGAAGAGCCAAATAAAATAAAAACGTTGGCTGTTTAACATTACGACATGGCAGCACTGAGCAGCAGGACTCCCTACTTAACTCCATGAAGCTGTTTTGACAGAATTAGACCATGTGCCTCATCACTAGCTCATGATGCCATGGGAAAGATGCAAAGTGGCACACTGTACTGGCTGTGTAGTGTTGTGTTAAAAATGGCTGTTTAGTGTTTGAAAAGGTGGCAGCCCAGAGAAGCTTGGCCTCACCTGGCTGCCATCACTAAAGGCTGTTTTACTATGAGTTTAATATCCTTCAGGGTCCACATGAAGCGAGTATACTTCCTAAAATCGGTTTGGAATTTTAGGACAGAGCCAAGGAAAACAGGGGCTCATAGCAAACTAAACTGTAAATGTGTGTGTGGGAGGATGAAATAGTGCCATTAACTTTAATTTGTTTTGTATAGCCCAATGCACAATATCAGTGAGCTATTTTCTTTAAAGGGTTTTATTTTAGGAATTGTGGGAGAGCCGGGCTCCGACGGTGCTGTGTAAGAAGGGTTTGAATGGGATCTCTTCCCTCTAAAATCCCCACAGTGACAACAGACTTATAACCACGTAGTAGAAGTGTTGAAAGTTTACATGAACTGAAGAAATATTAGTAATTCTCAGGTGGTCCTCCCTAAAAAAAGAACAATGATTCAAGACATTAGTCTAAATCTGTTTATGCAATAGACTAGATGTCTTCCAAGTAACTGATGATTTCAGATATAAGAATCTTAGTGACTAAACTGAACATGACTCAAACTTTTATCAAGATAAAACCTGGAGCCTCTTCACTTGATAGCCAGTCAAGGTTAGCAATTAGCTAGTGAGTGTTGTAAAGCATGTATCCACTTACTGTAACAGCAAGATACATTTACAAGAAGTTGGTGGAGACCGAAAAAGAGGTTGAAAAGTTCACTCACATTTGTTGGTGGGTCAGAATTATTACTCCAGGTGAATGTTATTCCTTGTCTGTTGGATGTGGAAATAGGCAACTGTTTGATTACACGTTAGCATCTTTATAAACTCATTGTCCCCCTTTACTTTATGACCCTGTGCACAATGTTGTGGAAATAATCTCTACCTCTTGCCTCTCACTCTTACAGTATATTAGCCTGACCTGGTATTTTCTCAAAGTGGATGAAGTAATAGCAGTACTTGTCGAACCATTTAGAAACACTATGAAAAAAGTCATTATCCACTTGTGTGGTCATCAGAGACTGAAGTGTGATAAGCCTCAGTTCTTTCACAAAACAAACACTTGCTCCTGCCGCTTTTTAAAAGACCTTTAACATTCCTGCATACAGCTTTTCTTCTTACATTCAAGTGGCGTGTGGTCTGTCAGCTCATTAGTCAAAGGTGTGCATTTACCTGGAAAAATGTTGCAGAACGGTAGAGAGCATTTACCACCATCATTCAGAAGACCAGCAGCACTCTGTGCTTGTACAACTGGCATGCGAGGAGCACCATGGATGACTTGGTGTCAGTCCGTAAACACTAAGCGAATACCAGCTTTCAGAGCGTCTGTCCAACATAATCAGACTCTGACATCACTTGCCGGAATCAAGCAGACTTACTGCTACCAATTAATCATTTTCTACCATGACAACATCCAAGGATGGTCCAACTTAAAGCCACCACAAGTGAAAAGAAAATGTGATCCCATTTGTGTTCTTTGCAGTGGCTGTTTTTCGCATTCTCTGAAACTGAAATCCAAAGTTCTTTGTATGTGTAGCTTAATATATCAAACATGATTGATTGATGGTGCATAACTGCAAAATATTGGAACATATTTCTACACAGAACATTTTCAGGATTATATGTTACCACAGGCCGAGCAGGTTCTTTTAATGCTGTTTCACAGGACATAATTGTTCGCCATGC